>NC_072733.1:191876123-192497132 GCF_026930045.1 Uloborus diversus
TGCTAAAAATATTCCGAAAACATTCAAACTTCGTAGGCAGCAATTTCCTCGCAGACTAGTTAATCGTAGACCAATGCATGTTAGGTTATTACAATTGTGTTTTTGCACTGCATTATTACCGAGACCAAAGCGACAAAAAGAAGAGACTTAGTTCTTTAAAAGTCTAGAGCAAATTTATTATTCGTCAGATAGTTAAACTATGATTTTGAAGTCAAGTTAAGAGTCGTCATTCTCTGCTTGTGGCATTCAATTTCGTGTCTAGTCTATTCCATTTTATACGAGATTCTCAGCAAATATGTACCATTGGTCGACGATACCACTCATAGATCGCATAGTTGTTCAAATGATTGCGGCAATCAAAGGTTTTGTTCCAATTCTAAAGGGATACCTGCCAACATTTGAATGAAGCCACTCATGATCTACGCAATCGTTTCGACACCTAAGAAATATATAACTGCATTTTCAAGGAAATAGTGACAAGAGCACTTGCATTTGCTATGGAAATAGTGACTCGGTTGCTATGGAAACCATTTTTGAGTAGCATTACTTATGGAAATATGAGCTCGGTATTGAATAGCGTTTTCGTGATGGGAAATAATTGATCCGAAATGCTCGGGCCGTCTAATTTATGGGCAAAGCATAATGTTCTACAAATGGAAATGGTGATCTCGAACAGTGACTGTTGTATTACACATAATGCCCGGAAAGCGAAATTTAAATTCCGAGAATATGGCGGGTGTGTAATAAGGGAAAGCCTCCGACATTTAGCATCTTTTCTTCTTCGTCGGAGAGAAAAATCGACAACCGAATCGGTATTGGAAAAGTGTGAAATCTAATTACCATTTTTAAGACTGGGCGAAAAGTTGCGATGAATTCCAAATTAATGAAAACAGATTTCGCCAAGAATTCGGAACCGTCGTTTCTCTATAAATGTTGCATTTTATTAGCAGGTGCAAATTCTCCGGCGAAGACGGTTCAATTTTTGATATATTTGCGCTCCGGCAGCTGCATCATTTAAAAGCGGGGGAAGGGTTCCATGCAAAAGAGCTCCCGCACACGCACACACATCCATGCAGACGCCGAATTCAACGAGATTCAGATAGGCTATGCAAAATACTGCAGGAAATCAATACTGACGTATCCACTGGAAACCTTTAGGTTTTCCAGCGTTTGTCCTTACTATTTTAGAGACTCATGCCACTCTCGCTCACGCTCCCCCCGAAGCTTTTCTTTCTTTCCTTCCCCTCCCCAACTAAGTGATATTGCACTGGGTCGGTGGACCCTCTCTTGCTTTTTAAAGTCTCCCTTCGACATATCTACGCGTGCTTCATTCGTTACGCAGCGGATCTGCGGGTTAAAACAAGGAAAAAACGATACGCTTCTAAATAACAGCCCACTTTTTTTTTTCAAAAGAAATTTTAAAAATCAACTAGGTTCTCCAGACTGTTTTTGCCTCGCTTAGGCTTTTTGGAAAGTTAGACAAGAGAGTGCGACATCGAAACATTATCGTAAATGCGTTATTCGTCTCGATTTCTGAATTTGTGGGGCCATTAACTGCGAATGTTGTCGAATTCAACGGATTTGTAAGTTGAAATAAGGAAAAAAACGATAATCTGCTAAAAAACCACTTACTTTTTTGACAATATTCTTAAAATCAACAAGGTTCTTCCGAATGATTTTGCGTCGCTTTGGCTTTTTAGGAGGTCTGACAAGAGAGTGCGACATCTAAACATTATCGTAAATGCATTATTCCTCCATTTGTCTTAATTTCTGAGTTTGTTGTAATTAACTGCGAATGCTGTCGAATTCAGCGATCTAAGGATTAAAACGAAAAAAAAAGACCAATATGTTTTTTAACAACTATCTTTTTTCAAAAAAATAAAAATCAACCAGATTCTCTAAACTGCTCTTGCCTCATTTTGGATTTTTGACAGTTTGACGAGAGAATGGTACAAAGCATTATTGAAGATTATTCCGCCACGTATCTCGATGGCTGAATGACAAGAGTGATGACAATGAGTGACCATTAATGGCGAATGTTGTCAAGCTGCGCATCCTTTCCACCCGACTACACTTGCGCGATGCAAAGGAGGGTAATATGTTAATGAGTCTATGAATGTATGTTTGTTCCTATGTGGCGTTGTAGAGACTAAACACCTTGGCTAATTTTGATTATTTTTACGTCAATTGATTTGTCTTAATCTTACAAGTGTCTCTAAACACATGACAGGAATCAAAATTCACCATAGCAACAACCAGTCACCATATTGTCAATTCGGAATCGTGTCTCACACGTTTTCCCTGCCTGCATTTTTTGTTTACTGAGATTTTGATCAGATTCCCGACATTTGCGCTAGTCAGCCATTCTTTTCGCAGTGTAATACAATACCTTCTTTGTCGTGGGTGAAAGACAATTATAATTAAGTCGATTTTGATTTCTAACATGTTTTTTTTGAGATTCAGGGGTCTGTTTGCGAGAAAGATCTGACTGACGACGTTTCCAAGCTCGCGTCATCATGAGTTATGCACGCTGTTTATGCAGAATTTGATGACAAATCAATTAAAAACAATGTCCCTAGAGTAGGAGTTAAAATCGAACCATCAACAGCATAATTGGATGCACTTCGTGTTCAGGGTAAAATTGAACCAAAAATTTTGCCATTTATATTGTGCTGTCGTGTAACTGTACACGAGCTCCCAGGAACTACTTTGGACCGAGTTGTGTTTGACTTAAGTTTGCGCATTTTTGCTAAAGGTCAAGCATATGTATATTTGAGCCGAATCAGGTCCCTAGAGAGACTAATAATCAACAGTTTAGACCATCGCAAGTTACTTAATACTCCTCACGATATTAACTCTCTCAATGAGATGACAAGATTACGAAATTTACCGTCTTATGATCATTATAACTAAGTCAATGAAAATTAACTAAAAAGTGTAAAATAAAAAATGATTATAAAAAAACAAAAACCCGACTGCGTAAAAACCAAAACGACTAAAAAGAGGAAAATTAGCCCAGTAGTTTAGAATGTTATTAAGCACTGCTGAAAAATACTCCATTGAAATAGTTTTATAATCGATACACACCAAATCATAAATTCAAAAGCAAGGCCCAAGAGTCGTGACCCATTCAAATTTTACGGGGTTACTTGATTGGATAAAAAGGAATGGGCCCCGACTGTTGATCCTTCGATTCTGCTTTTGAATTTATGATTTGTCTTAAGCGTGTATCGATTATAAAACTATTTCAATGGTATAGTTATTCAGTACTTAAGAACATTCTAAACTACTGGGCTTATTTTTTTCTTTTTATTATTATTTTTTTTCTTTTTACGCAGTCAGGAATTTTGTTTTTTTATAATAATTTTTTACTAAATGTATTTTCCTTCATTTCAAATAATGAAAATGTAATTTATAGTCGACACATTTTCTCCTGAAACACACTAAATAGTATAATTGCATTTTGAATATAAAGGTCCTTTTACAAGGTACTGGGAAGAAAGTAAATAGTTTGTAAAATCGATTCATAAACTGATATTGTTCATGTGCTGAAAATCAATTAAATTTGATAGGGAGATCACGTGCTGGCAAGAAATGATTTACACTACGCGTTTCATGTGCGTAAACACTTTGTATGTTTTTTTTTTTTTTTTTTTCGCTCTAAAATACCTTGGAATCGAAAACAGATGTAGACCACGATTATCTAGCGTAGTGGTTCCCAAACCTTTTCAATTCGCGACACACTTTGAAGCATTTTTTCCCGGCAAGTTAGCCTATCTCTATTACATTGCTAGCTGACCCAGCAGACCTTGTTCTGCCACATAATTTTTTTCTAGGATTCAAAAACTCTGTTGGATAATTTACAGCTTCGTCAGAATCTCAAACTGTATCAATCGATTTGTATGATACCAAGTCGCCAGGTCGTATCTCGAAGTTTATAAATCGTCAACCTCTACATTTTTTGCTGCCAAATATTGCTCTTTCTGCCAGCCACGCATGATGCATGTATCGTGCTCGCACATTGCGGTTAATGAGAACATTTTCTCGAATCAATGATGGTGCTGAAATTAGAGAGCAATTTTATGCATTCAAAATTTTCATAGACAGCAAATTTTTATTCGTCGATATCTGACAATGGGTCTGAGAATTTGACAGCAAATGGATCTCGTAACATTTGGACGTACATGTTTTAGCTGGACCTTTTCAACATTACGATACAGTGGCAAGGATTTCAAGTAAACTTTAATCTCATCAGCGACTTTTGAATGTAGAATGACGAAAATGTTTGTCTGAAATCACTTGAAGAGAGTAACAGATGCGTAGTTACCTTTTCTGCGTCTGGGTTATTTTGAATATTCAGTGGCAGCTTAAATGCTGAATGAGCTGTTCTGGATCCATCCAGTAAAGTTACTGCAATGCCAAATGATGCAACGGATAATGCGATGCCATCATTAGATCATATTTCGGCAAGAATTGGCAAAATGAGAAATGTTTACTGGTTTTACATGGTGCAACCCCCCTCCCCCGAAAAAAATGCACCTTGACCCGCCGAAACTGCCAGAGGTATAATCTAAATGTCACTATCCATATTTTGTTTTCTTGACAATTTTTTTTTCTTCCAAAAACTGAGAGTCAAAAAATACCTATAACCCCAAAGTTTTACCTTTTCATTCATTAATCGCGAATTTACCAATTATCAAAATGCCCCTGCAAAAGAATCAAAGAGCGAAATTGAAAACCATTGCAAAAGCCTTGCTTAAATTATTCAAAAATATCTGTTAACAAATAGCTGATGGCAACATAAAATTTTTAAATCTTTGAGAGTTTTTCAATGTTTTGCCATAGCGTCGCGTCATTTTGACACTAAGTTGACAAAAAAAAATTCTTAGATTAGACACACACTAATTACCTATCGGTATGATATATATACATTACGACCTATCCTCATACGTTCCAAATACACATAAAAAAGTTCATAAAAGACGGCCGAGCCGTTTCGGAGCGGTTCAAACACAACCACCGTGACATGATAGTTTTATGTATTAGATTGACTTTTTTTAAAAATTTCTTTTATTTGGTGTCTAAAATACCTATATTCCCAAAATTTACCCCTCCTACCCCCCCCCCCCACCTTCATTTTTTAATCGCAAATCTAAATATTTCCGCAAAAGAATCAAAGAGTGAAACTGAAAACCATTGCCAAAAGCTTTGCTTAAATTAGTTTCAAACATTTTATTTGTTACAAATAGAAAATGGCAATAAATAAAATTTTAAATCATTGAAAGTTTCCGAAGCGCCATCTAGTAGCGATATTTTGCCAGAGCGTCGCGAAAAAAATTCTAAAAAGAGACTTCCTAATTACCTAGCGATATGAAATAGGCTTTATGTCCCATTCTCATACCTAACAAATGCACATAAAAAATTTCATGAAAATCGGTCGAGCCGTTTTGGAGGAGTTCAATAACTAACACCGTGACACGAGATTATTATACATTAGAAAGAAAAGATTAGATATACCTTGATACACCATGGACATTTCGTGGCACCTCTCGCCTCTACCTGTGGCACTCCAAGGTGCCTTTTGCACCCACTTTGGGAACTTCTAATATAGGGTGAAAGCACCGAATATGGGGTACCTTTGGTTTTTGAAACTAACATGATTATGAATGAAGCAATAAACGTAGAGTATAGAATGAAATTCAGAACTCTTATAGTGGGATCATTTGAATTTGAAAGATCATATGATTCATTTTAGGCATTTTTCACACTGAACCTTCTGTTCAGCTCCCGATCATTTGAAAATAACCCTTTGCAATACACGAAAATAGAAAATTTTATTGAAAACTCATTCAATGCTGCTATAAATAAATAGCAATTTTCAAATATAATGTATAATGAAGCAATACAATGATATTTGTATTGCAAAAGTTCTGGAAACCAACTTTCTGCTTATGACACAGAATGTATAACACAGTTTAGCATTTGCGAAGGTGCAGGTAAGGAAAACGAAACTTTTATTTTCAAGTTACTCTGTAGAGCAGAAAAGTTGTAAGTGGTGATTACTAAATAACCAAAAATAAAATTTATAGTTATTAAAATCGATAATATTTTTGTATTGCGCAGAGTTTAATATATTTTTTAAAAAATACTAGTTTCTTTACGATTTTTTCGCTGTGTGCATTTGCTTAAGATTTTTTCTTTTTCTTCTATCTCTTTTGATGCGACACGAAAAAATGTTGCGAAAGACTACTGTATAAGAAAAATAAACATTTAGAGGGTTTAATCAGGAGGCACTTCTGATAGGGTATCTTAAAATCACGCAATTTTTTTTCTTTACAAACGAGGTTTTTTTTCTAAAATTTTCCTTGAACTTAGAAAGAATCGGCTTATTATTACATGAAATACACCTCCAGCTCAGTCATTCCAGCCGAGGACTGCAGTTTCGTGCTAATTAGCACTCATTAGTCCAGCATAGGAAGTGATTGAGCTGAGAAGGAAAACCTCTTAAGGAAGTCAAGAGCGCCAAACAAACTGGTAGCTAATATGGAATTAGCACTGACCAGACGAGTGACCGAAACAATGGTTCGGTACAACTCGAAGATTGAAAGCAAGGCATGGTATTTTCAGTAAGTTAACTTCAGTAACTTACTTAAAACAGCCTATTACTATTATTATTATCACTTTGATGTGGCAAGTTTTTTCATAGTTAAAATGCGTTCTCACAAGTTGTAAATCATCAAATGCTTCATACACAAGTTCTTTTGCAGAATATATTGCCACAGCGGAGCCTTAATATTTCCTTAAAAAGTTTTGTTTTGGGGAATGCTTTTCTATAAGCAGAAAAATGAGCTACTCTTCCTATGTAGTAGCACTATATAAGAATATATCCTAGTATAGCACCCGTAGCAACTTTTTTTCCTACATTCAGTGCTGGTAGATGCCGTCTCCTGAAAGATTGTTTTTTATAGTAAAAATAATGCAAATTTAACGTAAATTGGTTTCAAACCAGGTTTTTTCCCGGAAGTCCTCTCAAATATGTTTTACCATCTACAGCGCTGCCTACAGTAAGAGGAAAAACATTGAAGCAAGAATTTAAAAACAAAGAAATGATGATAGTCTCCACGCTTTCGAATTTTCACAATTAGAAGATACTATCCGAGTTGTCACTAATCGCAACAGCTTTCGTTCTATAGCCACTTAAAAATAAAAAATGTTTTTTTTTTTCCGCTCCACCCAACAACACTGACAGAAATTTAACCTATTTAACTCATTTTGCCCGTGTCTGCAAATTTGCACATTATTACGTATTTTTTTTTCTTTTAATTCATGTCTGAGTTCAGTTCTGGTAAAAAAATAAAAAGTAGACTAGATTATTATTGAACTTATTTACCGTAGATGGGACAATGATGCAGCATTTTTCTTGTGTAAATCAGTTCTTCGATGCGGACAGTAAGAGGAAAAACATTGAAGCAAGAATTTAAAAACAAAGAAATGGTGATAGTCTCCACGCTTTCGAATTTTCACAATTAGAAGATACTATCCGAGTTGTCACTAATCGCAACAGCTTTCGTTCTATAGCCACTTAAAAATAAAAAATGTTTTTTTTTTCGCTCCACCCAACAACACTGACAGAAATTTAACCTATTTAACTCATTTTGCCCGTGTCTGCAAATTTGCACATTATTACGTATTTTTTTTTCTTTTAATTCATGTCTGAGTTCAGTTCTGGTAAAAAAATAAAAAGTAGACTAGATTATTATTGAACTTATTTACCGTAGATGGGACAATGATGCAGCATTTTTCTTGTGTAAATCAGTTCTTCGATGCGGAAGAGGTAATATACCTACAGATCCATTTTTGTTTCCAAACTGATTTTTTAGCCATTCTTTTGCTTGTTAATATGACGATTTAGTTTAATATGATTTTAATATTTAAAATAAACATGCAATGAAATCTTTTACACTTTGCTTGTCTAAGAATTTTATGACTTTCACCCCAATCCTACTCTTTATCCCCCCCCCCCAACTGAAATTGCAAAAAAAAAAAAAAAAAAAAACGAACAAGTTACACTATCTATACATATAATAAAATAAGATGTTTGTGTGTGTGTGTGTGTGGCGCGCATCCCGAGAAAACGGTAAGGCCTAGAAAGATGAAATTTGGTATACAGGTGCAGTTTTTGCTGAAGATGTGCACCTCGGGCTTCGATTTTTGATATTTTAATTAGAAAAAAGTTATTTAATGTTTTATGTGTTTTTTTGCACTTTTTACCTCACAGACCCCGAACCAATTGCACCACACAAATATTTTTTACTATAAGATCGAAGATTTATTTCTAAAAATTATGAATGAAAAAAATTTGAAGATAGAGCAATTTTTGTATTTTTAATGAATTTTTCAAAAAACCTTTAATTTGCATTTTCCCTGGGTTTTGTTTCTTTTAAATATCATCCTGCGAGAAGTATCAAAGCTCCATTTCTAAAATTTAAGTTGGTAATAGTAAAACCATTTCGCCCTCTTCAGAAGAAAAAAGTTCTTAAAAATACGCAACAGTTTTTGTTTTAAATAAGTTTTTAATGCTGAACACATTATGTCTTTCCACACATCGGTCGAAAAAAGCGTTCTTCAATCTTTTATGCCTTTGACGTCACTACTTGGATTTCGATTCGGTATTTACGATGGAATCTTAATCGCAAACAATGTTTATCTTTTGTTTTTACTATACAGCTTACTTCTACATTTTATGACGTGATGACCGCGTGTTTTCCGGCAGAGCTTGCTTTTTTTCTTTCCTTTTTTTGTTTTATTTAGGGATTGCATTTATTTCTTTTTCCGTTCCCTCCAACCCCCAAGTTGCAACGTTTTGCTGCATCTATATTACGTTTCATTTCATAGTTATGCACATTTAATTCAATAATAACAGAGATTTTTTTTCTTTGTCGAACGCTACTTTTTGCACACAATGGGGAATTTTGAAGATAACTTTTTTTTTTTTTTCCTCTACTTAAATAAAAAAAAAGTGTTTTTTTTTTTTGAGTGATCTTTGTTTTTATCAGGAAATGGGCGGGGAGGTTAAAATAAATAGAGATGGATAAGAAAATTTAGAGACAGATCGTAAAGGTAGATAGCCGCCGAAGGCGGCAATTTTGGTGTAAAAATGTGAATGGCACAACAAAAGATAGAGATATATTGATTAATACTGCTGCCAAATTTATTTAAACAGCCGCCGAAGTCGGCAAACTTGAAGTAAAAATTTAAATGACAAGTTAGCCAAACAGCCGCCGTAGGTGGCTGCATGCATAGAAAGGCGAATGGCGTAAGTAAGCGGACCGGCTGGTCGCCGCAGGCGGCTAGTACCTATATATTAATTTTCTGTCAAAAATAATTGCTCATTTTTTGAAAGTTTTCAGGAAAAAATCGTATTTTAAGGGTTTAAAGTTAATTGGGGGGGGGGGGGCAATCTTCATAAGAAATTCAGAATGTTTCATTTCTATCAAAAGAAAAAGTAAAGTTTATTTTTTGTGAAATCTGATTTGCTTTTTGTCCTTGGGTAGAGGTTTAAAGTCACGACGAAATCGTTGGCTGAGTCAGCTGGATAAACGCAAATTTTGAAAAATAAAATGTTTCACTTTTATTGAAAATGTATGTTCGAAGGAAGTCAAAGACTTCTAAATAAAAAGAACTGATGGTATATTAGCATTTAAATCAAATCTTCGCATTCCTCGAAAATCGTGATAAAGCGTTATTTCGTTGAGTTTTCCTCAAATCAATGTGAAAAAATTTAATTCTATTAACCACATGAAGCATTTAATCCACGATATTTCATAGTTTTCGAGGGGCAAACGGCAGTTTTATTTATTTTTTATTTTAAAGGTGCATATTAACATAAATAATTTGATAGAACTGTAAGGGCAAAGATCATTTGAAAATTCTGTTTTCGTTGTTTTTTTACATGATTTTCTGCCCAAATATGTCTTAAATGAGTGACATACGAAAATAATTATAGGCAAGGTCTATGAGAGGCTCGGTAAGCCAAGTCGGAAACTAAGGGTCTGGCCCTAGAATGGACCTGGCTCGGGATCGAAGAAGAATAAATTTTATAAGTTCTATGAGATGGGGGGTGGGGGGCTGGTGATAAAACTGTCAAGGCGCCCGCCTTAGCGCTCGGTGTCCCTGATTATACAATTAACCATAGTTAAGTACACAGAAAAAGAAAATAAAACAGTATGGGTTACTCTTTTCTTTAGCTGTTAAAGAAACGGTCTTAAAAGTTGATTATTTTCAAATACATGTTTTACGGCCAATAAATCTGGTTGCCACAAGTCAATAACTTTAAGACACAGTTGTAGAAGAAGTCAGTTGTGTTACATCCAGGTTAGAAACCCATAAAAACTTAACTTTTTAAATTAAACGGTCTCATTGATGATATTTTTTTTAAAGGTCAAATTTCGAGATCAGTTACTACATGTGTAGATTTTAGAGTTTGATCAGAAACCCGTGGTGTCTAATTAACTTGCTCAGTTAAATGGTCTCAAATTTAATAATTTTGAAAGAAAAGGTATTTCGGTTAGTCATTAATGGCTTTAGACGGTATCTCGACAGAACAGAAGGCAAAAAATTTTGAAAAAAAAAAAACCGACTTCAAAATTGCTCTAAAAAGTGAAAAATAATTTTATTCTTTAAACACCATCGATAATACTTTTAAACATAATTTTTGAAGTTGGGGCAAAAACAAAAAGTAAAATCCATTGTAACCATGCTTCGTTCATATTGTTATCAAAAAATCATCCAAAGTTAGGAACGAAACATTTATATCGTTACTCAAATATGTTGTCATTAATGCGTAATGCATGTGGTAGTGAAGAAACTGGGCCTGATTTAATTTATAGTTGTAACTGAGTTATGGCTGTGAATGACTTTATCGATCGTTTTTGCGCCAACTTCAAAAATTATGTTTAAAAGTATTATCGATGGTGTTTAAAGAATAAAATTATTTTTCACTTTTTAGAGCAAGTTTGAAGTCGGTTCTATTTTTTTTTTCAAAATTTTTTCATTTTATTCTTTTTAGTGTAAATGTATTTCAGAAATATTAAGAAGTTACCATAACGAAACTTTACCTTATTTTTTTCATAAAAATGCTCCATACTAAAAAAAAATAAAAACACGCCTTAAACTTTAAGCGATTGACAATAAAACTTTTATCTTTGTTCCTCGCTGGAATTCATTTGTGTGTTAGTTTAATTATAACCATTTAAATATTACGTTTTCCGTAACTAATTTACATTTCACAGCATAGTTGCTTTTTGTGCAATCCTTATCTCCTTACTCAGCCCAAATCATCTGTTATTGGCATACTTGATAACGATAAAAATACTACTATAGTTTAAGCAAACCTAACCTAGTAGCATTGTGAAGGCTAAGCAGATCCTAATCACTGCATAAATCTCGCTTCCACGTTAGGTTTACCCCCACTATAGAGCAATGACACTGAAGAAACTTAATGCTTGCTTCAGAGAAGCCTCCATTCAAAATTATCACCACAATTACTATTAATATTATTGTTGTATCTCACCAAATTCTTGAAACAATGGGTTTTATGTTTAATCATTTAATAGGGAAATTGCATGAAATTTACTGTTTTTTGACCATAACTTTTTTTTAACGAACAAATATGGTCAAACAAAGTAATGGGACCTAAGTTGAGCCATCCCCTATCCATTAAAAGAAGAATCATTAAAATCGGTCCACTAGGTGAGACGCTGTGAGTGGACAAAAAAAAAAAAAAAACATACATACGGTATGAACTGATAACCGCCTCCTTTTTGAAGTCGGTTAAAAACACAATGAAAACCGAAATTTCAAACGACCTTTTGCTCTCAAAGCCATGAATAACCCACCAAAGAATTGATGTTAAAATCCACCTGGTATCAAGTAGTATCCATATTTAAAGAAAATCGTACTGGGTTACTAATTGCTTTTGAAGCAAAACCATCATATATTCAAGACCATATATTTAATAACAAACCTACACGAGTATTCGCGATTGTAAACTTTTGTAAACTTCTGCTCAAAGTTCTGCAAGTTAAGATTTGACAGGGAAGAAGCTTCAGTTTCTCTTACCACAAAACTGCTAATCCGAATACTGAAGGTTTCCAGTATCAAATACCTATTCAGTTTGTGTAGTTAAAAAATAATAATAATAAGTACTTAAGATTCACACTTACTTCATTTTTAGTTTCAAACAATTTAGTGATGAACTTCATTTGGTAAAGAAAAGTACCTGTCTTTTAAAAAATTCTACAATTTGGTATACGCTCGTTTGTTTTCATTGATATATTTCATTTTTATTCACATATTCCGAGTGTTAAAATATTTATTCATAGTATCCGTTCTCATTTGAAAGTTGAGTTTTCTTGTTATTGATGCAATAACAATAAAACTCAATTTTTATACTCATTTTATTATATGATTACTTCAAAATGATTTCTTCTGTGCATCGAAAAATCGATCATTGGTTCATAGAAATTCGCAAAGTTACCCAGCAATCGCAACTAAAAAATCATTTTTGATCAGTGTTTCTATCAATTTTTGTGCACATTACTAGCTGTACCCGCACGGCGATGCCCGTGCAAAGAATTTAAAGAATTTCCCTTGAATACATGAAAATCCCCCTTCCCGCACACACCATAAAAAAAACAGTAAATGTTGCTTCGGAATTTAAAATATTTCTCCGAAGAAATTAAAAACGTTAAATTGCATTAACAGTTGCTTTAAAATGTCAAATAACACACTAACGCCATTGGTTATCGCAAATCTCGCCAAGCGACCAAGCTACCGAAACCCACCCGGATAGCGAGCGAAGCGAACTCCAATCAATTAGCGATCGAATTTTTTTTTAACTAAAACGTTAAAAATAAATAAATATAAACTCCACTCTTTCCCCTTTCTTTCGAAGGAAAAGAAGTTAATCAAAAAACACATTATATATAGAACAAAAGAAACATCTCGTCTCCAATACAAAAAAGAATTTAACTCAAATACGCAACAAAATGTATATTAAACCAGAAGCGATAAAAGCATTTACTTTGGTATAAGGATCGTGCACAACAGAATCGCTCGCATATGGCAGAACTTTTTCCTGCTTACTTGACGTTTATCGTTATATACTCAACACAATTTCCACAATACATTTAAAAATTATAGTCTATGTGTTATTCTGATAAATAAGCTATATTTTTGTAAAGTTTCATTAGAATCCATACTCTAGTGTTTGCATGAAAGAGTAACAAACATCCGTACGTCCATACATGCAAACTTTCGCGTGTATAAGATAGCTTGACATCCAATATTTTCATAACTGTTCTCAATATAATCAATCTAGGTTAGGTATCACGACAATCGTATCGTTTTGACGTTTCCTTAAAAATGGAATTTAAATACTTTCCCAAATGGTGGAAGCATTCAACTTGAAAAGTCATAGGTGAAGTATTAAACCTACTCAATCCATTTTTTAAAATTTTATAGGAGAGAAAAAGATTTCACGTTCTGTAGATTTTATATTTCCAAAAGATTTTGGTGTTTTTTCAGAACACTTCATTTTTGTTTTATAAATTTGCAGTGTTGTCTCATTATTTACAGATAAAAACGATATAGATGGAGCTGGCTTAGAAGTAAACATTAGTAGAAGAGAAGTTGCCTTTTTAAATATTTATTTCAAACTTTTCCATTCAAACTGTAATTTATTTCACTTGGTTTCTTGCTCTTACATGTTATGTACTAGCATATACATTATACAATCAAAAATTGGAGTTGATTACGCAATTGATAATGATGTTGATGGTTACCCGTACGTTTTTACAGTATAGAAACAGTAAAAGCATGGTTTTGAACACGGGTTTTGAAGTAAAACAAGTTCTTGGCAACCTTTTTTACCCGATTGAGAAACATCAAGTTACATTTAAAAAATACACAAAAAACTTTGAGAACTTCATGAATTGAGCTGGTTTAAATTTTTTTACGTCTCAAATATAATTTATTATCGTAATTTATCATCTTAAATTAATATAATTTACGGTGATAACTTAAATGTCTATTCGAAGTCTTTCTTTTTCTGAACGTAAAAACAAGCCAACTACAGAGTCTCTGAAGATAGTAAAAAGTTCTCACATCGAATTTTCTTCGAACTACAAATGTACAGAAATTTCATTTCTGTTACGAATAAATTTCACTAATTGCATGTAAATCATCTCCTCTGCGTTTCGTACTGAGATTTAAAGCATCATTTATGCGATTTTTAGCTCCAATATTTTTTGATATTGAATTAATTTTGAAGCGAAAAATATTTTCAATCATCGCATCGCAATTGCGAATTTGAATACGCAAGTTTTAGATTTGAAGCAAACAACTCTTTTCACGTGAGGGGAGTTTCGGTCACGGCCTCAATCAATAATCCGTTTACCTGATACAACACTCGCCGTGCGGGAGAAAACTAAAATGGGAAGAAAAGACGATAATTTTTCTTTCCATTTTAGTTTCTCTCTTATTTTAAAAACCATTCAATCATAAAATCTTATGTATTTTGCTTTGCTTTGCTAACAGTCTATATGAGGCGTTTAGTATCAAAACCAGCTCATTCCACTAACTTACAAAAGCGGTTTTTTTCTTCAAAAACCAGTTTTACTTCAAAAGCATCTCAATCCATGCTTTTATCATGTTGCCACTATAAACAAAGCATGGGTAACAACATTGAAATAAATAGCTTAATAAATTCATCCTTTTGATTGCACAGGCTAGTCTATGACATAAAAGGTAGAGATCACATGAATTCAACTGGAACTTGAATGGAAAATTAGAAAGAAACTAAAAAAAGATCAATGCATGCCAAAACCAGTTAAATCAAAATTATTTTTATCTATAGATTTTATACATGGCTGCTCATTCAAAATATTATACATAAATTAAGTCATACACTGAATATTTTTCAAACCAAAAAAAAAATGTTTTTGGAAAAATTAAGCTAGTAGAGCGAGAAATGTTTTTTTGTCTCCTCTGTAATTTTTTTAAATATCGAACTGGATGGGTTGCGAAACCAACACATGAATATTTCACCGCTTTTTGAAGAAAAGTAAAACAAATTCGAAGTACATTCTTACCTAAAAATTTTTTCACAAAATATACAAGTTAAAGTATTTCAGCTCAAAATGAATTTATATGAACCCTTTAAAAAGATTATTTGAACCTTTTAAAAGCGCAAAGGAAGCTATTGGAATTTGAGGCAGAAGTCCGAGGTTACGAAGAGCATATTTATCTACTTTGTTTTTTTACATTGAAAAGAGGCAGTAGCGCAGTAACGGGGGTTTGGAGTCGAAACCCTCCGGAACCCCTTATTTTAAAAATATTGATAATACTAATAAGATAGTTTATATACATGTAGGTCCTTATGAGTACCCCAGCATTCTTACAGGAATTATGGCTGCGCCAGTAAAAGGGGGCTCCTTGAAACCCCGAAACATGATCCCTTGATTTATGTTGCTTTTAGAGTTCTAACGTTTTTAACGTCGCATGAAGCAATAGTTTAAAAATTTTCATTTTTGCCTGAATTCGACTGCTTACAACGCATTTGCTCGATGTTACAGTTTTTTCCCTGGGTTCCTATGTAGCAATTAGTTTTAAATTATAATAATAACTTTTTGGGAGATCATGATTCTCAACTTGTAATTAGTGAATCATTAGGTAATTCGTCGAACTCAAGTAGGTATGCCATACAGTAACAATGTTACAATATAACTTTCGTTAATATTTCCTTAATTTCTAACAAGTCTATCAATAACTTATAAAATATTTTAAATAAAATCGTGAATAATATTTGATTAAAAGTTACAATTTGCTTTGCAAAAATAACATTGAATTCATATACCTTTATCCATAAACCATACGTTAATTACACGTACCTTTAGCAGTTTCTTCATGCTTGATGTAAATTAATTGGTTATCTTTTACATACAGCGCAATTTTTGCAGGCGCCACATATTCGTAAGTTTTAGTTCCAGCATTCTCTTCATTACTTGCCCTTAAAAGTTTGTCATGTACTATTTCGTGCATATTTTTTATCAGTTTAAACTTCCAAACACCATAATTTTTGCCGCCGCTAAGTTTAGCAAAAGTTACTTTTTCTTCCGCCATTATATAAACACTTCAGCAAAAATTCGCTATTTAACTTCTGGGAGATTTCAACTAGGACTGAAGCCTGTTTTATATTATTCACAGTTTTTGCACTCAAAATAAATCAATTTTGTTTGGAAATAAAATGGCAAATAAGTAACATCGTATGCACTTTACGTACAAACGATAGAACAAACGCAAATAGAAACTGTTTAACCGATTTGCAGAATTCAGTTACACGAACTTCACAGAGAGTTGCCAACACTGAAATAAGAAATTCTGATAAAAACACATATTCAATAAAGGTATGAGGCTGTTTGGCTAATATAAGTTGAACTTTAACAAAAATTAATATTTATGTAAACAGTGCTTTCGAAAACATGCATAGAATTTTTGTTAGACATTTTAGTCATTTTATGTAATTTTATGTGTACGTTTTCTACCTAATAAAAATATTATACTAAGCAGACCAATTCTAGAGTCAGTTGACAATTTATCGTTCTGAACCACGTCACCATTCAACAATGGCATTTCATTAGGCATATAGATATACAATCGAATTTGCTTATAACGAGCCTTGATTCACCGAATTTCCCGATTATCGAGAAAATCAGAAACACTTGGTTGGAGTGATACTAAGTCAATAGGAGCAGAATTTGCTTTTAACAATAAAACTCCGTTCAAAGTGAATAATACTTTGTGATTCATAAACTTTCTGTTGCTATCTAGCTCAGTTTATTCTTTTTTTGGGAAAATTCCTTCAACATTCCAAAGTCAACCGAAAGCTTGTGATTGGTCATAAATTCGGAAAATATGTAAAATCTTTCTTTTTTTTGTGTGTGTATTAGTGAAGCAATGATGGTAAAGCCACTGTAAAAACGTACGATTGACTAAAACATTATTATTATTATTATTATTATTACTATTTTTGTGTGCAGTCGTGAAGCGACGACGGTAACGCCGCTGTAAAAATATGCGGTGGACTTCAACAATATTATTGTAAGAAATTTATAATCGACTCGCAATTATGATTGTACAGCCCAGTATAGTTCATTAAAATGAGAAACCATATGAGTTTCACTGAAATTTGAATGAAAATTAAAAAAAAAGAAAAAAATGAAAATAAAGTAAGGTCAAAGGCAGATCAATCGAAATTAGTTTTGTCTCAAATAGCAATAGCGCAATAGTGAGACAATGCTGATCATTTAAAAATTAAAACAAAAAAACAAAAATATAGTCATACAATACACCAAATATTTTTCTTACGAAAAAACTTTTTTTTTTCCACAAAAATGAAGTGGTAGAGAGTGACATATTTTTTGTCTCTCCTGTAAAATTAAAAAAATAAATGAGTTGAGCTGGGTTTGATTCAAAACGCCTGAAACCCAACCGAAAAAAATAGTACTTAAGGAAGCAAATATTGGCTGAAAAAAAATATTTTTGCCATTTCTAATGAATGACAAACCATCTCGTTATGCTGTTCCAAACTTCAAAGAAGTTTTGACCCGGTTTAAGTCTTTGCATCTTTTTAAAAGGATAATACCGAGCTGTGTTGAATCCAAATGAAACAAAGCAACGTAATAGCTGTGCGGAAAGAGGAGGTAAAATGTCGAAATTGTGAAGGCGTCTTAATTGAAAAGCTCCTTTTCTCATTTTCCACCCGAGGAATTGATTTTCCCCAATGCTTACGAGACGGCATTTAGCGCATGTTCTTTCCCCAGTTTATCTCGGTATTGAAATTGGAAAGAACGATTTTTCAAGCGGGGACGAAACCCTTCGATTCAACAAGTAAAGAAAGAAAGTTTCTTCCGTCACGCCTCGACAGCGAAATCTCCCGGGACGAGCCGAAAAAATTGTTTTGGATTAAAAAGATTTTTCTTGGCTTTTGATGTTTACTTTTTTTTTTTGGAGCAATTCATCAGCCTTTTCTGACACGATTAACATTTTCAAAACGTAATATTTCTCTCAAATGATAGTCATTTCGAAGATGTTGGCGGAGGATTAGGAGCTGGGTAACCAACAACAATTGCTTGTTCTGTATAAGAAAAAATAACGGGTCTCTCATATGACCCTCATCCGTTTAGATAAAAAGTGGTTGCTTGAAGTGTAGATTATCAATAAAATGTTCTGGCTATGCACAGTTCTAATTTTATTTGATTAATAGCTGAGAAAAGAGCAGTTAATGCTTTGTACAAAAACAGTAACGTTTCTATCATATGGAGCAGTGAGAAGCAAAGGAATGTAAGTGGCAAAATTAAAAATTTGGAGATAACCAGTACACATGGTAAGTGAACCTCTCCTCTGTCTTGGGGCAAGAGATGGTACTAGTAGCCCTCCTAGTTGCTGCTAAACAGCATGTAAAAAAAATACAGCAGCGTCTCTCACATATGACCATTAACCGAGTTTAAAAGTCATAATTGCTTAAAGAGTGGTTATCAACAAATAAACTATATGACCACTGCACAATTTGATAGTTTAATTAAGATTAGCAGCTAAAAAACAACAAAGATGATTTGTTAGCATATACAACATAAATCTCTCTTTTATGAACATCTGGTTGAAAAAAAGTTGCTTCATGAGTTGTTATCAATAAATAAAACATCCCATCTAAGCATAAATTAAGTGTAAAATTAAGAAATAACGTAAAATTAGGAGCTAAGAAAACAAAAAGAAATACTTAATTAAAAACAAATACAGTAACGTCTAACCATCGATTGTTCTGGTCGAAAACTGTTTTTTTAAGAATATATGGATATTTTATTGGTCATCAATAAATAAAATGTCCACCTATGCATGAATGAGTTTCCTTTAATGATGTTTCATTATATATTCGTTTGATAAACAAGTTTCCAACGTCTTCTTTTCCTGCATGCTCTGAAGAAAGCTGATGAACAGAAGAAAGAAAAAGCATACACACAAAATCGCTTTCCATCATGCATATTGAAATCTTTACTTTAAGTAAACTTTAATCTTTAGCTAATTGGATCATTACAGGACCATCTTTTAGCGGGACCAAGGGGATAAGTTACCCACTCTCCAGCATTGGGAAATTAATATATTTACGTGTAAGTGAACGTGATTTTTGCTTTTTTTTTGGTATAATAATAATAATAATAATAATATATATGTATCTTAAAACAAAGAAATCAACGCACCAAGAAGGAGTTGTTCAAATGAAACGAAATTTAACATACGAGAGGACAATATTGATATAAGAATGTGATTACAAAATGAAAGCAAAATGATCATTTATTACGGGAAAAATTCCTAATGATTGGATGTTTTAGTACCCTGTTTGGCTATGTATAGCATGAACGCACGAGGTGATACTGTCAAAGATTGAAGCTTAAAAGTATCCTACGATGTCCTATGTCATCTCATTCCACATTTACTGTAAAGGTGCCACTTATTCGATCAAACTCAGCCTGTGTTCATTTTATCGTTCAAAGTGATCCCAGATATGCTCGATCTGTGACAAATCAGTCATCACTGACACCCTTGCTGTTTGACCGTTCTTTGTCCTGTTCAAAAATGGCTCCTGGGATCCCCGCCATTAGTGCCAACACATGTGTTGAAGCATGCCACAAACATACCGTTAGGCTGGCATGGTGCGGTGAATCAATATTAGAGGTGTCCTCGTTTGGTATACAGTAGCACACCACAGCATTACCCCAGCTGTGGGTGCGGTGTGCAGCTGGAAAGCAAAGGCACCATTACGGCGTTCGCAACGGGCTCTTCAAAAGCTTACACAGATGTCATCATTGCCCAAACTGTCTGGATTCGTCCTTAAATACGACCTGGATTCATTCGGTTGCAGTCCAACCTCATAGAACGTGACACTACTTCAAGTGAAGGCGACAGTGCAAAAGCCCTAACACTGCCTTTGCTTTCAGCAACACACTGCACCTGCAGCAAGGGTGCCATGGCATATGATACATGGTCACCCAGAATATTAAACCACAATACCATGACAGCTTAGCGGTACGGCTGTGCCATGTTTCAGTCACATATGTTGTTCCTCATGGCAAAGCTCCCAGGAGTCATTTTTACCAGGACAGTGGTCGGTCACACGCAGCATGGGTATCAGCAAACTTCATCACCTTTTCTGGCAGCTCAATCCCCTTATTATAGAGTCAAGCTGCAAGTATTTATCAGAAGATCAGTGAAAGACATATCTGGGATCGCTTTGGGCGGTAAAATTGGGCGGAGTCCGAGTTTAATCGAACTAGTGGTATTTTTACAGTTAATTTGGAACGAGTTGACGTTGCACATCCTACGATAGTTTTAACTCTCTATTTTCTACCTGTATTGCCTCGAGCAATCAGGCCCAACAAGGTACTGATGTCTGAATTCATTAGGGATTTTTCCACTAAGGAATGACCAGTCATGTATAAAAATTTCATTTCATTCTGACAACTCTTTCTCGGTGCGTAGATTTTTTTTTTGTTATAAATTCCTCATATAATGAGAGATATATTTAACAGCGAGAAAGCATTTCCTTCGACATGTTTAGTAATTCTTTCCTTGAATAAAAACTATTTTTAAATTCAACTTAATAATATAGTACTCATTAGTTAATCAAACATGCCCGAAATTATATTTTTCTTGCGAAAAAGCATTTTCTATTAGTTACACCAAATGAAGCAGCCTATTCAAGCAAGGCCAACACTATTTCTTATTCAATCAAAAGTACTTGATAAGAAATAACAACTACTCAAAAGCGAGCATAATCACTGTTTCTTATTCAATCGAAAGTACTTGATCAGAAATAGCAACTATTCATCAACGAGGCCAATCACTGTGTCTTATTCAATCGAAAGTACTCGATAAGAAATAACAACTATTCATAAGCGAGCATAATCACTGTTGCTTATTCAATCGAAAGTAATTCATAAAAAATAACAGCTATTCAAGTACATTAGCTGCACCTTGCAATCTTTAGTTAAGGGGAAAAAAGATGCTACTGGAGTAAAAAATAAAATGAAAACATAGCTAGAGGCATTTTCTTTGGTAAATATTTCATTTCAGAGTCAGAAACGGAAATGACAGTGGTAGAAGTGTTATTTGCAAATTGTTAACAATATATTTTCTCTTGCGACTGCTAAAACGGTTGGTCGTGAAATAATTCGATTATGTTCGATTAACTATTATAGCTTTGGAATAAAAGATCATTCAGGAACTTTTTCTCTACAGTTAAAGTGAATACGTTATCGGAAAATACTGCACCGTTCTTGTTTATATTAAGTCTTATATCGAACAAGGCTTTGAAAACAAGATGGAAATTCTTATCCGTGAACGATTCAATCACCACCTGTTATAAGAAAGCAATACTTTGTACAGCGGGTACAGAATTTTTTTTCTTTTATTCTTTCAAAAACAATAACCGAAAAGAATAAGTTTTCAGAAAAAAAGCGGGATCTTTTTTTGCTCAACAAGAGAAAGAGCCATGTGATAAAATAGAAAAAGAGGATGAGTTTATCTTCTTCAACACTTCCGAAATATCTTGAGGTGTTGAGAAAAACTATCGAAAAAATAGAGCGACTTCCATCAAAAATATTTTGCTTCCTTTTTTAAAAACGTTGTTTCAATTAAGTGGTCAGTATGGGCTTGGCTCTTTTGAATAGATATGTACAGATAACAGTCCATGAATTCATAAACATTGATGTTATTTTATCTTTGTCGAAGCGTTCTGAACAGCTTTAAAGAACTTTAGTTTTGTCTTTATTACAACATTTGCTTCATTATATGTATCAAGAAATTCTTCCACCTTGTTTACTTGTTGACTCGCGATGCGTTCCGAAACCTGTGAGCAGTCGCGGATTTTAGGGGGGGGGGGGCACAGGGGGCACGTACCCCCCTCCAAAAAGGATTAATTAATTTCACTATTTTTTTTATTACTTTTTAACTGACCTCTCCTTTGCACTTTTTTTACGTAGCTAATTAAAAAGAACACAAAACACACACACACAGCATATTTTGAATAAAAGCATTTTTGTTTGCTAAAGAAGTATTACTGGAGTCAGAGGCCCAGAACTGCAGAATACATTTAACTCATCGGCTTCAATTTCAAGAGACCGCATTATCGCGATTCGTCCATTAATTCTTCTTTGATGGAATCAATAATTAATAGTTTTTTAAATGTGTAGGCGCACCTAAAAGAGTCATTTTGATCTAGGAACCTATTTGCGAAATAATAGATTTATTTTTCAGCTAATAAAAGATGCAAAATGAAAGAAATCATGTGGTAGTTTCTTAGAAAAACCATGATTTTTAATAGAAACGGCATGTAGTATCAATATGTTATCTCAACTGTATCATGGCTTTAAGAACAAATCAGCAATTGTTTTGAAATTCACACAGAAATAGTTACTGAATTCTTCAGTGAAACTTATATATGTTATGAAATTATGATTAAATTAATTTTAAAAAACTCAAGAGAGGTATGGGTTTATTTAATAACCTTGCCCTCGTGTTATAATCATTATGACAATGCTCCTAGGTAAAGTCGCTCATTGTCTAGCATCTTGGTGACATTACATTGGGTTTAGTATTTAAATGGCTTGAAACGTTAAAGATGTATTCCGTCCACATTCAAAGTATATTAGTGCATAATATTCATGTACTTAGAAGTAGATTCATTGACCTAAATCCTAAAATAATAATAATAATAAATAAATAAATAAATAAATAAACACGCACATTTAAAAATAAATTCGTCAAAACTTTGTTATGAAACATCGAAGGCGGGGGGGGGAGGGGTATTCAATTTCTCGCGCCCCCTCCAAAAGATTTTTCTGTATCTGCCCCTGCCTGTGAGGCTCCTTTTAGGGTATGCTGCTGCCACCCACTGACGAAAAAGCAGTATAATGGTGCTTATAATTTTGTGTTCCTTTTTTGTGCTCTTTGCTTTGTTTGCTGCCTAAGCTTTTAAGTCATTTTTATATATTATATATATATATATGTATTTGATTTCGTTTGCATATTCCATTGGTTCTTACAGAAACAGGTTACTTAAATGAGAGTTGCTATTTTAAGGGCATCAACATGAGCAAATGTAATAGATGACGTATCTATTAAATGAAGAGAGAAAAATCTAATACATACACTAAATAACTTCACCCCTGTTAAAAACTTGAAGTATATTTAACAACTCAAACGAATAGGTGCGTGCACTCATATACTCACATTGGAATAAGCACATCTTATATTTTTTGGCTCTTATAAAATATGTTACATATAGAATAGGGGAGAAGGTACAGCTAAGAAAGGAAGAACAGCTAGACAACAGTATTTTTTCTTTCTCTTTGGATATTTCTAGCCTAGTAAAACTTTTGAAAATAAAAGTCGACACGTTCAGAAGAAAAATTACTATGTCATCATGTTTAAACCCCATTGAAGTAAAATATCTCCACTGCGGTTGGCAACAGTGTATATTGCACTGTTTCCAAACTGTTGGATAAACTTTAGACGTGTTATTGATTATACAAATGAACATTAGACTGGTGTTATTAATTATACATTAGCCTATTAACTAGCGTTCATTTAGCAGTTGTATAACGTTGCTTTTATTTATTTACTAGCTGTACCCGACGCGCGTTGCTATGCCAACAAAAAAATACATCATTATACTGATTTTCATGACAATCGGTTGAACGGAACAGAAGTTGCTACTCTGCAGTGCCACCTGGTGGCGAGTGGCTTCAATGAGCATATTATGCACCTTCTCCGTGGAAAAATACATATATATAGCAATTTTCATAATAATCGGTCCAGGTATCAAGTGAAGCCGTGACTATACTCAAATTTTGTACTCACGCAGCTTGCAAGATCAATTAATCGCTAAAAATATCAAATAGAAAAAGTTTTAAATCCCCCCCGTTGCATGAAAAGCCATAAAACAATAAAGAAAGAATTTATTTGTTCAAACTCAAGAAAAATGGCAACAGCTAACTTCTTATCAATGAGATCTTTCACGCGAATTAATTTCTGCAGCCGATAATTTTATTCGTATTTATCCAATGGATTGTGACTTAAGTTGGAATAAAAAAAGGAACTATCAATCGGATTTTTTTCAAACTGGTCTATAAATATTCCCAGTACCAAAAATAACAAACGGTGAAAGTTTCAGCCAAATCTGCCGGGTAGTTTTTGAGTTCATGGATGACATACAGACAAACATTCATTTTTTATATACATAGATTCATGTATTTTTTGTCTGAGGATGGCAGTTCTTGAGATTATATTTTGCAATAAGAGAACAGTGAGACAGGAAGAGTTAAAAGTCATTAATTCGTTTCTCCCTTTGCACTTTTAAAATAAAACTGAAGAAAATCTACATTGAATTAAATGTATTTACAACTATTCTACTGATACAAATAATAATAAAATGAGTTTGAAAGCCCTGCCTTAACAAAATAAGAGAATGCAAGAATAAAATTATGTCTCTTATAGCTACATAATATCGCCCAAATATTTCCAATTCGTACTTATTCTATTTAAATATTATTTTTTGTTGTTTCATTGCAACATGCTAAATGTAATAATATTTATACACATTTTAAAATTTCAACATTTCTAAAGAAAAGGAAGTCAGATAAGCTATTTTCGAGATTTTTTGAACGGACAGAAGCTGATGGTACTGGTGATGCCGACTATATCCATGAATGACGGATGCATGGATAAAAAAATAGTAAGCTGGGGAATGTGGGGCAAAGTGAAACAGTTACGATGCCTGAGCTTTTTCAAAATGAATTAATAGGAAATGTTTTTAAAATGACTGTACACAAAGAAAGAACATTATGGGAAAAAACCTTGCATTGAAATATTACTTTTTATTTTTGGCAGTAAAATTGTAAAAAAAAAAAAAAAAAAACTGGAAAGTTTTCTTTTTTTTTTTCATGCAGCAAAGTGAAAAATGAAAATTTTCAAATGGAATATTTTCTATTCAATTATGAAAAATATTTCTGAACAAATTAATGAGCAAATAAAAGAATAATTGATTTAATGGAAAGATAATGAAACAATAAACTAATAAATGAATAAATAAATTAATCAATTACTTAATACGTTAGGAAAAATAAATAAGTGAATAAAATAGTGAATGAATATGAAAATAAGAGAATAAATGAATAATGAAGATAATTATTTAATGAAGAGATGTAAATAAATTAGTTAACAAATGAATACGTAATTGATTGAGTAAATGATTGAATGAGTAAACGAAATTAACTAATTTTACTTTGCCCCATCCAATTTGCCCCACATGCACTTGACTAATTGTGAAAAACATTAAAAATACAAATTAGCTAAATATTAATAAATAACTATTGAGCCGAATATTAGACGATCCCAATTAATGTTTAAAATGTTAATAACAAAAACTTTATCAATTGATAATATCAAAATAACTTTTCACTTAAACACAACAAAAGATTACAATTTGAGTATCAGTTTTTGAAAATTGCTTGTATTATCATAATCTTTGATTTTCAGATATAATTTTTTCGTGACTGGAATAAACTACCTATGTTAGTACATAGTTAAAATATTATTCGGTAAGTGGCACTAAAAGCGGAGTAAGTACTTCACCATTTCACTTTACCCCCCGCTTTTTCACTTTACTCCAAACTTCCCTACCTCATTTTAGAAGGTACCGTCATACTGGACGATTTTAGCCTGCGTTATATTATTTATGCATTAGGGTGGTCTTTAGCTATATATTTTTTCATAATCAAGAATTGCTCATTGTCCATGGAAGGCTAATTGTCTCTCACTTGGTTGAAGTTGACTTTCTGAATCACTTTTAAGTCCTGGATCACTCCTCCTGGGCGGTGTCGGACATGCCCCCCCCCCACCCAACGCTTTCAATTTTACACAATCCTCTTTAGACAAAACCAGCATCCAGCACAAAACATTCAGAATCCAGCACACATCATCTAGCATCCAGCCCCCGGCATTAATTTGAATTTTGGCCACGTATATTCAAATAATGTTTTTCGCAATTTCGATAGCGACAGGAGCCATTTGTATCAACAAAAAATCCTACAATTAGGGTCTTATCGCAATTCGTGATTGCGAAAAACATAGTTTGAATTCAAGATGTCAAAATTCAAATTTATGTTAGGGATTGCATGCTTAGGGTTCATTTATTTATTTACTTATTTTTTAAGTTTGATTCTTGCTTCTAAAACCTCTAAATTTCGCTCTTACAACAAACAGGCTGCACTTGACTCGGACTACTACTTAGAAACCCTCAAACCTCTAGCAGTTTAAGAAGCTCTACAATAACACAGGCAAATAAAAAATATTACATCTTTTTAATAACGGAGCAATTTTCTCTAAATGAAACATATCATTATTTATTATCATTTCTATTAAATCAAAACAATCGCAATGCTTGAAGAACAAACACTGAATATTACTTTCTCCTAAAAATAATTGGTAGCAGTAGGTATTTTTCTTCTTTGGTTTTCCGATAAACTTCTCCAATTATTTTTGACACCTCTTTCTGAGGCATCATTCAAAACTGTTTTATCAAGTTTCTAAACAAACCTTTTTAGTTGTTGAAATTACACTCCCTACATTATATTATCCTCTGCACACACACACAATATTAAATATAATAGAAATCCTATGAAATACAAGAGAGCCTTTTCAAACATTCAGAAAATCTATTTTTCGGCTTTACAGTTGCACTACCTTCATTAAAATTATAAATGTTGCACTTCATTTTTGACGTGATTCTAAGTTCTTTTAATGGCAGGATTTTAACGAGGCTATCAACTTATTTTAAATGGATTTAACAATTATAATTTTTTAATTTTAGATTGATAAACACATATTTTTTATGCATTTTTGCACTTTGCTGTATTGTTCTAATGGCGTTCGTGCTTATCACACAACCAGTCAAGGTTCGAATCCTGGTGGGAACAATTTTCCTGGATTTCTGGAGTTTCTCTTCAACGTCAGGAACTTTAAAGGCGATAATTTCCTGACTTTTCAGAATACAGAGACTCAACTACACAATACGATATTCACACAAGGACCTAGAAATCAAATAGAAACTGTACCCAGTACCTCGTGGGATCTCGAAAACAGTGTAAAAAACAGTGAACAAAAACTGTCTCAAGTACAGTCGCTCTGAACTGCATTGCATTGCATTGCACCCCGAAGCCCCCCGTGCCTACCGCGCTTGCAGTTTACCAGTTTTAGACGCCCAAAATGACTCGGACAAATGGGGCCACAGGGACAGTTCAACCCCGACTCGACCTCATAGGAAAAGACGCGCTTTTGCCGATAGTCTGAAACCGAGAACATAGCTGTGTTTATGCCAGGTGTGATTACAAAGTTTTGTTACAATATTTACTTGCTTTTGAGCCAGAGGGATGTTTTACGTTAATAATGCAACATGTTACATGGAGGAGGTGCATAATTCAAATTACAAACAGATGCAAGTTTCTTGTATCCATGCAGATGAAAAATTGCACAATTTCACAACGTTCAAGTAACAAATTATAGAATACAGATACAGAACAATTATTCATGGTTACACTAGTATATCAATACAGCTGGCTCTGAACTGCACAGTATCATGATCTAATTATCATGATACTGTTGAGCCGAAGTTTAATGAAATGTGTTGGAGACTATGATTGGGAATTCCATGAAACGTGCGTAAAAATGGCAATCAAATCCAGTATGATGCAACGAATGCTCATAAACGGGTTCAATAGTGGGGTAATATTATTGCATTGAAGTGTCTGTTTAGTCCGTTAATCGTTTGCTTATCCTAGTGAACTGCCCGTATTTCTTACAAAATCAAAGATTTTAAATTTTACCTGCCGTTTCTTAGATAGCTGTTAAGGACGAAGTGGACATTTAGCTGTTATTCATTTATTTTTTCAAATTTTAATTTTGTTATTTATCACACTATTAAGTCAAACCGAATGTTTACAATGTGATAAAATAATATGTGCAGAAATCTTTTCTTTAAAACTAAATAATTCAATTCACAAATACAGTAAAACCTGTAAAGTTGACCACCTTCGTAAGTTGACCACCTGTCTAAGTTGACTGCCTTTTTCAGGCACAGAATTAGCCTTTATTGTATAAATAAACCTCTATAAGTTGACCACCTGTTTAAGTTGACTAATAAAGTAGTGCACCGCAAATGGTCAACTTATACAGGTTTCACTGTATTAAGGGGGTCCGGGACACATTTTGAAAATTTTTTTATTATGTACTTTAGAGTTTTGAAATTTTTTGAACTGATTCATCATTTATTTAATAAGCAAAATCATAACATAAATATGAAAAAAAATAATTTTTTATTTAAATTTAATTAGTTTTTTTTTCAAAAAAATGGGGTTGCTTTAAATTGCTATAACTCAAAATATTGTTGATCAATTTTCAATTTTTTTTCAAAAAAGTATGCACAAATATCTAAGCTTTAATTTTTATTCGGCGATTTTAAAAATATTGATTCAATAAAAAATAAAAAATATTTGAAGAAAAATTTCGAAAAATTCGAAAATACTTTTTTTTAAAAAAATCATAATTTTTGTAGTAAACGTTTTTTTTTTTCAAATTCGATGAATAAAAATTAAAGTAAATTGCTTGAAAAAGATATGCTCCAAGTTTCATTACTTTATCTCTATCGGTTCCTGACTTATAAGAGTTTGAATGCAAGAAATCGGGAAAAATTGCATCATGGAGAAAAACGCGTTTAAAGTTTTAAAGTTATGAACACATTCGTTAGATGCATGCAACAAAAATAACTATAACTTTCGTTCTATTTAAGGTAGAAACAAGATTCAAACGTCCTCTTAAGCAGAAAAAAACGGAGCAATTTTTCAAATTATAAAAAAAAATTGCAAAATTTAAGGATTTTTGTGTCCCGGACCCCCTTAACTTCTTTTTTATCAGTTTCCCAAAAGGTGACAAGATTTTCCTTGATTACAATATTAAAGCTTTAGGTTTTTAATTATTACATTTTTCGCCCAGCTTTACGGGTGCTTAAAATTTTGATTACCTAATAGAAAAAAAAAAGATAACCATTGATATATGTCAATAAAATGTCTTTCTTATCGTGCTAGCGTTATTTTTAATCTTCTTTAACAAGTCCACTGTATTCAAACCAGAATGCTTTAAAAGGATCCATCAACGAATCTTCCATAAAGTCCCATTAGCAACACATTTGTACACTTTAACATAAATATCAAGAACAGCGGCCGACAAATTTATAAATATCCTTCGCCACTTACTCCAACTCTACCTGTGCTATCAATTAACTTTAATGACCTTAATGTTTTGCATTAACCTTTTTTTAATTGATAATTTTTATTGGGTGTTCAATTACTTTTTTTTTTTTTTTTGGTTTTTATAAAAAAAAGGGCGGGGGACTAGAAAAAGAAGAAGTGGCGACTAATAAATTTGCTTCTACTCACCCCTGGCGATCAAAAATTCCAGAGTTGATCTTTTTACCTTAACATTGGGTGTCATTCAGTTCTCTAACCATATCTCTAAACATAAGATCGGTACATGATACCTTTTTCTCTTCGATAAAAAGAAAAAAAAATCTATAAGTAAAATGAGCGAACACTCATTCAACTGATTTTTCTATGAATAAAAATTTTGTATCAACTTTATACACTTATTTGAACCCATCATAGTCAATTATTGATTTCTAAGTTATCGTTTTTGAAATATATTTTACAATCTTTCAAAGAATGTTTTTCTGCATATGAAATCCATTTGCGCCAGACTCAAACCGATCGATCCCCAACCCTTTTACATGCATAACAGAATTGAATATTATTTATATTCAATATTTATTTGAATGGATGGGCTTATTTTTTTCTGAAAGAAAAGTACTTTATAAACAAATGCAAAGGCTGAGAATTGACTAGCCAATGAAACATATCAACCAATAGAAAGTTAATTCAATATCCCTACAACAAAATATCCTATATCTTTATGGTGATTGACTTGGAAATAACTATTTTATTGCGAGTATAAAATGTGTACCCCTCACCCATTCCTACTCGTTTCCGTTTACCCTGCATATAATCGACGAAAGATTCGATTGAGAAAAGGAAAAGAAAAGTTCAGCTTTTTACACGATTAATTTAATTATTCTCTTTGTATTGATTAGCGCACCAGTAACTAAGTATCAAACACTTAATAACTAATCATAATCAAACATACTTTTCGTGAATATACAGGGCGTCCGAAAAATCCTAAACACATTTTAAAAATTCTTAGAAAAGCCAAAAAAAAAAAAATATTGTATGAATAAGCGGTTCACGCCATACTACTTCACAGGTGCAAGAAATACTAAAATATTATACACTGCTCAAAACAATTAAAGGATATTGTAAGTTTTTGTACAAAAAAGGTATTGGCAAATATTTTTTTGCATAGAATAGAAGAATTGAGTTAAAAATGCAAATTCTTAATTTCAAGTATCGCAGTATGCAAATTTTGAGTTTGACGTCGAGACGTTTCAGTGGCGGCGAATGAGATTTCGCTCTTAACTTATTGTAGGACAAAGCAGAAAATAATGATCGACATTCAGTAAGCGCGTTGTTTCGATGAATGCGATGCCTCAACGAACTCATTTAACGGAATCAGAAGCAACTAAAGTGGTTGTCAGGCTAGAGGGAAGCCTAACACAAGCGAAGGCAAAAGAAGCTATTAGAGTTTTGCAAAGTGTGATTTCTACGAGGTGGAAACGGTTTTTAGAGACTGGAAATGCTAGCCGAAGATTAGGGCAAGGTCGTAGACGGTCAACAACGCTCAACAAAGACGGTTATTTAGCTTTAACGGCTCCGAGGCACCGAAGTATGAATGCCGCCCCACTACAACGACACATTTGCTCGGGTACTGGCACCACAATTTTGACACAAACTGTCAAAAATCGCCTTCACGCTGTAAGTCTGTATGTTCGTCGACCAATGGTCTGTGTCACATTAGCTGCGAGACACCGTCGCGATACAGGGAGTGTGTAACAAAACATGTGAATTGGAGAAGAAATGAATGGAGCAATATTTTTTTCTCTGACGAGTCCCGTTCATGTCTTTATACATATAATGGCGTATTTTCATCTGGAGGGAGCTTGGCACTAGAAACAATCCAGCTTTCGGGCCCGAAAGTGTCAGATTTGGTGGTGGTGGTGTGATTGTGCACGCTGGCATCTCCATTGATGGGCGCACCGATCTGCATGTCATTCCGAATGGAACTCTGACCGGTCGTCAAAGTAGGGATGAGATCCTCACACCTATTGTAGTCCCTTACCCTGCAGCAATTGGAGGTGACTTCATGTTCATGGACAAAAATTGCAGACCACATCGTTCTTACTTGATGAATGATTTTCTTTTGGTGGAAGGAATCATACGAATGAAATGGCCAGCGTGTTCTCCAGATATGAATCCAATAGAGCATGTTTGGGACATTCTAGGCAACGAGTTTTTGGACGCCTACCACCTCTCCAACTCTCCAAGAACCGGAAAGAGCGCTTCAGGAGGAGTGGAGCAGAATACCCTAGCCTCTCATTAATAGCCTCATTAATTCCATGCCTCAGAGGTGTTTTACATTGCGGGCCGTCCGGAGTTACCATACCCCTACTAGAAGCGAATTTCTTTTAAGAAAACCCCAATTTTTTATCGCTTTTCTCATACGCACAAAGTGCGTTTTTTTCCCTTCTGTACCCAAAAGTTGAAAAAAAGTATTTTTTCCTGCCATACAAATGTAATTTTTGTCTCAAATAATTTACTAACGTCTGTCGATAATGTATCAATCATCCAAAAATTTCTCCAGGTTCTAAATCAACCCAAAACCTCAATATCCTTTAATTGTTTTGAGCAGTGTAATAAAAAATTGGAAACAAGAAAAAAAATAAGAAAAGAAAAGAAAAAGTGTCGTTATAAGTAACCGCTGCATTGTCACACAAAGAAAAAAAAAGTCATATGAGGTTTTTAAACTTTTCATTAAACAGAAAGCAATGCCTTTTATTGTTAGAGTTCAATCTTTGTACCGTATGCTACTCGAACTATATCTATCTACATATATATATATATATATATATATATATATATATATATATATATATATATATATATATATATATATATATATATATTTGGGTGGTCATTATTTTTGAAGTTGTAGATATTTTACACGACGCCCCCTCAATTTGTTCCATTATACAAATAAATGATCCATGCAAAATTTTAAGTCAATCCATGAATATTAACACGTGCCCCTAGGGCCCCCTTTTTTGAGTTTCGAAGAAAAAATTGATGATTTTCTCATTTTTATGTAAAAATATTCCTAGGTTTTATATTTAAAATAATGTTGAACCTCAATAGATGTTTCTACTTCCAGACCAACCATTCTCTCACTTTCATTTTGTAAAATTTTACACATTACATAGGGTACATGTACATCAATGGCCTTGTGACAGGCATACAGCTTTTCGCGCTCGTTTCAAACCAAGCGGCAGGGGAACATTTCTTTCCACCAAGATGGACACAAGGGATTCTAAAGGCCATTAATGAATGATTTTTAACAACAACAAATTGCCTCCTCCAGGCTTTGGGGGTGTTGATTTTGAAAATGTTCTGTGTATGTAATAGGTGTGGCAAATAGGGTCACTAGGTTTCCATGCTATAAATATAAATAAGGACAATTATATTTTAATTCGCTGTTCTTTAGTTATATACTTAAATATTTATGCATTCTTATAGTTTAAATTTTGAAAAATCCTTGATTACCCTACCATAAAAATAAACTCTATTTTCCATACCTAAAATGTACATTTAAAAAAAAATTCTGATCGGAATAATGTAAAAATCTATACTTTAAGCTGCCTTCTATTTCAGTACATAGTCCTTTATTATTATCAAATTCCTCTTGCAATTCACAAGATTTAGAAACCGAAATAGGTATCTATCCTAACCTGTTGAACCTTTTTTCTATATCTGGTCTACCACAACGCAAAAAAGCTTGACAACTATTGAGATCTGCTCGCATTTATCAATGTTAGACAAATGCCAAATTAGGGACAAAGATGCTGCTCATTTATTAACAGCCTATGTAGATGCAGTAAATTTAAATTCAAATAACCTTTGATCAATCGTACATCCCTTAAGAGAGCAAGAGAAAATCTTCGAGAGGTAAAATCAGATTTCATGAATTTAAATTTAAATTTTTTAGTTATTCCCTGGAATACAAAGCTACATCCAGATGTAACTGAAAAAAAAAAAACGCCGATAGGCTTACCATGATAGCTTCAGGTTCCAATGTTGAACAGCTACTCAGAATTTCTGAGATATTTCTTCAGTTGTATATGATATCTTAGATGATTGCTCTTTATTGCTAACTGTTCAAGCTGTAGTGTTTTATACAGCGGCTTACAATACCGGCCCTATAAGTTGTGCATGTAATTTTTTAGAGCAAAAGCTGAACGGTGATATATTGCATTTGTATTGCTATCATCATGCACTTGAAATCGTACTGCAGAGCGTCTTTAAAGAAGTTCTTGCCTTTCTTAGTTCTAGACTCGATATTCCATTATTTAAGCGCTTCAAAATTCAAAAAGTACACATACCACTTAAATTCTAAAAGAAGAATTTGATGACATATTATTGTTCGTAGAAAGCGGAATCAAGAAATATTACAGAGAATTCTCATAACGTGTAATAATATTTTTTGGTGAAGTCCTCCCTCCTACAGGGATATGTTTTCGGGAACCTGGAGCTTATCTATGAGCCAGATGGGTGGCAAAAGTAATTTATTGTTTGAATATTTATATATTTAGGAAACAATTTAAGTTGAACTTACATGAAGAGATTGCCCGTAAATGCTGTTTTACAGTTAAATGTTGTATGAAGATATAGTTTTTCGCAGCAACCCATTCTAGGCCTTTTAAATTAATATAAAGTCTAGTGTCTAAAAAACCTGCAGCGTACAAAATGATGACAAACATGCAGCAGAAGCAGTGATTGAAAAATTCATTAATCACTTATGGTACTTAGGGGATGAACTAGTAGCTTTGTCCGTATTGGATGAAGGAATTAACTATGAAGATAGGAAAAGACTACTTCAAAAAAATGCTTGCTAAATAGGAAGACGTGTCTGATGACTGTATAAAAAATTTCAGATAACAATAGATGATTTGGAATACTTTCTTAGTAAAGATCTTCCTCTTCATAGAATCAATTACATGTCAATAAAACTGTTTGATAAGTTACAAACACCAAAAGATGTTTTCCTATTTGATCCTGATTCATGGCAAAATGAAGGAAACTATTTAAAGGGAAGAGATATCGTTAAAATGCTGAAAGTTGTGAATGATACAACTGAAAGAGGAGCACAATTAATCGAAGAATTTCACAATTAATTTACCAAATATGAGTCACAAAAGCAATTTAGTATTTTACAGACAGTCCAAGACTATCGAAAATAAAAATGCACACGATTGAGATGCATTGAGAAAAGCGTACGATTAAGGTAAAGTTTCCAAAGCACTATTTCATTCTTATTCAATGTAAAATCTTTAGACGATATGAAGTAATTAAAAAGATTAATTTTAGTGCTACCTCTCTGTAAAATATTTTGCAAACATAGGAGAAATGATGTACGGGGTCTGAAGTAAAAACTCAAAGATTTGTGGGAAAATTATCAAAAGTGTTAAAGTTCAACGTCCTAGGGGCACGTGTTATTATTGCCCGATCGAGTTCAACTTTTGCACCGATTACTTTTTAGCATTGTGTCACAAAACTAGGGGGCGTGACTTGCTGAATTTCGAAAATTTTTTTTCTCATATAAATAAGGACCACCCTAATATATATATATATATATATATATATATATATATATATATATATATATATATATATATATATATATATATATATATATATATATATAAACGGTACTTACGTTCATCCCATATCCACAAACGGTAGACAGACACATATTTAGCTCCGGAAATGAGAGGTATTAATTTCTGTATAATAAAATTGGTTAAAGACTTCACATGCCGTTTGTTTTCTTACTGTGACAGTACAGAAAATAGTTACACACACACACACGTATCTAATATATAAAAATCTCTTGTCACGGTGTTCGTGTTTGAACTCCTCCGAAACGGCTATACCGATTTTTATGAAATTTTTTACGTGTATTTGGTAGGTATGAGAATATAACATAAAGTATATTTCATACCGCTAGGTAATCAGGGTGTCTCTATCCAGATTTTTTTTTTTTTTGAAAATCATTGTAAAAACCATTGTTGAAATTCATCGTGAAAACCAATGTTGAAAATCATGCTGAAAACCATTGTTGAAAATCACTGTAAAACACTTAAAAATCGTTGTAAAATTAATTACAAACATTTCATTTGTAGACAAACAGAAGATGGGAATAAAAATGTTTTAAATCATTGAGAATTTTCCGACGTTTTGCCGGAGCGTCGCGCTATTTTGACATTTTATTCTGCATTTTTTTTTTTTGTAAAAGGAAGTAAAAATGAAGCATTGTGTTCGCGAAAAAATTTTCACCCAAAAATCGACCTTAATTTCCATTTTGCTCACCCCCCAATGAATGTTGAGTTTTTTTTTTCGACTCGACCATACGTCGATAAGTGCCTAAGAACGTATAGACACGCGAAATAACCATTTTAACGATTCCCTGAGTTAATTACAACGGCTTTTCTCGTGACGTCCGTATGTACGTATGTATGTGCGAATATGCGGATGTGCGTACGTATGTCGCATACGTTAGGAAAGAAATATCCTGGAAAATTGAAATTTGGTACATAGACTGCTAGTGGGGTCTAGTTGTGCACCTCCCCTTTTGGTTGCATTCGGGTGTTTCTAAAGGGGGCTTTTGCCTCTTTGGGGGAGGGGGGAATCATTGTTAATTTCGATGTAAACTCAAGTGGTGTTATAATTTGGCGGACACGGCGATATATCGCCAGTCTATTGGTCGCCAAGTTTTGTCGCCAACTTGGCGACAAATTTGGCGATTTTTTTTTTTTTTTTTAAATAATTTGGTTTCAATTTGGCCACTGTTGATGATATTTATAGAGTAAACTATTGAATCACATTAAAACTGCCAATAATGAGAAAATGACATTAAATTGGAGTGAAAGGAAGTCATGTGGTGCCCACAACAGCTCGTTTTAAAGATGTTGACCACATAGTGTAACACAGAAAACCAATATGTCTTTAAAAAATATTTATATTCATAAAGAATCATTACAATTATAAAACGAGCATTTGACATAATGGTTTTGTAGCTTTTTATACATTCAACAATTTCATTTTTTTTAATCATTAATATAAATGTAACAGGTTGGACATTCAAAAACTGAAATTAACTTTCAGAAAATTAAAAAAAAAAAGACTTAACTTGTTTTCTGACTGCAGAATTAAAAGTGGCTACTTAAGCATTAGACTTCCTAAAAATATTTTCTGATTCAATGTAGTTTTTTGTTTTCTTTTCAAAATGGCAGCTGACGCTGCGAAACATAGAAAAAAAAGGACATTAATAAAAAAATATTTTGAGGCATAGAACATGTTGGGGTGGAAGTAAAAAACAATGTACCTGGAGTATTATTTTTCAAAGTCGTATTGATTGTTGATAAGTGGAATATATAATTTTACTTATAATTTATATCGCTATTGAAATTTAGCATGAATTTAGATCCTAACAATCAAAACCTGTGATATCTTGTCATTCTAGTTCCAAAATATTTTAAGACCTTCATTAACGACTTATGAAAAAAACCATTGACACTTGATCATTGCGCAATAAAATTAAGAATTAATTAAGAAAAAATACCTTTTTGGTGGTTGAGCTGGCGGTGTACTGTATGTAATTACTGGTAGTAGTTGAAAAATTTCAAGTCTCGGACATGATTCGTAATATTTTTGTGTTGGAAAAAAAAAAAAAAAAACTCAACATATACATACATTTTATTTTGTTACTGAGCAGTACCACGACTAGCCAACACTGAATATGGTCCGAAAAGTTTTAATCTCAACAGTATTTTTCATACACATCCTTTAATTTCATTATATAGAGTAAAATTTGTCAAAATCGAATAACTAAATTCATCGACACGTATCTCTACAGCTAAGAAAAAAACAAAAAAAAAAAAAAAAAAAAAAAAGATTAAACCATGACCCTCATATATGAACAACCGTATAACATTCATTTTTTATTAATAGTAGAGAAAATAATTTTCCCAGCAGACTAATTGTAAAATATGTTTACAGCATCTATAACAGAACTTAAGATTTTTTTGTCGGATGCCCAAATGTTAAAATATTTCAATTATTAAAAATTATTATTTATCATATCCCCATATACATAACAGCGAATTCACTGATCGAATAACGCTCCTGACGTCACCAACAATGAAACTTGCGCCACGGCATTGTAATTTGATAATATTTTTTCGTAATGTTTGACCTCCCCCCATGCAGGGAAATTCTTTATTTTGACAAGGCTGAACTTAATCCGGTAACTTAACTGTTTTACCGGTAAGACTGCAATTTCAGGAGAATGAAGAGAAAAAAAAAGGGTGAACAATGAACGTTAACTACTGGAGTTTAGGGTTAATCCACTGGGGTTAGGGTTAAAATTTCAACTATCAAAATGTCACCAAACAGGCAATTGCTTCGATCAAATGAAGCACTTTTCACTTGTCATACCTATACAGACGATTTTCTAATTTATTTATATTTTTAAAAACCAGTAGGTTTAGATGAGATAAATGGAAATATACGATAAATGTAAACAAACTCTATTACCACACTTGTGGTAATTTTTAAAATTAAATTACTAGGTGAGTGAAGACTAAGCAACGTAAAGACTGAGAGCTCTGAGTGTTTCCAAGCGGCACCATTCTTTAAGGATGACACTGTGAAAAAGTTACCTTTAAAGTTTGGTGATTTCAGTTTCCTCTCCAGCTGGTCTACAAATGCGAAGTTAATTGATTTCAGCTAATTTTCTTTGACTTATGGAAGATTACTAAAAATATTTTGATATAAATTTCACCATCCCTGCTATTTTATATATGGGCAATTTAGTTGTTTCCATTTTCCATATACAGTGAAACCTGTGAAGTTGACCATCCTTGTAAGTTGACCACCTGTCTAAGTTGACCGCTTTTTTCAGGCGCGGAACTAGCCCTTATCATATAAATCAAGCTCTGTAAGTTGACCACCTGTTTAAGTTGAGCACTAAAGTAGTGCACCGCAGGTGGTCAACTTACACAGGTTTCACTGTATACATTCTTCACTTTAGAGGCGAATTCAAACAACTACGTTTGTCACTGTTCCTATTTTTGGAAAATGAAATTCTGATGTAAATAAGACTTTCGAGTTTTCAGCAGGTTGCGTACCGTTTAAAGGTTCATATTGAGTAGCGTTGGTGTAAAGCTTTCCATGCTTTGAAATTGATTATATTATCTATTTACATTAACCTTAAGAGGAATAAAATCATTCACGAAAATTACTGCACCTATCTCTGAGGGAAATGGAAACTCTATTTCGTTCATCAACAAGCAGTCATAAAGTCAAATTTTTCATGCCCAGTTACTCTCAGAGAGTGTAGTCTTGAACACAATGCACACAATTTTAACAGTCATTTTATTCAAAAGAAAGCTGAAGATTTAACTACCAAACGGCACGACCTTGAGGGTCACAGATCTGGATGAAATTCTGAATTGACGTCAGTTCGCACTAGATATGAACCCAGGTAAGGCGGTTTGACTGCATAGGCCCTAGTTTAGCTGCGAACGGGGCTTTAAAGTTGCAAGTTGAGTCCAGAAAATCAATGGTTTATTCTTTGAAATTAAAGTTTTTCACTCTTTTCTAGCATATGCATTGCGGTATGTGCCAATTTGCATTATCAGCATGAAACAAACCTCTCCCCGTCCTTCGTTAGACGCCGAATGTCTTAGGAGGGTAGATATTGTCCGAAAGTTTCAAATTCCAGTTAAGACGCCATTGCAATTCTGGAGTCCTGCAAATGAGTGTAGTTTAGACGGCAAAAACTTGAGAGTCACGAATTTGGAAAAACTTCTGGGTTTTGGTCAATTCGTACTAGATATGAACCAGGTAAAATAGTTTGAGTGCATACGCTTTAGTTCGGCTGCAAGCAGGGACTAAATTTTCTTGTTTGTCTCCTGAACCGCTATAGCGTTTTCTTTGGAATTTGAAATTTTGGCACACTATCTGCTTTTCTGGGGCCGTGGTAGCCCGATCGGTAGAGTGTCGGATTCGGGGCCGGAGGGTCCTGAGTTCGAACCTCGATGGTCGAAGATCCACCGTCGTCATTAAAGGGGACGTTAAATATGCTCGTGGTCTCAATGTCCTCCAAGTGAAACGATACCTCTGGGGCTGCTAGCACCAGGTAGCTATTAGCTCCTGGACTAGTTCTAAATTCTCATTAACTGTTCGATCCGGTGATGGTGCTGCCATCTATCGGTATATAAAATAATGGAGGCAAGGCACTTAGTATGCAGTCCTCGACATAAATACAGTTGTAGTCAGTTGTGACTCGGAATCGGAATCGGAATCTGCTTTCCTAACATCTGTCTCGTCTCTTGCTGGTACAACGTAGGGTCGGCGGAATTGATTCTATACTATGAATGCATACAGTTGGGTGATACTGCCAAGATTTCATCCAGATCCGATACCCTTAAGGTCGTGCCGTTTGGTAGTAAGGTTGAAATGTTGAAACTGTTTCCTTTACCCGAACTGATCCTACAGCAAATTAAAATGAAATTTCAAAATCTTTTCGAAAGCGTTACGTATGTATTTGGGGCAAACAGTACATTGGCCCATGTTTCAGCATACTTTTACCCTGAGACAAAGAAGTCAAAACACACTTATATTTGCATTAAAAGTAAAATGTTACTTTAAACGCGAATTTACTTTATCTAATGTTATTTAAGTAAATATTTGACAAATACAAGCCCTTTAAAGTCGTAACTATGCTATTTATCTACAAATTTCAACACTTCCCAAATCTAGCTTTAGAAATAGTACCAAAACCATTCTAAATTCAACATTTTTCAGACTCGTATACGGAAGACAACAATGAACTGTCCTTCAAGGTTCGCTGGCCCCGAACGAGACTTAAATTCAAGTTAATTACGAAAATTACTGCACTATACGGTCTTACTCGGATATATTGTTTGCCATAGGTTTCCCTAACTTCTTACATTCTGCACAAAACAAACGTTTACTAAGGTTTCCTTTTCTAACATTTAGGATAAGAATATTTTTAGTTTTAAGAATGTTTTAACAGTGCCTTATGCAATGTGCCTTTGCTGAAGGGACATTGCTCGGCCGCCTGTAGCTACGGAAATAATAAGTAGCTCTAAATACGAAAGAGCAAGTGATTTACAATATGTTAGTAGTGTTTCCAAATACAGACCGACTGACAAATGAAAGTTTCAGTATTAATTAAAATAAACATTTCATTGGAAAGGTTTGCTTTAATGCAATATCCATTCGTTGAATTGCATGCTAGTTTAATTTGTACACGTGTGACATTTTCACGTAAGAATGTTTTAACAATGCCTTATGCAATGTGCTTTTGCTGAAAGGGCATTGCTCGGCCGCCTGTAACTGCGGAAATAATAAGTAGCTCTAAATACGAAAGAGCAAGTGATTTACAATATGTTAGTAGTGTTTCCAAATACAGACCGACTGACAAATGAAAGTTTTAGTATTAGTTAAAATAAACATTTCTATGGAAAGGTTTGCTTTAATGCAATATCCATTCGTTGAATTGCATGCTAGTTTAATTTGTACACGTGTGACATTTTCACGTAAGAATGTTTTAACAATGCCTTATGCAATGTGCCTTTGCTGAAGGGACATTGCTCGGCCGCCTGTAGCTGCGGAAATAATAAGTAGCTCTAAATACGAAAGAGCAAGTGATTTACAATATGTTAGTAGTGTTTCCAAATACAGACCGACTGACAAATGAAAGTTTTAGTATTAGTTAAAATAAACATTTCTATGGAAAGGTTTGCTTTAATGCAATATCCATTCGTTGAATTGCATGCTAGTTTAATTTGTACACGTGTGACATTTTCACGTAAGAATGTTTTAACAATGCCTTATGCAATGTGCCTTTGCTGAAGGGACATTGCTCGGCCGCCTGTAGCTGCGGAAATAATAAGTAGCTCTAAATACGAAAGAGCAAGTGATTTACAATATGTTAGTAGTGTTTCCAAATACAGACCGACTGACAAATGAAAGTTTTAGTATTAGTTAAAATAAACATTTCTATGGAAAGGTTTGCTTTAATGCAATATCCATTCGTTGAATTGCATGGTAGTTTAATTTGCACACGTGTGACATTTTCACGTATATGTTTGCACTTCATTCCTATAATTTTAAGTTTTTATTTCTAATTTGTATATAATTCAATACAGTTGGATGGATCTCCATACACTGAAGTAGCATCTTTCAGAGAAAAACTTCGATACATAGAAATTTTGATTTATAGAAACGAGATTAATTTTATCGTAGTTACGCCGAAAACATTAAAGTTAATCAAATTTTTATACAGAAATCCATTTCTAATTTATTTGAGAATTAATTACATTAGATGAAAGTTAATTAATGAAAAAGAATTAATAAAAAAAGTTATTGTATATTACTTTTAGAGAAACAGTAATCCAGATATAGCTTCATTCTATAAAAAGAAAAAATATATATACGAAAGTTTTCTTGAATAGCCAGGGTTACGAAAAGATCACCTCTTTTTTCTTTCTTTCTTTTTTTTTTTTTTTTGTATTTATTGAATCCACTAAAATCTTCATCAGAAATATTTTTGCTAACTGAAGTTCAGAACGTAATGGCTGAATCACCTCTAGCATTTCCTTTTTCGATGATTTGGAAATTTTTTAGACTTACACTAAAGCTTAGAAGATTTAGGAATTAAGAACAAATATCAGGAAAAAAAAAGGAATAGTTATAAATTGGATTTACAGAATGAATTGCAACATAAAATTGAAAACGACTTGGTAGTTTGTTTCAAAATTCATAAGTATTTCCATTGGGTTTGTGCACCCCTTAACCTCAATTGGCTGATTTGCTGGATTCGTAGTGATAATCACCGAGCTTTCTTTTTCTCCTGACTTTTTTTTTATGAAGCAAAGGTCTAAAGTCAAACAAAATGTCCCACTATGTCGAAAAATAATTTCGATATCTAGAGATTTTTTTGACAAATGGAAACAGGATTTCTATGTAATGAACATAGAGATTTACTGAAAGTTCGATAAATAGAAAATTTCTATATGCGGATGTTTGATATATGAAGGTTCGATTGTATAAGAAAATATTATGCATCATAATAAAAACTATCAACTTTTAAAAATTGTATATTTAAAAAATAATGATTTGTTTGTGTTGCAGAGTGTGACCATACAGTCGCACCTGCGATACGCACAAATCATAAAAACAATTTTTACTACAATTTAAAAAGTTTTTAAAAACAATTTTCTTAAAGAAATTTACTTTACATTGCTTTATGTTATGATACATAATAGTTCCTTACATTCAAATAAACAGGATGTCCGAAAAGTCCTTGACACAGTTGAAAATTCATAGAAAAGTAACAAATTGTCGTTTGAACATGCGGTTTGTGCCATAATACTTCACAGGTAGAAGAACGCTTGATGACATCGTTAAAAAAAGGGAAAAAAGGGAAAACAAAACTAAAAAGTGTAATTATAAATAACTTACTGTGACGACTGTACCATCACAGTAATTAAAACAAATGTAATATTGAAGTATTCAATCATTTTATTAAACAGAAAGCAATATTTTTCATTACTAGAGTTTAATGTATGCACTGTTCGCGGACATGGAATGAACTGGAGTACCATTTAGATGTGGTTCGAACAACATACTCTAATACACTGTAAAAAAAACTGTAAATTTTGAAGAAGTTATCCGTATTTTTTACAGAAAAAAACTGTTCGTAATAAAATACAGGATTTCTCTGTTTTTTTGAATCTGTAACCGGTCATAAGCGTTAACTGTTACCATCGCTTCACCGCGTACTTTGTTTTTCTTCGAAATTTCACCCACCTGTTTGGATTTTGGTTCTCGTGCTCGAGTTTTTTGATCTTATATTTATTTAAAGCGAGTAAGTCTTAAATCGTTTGCAACTTCCATTTCATTGCATCCTAATCAATATTTTATTATTATGTTTTTTTCTCATCTGTTACAGAGGCATATTCGGAAATTTACCTTTGTATACATGTATTTCGTAGTAGTATAGTAAATATTGAAATGGATTTATGAAAGTATAGTTTCATTTTTTAATCTTCATAAAATAATAAATCAGTTTGAATAAATAATAAAAATACGGAAGATTTCTGTAAAATAAACGGAAGAAAACTGGCGTCCTGGCTGACAGTTTTTTTCTGTAAATTTTACAGATTTTTTTTACAGTGTAAGGAAAAGGATTACTTTCTGTTTAATAAAATGATTTAACATTCACGTTACGTGTTTTTTGCTTACTGTGACGGTACAGCCGTTACAGAAAGCTACTTATAATTATACTTTTTTTTTCCTTTTTTTCTTTCTTTTTTTTTACGATGTCATAAAATATTCTTGAATCTGTGAAGTATTATGGCACTAACTATGCATTTATACGACAATTTGTTGCTTTTCTATGAATTTTTTAAAAGCGTCAAGGACGTTTCGGACTCCCGGTACAATAATACGAGGACAAAGTTTAAATTTCTGGAATTATTCGCAAATATAAATACAAAAATGTCACACCTGAACAAATGGATTGGGAATTAAAAAGAATTTAGAAAAAAGAAAGAAAAATCGTTGAAATTCATTCAAAATAAGCATATTCAGTTATCACATGTATAAGAAGTTGTTTAAAGAAAAATCGTTGAACCTCATTCAAAATAAGCATATTAAGTTATCACATGTCAAAGAACTTATTTAAAGAAAAATCGTTGAACCTCCTTCAAAATAAGCATATTGAGCTATCACGTGTCAAAGAAGTTATTTAAAGAAAAATCGTTGAACCTCATTCAAAATAAGCATATTAAGTTATCACATGTCAAAGAAGTTGTTTGCAATTGTAAAATATACAACCAATGCATTTATTTTCGCATTTGACGATGCATTATTTGCAAAAGAAAAAACAATGTAGAATGTTTTTAAATTATAGTGGTTCAAATATTGGGATAATATCTGTGAACCTTCCAGCAGTCGCGCGTATTTGAGAGATACAGAAGAGTTGAATTTAATTCTACAGATCAAAATTAGCTCAAATAAAGGGGTTTTATTAAATTCAAAGTACTTAAAACGCAATTTCGCTAAATTGAGCATTGGAATTCACTTTCAAAAATAGCGTATATACAAAACAATGTGACATTTATTATAAAAAATAAATAAATAAACTAGGTAAAATAATACATTTTAAAACCAAACGATATTCTTCTTAGCGGGTGAGTTACAGGGTAAAATTTGAACCGCTAGATTTCTCGCCTGATGTACTTAACAAATCCCCAAAGAGCTGCCGCTTTACGTCATGTTTTTTTTTTTGCAAGAGAATGTGTATCGTCATAACTGGTATACAAGAAAAAAAAACCTTTTAATAAAGGTAGTTGTATAAGTTTACATTGAGAGATTGGGCCGTCGTTTAGGGGGGTCAATTGCCCCTCGTTTTGGAAAGTAATGTGTTTATAAGAAAGTGGGAGTCGTTTTCGCTGTTTTTTGGTATAATTTGCTTGGATTATCCTCAATTGCCATCCATCCCTCCCGGTGGAAAAATTCGAAATGACGGACCTGTACAGAGACGTTCAAAATATCCAATAATGGCTGATTGGTTGACTCGCTCATTTGTCACAATCAATATGACGTCATACTTTTCTCTCGCATTTTTCTCGAAAACCATAGTTGAAAAAAATGGATTTCATCTGATTTCTTTTTTTTTATTATTTACTCCTAGAGAGGAATCTAGCGGTTCAGAGATAATTCGGTTCTAATGTGACACCTTGTAAATCTAAAAAAAAAAAAAAAATATATACAAATATAGTTCATAACTAAACCATAAGTAATTTCACTAGCAAGTCACTATCCACAGCTGGGATGACAAAATATTCTTTCAAAAGAAAAGCAAAAGAAAAGGAAAAGCATGTTAGTGTTTTCAAAGAAAATTCCGGTTTTTTTCCAAGAAACTACAACACAGAAAACGTGTTTATTTTTATAAAACATGCATGATTGTGTGTAAACTGAAATTGACTTTGTATTGTAGTTATGGTACATATAAGAAATATTTTACTTTTGCAGCAAACGAAGCATGCCAATGAAGATCTTGCACAACATAAAAATAAAACATCTTAACGTTCCAGAAATATCTTCGAAAAATATTGTAAGGCCTCTGTGGTAAAATTCTAAACGTTATTTTTATCACGGTTTATTTCAACTTATTTATTAATTCTCAATACGTCAGTGGCACAACCAATTTTTAAAAAAAATAACTAAATTAGAAACAATTGCATTATTTTTACGGTGTAAATCGCTAAAATTTCTAAGAAATCGTTTTATTCTGTTCCTATTCAAAAGAAAAAAAGTTAAAAGGTTACAAAACAATTAATTATTAATAAAAGAAATTAGAACCTACAACAGTTTTGTATCTGGGAGGTAAAGGGCACTAAGTCCTAATTGAGATTTAAGCACCACCTTATTATTATTATTATTATTATTGCATCAAAGCACTAAGACTTTGATATAAAAAAAGTTTAATTTTATAACCCCGTAAATGACTATCCGGTAATACAAATCATCACAAAAATGAAACACTTTAAATTCATCTCTTGGCTAGTTTTGCTTTTATGACTTAGTGCCTTTTATCTCCTACTAGGTAGAGAATTATATCCGCTAGTTCTTTTAACCCATATTAAGTTTATGACAGCAATTTCACTGATTTAATAATCTGTTCTACACGAAAGGGTAGAATAGATTCATATTAAAGTATATTCTTAATCAAAAACAGATTGGATGTTTAAAATGTTAACTACTGTTTGCAAAAATTACTTTCTCGGCACAAATATCTATAAAAATAAGAATTTAAACGTAAAGATCAAAATGATTTCTGTACTTGGATCCTTTTTCTAGAGTTTAAATTTAGTCCATTTTTTTTTCTTTTTCAGCCATATGTGTTACGAAATGTTTGGAAACATCGAATCTTTCAGAGTCATGCATTTCCTGCCGAATTTTCGTTCGTCTCCCCCCCCCCCATCCTCCCCTCCCACTTATGCGGGTGGAAACCTACCTATCAACAGAGAAGGAAAGCTTTGAGAAATGGAACTCTCTAATAGATGAGAGCGTGAAAAATGGATGAAGAGGGGAAGCCGCTGTGTTCGGATGCTCTAGATTCTAAAATGAGATGAGGTGTACCCTTCCTAGATTTTGAAATGGGGAATGGATTAACGTGCCGCGTCGGATTGATTTGCAAACATTTTTTCTGACTAAAATGGTTCAACTTTTTTTGAACTCATTATTTTCTTTCGAAGTTTAATCCTGTTAAGAAATTATAATTCAATAGATTTGCACTTGTAAAGCTTCATTAAAAAAAAAAACTATTTCAATCCATTTATCTCAAAATCAAACTTGTCGGCCTCATTAACATATTTACTACGATTTTTATAAAACTGTCATCTGAACCTCCTACCCTCCCTCTTATGCTGATTGAAACCTAAATATAAATGAAAGCTTCAAAAAAAAAAAAAAAAAAAGAACTCTGAAAGATTATGAGGACGTGAAAAACAGATGAAGCGGACGGCGCTGTGTTCAGCTGGTCTGGACTCTAAAATGAGGTGTCCTCTTTCTAGATTTTGAAGTCTGGAATGAATTTAACATGACCATTTTTTTAAATAATTGTTTTTTTAATTTGTTTTTTAGGTAATTGATTCTAGGATTCTAAAAACGTTTCATTTTTGGTTCTACAATAATTAGAAACGAAGTTATAGCCAATTAAGTACACCGGAAGGGATATCGTAAAAACCGGAAGTTGATTTTAAAAAGTAAACATATTGACAAGTGTAGTCAAAGAATGTACATGCTAGTGATATGGAGTTTTTTCTAAAACATTTTCTAAATTCATATAAATTAAAAAATTCTAAATTCATTAAAAAAAAATTCTAAAACATTAATATTAACGTAAGAGAAATCTTTAAATGCAGTTTCTGAAAAACTACTTTTTTCTATATTTTCATCTACCACAGATCTCATATTTTGAAAAGTTTTAGAGTAATATTTCGTCGATGACTTTCGCTTAGAACAAATTTTGTCCCTTTTAAATAATCCAAAATATTCTCAGATCAATGCACAATTGTCAATAACATACGGTTACGTAAAAACTACGATTTTCTATTCTGAACAAAACGACATCACTTGTCATTATATATTTCTACATATACAATTGGAATAATCTTCGAGAATGCATCAATCTTCCACTGCTCAAGATTTTCATTGCCACTTCAGCTCATAAACGTTGTAAAAATATTGTTAACGTTTTGACAACCATTTTAAAACGTTTATGAAACGATTAAACGTTATGGGTGCCTGATCATTTTCGGATAAAATAATTTGTGAATTCCTACTCAGAATTGGATAAGGTATCTGCAGATATGAGACGCTTTACAGGCTCTCGAATAACTTCAAAATAGCAGTAAGTTACTGCCCCTAAGCCAGAGCTAAGGTAGAACTGCATGCAATATACCAGATAGTTAGGTTATCACATTCTGAGATCGTTCTTATTAGATCTCCTCAGTCAAGAATAGTGAATAACCGAACTGGAGGCAGATGTCATCTCATTGAAGCTACTCTCAGCTTAAATGAGATGTTCAATTCTTCAGCTGGGATATTCACTATTCCTGACTGAGGAGCTCTCATAGGAAGGAAACTGCTGTGGCAGGAGGTGATAACCGGGCAGTCTGGTATATTGTATGTAACTGTTTTGAAGTTACTTGCAATATCCTGTCTGGTATATTGCATGTAACTTCAAAATACTTTTTTCAATATAGATGCTTTTATTTTTTAAACCAGAATATACAGAAAAAAAAAATTGGTATTTAATTCGCCCTGAATAAAACGACTCCTAAGATTGCGTTCAAACCCCCCCCCCCCCCGAATATTTGAAGTTCCATTTGACAGATTGAGATTTTCCGCCCTCCCAAAATTTAAGTTTGGGGAGCCAGTGCTCTTCACATCCATAGATTAGGAATTATTTCAAAATTAAAGCAAGCTGAAAAGCTACGATTTAAACCCCGCCGAAGATTAAATCGTAGCTTTTCAGCTTGCTTTAATTTTGAAATAATTCCTAATCTATGGATGTGAAGAGCACTGGCTCCCCAAACCTAAATTTTGGGAGGGGGGAAAATCTCAATCTGTCAAATGGAACTTCAAATATTTTGCCGAATGATTATAATTTTGCTGAATAGAACTCCACGTTCTGCCGAATGATGATAATTTCCCCGAATCGTTGGACGAAATTTGCCGAATAAGGATATTTTTGGGAAGCCACAGTGACCTCTTGTGATCTCTTATGGAGAACGAACGGAAGAAAGGTGAAATGTTATGCTTTGTTTGAAATGAGTTAAATATGGCGACACTGAGTTACTTGTAGAGTAGAATTAGTTGGTTTATCTAAACAGGTAAGAAAAGAGAAGGATCAATGCAAAAAATGACCCATATGTTTATTATACAAAGAGAAAAGGCTGAGGTTTTCAAAAGTGATTTTCTCGAAAACAGGAAATATTGGCATTTTGCCTTTCTTCCCTGTGCTCTTCATTTTTAACTTTTTTATATGCTTAAAATTTTTCATACTGCATGAAAGAAATGAATTAAATGCAGATATCTATCTTCAGTAAGTTACCGTCCTATAGCCAGGGCTAAGGCAGAAATACATGAAATACACCGCTAGCTAAGTCAATTCCAGCCGAGGACTGCAGTTTCGTGCTTATTAGCACTCATCAGCCCGGCATAGGAGTGACTGAGCTGGAGGTGGAAAACCTCTTAAGGAAGCCAAGAGTGCCAAACAAACTGGTAGCTAATACAGAATTAGCACTGACCAGACGAGTGACCAGAAGCAATGGTTCGGTTCAACTCGAATTTTGAAGGCAAGGCAGGTATATTCAGTAAGTTACCGCCCTATAGCCAGGGCTAAGGCAGAAATACATGAAATACAGTCACTTACGAAACTGCAGTCCTCGGCTGGAATTGACTGAGCTTGCGGTGTACTTCATAAATATATATATATATATATATATATATATATATATATATATATATATATATATATATATATATATATATATATATATATATATATATATATATATATAAACATATACATATATATACTTATTTTGCATATCTAAACGCAAAATTAGATGATGTTAAGTCTTTTTACCTTTTATATAAAACTAAGTTGATAGGGATAAAATTTTGTTAAGAAAACTTTTGTCAGGTGTAAGAAACGGGTCGCGTTAGGAGTTTCATATGCGTTTTTCCACTTTTCTTAGTTTTGACTTACTTACAAAATGGGTCTGCACCTCGTCATCTCGTGTATCCAAAGCAAGTAGACATCGACAAAAAAATTAACTTTTCGTTTATTTTTAAGAATATTATCTATAATCCGTCAATTTCATTAGGTTTTTTTTTGTCACGTAGCAAGTCTAATTGATATCAAAATGAGTGATTAGAAATAATTTCTGGTAAGGGTAAAACGTAGAGAAAACACCAGGTAAGAAACGTGCCACTTCAGGAATTTCATACGCGTTTCTCTTCTTTGATTACTTTCCTCTTTCTCTAACTAAAGTGGCTTCGCTCCTCGTCATCTTGTTCATCCAAAGCAATGTGAACAGTGAAAAAAAAATTACCTTTTCAATTACTTTAAAGATCATTTACAACACGTGAATTCGATTATGATTGTTTATGAGGCAGCAAGTCTAAATGATATCAAAATAAGAGCAATCAGAGTAATTTCTTCCCAAGATTGAGATGTTAAACTTCGCCAGGTAAAAAACGAGCCACTTCAGGAATTTCAAATCGTCGCCTCAGAGCAATATTAAGACATCTAAGCCCAGGAATAACAGTAAGATACATTACTCTTGCTCTGAGGCTGCCGGATATGTGTTTTTTCTCTTTCATCAGTTTTCTCTAACTAAAGTATTTTTGCTCCTCGTCATCTCGTTTATCCAAAGCAAGTGAACATCGACAAAAGTTTAACTTTCCATTTATTTAAAGAATAGAAATTATAGCATGTAAATTTGGTACTGACATGTTATAAATTATAATCTTAGTTTGTCAGGTAGTAAGTTCAAATGAGATAAAAAATAAAGTCATTGGAAATACTATCTACCACTTCTTCTGTATTCCTCATGAACATTTTTAGAGTTTCATCTTAATATCAAGAAAAAAAATCATTTCTATAAAATTATACTGCTTAGATGTGGAAGCAAATTATCAAATATTAACAAATATATCACCTTGTTCAGAACACCGAAAAAAGTTTTGAGTTCAAAGGGCATTTAGAAAGGAAAAGGAAAGTTTTAGGTATGTACTCTCTCTCAAAAAATAAGCAACAAGCAATAAAATTACTATAACTCGGCAGGAAGAAATGTTACAGCAACAAAATTTGCATGTATAAAATTGCAATTAATGCGAAAGTAGTTCCTTAGTGAAATATTTCCATAAATCCACATGGATGGGTAATGTGACAGGTATAAAAACAGATCCATTTTTAGATGTTACGTTTGTTTGGTGATCTTTTTTTTTTTTTTTTTTCCTTTCTTTGTTGCAAATTTCCCTAAATCAGTCTGTATTTCTCCTAGAGGTAGTCGAACATCCAGCTGAGAAATATTTTCAATGAAAGTTTTTAGAACGTGTTGGAGCCAATATTGTTAATGTTGCTTATTTGAAAACTAGCTGTTGTTTTTATCTGCTATTTCGGGTAGCACTGCCTCTAGTTTTGGTGCACAATCTGAAAAATTCATTGCGATTCAATGAATTGTTTCAATTTCGAAATAATTTTTTTTTTCGTTTATTTTTTGAGATAGAGTGTAGTACAAAAAAAAAATGCGCAAGAACAAATTTTATTACACGAGACATAGAAAAATTGGCATTAATTTCGTTATGACTTCATATGATGCGGAAAACTATCAGAATTGTATTTAAGGGATAGAGACATGGTAAAAAACATCTTCAAACACTGAAAAGACGAAAAGCATTTTTTACTATAATAATCCACCGTTTAAATAAAGTGTATATGGGCCTTTCCACCGTCACGTGCGAGACAATCCGAAGCAATAAATTTCACAAACAATGTGCAATATATCTTAATATTTTGATTGTACAGGAGTAAAAACATTTTTAATCTTTACATCTCATACAAAGATACACCTGACGCAGTTATATTTTGATGTAATAATTTTGTTACTCAGAAATTAATTTATTTGCATGCGTCACATGCGGGACATTCGAAGTCAACCTCTTGTTTGATGTATGCATTACTTACTATTTTCGCTCTATTAATATAGAAATATATTACACATTTATAGAAACAAATTGTAGATTTTGAAACTAAGGTTCTAACGTAAAATAAACATGTCATTTGTTGAGATACAATATTTAAACCGTTGAAAAAAAAATTATGTACTTGGCCATTCCACTAAAAACGGTCTTTTTTTTCCGCACGTGTCGTTTCCTATATTTCATAAAAAAAGAAATAATATTGAAAGGCAGTGATGACATTTTTTCTCAAGAAGAATATGTTTGTGATCTCTCAAGTAGCAAAATTGTGTTCATTACCCTTTTAAATTATTATTTTTAAGGAAATGTATGAAGCGTCACGTGGGTGTCAAAATTAGTTTTCCGTGGAATGACCTATATACTCCTTCTCTGAAGATACTGATACGAAAGAAGTTTTCGCATAAACATTAATTTCGAACGCTTACATGTGAAAATACTTGCTTTATGGCTGACAATAAAATGTGTATTTTTACGAAATATTCCACGTAAACTGTAAGTGGTTCTTAAATAAATAAATTTTTTAGCATTAAGAAAGTACTGAAAACTTAGCTAGTATAAATATATTTCTAGCTGAGGAAATATATTCTAATATAAACGTTTAAGAGTTTTGATACAGAAAATGTTGTAAGCATTTTATCAATTAGACAACTTCACAAATAATGACATCCTATGACTCTAAGTAACCGAGCTGAATGGTTCAATTGGCATTTGTATTTAGATATGAGTCCCGAACGAAATTAGCGCTGAGGTTTTGAGGGATATTGTTTCTTAGGAAAATTTAATCAAACTGAAATATATTTTCTGCTGAGATGAGTATTTTTTTTCCTTTTAAAGTAGTTAATTACTCAAAAACCATTTTAGGATATTGTTTAACATCCAAAACTCAAACCATGTCTAAATATATGTCAGAAAATATAGCCCCTCCATTTGTCGTCTTTACAAGTTACGGAAGCTCATTGTCAAATTATTCGACAGTTTGCATGTCCCACGTAACCCACACAAATTTAAATTTTGATACAAATGCAGATGTTGGTAAATTGCAATAAAACAAGAATCGACTAAACAACTAAAAATATTCCACACTATTATTCAAAAATCAATTTTAGAGAGTCGTCCGGTTGGCAAATTTTAAAGATTATTTGATATTTTTTGATTGAGAGGCGAGACATTAAATTTAAATAGATGGCGGTCATTGTCTTCTAGCTGAGCTCAGTGGAACCATTTGCATACCACATACACCCCCGCAAAATTGAAATTTCGGATCTTAAAGCAAGAACTTTTTTCCAAAATTCGGAAATCAGTTAAGACACAGCCGACCAGGTCTAGACTAAGGAGAGCAAGAATACCGTGAAAAAGTGAAAATGAGATCTATAGTGGTGTAGCGAAGGGTCGAAATAGGGAATTATAACCTCTCCCATGAGGAAATAAACACGATAAGGATACAGCGTCAACCAAAATCTGTCTTTTCGGAAAAAAAATCAATTTCTATGCAAATCAACTTCTCTATGTACGAATGTATCTAATATATGATGGGTTTAGTTTCAAAACCAGCTCCAACCGTTTCAAAAATAAATAAATAAAAATAAAAAATATCAGGAAAGACAAGAAACGTTTCACTCTTTGCCCAGTTGATTTATCCAAACTATTCTTTTTTTTCGTTTAAAACACGTTCGGTGTCCGTACCTTATTTTCGTTTCTAAACAAGCACTATTGTCTTATTATTTACAAAGGAAAATAATTTGGATTGAGTTGGCTTTGAAGCAAATCGACCTTAATTTATTTAAATTTTCCGTTCAAATTCCAATTGAATTCACATGGTTTCTCACGTTTATGCCACACACTGGCCAGTATAATCAAAAATGACGGTTAATTAGGCAGTTTATTATAATAATGATACTGATGCCCCCCCCCCTTCATTTTTACAAGGGTGATAAGGTTTGATCATGGATTCAACTGGCTTTGAAGTAAAATTAGTTTTTGGCAGCGGTTTTCGACCTGATTGACGGGGGTTCAATCCAAATCGCTTTGGAATCAAATAGGCACAAAGAAATGTTAAATTATGAAAATATTTATATTTTTCACATAAATTTACCTATGTATGTATGTGAAAATAAATAAAAACTTCCTGCACGAAAATTGTCAGTTACGCCTCTAGGGATCTGGACGTGTTTCAAAAGGGGGTTTGTATCCCCGAAAGTGGGATAGACGTCGTCCAGGGTTTTCCCGCCTCGGTCCTGTGGGAGCGGCGACCGGGCTCCCTCGGCGGCAAGTCGATGCACGCATGTCGGGGCGCCCGCTCGATAAAAACGCCCGACGCCCCGAAAGCGAGCGGGCACCGCGACCCACTCGCGGGAAAAACTGCCAAAAGGATCGCTCGCGATCACCTGTTGGGGGTGCTCGGCAGGCAAGCCCCTATCCCCAGTGAGAGAAGAAAGAGTACTTACTTGAGTCGGAGTGCTCGGGGGCTCGGCTACCATAGCGAATCCTCCAACGTGCAAGTCTCGAGGCTGGGAAGCAGTCCAGTTTGAATAGAGTTCCTAGGTGCGCCGACCGACTTTACAATCGGTCACTGCGCGAGCAATCCTGCGCGTCGCAGCCTCCGCGCGCCACAATCCCTCCCACTCATGGCACCCCCACCCCCTCCACCCCATTTTTACATCCACCTGATTCTTCGCTCCAACTCTAACAAGAGGCCTGGATTTGGAGCTTCATTTTTTTCTTCTTTTTTTTTTCATTTTCTCTTTCCATTTTTTTTTAATTTATTCAGAATGTTTGATAGCGCTCTCGCTCCGGCTTTTTCTCTTTCTCTCTCTCTCTCTCTCTCTCTCGTTCCCTGTGTCTGGTTCTGCATTTGAATAAATATTTCGCCCCACTCTGCATAACGATACGCGTGGAAATTAATTGGAAGGTGCAGACAGCGTCGCACGCGCGCTGCCTTTGATCCCGGTTTCTATTGAAAACGGGTGGCTTCTGTTTTCACTCGTCCGTCCCAGGACAGCCCCGAAAATGAGTTCGACATCGCTTCGAGGCCTCGTTAGATTCCACGCGTAGGTAATGAAAGCCAGCCGAATCGATTCAACACTTTGAAGCAGTCCCGCCTCTTAGAAACAGAAAACCCTCGAAAGTCTATTTCAACGAAAAACCTCTTTCCAAAATGGATTCCGTTCCGAACCACTTTTAAAATGGTCCGTTATGCTATTAAACTGACATCTCTCATTTTAGAACATGTTGAATGGAGACGAATGAGGCGTTTAGTTGCAAAAGAAGCCAAACAATGAATTAACATAAGCGCTTTTTTTTTTTTTTTTTTTTTCAATATAATTTGGTACTTCTTAATCTATACTACTATGCCACAAAGTGATTTGGAATCAATCTTTCCAAATCAGGTCAAAAACCACGGCCAAAAACCTGTTTTACTTCAAAACCAGCTCAATCCATGCTTTTACTGTGTCAGTACGCGGGAAGCATGTGTTTTGTCTCTTCTGAAATTTTTAAATAATAAAGTAACCTGGTTCTGACGCTAAAAGCTTCTTTTAATCGAGGCATTTACTTTTGGCAAAACATGTAAAGAAATATCTTTTGCTCTGTATCCATATTTTCATTTTAGTTGAACATGAACTGTGCCTTCATTAGACACTTCATGGGAATAAATGTTAAGCTACACTTAACAAAAGGAGATAAAAAGTAAGTTTGTTGCAATTTAGAAGACAAGGTGTCATTTAGTCCGAAAACTTGAGAAGGTTACAGCGATCGCTATCTGCGAAGTTTAGTCCCTACCATTAGGATGAAATTGGATTTTTTTTTTTTTTTTTTTTTTTTTTTTTTTTTGTAATTAGGAAAAAAAAACAAAACAAAAAAAAAAAGTCAAGTTATCTAGATTCTAAAACTTCAGCATAACTAATTGTGCATAACAATCATTCACCTATAACTAACAAAATGTTGTAACTAAAATGGGGTATGCCAACTTTCTGCCGTCTCCGTACTATTATACTATTAGTGACGAATAAAATTAGTGTTTTAACCTCTTAAACTGTAGAGATGTTCCAAATTCAACAACTTTAATATTTTTTGAATTTCAAAAATGATTTAGAGAAATTAAAGCATCTGATAAGCCAAATAGTAGATTAAATAGTGGGTGGGTGCATTTTTAAAATAATTTGGTAACATTCTTAGTCGGCTTTGTTTTCTTTTTTCAGCTTTTGCTATAAATAGGATATTATTTTAGTTGTAGGCTACATTTTGTAAGGCAACGGCATTTTTGTTAAACAATAAGTAAATAGCATATTCTTAAATATACAATCATATTGAAGGACACTTGATCCCGGATCAAGTCTCCCTCGCTTGAAAGGATCAAGTATCACCAAGTATGTACTTTTCAAAGATATTTCAAAAAAAATTACAACAAAAGGAGCCAAAAATTGCTTATTCTCACACTTGTAATACTGTTTCGAATCTTCTAATGAACCATAAAGCAACATATGTATTGCTTATCTTCTCCAAGAACGGATCATTTGATATTTGCTCTTGAGTACTGTTGCAATTTTTTAAATTTTGTATTATTGTAGTTTCAAGATTTGAGAGGGTGAACAAGTCTCCTGAGAGCTCAAGTATCCTCACTCCCCACTGTACAGTGTGACTGGTAAAGTTCTTTGTAACCCTCTTAATTTCGGAACGATTGCTGCTTTCTTTATAAACGTGGTGCCTAGTTATAGTAAATCGGATATGCGCTACCGAATGAGACCGCTCACAGCACCACCAGGTGGGAAAATGCGGAGTTAGATTTTCTATCTGGAATACGCATTGAGATAGAGTAAAAAAGTGATAAGTTATAGAGCATTATCGTTTAGTATGAGACACACCTTGTGAACATCAATGCAAAAAATAATAGAAACAATAAAACGAGCTGTTGTTTTGCCGTGATTTCCTACACTCTGACGGGAGAAAATGATCTGATATAGAAAAACAATAACAAGTTGTAACTAGATGCCTTTATTTGACATTTCAGTGTCATGATTATCCCGGAAGATTATTATTTCTCCCTCCGTTCGAACTTCGTGACGTCATAGGAATGTGAACGCGGAACGTTTACGTGAAATCACAAAAACCAAATGCACGTTTAACCGTTCTGTTTTTCACATCCATATCAATGAGGTGCCTTTCCGAACTCAATCGCTTACGCTATACAACTTTGTAATTCACGTTTTCCCCCTTTCTCGTAGCGTTTTCAAGATACGAAAGCTAATTCCGCAGTTTTCCATCAGGTGACGCTGTGAGTGGTTTCAACTGGCAGTGCACATTCGATTTACAAAACCTAGATACCACCTTTATAAAGATAGCAGCAGCCGTTCCGAAATTAAGAGAGGGGCGGGGCGAAGATCCCCTTTAAAGCCCCCTTTAAAGGGGCTCCAGTGGGCAAACTGTATATAAAAAGCTTTGATAACTTGTGAACCGCAAGAAACATTCAATTAAGGTTTTGATGAAATTTAGGGCAGTTTTTTTTTTTTTTTTTTTTTTGACATGAGCATGAGCATTATTATTTGCCCTTTTTTATTGAATATGATGGAATCCAGCGTTTCTGTGGGTAGAACGATTGCAAAGGGCTACTATTCGAGCAATAACAGCCCGATTGCTACTCAAGGGAAAGTTGCGACCGAGGACAAGCTCAAGGCAATCGGTCTGCGTGTTACTGATCGATCAAACATTCAACAAATGACGATTTATCACAATTAAAGAAAAATGATATCGCGACTGTTACCTAAAGTGACTCAGATTTCAAAAAGATGTGGTTCCTGCAAGACAATGACGACCTGATCGGAATAACTGAGTGTTTAAAGGCCTGGTGCAGCAGTTCTGAGAGTCCATGCTCACCATAGCGCACACACGAGACTTCTAAAAAATGAATCATTTGACAGCCCTATTCTTTTGATCTTAGCTCTTATAACTGAGATTTGTGAGACATATTTAAAAAAAAGTTTACGAAAATTTTCCCAAAATCATCGATCAAATCAAAAGTGCTATTCAAGAAGTCTTCAAAGACTAATAAGTATTTTTTTTCTAGAAATCTCCATTTATTTGAGCCGCTTCATAGCCTTTAATGGCAAGTACGTTGATCATGTCGTAAGCAAATTAAAATACCCACTGTTCAATTATTGAAATAGTTTTTTAAATCGTAAGTTTTTGAACATTTTAATTTTAATTTCATTTTGCTTATTAATTTTCACCTGCATTTTAATATGAATTGCAGCGCGAAAAGAAATTAATGTTACTTATGTTTTATGGTTTAGTTTTACCGCTGATTTCCGTAAAATCTTGATGAATCAAAATGTCTTTTTTTTTTTTTTGCAACAAGATTCTTTCAGACAAATTATAATACTGGCTGTACCATCTAATAAAAGTAATCAAAGAGAAGTAAAATTTCATTATTCGTATAAGAAAGTACTAAAATTACCTATTATTGCAGTTAATGTCTCTAATACTATTTTGTGTAAAATTCTGCAGATATTTTAATACGAATTAATGGTGCAAACGAAGTTTTACAGAAATGTTTCCTTTAAGGTAAATTCACTCAATATGACGGTTCTCCCTAATATGAGACACATATGTATTTTTTATACATGTATTTGACACCTACAGAGAATGTCGGAACGAGTTGTGTAAGAGTTGATACTTTGCGTTGTGACAAGAGATTTTTTTTCACTGTGCTACAATAATCCAATTGCACCGTTCTTATGCGTCAAAAATTGCCACTTTATAAGTTATTACCCATTCTGTATGTTAAAAACAGTTTTTGCAATGTTTATTTAGTTCGAGCATGATTAATATGTGTGATTAAGAACAAAAATCAGGTAGAAGTAGTGTGCAATATGAGGTAGGATAAAATATCGAGCCAATGCCTCAATATGGGGCCAGGCGAGTTTTTTTCTTTTGGAAAAGAAGAATTGAGAAGCGAAAGTGATAATGAAAATGTTGCTGTGTGAGTTCATTGCGCGAGGATGATCATAGGTAAAGAATATACTTGGTGTCAAAAATGCCTCAAATAGGCTCACATAAACTGAGGAGGAAATCGAAAATTTAATATTATTTGTTTGAAGTCCAACATGCAAACTTTTCTTTTTTTTTTTTTTTTTCAAAACAAAATTTCATTGCCAAAATTTTTGTTTAAAGTTTTTTAATTGATATGATCCTTATACAAGAATCCTAAATTTTACTTTTCACTTAATCCTAGTTTTTTTAATCATAAAAATTGTAGGTGTCAAAAGCAAAAGGTTTCCCATATTCGGTGGTTTTACACTACTATGCTTATTGTACGAATCTGAGTCTAGTAGTTAGACTCATTTCCTCTTTCACAGGTTGCCAAACACATTCAAAAAATCCCCCCAAAAATTCCCTTGTGTAAAGATATTTTTCTATGCCCAAAGAATATCGACTGCTTTATTAAAACTGGTAAGGTGTAGGCACCACTAAGTTTCTTTCTATATTTTTCCCGTGAATACTTTAATGCATGTTAAATTATCAAAGAAGAAATCACTTTTTTTCAGCAACTGGATCTAAAACCTAATCAGTGGTATTACTACCTGGAAATCATCTTTATGCCTAATTGTGTTGGAATTCTTGCATTACTTCAATAGACATACAAATCACACCAAAAGCAAAATACTGACTGCACCTCCTAGGAGTGGTTTTTGCCAAAACGGAATAACCACGAACCCCTGTCAGGAGCCATTGAAAAGCAAATTTTCGTTTCATTCCTTCCATAAGATGTTACAGTGATAAATATTAAAACGAGTGTCAACTCCCTTTGTACGAATGACATTACATTTTTGTTGGCATCAATCTTATCGGGATCTTCTATCTATAGATCATTTTTTGTTTGAATTCTTCAATTAATTTTTTGAACATATCAGCTAGATTTACTATGAATAATATTAAACTGCGCAGCCAGCCTTGAACTGATGGTTGTTAGTTCTGGTTGAGGTCCATCTGCATACAAATCTAGTTTGAATCAGCGCATTTCCATTTGGTATGCCTACCGACATAAGAGTTCGTTTATGCGACTCCAGAGCGGTTTCTGCCAAAAGCTAAACAATCCCACTCTCTTTTGGATTCCATCTGTGTTACACTTTTTGTTTGAAACCTTGCTTTACTTTCTAAGGTAGAGCTATGGAAAAGCGTTCGTTTTAGTAACAGCACTAGGACTGAGTGGACTAAACGTTCAAAATAAAATCGCTGTTCAGTAGAGTGCTATCACCAGTTCAAACGCATCAACATCTAGAGAACGTTATTAAACGGAAAAAAAATTGAAATCGCGTCATTTAAAAGAGTTTCTAGCACCGGATAATGTAATCTTAAGTATGACATCGCATATCTTTTTATTTTTGTGACAATCGTATCCATGTCAGAAATCTAACGCCGCATGGATCTTGAACATTACTTACTATAATTGTGCAAATTAATAGAAAATATGTGTTTTTATTTTAACTATCCCTCCTGCTTTGAGATGTATGCTAACCGTCAACTGCATGAGTGTTAGACTTTTTTAACCGTCGTCTCAGCTATACTCAGGCGTGGTTATCCAGGGGGTGGATCAGATGGGCCAGAACCCCCCCCCCCCTCAAGCAATCAAAGATGGCCTAAAAACGTGTTTTGAGGCCTTCAACGAGAAATCACCGAGGGAACTGCTGGCTCCTATTTGTGCACGAATATCATACTTACGACGCCACTTTCCCATTTGTGTAGTCTTACTTCACTAATGAACCTCTCCAAGACCAGAAGCTGAATCCGTCCTTGAGCTGGATTTCAAGGAAAACCTATTGTGTTAGTACGCAGAATGGTAATTTGTTGTCTCCGGTATGGGCTGCTAGTCCCGTCTCGTTATTTCCCCCCTGTACTTAGTGGTTTAATATCTCGTTTCTTTCTGAACTTTTTTCTTTCTTTGAACTTCTGGTTATTGAAGTTGCTTTTTGCCTCCAAACCTCCCGGTGAGAGAATTTTGCCTTGATTGCGGCAATTACCATGAGAACTGGAATCCTTTGCAAATATTTTGGTATATAATCATGATGTGTCATGCGTTTGATGCTTGCCTCTCTTTCTTTGCGTAACTTGAGGCTCAAGTATAGGCCTGTCGTAGTAAAACGTTGCGTTAATGTTTTGAATGGTTAAGATATGTATAAGGCACGTTTGTGAAATTTTTGGAAAATGCACTTCAGTAGGGGCTGTTTCAAAAATAGAGAACAGTAGATTTGTGCAACCGTAATTTATTTATTTATTTATTCATTTATTTTTGGTCATTGCATATGGTACAGGTACAGGATAGATTATGCTAACTGTGTAAGCTATCTAAACGAATAGTCGACAGGAAAAAAAATAGCTGTTTTAACGTTTAAAGCCATAAGCATCCCTTCCTAGGTCATTTTTGTTTTTTTTTCAACACATTCAACCTATAGTTTGTAATATCTTTCTACATTTTCTATATTTTTTGGGGTCCCCATCCCCATAGGCCTAGTGATAATTCACTCCCTCCATAATTTGTTTTACATTTGGTGTGCCTTTTTCGACATCGTACTGGCGTTTTAATGACGTGACAAGAATCGTTTAAAGATCGATTTCGTCCTGGTCGATCGACGCGGATTAACGAGATACTCGATGAAAGATTTTTCGTCAAAATACTCTAGCCGCTAATTTTTTTGAAGTAAATAACCTTGTGTTTCGAACTATTCTCTAAGAAGATTATTGCTTTACATTTTCTTTAGTCAGCGAAGACGCAGATCGGCCAGAGCGTTCACCTTCAACAAAGTAATCCTGTTAGTTTTTAAATGCCGGTACCATTCGTGTACCTTAAATCTCGCCATTATGATCCTCCCGTAAATTTTCCTTAAAATCTTTAAAAACTCTTAATTTGTTTTAACCAAACGCTGAAGAAAATAAATGTTACAGCGTCGGTTTTGAAAGCATATGTTTCCTACATCGCCGAAGAGCTTTGCCTAGCTCAAGGGTGCTCCGATGGGAGGTCACTGGGGGTCACTGTGACCTCCAAAAAATTTCCATATTCATCAAATTTTGTCTGACGATTTGTCAAAACCACTATCATTTGGCAAAATTTAGAGCTCCATTCGGCAAATTGAGAATTTCTACCATCACAAAAATTTAAGTTCGTGGTATCCCTGGCCTAGCTTATGGAAAAACCGCACGCGCGCGCAATTGAATTACATGATATGACTGGAACTATCCTAACATCGAGAGGAGATTATTATAGATAATAGAATGCATTTCTAACGAATTTACTTTAACTCCATGCTTTGACTGGCATTGGTGACCGTAGTCTCCAAACTTTTGAAACCTACTAGGGTAACTCCAGTAGTCAGCCATTTAAGAGATCAGTTGTTGAGTTTTGTTAACCTATAAATTTCAACTATCAATACAACGACAAAAACAGTGTAAACCTCGAGGCTGCACCTTTCTGATAATGATTCACTAACTTGTTTCTGGAACAAATATATTTTTATTTTAAAAATCAAGCTATTGTTAATACGAGAAAATGCTCCAGTAGTCGGTCATTTAAGAGATCAGTTGTTGAGTTTTGTTAACCTATAAATTTCAGCTATCAATACAACTACAAAAACAGTGTAAACCTCGAGGCTGCACCTTTCTGATAATGATTCACTAACTTGTTTCTGGAATAAAAATATTTTTATTTTAAAAATCAAGCCATTGTTAATACGAGAAAATGCTCCAGTAGTCGGCCATTTAAGAAATCAGTTGTTGAGTTTTGTTAACCTATAAATTTCAGCTATCAATACAACTACAAAAACAATCTAAACCTTTAGGCTGCACCTTTCTGATAATGATTCACTAACTTGTTTCTGGAATAAAAATGTTTTTATTTTAAAAATCAAGCTGATGTTAATACGAGAAAATGGTACAGTAGTCGGCCATAGAAACCCAGAGCTCGGCCATGCATGAGCCAGTAGTCGGCCGTTTCATTTTCGTTACTCTTATGAGGTATAAGTGCATAAATTTGAACAAAATTGAATGCAAAACTTACAGCACAGCAGTGTACTTAAAAAATTAATTATTCCAGTAATTACGAAAGAACTTTGCATTCTGGATGTCTTTATAACGTTTATCTTTATATTAAACTGCAATTAGTTTGAATATGCATCTCATGCAATATTTTTTTATTATTTCTCTTCTACATCAGCGATTCTCAACTTACGGGGGGGGGGGAGGGGTGCAAAAGAATCTCAAGGCAAGGAGGGGCGTTAGGGTATATCAAATAAAATAAAATCAACCCTCTCACTAATGCAGTGAAAGAGACTAATGTGTAGGCCAACCTCACCTGAATACTTAATTACCTCAAAAACTTGTATTTATTTCTTTTCATCTTGGATTTCAAATGTTCTAGTAATAAGCGGTTCAAAATAAAGCTTTGAACAGTTGAATTAAATTTTGTATGTGAAACTATCTAGATTTTTCTTCATTTACTAGTTTTCAGCTATCCATATCAGCTCCAGTTTCCAACTGGATTTCTTGTATTGAGCATGTACGGAGGGAGAGGGAAGGGGGGGGGGGGTGACTTCATATCAGCCTTCAAAAGGGGCTGCAGAGCCGAAAGTTTGAGAACCCCTGTTCTACGTCACTAACCAAAATGATATCATATGCTGTGAAAGAAGAAATTTGATGAATGGAAAAAGATCCTGGTTAAGCCGGATTTTTTTTTTTTTTTTTGGGGGGGGGGGGGCATTTTGAAAACTTTTTAAACATGAGAATTTGAACTTCCCACTCCCCCCACCCTGGCACAAAAAGTTTTCAGTGTTAACTGTTTAAATTATTAATCGACATAATTGACATTTGACTAGTCTATGGTTATTAGAACGAAATTTCAACGTACGGAAATACAAAATTTAAAATTGTAGTTTTGGAAATAATTTCACCTTAAAACAATAAAAGTAAAAATCATTTTACTTAAAAGATTAGCAATCAAGGTCACAACTAAAGCAAAATTTATCATAAAAAAAACAATAGCAGTTGTGAACGAACTGCAGTAAGATGAATTATGTCGGTTCGTCCGTATTTTCAAATATTTTCAGCCGGGGGGGGGGCAAAGGGTATGAATTCAGTTTATTTGAAAGAAAAAAAAAGCATCAAAATACAAGCAAAAATGCATAATTGCATTATGTTGTGAAAATCCAGAGGGGTCAATTGCCCCTCCCCCTTCTCCCTATTGATTGCCCAAATGACGGGTCTGTATGCAGGTAAATTGAAATTCAGACATTTGGGGCGTCATGAAGATAATCATACATACTTCGACAAGAATAATAGTACACGATGAATAAACTAAAATGGAATTGGTAGCTACGTAATTCAATTTTGAAGCTAAAAGTCAGCATTATTTTAAACAAGAAATAAATTTTGATTTCCTAGAAAAGAAATCCCAAGAAAATAAATATTTGGTTATGGGAAAGCAGTAATAAAAAGTGTTATCAGCATTTGAAATAATTAGCCTTAGTAAAATCAAACCATAAACGTAAGATGATTTGATAAGAAAGACGATAAATCAACATTTGGGTAATGAGATGTTACGTAATAGAACATTTATTCTAAACGCAACGATGGACTGAATTTTCAACAACAATTTTCAAGAATTCTAAGTTAAAATCAACATTGGAGGCAATAAAATGACGAAATAACCCCCTTTTGTCAAAAAAAGTTTTGAAAGAAAGTTTAAACATTTTCTTTAGAAGAAATAACGTTAGAAAGGAAATTTTTTCTCAAAACAGCTAAATTGCCACTGTGTCAATACTTTATTTTAATTAGTATTTGATGAACATTAGAAGATATATATTAGGTACGCAGTTGACTACTGGGTAGATCAACAAAATAGTATAGAACCAGGGGTCAATCTGCCATGGCCGACTGTTGGAAATGCATAAGAATTCAGTACCTAGTGGTCGGCCACCCCTCTAAAAATAATTGAATCGAAGAAAGAGTTTAATTTTTAATTGAAACGTAATGTTATACTATCCATTAAAACGTAAGTAAAAGCAAATTTACATCAGAACGAAAAAAATAACGGTACTTAACATTTAAAGGTGATGGGTCTTTTTAAGAAAAAAATTAGCAGAATCGCAAACTAGGATGATGGGCACACCATTTACAGTAAAATGACCACATTACTACTTAATAAAACGTACTTACAACTTCACTTGTTGGATGATAATTCGGGACAGGTAAAGGAATGTGGGGGAATGCATCACATCCGATTTTAAGTTAAATATTACGCTATAAGTTTTATGCTATTTATAAGCAGTTTTATGTCCTTGTGGCCGACTACTAGAGCACTTACCGTAAATATGAATTCGTAAAAAAATGTTGCAACATAAGACTCTCAGTCTCAGAAGATATGGCAGCTAAAAAAAATCTAATAAGTAGTTCAGTGCGAATTGGAGGAACATGGACCATGGATTTTCTCAAAAAGAAGATATTTTCTGCGCAACTACTCATGAAATGAGCAAATGATGAATGATGAGAAAAGCTAGAAGCTGGTTGATGTGCATCAGCAGCTATATGCTATGTTCATGGATTCCAACTTAGAGTAATCAGTGTACTATATCAACAAAACCAAAAACATAACAAGCAAAATATATTTGATTAAGGATAATTTCATTCTGCCTTCATAAGGAGTGCAAGACTGGAGAAAATAATGATGCAGTTGTTAATGGTGGATCATTCCATATCAAATCAATCTAAGAAAAAGAATGATAATAATAATTCTGGACTTGATCATCTCCGAACTATCTAGAGTTTATTTTTATAATTTCGTAAAAGGATCTGTTCTACCCTCGGAGATAAAAGCATTTTCTCAAAAATGCAAATGTAATTTGAAGGTTTTCGGCTCATAAAGCGCAGAGTTTTCCGTCAAACGTTACTAAACTTTCAGAATATTTGACAGCATACAAGTAAACATAACAATAAAATTTGAAATTAAAAGATGGAAAATGTGATGAAATGTGATCGCTTAAAGTAATCAATGTTTCACTGTGCATGCAGTGATAGCATAAATTGCGATCTCTCGATAGCAATTTATAAAATTCATAATCTAAAATCTAAACATCCTACAGCTCATTAAAAAGTTCCACTTCGATATCTTTAAAATTTAAAAAGTTTTCAGCGGTCTAATGAGCCAAATTTCAATAATTCTTGTATAGGCGATGAATCGTGAGGGATCATTTGCTAATAATCCGTTTTTATCATGAATCTCTCTGCACGGCAACAGGAAAGTGTTGCCGGTTAGCGAACGACCCCTTACGATTCGTCGCCTATCCAAGAATTATTGAAATTCGGCTCATTAGATCGCTGTTAACTTTTTAATTTTTAAAGATATCGAGGTGGAACTCTTTATGAGTTTTAGGATCTATCTGGGCTTTGAATTATGAAGTTCATAAATTGCTATTTCTCGCGCAGGCGCAGTGAAAAATTAATTGCTTTAATCGTTTATATTTCATCACATTTTCAATCTTTGAATTTCAAATTTTATTATTACGTTTCTCTTGTATGCTATCAATCATTCTGAAAGTTTAGTAGCGTTTGATGGAAAACTGCGTGTTATGAGCCGAAAACCTTCAAAAATGTTTGTATATTTGAAAGAAATGCTTATATCTCTGTGGGTATAAGAGATACTTTCACGAAAATATAAAAATAAATTCTACATAGTGTTATAACTTATTTCCGAAATTTATTGCTTATTCCCAGCTATTTACAATGAAAAACGATCAAAAACTTTTTTGTTTCCTCAATTTGTTGCTGGTCCCCTAAATGAACAGTCGATTTTTATTGGAAAATGACAGATGGAGTATACCTTCTATGTGAAAAAAACTTACAGAGCAATTGGTCTTTTATTTCTCGAGAAATCCGTAAAAATATGAATATTTGAAAACGCCCCAATACTTTTGGTCATATAGTGTATATTGCTAAGTCGTCAACAGGACAGCGGAGTCATGAAGTTGGAGTCAGACTTATTCTGAGTAACGAGTCCAAAGCTTTGAGCAAGAAATAAAATGGAGGGAGCAAGTCTAATCATTGGCTTAGCAACAGCTGATGCAAAGACCGCAAGTCACGTGACTCAACAACTACGAATGACTGGCACGCTTTGCGTGAAACAAGCAAAAGAAACCTAATTTCTTCCAATGCATTGCTTTAAAATCTATCACGTGACTTGGAGACTCGGTTTCATGAATGGTTCATGTCTTCACTCCCTCCATTTTATCTCTTCTCAATGGTCCAAAGCTATAAAATTCCCTCCGAAGCCTCAACTCTGCCAGGGTTGCGGAGTAAGGATCGGATAGTGCAGTCGGAGTCAGACTGATTTTCGAGTTGAAGGAGTCGGAGTCGGTGTCACGGGCTATAAAATTTCATAAGTCGAAGTGGCCACTTCACCTCCGATTCCGCAGCCTTGGTTTTCATCGAATTATGACGTTTTTTTTTTTCTGTTTGCATTAACATAGCCGTGGGTAACCTAGTGGAGTAGGGGACTCAGAATTTTAGGTTTGAGCCTGACACCACCAAATACCTACGGAGTACTCGCGGAGTCCTCGTAAAATCCGTAATTCCGAAAGTCAGAAGCAGTTACCTTCACTACAAGGTAGTATATTCTTGCTCTTCCCTTCAGCACTATGACAAAATGTCTTAGTGACCGACCCGCTTGCCGCTGTTTCATGTGTCCTTTAAACCATGTAAAACCCTTTTTTTCGTGGATACGGATTATATGGGGGACCAATTCTGAGCTGACATTGACATCCATTTTTCAAAACTGCGTGTCAAGACCCTTTCTGGCCATCAGAATACAACTAAAATGAGAGGTGCTCAACTAGATTTCATTAAGACCTTCCATACGAAATTTCAACCTTCTACGATTTACCGTTCTTCAGTTATGCGATATAGGGGAGACTGGGGTAATAGCGGTCAGCGGGTACTGGCTGTCACAATGATTTCTCGTAAAGTCAATAATGAAGATTTAAACTGATTGGTGCTGCTATTTCACGGCAGTTTATGGATATAATACTGAAGCGGTTGCCCTCTTGCCCCGCCCTCATTTGCCTGTTGTGTAAGAAAAACTGTTTTAACGTTTCGCCTTATAAGAAAGATAATAGTTTAATCCACTATCAGCTCTTATTGTTTACTTTTCCTAGCACGAGACTGATTTTACAATAAGAAGGTAAGCCATATTGTTGTATCACCTATAGTGTTATTAAGGTTTTAAGCATTGATATTTAGTTTTTTGGCCGTTGAATAAAAACATGCGGTTGGGGTAATGGTGGTCACCATACGCGGGGTGATGGCAGTCACTTAGTCAAGTGAAATTAAAAAGAAAAGAAGAAAACAACCAAAAAAATTAAGCGAATGAAGAAAGAATTTAATGAAGAAAAGAAAACAGCTGTTGTTGATGAAAGAACTCAAAAAGTGAAGTAAAAAAAAATGAGCAGGAACATAAAATCAAAAAGCTTACAAAATTTCAGCATTTTTAGCTCAAAAACTACAATAATAAATAATATAAAATAGTTTCGAAACTATTCAGACGAAATCCCTAATGGCATTTGAGTTATGGAGCCATAATATGACACTGTCAATGCAGATTCGTTTGGCAGGAGCATTACTCATTTTACGACATTGCTATTTAATTGTTACTATCCGCCATTGAAAGTATTGAATTTTTTCAGCACATCTGTAGAGCAAGAATATGTTTTAATGTTGAGCATTCCACCACTTCTCCTCCAGCGAGCCTACTTTTCACTAATCGATTAAAGTGCAGGGGCGGAGAGACGCAAGGAAGCGTCGGAACACATTTTCTGGTTTTCACGAAACTGGAATAGCCTTGGAAAATGATTTCAACTCAAATAGCCCTCAGTCACTCGTTTTCTTCAATTTTTTGAAACGGATGATTTTTTTTTTCTAATATAACCCTTTTATGATATTAGCACTAATAACAAAGTCAAGGGTCTATTACTAATGTACCTTTGCTTTGTTTAATAATGAATGGAAACCTAAATGGTCCATAAGCATTTGAATAGTTTTTTTTAAAAATATCATTAGAAAGTTGAGTGATAAAATTAATTTCATAAAAATGCATGTTTGGAAAATTTAATGAAAATATGTTTTTTAATGTTTGAAAAAAATGTAACCAAAAAAAGTTTTTTTTTTTTTAAATATCATTAAAGTATATGTTTGAAAACTTCAGTCTGAAGAAATGTTATGTTTGTGTATTTCTACTGTTTTTAAGATTCCATGCTGTGGTAGATAGATCAAAACAAAGTTGATAATATCAGTTTGTTTGATTTTCATAAGTGAAATAGAAATTTAAAGTGCTTTTGAAAGTAAAGCTTTAATTATTTTTAATGTTTGAAAAAATGTAATCAAAAAAAGTTTTTTTTTAAATATCATTAAAGTACATGTTTGAAAACTTCAGTCTAATGAAATGCTATGTTTAACATTCTTTGAAAACGAAATGCTGTGTATTTCTACTGTTTTTAAGACTCCATGCTCTGGTGGACAGATCAAGACAAAGTTGATTATATCAGTTTGTGTGATTTTCATAACTCAAATAAAAATTTAAAGTGCTTCTGAAAATAAAGCTTTAAATTTTTTCAGTAAAGTCTAACGTCGTTGGCCAATCCATTGTCTATTCTATTAAAATAAAATATAATGATTCGTGATTTGCCTCATGTAGGGGAATGTGGGACAAAGTGAAATAGTTAAGATGACTGGGCTTTTTCGAAATTAAAAAATTGAAAATTTGTTTTGAAAATTACAGTACATAGAGATAGAACACTGTATTTTCTAATTAAACTTGCATTCAAATATTATTTTTTATTTTTAGAAATTCAATTGTGCCTTTAAAAAACGTGAAAAATGAAATATTTTACGAATGAAAGATTTTCTATTCGATTGTGAAAAATATTTTTGAACAAACTAATGAGCAAATAAAATGACAATTGAATAAATTAAAAAAATAATGAAACAGTAAACTAATAAATAAATAAGTTAATTAAAACATGGGGGAAAAATGAGTGAATAAAATAGTGAGTGAATGAGTAAGAAAATTAGTGAATAAATAATTAATAAGTGAAGTATTAAATAAAGGAATGAAATAAACTAGTTAATAAATGAATAAGTAAGTGATTTATTAAATTGAATGCTTAAACGAAATGAACTGTTTCACTTTGCCTAATCCACTTTGATCCGTATGCACTTGACTAAATGTAAAAAGTATTAAAAATACAAATAAGCTAAATATTACCTAAATAAAAACTGCACTGACTATTTGAAGATCCCAATTAATGTTTAAAATATTAGTAAGAAGAACTTTATCTTTTGATAATATCAAAATAATTTTTAACACAACTAAATAGTATTAAAATCTTCATTTTTGAAAATTGCTTGTATTTTCATATGCTTTGATTTTCAGAGGTATTTTTTCTTGACAGGAATAACCTACATATATTACTACATGGTTAAAATATTACTAGGTAAGTGGCGCAAAAAGCGGAGCAAATATTTCACCATTTCATTTTGCCGGCTATTTCACTTTGTCCACATTCCCCTACTTAACGATTCAAATAGTGAATATGAGTACCATCAATACTAAAAATGATTGATTAATGTTCAAGTCATTAGCATTTGTTTCCACTACAATATATTGCATTTTAATGAAAAATATAATGTTTATTGGTATTTTTTGTAAATAATTAAATTTTCCTCAAAAGTCAGAAAAGTTATAAGCACACATTTCCTATAATTTTACTAGGCTACACACGCGACACAGAACACTCTTTTATCTTAAAAGATTTTCTTTCTTCAGTGCAGTTTATTGCTAAGTACTTACCGACAGATACTAAACTTTTTAATTACCAATATTTCTCATCTTTCACGTCTTGCGCAAGCATTAAAAAAATCAAAACAGCACTCAGTCAATATAAAATTAAATTCAGCTCAAACAATATTTGAACTGCAGGACAGGGTAACTTTGGGACTGAGGAGGTAACTTTGGGACTGAAGGATTAACTTTGGGACTGAGGGGCTAACTTTGGGATAGTGGGTAATTTTTAGTTTGCAGGGGACAGATTTTTAGTTGCTGTGAGACACACTGCTTTGGTTCAGGCATAAGGCAGTCATCCGTTGGGTTCCTTTACAGTCTTATACTACAGTAAATGTCTTGAATTAAACAATTCCTTTAAAGTTTTGAAACGAAATATAAATTCGTCGTATGTCAATTTCTGCCTACTTTGCAGTAGAACAATAAATAAAACGCGAAATATTATATGATAAACAAAGTCATTCATTTAAAATTCATTGGTATCGAAACGCGAAAATTAATTCAATAAAAAAAGTAAGCTGCGGTGAATCAAAGTTTTCAGGCTTTTGATTTAAGTAATACTATTTACGGTGCGATGAAAGTGAAAAATTTAACATAGGATAGAAATGTACGCTAGAGTGGCGTCATTATATTTTGTCGTCAAACAAGCTGTAGAATTTACCGCCGGGATTTGAACTAGTGCTGTCCGCGCGTTTGAGAGACTGTTCCCCACTTAACTATGAGCACTTGTTTAAAGGTGTATTGCAACGAATTTAAAACTACAGTTGGATCTCTGTTTAACGACTTTCAAGGGACCACAAAAAATCATTCTTAAGTAGAAATCGTCCTTAAATAGAATGCTTTTAGCACTATAGTGTACCATCTGGGACCGTGAAAAGCCGTCGTGAAATAGAGAAAGTCGTTAAATAGAGAGTCGTTAAACAGAGAGCCAACTGTATGTCAATTAAATCATCTGTAAAAATAAGATTAAATAGAGTGACGGAATGAAATAGTACATTCTAATGCTTATTTTCCCTTTTTTACAAAGTGTGGGTGAAAACTAACTTCCTGGCGTTGTACAATATATTTAACCTCCAATGGTTCATCTTTAACAAAAAAAAAATCATTTGAAAAAAAAAAAAACATATCAGTTAATACGCGCAAATGAGAAAATGCTCACCTTTTCACTTCAACAGAATTTTTAAAACTTTTGCTTTGGCAATAACGAGAAAAATGACGGTTTAACCTTTATTTTTCTATTTCATTTCAGAATAGCATACTTTTTTTATTTACTCTAGTAAAATAACGTGCTATCATATAATGGCAGTAACATGCTTAATGCTGAAATTTTTACTCATTTTCATTATTTTTTCTTTCTACTCGTTATCGTTTTACAGTAAATAAACTACTGACACACTTTTCTCTTCCATTGCCTTTTTTCTTTTCTGTTTCCCAGGTTTATGCGTTCATATACTTACTAGAACAATATATTGAAAATTTCCTCTTAAAGATCGCGATTTCATAACTCACTAGAATATGACGCTTAAAAGTCTGTATTTGAGATAAGTATTAGATTTTCGTCTTATATAATGCGGGGAAATAAACCAAAGTGCACTCCCTCTAACACTATTTACATAAAATAAAATAAGTTTTTTAATAATAGCCTAAAGACTTTACTGCTATATTTTCATCTATTAGCACTGTATGAGCTACAAAAGTAATTTCACATTCAAATGGAAGGAATAATAGATTTTGTACTCTTGCAGAAATATACCCACTTAAACCACGATAGCGGGTATGGAGATATTCACTTTTGGCAAACAAATCAATGCATTAAATTGCCACGCACAGTGTTTTATTCAGCAAAATAAAGTTGTTTTGCTATAAAAAATGCAATGCACAATGAAATTAACTTGATTGTGTGTAAATGCAGCAGTTCGCACAGTTAACCTGTTCCAGATCTTGTATACTGACGTTATATGGGGTCCTGTCCTTATCATTTTCCAAAACATGACTAGTTTACAACATGTAATCATGTAAAGTAACTGTTGTACTTCGTAGGAAAAAGTGGTGCAATGATCTGTTATGCCCGGTCCAATTTATATGAGTATATCAGCTAGTATAGTGTGGCTCTGATTATTCAATCATGACATTGAAAATACTTCTTTCTCTTATGGGACTTCAGTGAAGAAAGGACGTGTAATTGGCATGGATTCGAGTTGGAGTACTTTCAAAAAACTATCATTAAAGTTACCCATCTCAACTCAGTGCCAATTACCTTTTCTCCGATTATCCTAAAAAGTAAACAGTGTCAAGGTGATGGTCCAAATTATCAGAGCCAGACTATATGCCATTCATGTTTTACACTAAATTTAGAACAAGTAGAAAACGACGTATCTCGTTTTTAAGCTGTTTTATATGTTTATCCTCTCATCACTCATCTAGTAACATCACAAAATATTTCATAAGTAATCTGATAGCAAAACTTTTAAAATTGAAACAAATTTTATCTACTTATATTGCTTAGTGTCCATAATACACACTTTTCTACAAAAATTAATGCAACACCAGTTGCTGAAAAAATATACACGAAATCGGTTGGGTCAACTGAGAACTTATGATTGGTTTTCCCTCGGATCTCTGATTCAATTTGGGAACCCTTTACTTATTTTTTTTCATTAATTACTTTAATTAATAAAAATTAACGAAAGACCTGCTGAGCTGGCGAAGACTCTAGATAACCAATGGAATAAAGTTCACATTATTTTTCATTAAGCATGAATTTAATTCTTAAAAAAGTTTCACTATTACTTGACCTCATTATTTCTTTGGATTCACAAAACTATACCGAATAAAGAAATGTCTGATTATGCGTGTACATAAACTCAATTTTTCAGATTTTGACACATTTGGGCTTTTGAAAGTGTATGTACACACTTGAAACCGAGTAATTTGAATGAAGTATTTCAACAGCTTAAAACGGTCATCATTTCTTTAGCTTTCGTTTGAAAGTTACGTTTTACTCGAAACTTATTAAGATTAGAGAGATGCTTAGAATTACAAGGGCGTTTTCACACTTTTTACATCACAAGAAAAATTGCTTTTAAACCCTTAAATTCATTTTCTGGAGAATCATTTTTTTGCAACATCTCAGTTTGCTCAAATATTCATTACAAAAAAGCTAACTTTTTTTTGTAACAGAATAATATAAACAATACTGAGACTGTTTTGACACTTCGATTCAAGTTATAATTTAAAAAGTTCACCAATTATTTTTTTTAATGATTGTCCACAAAGCATTTAGATTTTTAGGACATACTTATTCTTGTGGAGTTTTTTAAAAATTTTAAAGCCATAATGCATAATACTGTTGTATATTCTAAAATTATTTTTCCAAAAAATCTTAGAAAAGGGACAAAAAGCTATTGAAAACTACTACCAATAAACAAAACAAATCTTAACCAATTAATAAACGAGTAAATTTTCTTTTCACTAAAAGTTTGTTCAGGCATTAACTATTGCTAACCAATGATATACTGTAGAGAAATTAGATTTTTAATGCTGAAACTTAAAACAAATGTACAAAGTAAGTTGAGAAAACAAGGGAGGTTTGACCGTAGGGAAGGTTTGACCCGCCCTCTTTTTTTTCATAATTAAATAATTATTTAACTGATAAGCATTATATGATAGCACAGTGTCAAGTAGAATCAAAAGTTGTTTCTTTTTTCTATAGCGATTTTGAAGTAGCATCAAGGAGCAATATTATGCGATGTCTTTTACAGGCAAAAAAGTAATTTTATTGGTTGCAAGTTCTTCTCTCCTGTGCTCTTGGTCATTTAAGTACCCAGAAGTGAATTGCATTATTTGTGTACTCAGATTATATACTAAAATACTGCATACTTATTTTTTACTTTTATTTTTTATATTCATGTGTTTTTAATTTGTTTTTTGATAAAATGGCTACTTGACCCATGACAAACGTCACAAATTAGTTTCATCTGATGTTGTAGCAATTTGTAATTTGTATAGATTTAATTAGTTTAAAAAGAAAAGTTTTCAATTCAAATAAAAAAAAAGATTTTTTTTTTCTCAACTTTCAACCGGTCCCTTGACATTCATTTGAAGTACTGCCTGTTAATGCATGATTCCGATCAAATTAAATCTAACTGAAACTTGCTTCTCTGATTTGTTATCAAACCTTATTATGATACTCAACCTATCTGTACTCTCTTTCATTATTAGCCGATCCTTATTTTATTATATCTGCTTTACCGTTTATTTAATAATATGAAAATCAATAAAATAAAGACCTAGAAAAAGCAAATGTGGTAAAAACGTACGAAATCAAGGATTATGGCAGTTACTTTTGCTAAAGCTCTAAAAGATGTAGAATATGTAACGGATAAATGAATATTCTCAAAATATTAAGAGAAAAATCAGATTTTTCTTAAGATAATGAATGTGTAAGAAAACAATTTCATATCTGAAGTGATGTAGGTGATTATTTCAAAGTCTTCCAAACAGCTTTTATATCATTAAAATTGAAGATGTTTTGTAAAATGTTGAAACAATTAACTTTTTTGCATTACATAGGCTGCTCTATTAAAGTAAATGGAGTTTTCTATAAATTTTCTAAAAAAATAATTTACATGTACCTTGAGTTTTGTTTGTCGTGAAAAAGATGTTGCAACAGTGTCCATAACATATTTGATTAATCCCTCTAATACAATAAGCAGTAGAGGCACAGAAGTAATAGCCTTGAAAATGGGTGCTGACTGTGACATTTCTAGCCATCGTAATCTCAAATGATTAAATTAAATTCAAAAAATTCATTCATTTTTTGGCAATTTATGGCATTTCCTTAGATGTAAGTATTGCTGATATGTTGTAGCAGCATCTCTTTAGACAAGCATTTATATCAGCATCAGGTTTTCAACTTTTAATCGCTGTGAATTAAATCTTCCACACTCTTTAAAAATTACTTTTAAAAAAATTCATATGTAACTTCAATAAAAAATGACAATAAAAAAAGTTGCCAGACATTATAAGGAAACAAATAATGTAAGTTTAGAAAAAATTTTATCGGCCAGAAAAATATAGAAAAATGCATTTGTAAAATACAAGTCTAACCTCTCTAGTTTCCTTTATATAAGCCTTGACAGTTTGAAGCATGGTAGTTTCGTTTAAGGTCACCATTTTTTTCCATGTATGGTGACGGCACCAGTAACAGACATGGCTTAAGACGTCGCTCTCAGGTTAACTCAATTTTCTTAACCTTTTCATGCGTTTAGAGTTTTTAAAGCTGTTTTTTTTTCTTGTGCAACTACATCTCATCTAACGTTTAGCTACTTCTGGATCCTCTGAAACAGAAAAAAGGTTCAACTCCCAGTAACAGACATCGTCGATTCTGATGATACCCAGTAACAGATAGGATGGGGAAAGGATGAGTAATGGACAGAATTCCCCTTTTCTCTTCAAAATGTGCAAAAGTTCTTTATTTTTAGGTCTAAAACCTTATTGAATTCAAATGAACATGAAACACCGGTAGACCTCGTGGTGGCTGTTCATAACTGTCTACCACTGCCTTGTAAATACCAACTGACTCATAAAATTTACTCTGATAACACTAGATGGTTGCACCGTATTCATGGGTAGCAGCAACATCAGTATAACCCGCCAGAAGTTCATATTATTTAACTCCAAACTTATGACCATCTATTACTGGACCCTTGTCTGTTATTTGCCGTTACCCCACTGTTATAAGTTTTTATTAATGGCAGTTTTTTTTTATGAACTGAATCTTTAGTTTGGACTAGAGCTGAAAACAGTTGGAAAAAAACCGGGAAATTTCGGTAAAAAAACGGAAAAGACCGTTTTTTTTTCGGAGGGGCCTAAAAATTCTTATTTTTTAAATCCAAACTTGCAACTGTCTGCTACTGGACCCTTGTCTGTTACTGGTGCCGTTTTCCTATGTGGTTTTTTTCAACTGGTTGACACAGTGGCTTCAACAATCAACGAAAATGTAAAAAAATGGTGACTTTAACAAAACTACCGCAGGCCGAATGGCACAAATGCCTGTTTCATACATAATATACGCTGGGTTTCGGAGCTCCTTATCATGTAAATGCATATTACAATTTGCGCAAATAATTATTGCTGTTTTTAATGAAAAAGCTGAAAAGGGATATTTTGGAAAATCTTCCATCACAGAAATGAAAATGGCAGCAAACAAGAGCTCTTAATTAAAACTGCATATCATTTCGGGGATGATTATAATAATGCTTCCTCCGTTAATGGACGTTGAAATGAGTCGAGCCTAAAGTAACGATAATAAAGGAATCCACTTGCCTCCCAAATAAGTCAACTCTGATAGCCATTTTGGGCAGCTTGGAGTAAAGAAACGATCTACTCGTCAAAGTCTGATTTGGAAAACACTTTACTAAATGAAACAAATTTAACGCCACATCGTGGAACCTTCTTTTTAGAAGCAAAACTGAATGACTGAGTCACCTGTTATACAGGCGATTCTCGAGAACTTCAAAATTTAGAAGTGGCAATCATTATTACTAAAGTTACCAAACTTTTACATCTTTACATAACTTGGGAGAAGTGGAAAGAGCACTTAGAACTTAGCGATTTTCATTACAATATTTGAAATGATTTCTAATTATAAAACATAAAAGCTGAATTAACGTAGTAATACCACAGGCATTCAATCAAAAAACCTACAAGGTTGAATAAAATCTGAATTGATATTATTAGATTTCGAGCAATACATAAAATATATTCTCTCTGTGAAGCTGCGAAAGTTAAGTCAAGGCGTTTTTTATCAATGTATTCAATTCTCTGAGGATGATAAAATCCAATTCAAATTCAATACATATAAAAGAAAAACCTTTAAAATATTTCCCCAGTTTTTAAATGCCTTACATTCATAGTAAATAACGTAAACGGTTTTACTCTATATATGCAGTCCGCTCTTTTATTCTGAATAAACAAAAGTTTGGTGAACACCATAAATATATTTTCTTCAATATTCATTGCACCTTTCTAAAACTTTATACGAGTATTAAATATGTCATAAATAACACATTTTGGCAGCTCATATGATGAAGTTCTACTAAAAAAACTATAGTTTTTTTTAATTAAAAAAAATAACAAAGAACTACCACTTCCTTAACACTTCCATTGCATTTATTTTTCCATAATTTTTAAAACTTTTTGTGCCTATCTCTTCGTTAGATACCAGAGAGTGATATGACACTCCAATTTGGAAATAATGAACTAAAAACGGGTTTTACGGGTAATGTTTGAAAAATACCCCCGAAAAACGTGCTTTTTGCCTCTAAGTTTGATTGATCATTATTTCAAAACCACATATTGCATGAACATTTAACTTTTCGAGGTAATATGTTCAATTACCATTTTTGCAAAGTTTCAAATCTTATGTTAATACTTTTGTCGTTTGAGCTGTTGGCTGAAATAAAAACTTTGAATACGTGATTAAAAGAAATTCAAAAGAGAAAAAATAAATTACATTTTAAGCAGTGCATTTGAGTTAGTAAATTTCTTCGTAGTTTTATCAATAGTTCATCGATTAAAAAAATTGCGGATTAAGAAAGAACACTGGGGGCTCTAAATTTCTCAGTTTCAAAATCATTTTTATTTTCAAGTTTTATTTCCACAATATTTTTTTTATTTGTATTTAATAATTTAAATAATGTGTTAGGTACCATTTCAATAAAATTGAAAACACTGTTTGGCAGTCATTTACCGAACGGGAATTATATCTTCTTTGACTCGTCATATTTATAAAATTACGTTCATATGGTTTACTGTTTTAAAATCTGTATTCTTTGCTGTAAAATGCAACATGATGATGGTTAAGTATGCGAATTCGAGCAAAGTCAATTCATTTAAATAATTTACCTTTTTCAAAATGAAGAAATTTGAAATTTATTTTAAAAATTACCGCACAAAAGGAAAAAATAATGAATTTTGTAATAAAATTTGCATTGAAACATTATTTTCACTTTTGGCAGTAAATTTGTGCCTTCAAAAATAGGAAACATTTTTTTTTTCAAATGAATTATTTTCTACTTGGTTAATTGAAGTGATATGATTATTTTTTTATGAAATGTTTTTCATCAAATGAATGAATAAACATGTGAATTAGAAAATGAAAGAATTTAAAAGAATTATTTAATTAATGAATAAATAATTAAATTTAATTAACTATTTCACTTTTTGGCGAGTGCGCTTGACAAATTTTTCATTAAACATTTAAAAACCAAACGTAACTGATGTTTACTAAATACGTACTTCACAGGATATTAGTAGATCTCAATTAATATATAAAATGTTCATTACAAAAACTCGATCATATAATGTTAATAATATTTTAAATATTTTTGACAAACCACAAAGTATTACAGTATGAGTATCAAATTTTGAAAACGATTTTTGTTCACTAAGTATATCTCTTGATCTTCCTAGCATTTTATTTTTTAACTGGAATCCTTTATGTTAAGAACGTAGTTAAAATACTGTTGAATAGGTAGTGCTACATTTTATAATAATATTTTTTCCCACTTTTTCACTTTGCCTCACATTCTCCAACGCTCTTCTACATTCTTGAGTGTTATAATAGACGCTTCATCTTCTTCGAAAATATATCCTCTTCCGAGAAACCAGCAGAAAAAATGTGTGCATCATATGACTTCCTTTTACACCAATTTAAAGTTATTTCCCCATTATTGGTAATTTTAATATAATTCAAAAGGAACTCTCTAAATATCACCAACAATGGCCAAATTGAAACCAGATTTAAAATTTAAAAAAAAAAAATGCCTACAAATTTTTCGCCAAGTTGGCGACAAAACTTGGCGACCAAAAGGTTGGCGATATATTACCAAGTGTTTCCTTAAATTATAACACCACTTGAGTTCGCATTGAAATTGACATTGATTTCCCCCCAAAAAGGTGTAAAAGACCTTCTTTGGAACATTCGGATGCAACCAAAAAGGGAAGTGCACAACTAGACCCCACAAGGAGTCTACGTACCAAATTTCAACTTTCTAGGACATACCGTTCTTGAGTTATGCGACATACATCTGCACATACGCACATATACATACAAACGTACATACGGACGTCACGAGAAAAGTCGTTGTAATTAACTCGGGGAATGTCAAAATGGATATTTTGAGTGTCTATACGTTCTTAGGCACTTATCCGCATGTGGTCGGGTTGAAAAAAAAGTCAACATTTATTCGGGGGTGAGCAAAATGGAAATTAAGGCCGAATTTTGAGTGAAAATTTTTTCACGAATACAATACTTCCTTTTTTGTAAAAGGAAGTAAAAAGGAAATGTATGATTTTCATACGTTTAACAAAATCAGCTTTCAAAAAAAATTTTTGAAAAAAAAAATAGAACCGATTTCAAAATTGCTCTAAAAAGTGAAAAATAATTTTATTCTTTAAACACCATCGATAATGCTTTTAAACATAATTTTTGAAGCTGGTGCAAAAACAAAACGTAAAATCCTGTGTAACCATGCTTCGTTCATATTTTTTTTCAGAAAAGCATCCAAAGTTACGAACGAAACATTTATATCGTTATTCAAATATGCTGTCATCAATGCATAATGTATGTGATAGTGAAGAAACTGGGCCTGGTTAAATTTATAGTTGTATTTGAGTTATGGCTGTGAATGATTTTATCTATTGTTTTTGCACCAACTTCAAAAATTATGTTTAAAAGCATTATCGATGGTGTTTAAAGAATAAAATTATTTTTCACTTTTTAGAGCAATTTTGAAGTCGGTTCTATTTTTTTTCAAAAATTTTTTATTTCATTCTTTTTTGTGTAAATGTAGGTATTTCAGAGAAATAGTAAGAAGTTACCATCACGAAACTTTACATTTTTTTCTTAAAAATGCTCCATACTAAAAAAAAAAAAAAAACTATTGACACGCCTTAAACTTTAAGCGATTGGCACTAAAATCTTATCTTTGTTCCTCAATGGAAATCATGCGTAGTTAATTTAATTATAACCATTTAAGTATTGCGTTTTTCCTAACTAATTTACATTCCGCAGCATCTAAGTTGCTCATGATGCAATCCTGTATTTTCTTACTTAGCCCCAATCATTTGTTATCCGCATAGATGATAACGGTAAAAATACTCAGAGAAGCCTTCATTCAAAATTATCATTACAACTACTATTAATGTTACTGTTATATGGCACCAAACTTTTATAACAATGAGCTTTATATTGTCGCGTAGATGAAGATAGCGAAGACAATGTGAAAGCCAAATGAAGCGAATACTCGTTAGTCTCAACTCGAGATCTTTATTCAGAACCACGAATGAACGTTTCATCTCCTTATATACAACTTGAGAGAGTGCTGGAACTTTCCAGACTTGGAAAGATACAGAAATTAATAGAACATTCGAGAAAATACGTGAAACAGTAGAAACGAAATTTTAGTAAAATTCACTTTGTCCTAGTCGGGATTTGAACCCGGGTCGCTCGTGTGGGAGGTGAGAATTTTACCACTGAGCCACCGTTATCCACGGATAAAAAGTGCGAACTTCGCTACAATATCATTTTAATCATTTGATAGGGAAATTGCATAAAATTTACTGTTTTTTGCCCATAACTTTTTTTCTAAAGAACAAATATGGTCAAACAAAGTAATGGGACCTAAGTTGAGCCGTCCCCTATCCATTAAAAAAAGAATCATCAAAATCGGTTCACTAGGTGAGACGCTATGAGTGGACAAAAAAAAAAAAAAAAAAAAAACATACATACGGTATGAACTGATAACCGCCTCCTTTTTGAAGTCGGTTAAAAATGATGAAAACTTCTACATGGTAAAATGAAGTTATCTGTAATAATTTTAAAATGCTAAGCTTTATTTGTGGAGTCTTACAGCGAAGATTTTAACAAGACACATGAACTAAAACGATTTTTCGAGTAACATTAAAACTTTCAAAATGCAGAAATATGAAAAAAATCTTTTCACTGTTTTGTACTAGCAAGAAGTATTGTAAATGCCTTATGTTTTCTTTCTTTTGAGATTATTACCACGTTGAAAAGAAATATAGTATTCTAAGAGATAAAGTATTTTAAAATCACCACTAATAAAATATCACAAAAAAAAAAAAAAGAAAGAAAGAAAGAAAAAGAGAAAAAAAGCCGAAAATGAAGAGTTTTTTGAAAATTCCTTTTCCTTAAATGAATGCTTTATAAAATAGTTCAGTTCATTGAATTTTTATCACTATCGACACTTCAAATATTGCGCAGTTCAAAAATTTCAGTATAATATACCGATCGGTAACACAGTAACTGTTGATCCCTAAAAAATCCTCCAAAATGACAATTGAGTAAGGGAAAGTCCAAGTATTGGTTACAAAAAAGAAGGTTTTCGTTCTTTTATGTATAAATTTTGTCGTTGAGAAACAATCGTGTTTTTACTCCCGGGCAAAATCAAAGTAACGGACTTACCATTTGCTAGAAAAATACGACAATTCAAGATGTTTTCTAGCTCATTTATTGATTTGCTGGTTAAAATTTTGGCATCTTTAGATCAAGCCTAACATTTCCTTTCACCCTGCACACAAGTTTTGGTCCTCATGCATAAAATAAATCTGAGAACTATACATTTTTGTGAATGGTAACGGACGTACTATTTTTGGATAAGACTTTCAATAGAAGGCTAGTGTTGATCAAAATTCTCTCTGATTTACTACATCTCACAAGTGAAAAAATATTTTTCTTACAGACTGAAGTGTAATATGATTCAAAAACAATAATTATATTTCATATATTTCTTTTTTATAACGAAAAAAAATATTTTGTGTTGGTAACGGACGAACTTTTTCCAAAACATTGATAACAAGAATGAAAATAATTGATGTAAAGGTGTGTGTGATTAAATCAAAATTTTACTACAGGATTTTAAAAATGATTTCGAACTTGGTTGTCAATAAATGAAACATTAAATGGATCCATAGTATCAACACAGCTATAATAATGTAGTAGTATAATGCAATGATAATATTCAGGTTCATTATCTATAAATATCTTACTATTTTCAATTTTCTTTAAATATTTCTCCTCATACCCAACATCCCCTCACGTCAGATTCTAAAATTCAGCAATGAATAACAGTTCTTTGCATTTAGTGGCAATTTTAACATTGACAAAATGAACCTAATTTTTTAACATTAGGATCATTTACAGCCTCTTCAAAGTCCGTTCTGTTTCATTTCCACTCCTTCATTTTCTCTATTCCTGAAGACTCGTCAGGTACAAAGGTCTTTTATATATTTATGTAAGGTAGTCTTAGGATATTAGGTACAGTAGAGCTGTTGTCGAGACACATTATATTTTTATCAATGTCTGGAATTGCAACATATTAATTATGCATTTTCGGATTGTCATCATTGCAAGGAACAAATTCTGAAGCAGAATTAACTAGACCTCGTAGCCTCCCCCCCCCTAGTGCCGTTTACCATTCCTTTCCCAAGAAAAGTTACGAAATAGTTTCAGGAGATTTTCAGAATATTTAATTTTTCAAATAATCTGAAATTCAAAATCAAAATGTTTTGTTTAAACTGAGAAAAAACTCCATCTGAAAATGTCCACCCTTCAATATCTGAGATAAGTATAAACTCTTAATTTTCCATAATCTAAACAGTCGAAAACTAGCACATAAGATCCATGCATATCTAAATGTATCAAGTATTTTGAGAACCAACCCAGTAAGCAATTGTAATTTTCTTTTGACTTTTAAAGTTTAAGAAATTTATTTGTGAAACAACTTTGTTCACATGCACTTTGCTTTACAAATTTTCTATACTTTAACCGTGTTTACCATACATATGAATTAAGGATGGTTTTAGTTGTTCACTGTAAAAACGATTCAGAAACGTTCCTGGAAAATAATGGACAGCTGATGTGCCCAATTTCTTCCACTAACATATCTTACAAAAACCAGGAACGTTTTCCTCTAGACTTCAGTAACCTTCCTGAAATTATCCTGGAAGCTTCCCGTTTAAAGTCATTCGTATCACTGGAAGTTGAGAGTACACTTAGGTGGTCATACTATAATAGCTTGGCACCATCCTGCGTTTCCAGGAGAGCTCCAAAAGCAATATTGCACACATGGCCAAAGCGACGTCAGAATTGCAAGTTAGTATCAAGAATGTTACTTACCTGCAATTCTTCGCAAAGCTACGTTGTCCATAGACTGGATTGCATCCTTTGGATACCTTATCAGTCGGTACGGACCGCAATCGAACGAGAGCGAGTACACTTTATAAATACGCTCAGTTAATCTTTAAACTAGGAGCTAAAGCTATTTTTTACAACAGAGAGTAGTCTGCATTCGGACATTTTGAAGCAATTCAGGAAACTTTTTGACAATGATACTTGATTTTTCCAGGAAGTGGATAAAAACCATTTAAAACCCGAAACGTTACACATAAATACTCAGGAATGTTTCGGAATTTTTTTACAGTGTTTTTCAGTAATTTGAATTGAAAATCGTTTTAAGAGCAAGAATGTCTAAATAAATATTAAAAACATTACCAAGACATTTTTTAGTTTTTTTCTTTTTTGTAAGCATTAAATCAAAAACATTCTAAATATACTTTTTGTATGATCCTTTTATTATTATTTTTTTAATTTTGAAATTAAATGATAGATGATTTGATAAAAACAAAAGTTTTATGCATTTTTCAGAACACACAAATAATCTAAAACCATCTGAAAAATGGAAGATCTAAAAATTTTGGGAATGGACGTACTGGTACGTTCGTTACCATTGATTTATCCAATTATTTTCATCAAATAATAATTATTTTTTAGTATAATTTTATTCAACTGAAACAAAAAGTAAGCCTACAATTTGGAAGTTTTCTGCTAAAAAGTAAATTAATAGCATCATTTTAAACCGAAATTATTAACGGACTTTTCGCGTTCAACATGAGCCGTTTGACATTTTCCGTCATTGCAACTGCTCCATCACTGCAGTGCTTGTGCTGTTATAACAATGGATTCCGTTGCAATTTGTTTATTTAGCTGTAACTCGTCATATTTCATCACCAGTTGCAAGCTAAGAAAGTTTATTGCAAAAAAAAAAAGAAAGAAAAAGAAAATTTAAACGCCGTCCTCATTAACAAGAGTAGTGCACCTTTTATATCTGGTGATTCATCAACATTAAATAAAAACTTTCCAGCTTTTAGTAGATTTTAACCAATGTTTTTCAATATTATCCGTCATGTCATTAATTCATCGCTTGAAAACATCTTCTGGAATTGGTACGCTGACCACCATCTCATTTATTGCATCGAACCTATCTTTCCCAGTACGATTTTTTTTTACAAGCAGTAAAATAAACGTTTCACCATTGGTATACAGTTTTCAATGCAAGATGGCAATTAATTAAATTAGCAACATTATATCTGATCTCTTCCGCAAGTAAAATCCATTCATTGTTCTTCCTTTTTCTACAACTCCGAAAACAACGCGGCACACCAAGGACCTTGTCACGGCACACCAGTGTGCAGCGGTCCACCATTTGAGAAGCACTGCCCTAGAAAAAGGTACCATTTCACCCGTTCTATCTCACGAAACACTGCCAGCAGAGCGGGCATAATGGTCTGGAAGCCTATTATTACCGGTCCACTCTAGTTGTGGTACTTGAACCTTCACTGGCCAGTGTTATGTTAATGATATTCTGCAACCACATGTAGAACCATTCCTAAATGGTCTTCCAGGGGGAATTTTTCAGCAAGATATTGCTCGCCCGTATACAGCTGGAGTTGCTTAAGACTTCTTACGTCCTTTTGAGATTCTTTTATGCACAGCCAGCTCCCCGACTTATCCCCTAAAGAGCATGTATGGGATCAGCTGAAACGCCAGATGCCGCTGCGTTACTCTATGCAAGATTTAGAAGTGGCTGTTCAAAACTTGTGGTTCCATCTGCCTCAGGACAACATTAGACGCTTAACTAGCTCAATGTCGGACTGTGTTGCGGCATGTATTGTCGCAAAAAAGGGTCCAACGTGCGATTGAAGTAGCACTAAATTTATCTAATTTCTTAGCCTGTATTTGTTTAATTTGTCTAGATTTTGGTATCAAGTGTATATCTCACCTGTATTATTCAGTACATAAAATTTTACTTCAATCCAATGCTTCCTTCTGAGGGCGCTATTTTCAATGTTCCTGAGTGCATATGAAACCAAAAGTACTGGGACACTTTCAAATTTTTACGAATTTCACGAGAAATAAGTTACCAATTATTGTAACTTTAGTCAAATATTATAATTTAATCCAATTTGCAATTTAGTGAAATGTTCCAAGGCCGATTTACATCAAAACCAGTTCAGTCGAAATTATTTTTGCACGGAAATTACAATACTGCTTATTTAAAAAAGAACATAAAAATGAAGTCGTACACCAAATGTTTTTCAAGCAAAAAACAAAAATCCTTTAGAAAAATTAAACAGGCGAAGCGTAAAAGATTTCTTGTCTCTCCTGTAAAATTTTCAATTACGAATTGAACTGTTTTTGATACTAAATGGGCTTTAAATATTATTTGTAAATAGGCAGAAATGTTTTTAGTGTTTTTCCGCTTATTATTTCTTTCGGCTACGTCCTTTTATTCCTATTAAACCTTTTTCCAGGGTCTTTCATTCCCAATCCAAAATTTTTTCAAATGCATTTTAAATTGCAAAACCTATTTCACTCACTCCCTCGATCTTGATAAACGCATTTTTCAAGAATCTCCCTGAAATGGACGTTAAGCTGCTCAAATATCGAATACAAATCCGCTTTTTGCATTTTTCTCAACATGGTCGTGCTATTAAAGGCTGAAACAAAGCAAAAATTCTATTAGAGGGATTTACACTCCTTCTCTTGTAGATGAACAAAGTACCTAAATGCTGTGTTTTTTTTAAGTAACTGGAGAACAAAATAATTGATCTTTTGCAAAAAGCAATTCGAGTTTTTCCATGTTAAAAAGAACAACACAATTTAAAAATAAATTTGTTTCCTCAAGAAAAATTGTACATTTTCGAAAGCACTTTTTTCATTTGCATCCAGTAATTGCCTGTTTCCTTTTCTTTTTTCTTTTTTTTTAATATTTTTTTAATTAATAGTTGCTTTTACTAAATTAAAACATTAACCTGTAAAGCACCATAGAAATAAGGTTCTTAAAAAAAAGATTTTGAGTACGAAACACGGAAAAACCTGAAATAGTTCTACGAGTTCACTGACATCGGATAATTAAGACGACATTATAATTATCTTAGGCTTAAAGGCATAAGATCCTGTATGTGCTATACTGTGCATTAAGACTACAATCCGTGTACTGAAAAATTTTCACTTTTTTTTGAAGACGCAAATTCACTGCCAAAAATAAAAAATACTGTTTCAATGCAAGTTTTATTATTAAGTACAATGATCTTTCTTTATGTACTGTAATTTTCAAAACAAATTTCCAATTTGTTCATTTTGAAAAGGCTCGATCTTAACTATTTCACTTTTCCTCACATTCCCCTGTCTACAAATTAGTTCGCCAATTTCGTAAGTTAAGAATTTTCGAAATACTACATGAAATTAACGTATTTGAAGTCAGACGACACTGTAAAAAAAAACTGCAATACAAGAAAATCTGAAGAAACTGGACTACCATAAAAGTTTCTACGCTTAAAAAAAGGGCGTCACGGGACGCTCGGCAGAAGTGATAACTTTCATAGGATTAAATTATTATCATTATTTAATCCCATGAAAGTAACAATTGGCTTATAGTAGCTATAATAAGCAACGAAATTTTTGCATTGTATGTTATACAAAAAAGCTTGCAAAGACTGCATCAAGTACAGTTCCGTGACTTGTAGTGGCTTCTTCTGGCTTATTAATCATTTGTAATTGTAATTTGGATTGTAGAAAGGGTTAGATTTTTATTTAAAATACTTTTGAAAAAAAAAAAATCCCGGCTTCAAAATTGCTCTAAATGAAAAATAATTTTATTCTTTGATCACTATTCAGACTACTTTTAAACATAAGTTTTGATGACGGTGCAAAAACAATAGATTAAATGACGCGTCGTTTCTAAATATTTCGTTTATCAGAAAAAACACTCAAACTTACGAAACATATTAGATTTTACTCTGTGATGAAAAAATTAAATGTTTATTATTTTTGTTTTCTCGGCCGTCCCCTACCCTCGCGTTGCGGAGTCTGCGGGGATATATCGTATTACCCCGTATTAGCTGACATGCCGGAAAAAAGCGAGGTTGGCCAGCGTGCCGGAAAATTCGAATTTTCCGGCATGCCGGATAATTCAAGATTTATTTTGAAACCACACAAAAGTAACTTTTCCCCTCTGTTTCAACCGCAAAGCAAATTCTACAAGGAAAAATAATATTAAATTCCCAAAGTAATCTCCTTTTCAAAAACGAACCAATAAATTTCAGGTCGTCGAGATGAAAAAAATTCGTGGTAGTTTGACGATGCGTTATCTTACTATAGTTAATAAATATTTGTACAAAATTTAGCTGTTTATTAATACTAGTAAAATGATCTGTACTGCCGGGCTAAGCACAAACATGGAATCTTCAGCTGAGCTCAAAATGAGAAATCTGAAATCACTTTTTAAATTTTTATGCCTCCATGTATTTTATTTAGATGTCACGTTTTCAGGAATTTTATTTTAATATTTCCCATTCACAAATATTCATAAAACAGTGTATTTAGGCAGTATATGTAACAAAGAATCACCTAGTGACAATAATTTGAACAAAAACTGTAGATACGAATTATACTCATGTGCTTAGCACACGAGTATAGAACTTATATTATTTTTTAAAAAACGTTGAATATATATTTGTTATAGTATTAAATTGTTATGATTTTTTTAACCTTGTTTTTTCCAGCATGCTGGAAAGGATCAGGAAAGGGTTGTTGAAAATCTGGTGACCCTCATATTTTGCGGCATGCCGGCAAATGCGGGGTAAAACGGTAGTTTGTTCTAATTATGTACACCTTTTCACAGTTCAAAACCCTAAATGAAGCGAGATATTTTTGGTATAGCTATTCGCAAAAATATTTTTTTTGAAAATAAATTTAAAGATTTAATACTGTTTTAAAATGTTGATTGTAAATAAATGTTATGACCATAAACAAACCACAAGGTTAAGCTTAAATCTGAAACGTTAAAATTGGAGTAATATTACTACCAGGCTAGGATCTATAATCCCCCCCCCCCCCACTTGCAAAAATCACCAGGGACCCAAACCGCACACCTTATTGCCCCCCCCCCCCAAATAACTAACTTTTTAACGAGTGATTGTTTTTAAGTTAAAGTCAGTTTAGATTTTATTCTGTGATGCACAAATTAAATGTTTATCTATTATTTTTTGTTTTTTCGGTCGTCCCCAACCCCCGCGTTGTCGAGTCAGCGGGATGACGTTCTTTTAAAATATGTACACCACAGTTCAAAACCCCAAATGAAGCAAGATATTTTTAGTTAAACTAATCGCAAAAATGTTTTTGTTTTAAAAATAATTTTAAAGATTAAATGCTGTTTTGAATCTATATTGTTTACAATGTTATTGGTATTATATATTGTATTGTTAAACTCACCTTTCGTTAGGAGATTGCGTTATGTTGCGACGATCATCCATCTTCTGTTAGTTTCATTACTTTTTCTACTATTACTTAACGCTTAAAACTGACTCAAAGAGTAAAGAAACAGAATTTCCCCGAGCATGTGCGCTTCTGTCGTATGCGCGAATGAAAGGAATGCCAGACGAAAGTTGCGCCGTTACGCGTTATGTCACAGATCGGTTTACCCTCCCATACAAAGTTATCACTTCAAAAAGCAGTACTATTAGGAAAAAAATCTGTAGGGAACTGGACCTTCATAAAGTTGTCAAGTTTTGAGTAGAAAAAGGAAGGTGTATCGTTACTATAAAAGTTGATAGAACCTCATCAGATTTTAGAGGGTTTGAAGTAGTATTGCAGATTTTTACAATGTAATACATTATGTAGTACAATGTAGAAAAGTGCTTTTTCAAGGCGATATTTTTCTATGGCGACACTTTTATACAACATTTTGGGGCGCGACAGTTTGACTGAATAGCAAATTAGTTTACACTCAGGCCGATTCCTGTATCCAATCTCAAACTAAAACCAAGAATCTGGACTGAATATTTGCTAAAATATTTATTGAAAAATATTTATTTTAAGTTTTTTTTATTTTTTAAACGTTATTTAAAGATGCTAAAGAAAAAGTTTTATTCAAAGATATTAACAAAAAAAATGGATCTTACTCACCTTTTTTGATGCCTTCCATACTAAATGGAATATAAAAAAAATTATAAAAATTGCCGATTTATCCTCAACACGAAACAAGAGCCTACTATATTAAACTTGTTTCACTAATAGAGAAATGCGATCTGCCACTTGTTCAAACAAGATTTCTATCCTTTGTTTTAATGATATTGGATTAAAAGTTCAAATTCCATTTCACTAAAGTCACTATGAGAGGATTAATAAAATAAAACAAGTTGGAAAAACAAGTCGCATTTTCCACTTTTTTCCATAGGCTGCACAACTGTGCGCCGATTCAAATTTTGCGTGAACGGCGCTAATAATAGTGCACTAGCACCTACGAACAGGAAAATCTGCTTCAATACAGCGGTTTTTCTGGGGGAGGGGGTGCTCGCGTTCGTGGTGGGGGGTCCAAGGGGTATTGGGGGGATGCGCTTTTGCTCTTCTGGGTATGGGCACCCCTGTTTCATATGCGAAAAGATGACATGCCGTTTCGTAGGCGCTATTTGGGTACACGAAACCGTGCTATGAGTTAGATTTGAGTCAATAATGCCTTTAAGGAAATGAAGACCTAAAAAATGAAATAAATTAAAATAGTAGGTAGCAATCAGTAGAGCATATTGAGACATTTTTTGAGCAAAAAGTAACTTGTCTTTGGGCCCTGTTATCGAGATACAAGGTCTTAAAATCTGCCGAGATTTTAAGAAAAAGGCCAAATTTAAAAGTCTTGGCGACAAACTGAAGCAACCACGTCGTTTCACCGCCTGCAAATGAGGGCATCCATCTGCAAAGCGTTTCAAAGATGTCTTCACTCACCGAAACTCGCTAAATGTGGCGACGTTTTTCAAATTCTCGAAAGAATTTATTTCGAGGTTAACATGTTTCACTATGCTCTTTCAATTTCTACTTATTTAGATTTTTTTTTTCATTATTGCAACATCGTATGGTGTCCTGATTAGAGAGCGTTGCACGACATTTATAGCACAAATTCGAATGTATCTCAGCTCATGAGTGATCCAAAACACTAACAAATTAACAGCTTAAAGAATAAGTCGATGAAGCGTATTGCTCTATAGGGGAATATGAGTTATAAACTCGTTGGAAAGCGGAGTGATGGATATGCATTTTGTTTTCAGATGAAAGCCGTTCTTGTTGTGTGTCCTATGATGAATGTGTTTTAGTTAGAAGTAGGCGAGGGAAATGCTTAGATCCAAGCATTTCCCTGCAGCAGGGGCGAGCTAGGATATGTGCAGAAATTTTGCATAGATTCAGGAGAAACTCTTACCGCGTTTCCATGAACCTTGTCGGCAAATATTTCCATATCAGACTAGCTGTTCAACTTTTTGTAAAGCCAAAATAGATTGCTCTTGCAAGGTACTTTTCCAGCAACTAAGCTTGATTTACGAAATCACCACAAACTTTCCTTCATTGAGCATATTGCGAACAGTGATAGAAGATAAATTCAATGTCGTCCAGGAGGAGCGTGGACAAGTTGTTCTAACTGATGAAAAGTAGCAGACGTAAAACTCCATCATAAAAAATGAACATGCGACACTAGTACAACTTCATGCACACATGTATGTTTTCAAAATCAAACCGACAACAGCGATGTATAAATGTGCCACGGAGAGATGGCGGATGAACTGAAAGCAGGAACATAGCATTTTGTAACAGATAAGATCATCGAGAAGGCGCTTTCAGTGAAATTTTTACTTCTGGTATGATCTCGCCGATTATACTAACAACAAATGAATTTTACCGTTTCCGCTTCCAGTTTACACACCCTCTATGTGTTGTTAAGCATTATCACCATTTCACACTTCAACTTGTTCTCTTTCCCCACAATCTTAGCCTTAGATACGTCACAGGTCAACATTCTAACGGACTTCTTTTTTCCTTTTTATTATTTGTTGAAGCTATCTACTGCGTGGATAAACTTAGATTCCAAATAAGGCTCTAATTAAAGTTAATGTTTTCATTTTCAACAAGGTGTTTTGGATCTATAGAATGAGACATACACTACATTCAAGTCTCAGAAAATATCATTAGGACACTCATGTCTCACCTACAGCATTCGGCATACTACATCAAGTGCAACATACAGTTTTTATAACTTTCAACTCTACATAGGAAACCACAGATGACCTAGGCTTCAACAGATTGGTTTTAAGAGTAAAACTTACACTAATAAGGAAAAATTAATTACAAGATGTGATGAACTGATCGGTATAGCGTAGGGCTCATAACTGGAGAGTTCCTGTTATGCCAGCTGGTCGAAGATTTTCCATGTTACAGATGATGACTGGGACACGTTAAATATGTCGTAGTCTTAAAATCTTCTACGTGAATCAATACCTCTGGATGTGCTTGGCCAGGAGTTTTTCGTCTTCTGGTTTGGTTCCAAATTTTGAAACGTTGATAAATGGTGCATTCATCTATCCTGTGCTGTCTGAACCAACTCGGACTCCCACCTAAATGCTGCTCCTTAAAATGGATGCCGCCACTCATTGCTAAATTTGATTAGGACTTGCTTCTCGGGCTCGGTTTCTTGCGTGGTATTAGTAAAAACAACAACAACAAACAAAATTAAGGTCGAAAAGGTTTCCTCGATATAACGCTGCACAAAATCTTTCCAAATCAACACAAATAATATTATAAGATCCCTATGAGGAAAAGAGCATGGGTAATGTAAGCAACAGTTCCCAAAAAACTAATCAAAAGCACAAAAGTGACTTGATCGAAAAAGTAGTATAGAGCGCAATGCGAAGAAAAGTTGAAATCTTCTCATGGCAGATGTTCAGTAAGAAACAGCTAGCCTTTAGTAGATGATATGGAGTCCTTGACTCTGTGCCGTTTTCAAATCGTCTACCGATACTGAATATCATGATGTCAATGAGTTATTGAGACTTATCGCAGCCTTGCCTGTTCCTCTCATAGCACAAATCACAGCTCCACACTCGTTACTGAAAGTAAATTACCTGCTGCCAAGCGTCTCCCTAAAATGTCTTACCCACGCTCGATGTGATTTAGATACGGAGAACTTGTCGATTTATCATTTAATATTCTCCCTCTCCAACAGCTCTTCGACAATAACCGTGGAATATAGTGCGCTTTTCTTGTCCATGAAGAAGAACTGAAGACTCACAACACTCAGAGGTGCCCCCCCCCCTAAGAAAAAGGACGTACCCTCCGAAATATCGCGAAGACCCCCCCCCCCTCCGAAAGCAAGAGCCACCTCCCAAAAAAAAGTGAAAATACTCCTCAAAAAACTCCCCCCCCCCTAAATATATCAATGGCACAGTCTGTCCCATGACCCTCCCCCCAAGTGGGCACCCCTGATAACACCTCCATGAAAGACGTTATAAGGAAAGATAACCTTGTTCTAGTAGCTGATCTCAGTGATTGAGCTTCCTTCGAAGATGTAAGGGTCTGTACGTAACAAATCTTGATGCTTCCAGAACGAGATCTCCGAAACAACGAACAAATTGTGTAAGCATCATCATTGTTTGAAGATGACACTGTAAAAAAGTTGTTTCATAAAGTTTAGTGACCTCGCATTTTCCTCTCCAGTAGGTTTACAAATTCAAAGTAACTGGTTTAAACCTGTTTTATTTGTTATGTAAAATACTACTAAAAAAACATTTAGAGATAAATTTCACCTTCGCTGCTATTTTTTATATGCAACTTAGGTTATCTACATTTAACCCATATATGCACTACTATGGGGTAAATGGAAGAAACTAAGCTTGTCACTATCATTCTAAATCGTCCATATTAGTTAAACTTTAAGATAATAGTTACAATGGTAAAAAAACGTTCATTAACTTCTTTTGTCTCTGAATTTTTAAATGTAAGAAATAGGACATAGCTAGAGACATTATAAATGAAAGCTCAAAGCACAAGCTACATGATTCGATCCCGGACATTTTCCAACATTGAATATTCGTCTCACTCTATCTTAATCCTAAGTCGTCTCGGTAATTTCACATAAGTGATAATAATTGCTCGGATTTAGTTGAATTTGTTTAATTACTTACGTGCACAAAATACCTCTTAAAAAATAAGTGCTTATCGTATAAAAAACGTTTTTCACGCACAGGTTATTTTCTCCTTTCTTCAGGGTTACATGGTTTTCTCCTAAGTTTTTCACAGCAATAATTTTCCATCGATTTTTCGGGTCTATTTTGCCACCACCGTTTAGCAAAACGTTTCCCAGTTTAACGATTTCTTAAATGACAGTGCATAATATCGCCATTCATATGCGTTTTCTCGACACGAACGTTAGGGACTATTAACTATAAACGCTATTGATAAGAGATACAAGCAATTTAGTCATATAGTCATATTTAGTCATTTAGTCTGTAATGTTAAGTTTAAAAGAGAAGTATACGTTAATTTTTTGATTCTGTTTGCACACTCTGTCAAATATTTCCATCAATCTTTGGGAAAAGTAATTAACAATTCTGATTATTAATTTCGTTGCAAAGTTAAAGTTGAATCAGATGAGGTACGCATTGGCTTAAATGCGCAAGTCAAACTGCAAATTTTTGCCATTTTATTATAGATAAGGAGGGAAGAAAAAAAATATCAGATAATTCTAAAACGTATATAACATTATACTAAATCAAAGAATCGACAGAAAATTATTATACAGTGGCTCCCAAAAGTGTTCGTATACACCTACGACTTTCAATGAAATTGGCCATTATCCATTGGTTAGAATTAATATTTCGGAATAATTATTTTATTATGAGATCTATGATCTATTTTTAACAAAACTACAAGAAAATTTTTAATAAAACGTTAAAACATAATTAAAAAAAAATAAAAACCAAAAATTGCCGGAAATTTTATCTCAACAAAGTCTTAGTACACTTTGAAAAAATGTCAAAAAATTAGTATATAATCCAACTTTTTACAAAGTTATTATTTAGTAGAATATCATACAGTATCAACAACAGCTTTTAAACGTCTGGGAATAGATTTCATTGTTTTTTCTTTCTTTTTTTATGCAATTTCTGAGTATGTGTTCAGCCGCTCTTCGAGTCTCACCGTTTCTAGTTCGCTTTTCGTTTCAATGGTGTATTTTCGTAATCTAGTCGCCAGGTACAGTGAAACCTGTGTAAGTTGACCACTCGCGGTGCAGCACTTTGGCGGTCAACTTAGACAGGTGGTCAACTTATAAAGGGCGTTTTTTTTTTTTTTTTTTGTCATTTCTTGCACCATGTATTCATTTTTTGAGGAATTCACCCTTAGTCTTTCTGTTCAACTCACTTTCAGTGTTTAACATTATTGAAAGTGAAACAATAATTAAAAATACTATTCAAATAATTTTGTTATTTTTTTCTTGTTTTTAACGATATTAGACACTGTAGGTTTAGAAATTCCATATATACCAGCTAATTTTCTCTGTTTTTCTCCATTTTCAATTAATTTTAATATTTCATACTTTTTATTAATCTCAAGTTCAACTAACTTTCTTTTTGAAGCCTTTTTATGTATAGCACAAAGAGTAACAAGCTCGACTCTCCCAGTTCATAAAGGAAAAAGTTAAAATGTCCTATCTCTTAATCCCTTGGACCAGAAACATGTAACTTTACTCATTAGCAGGCGCAGACCTGTGTACCCGCAGTGCGAGGTGCCCGCGTCCTTAAAGGGGCTAACGGCCCTAGAAATTGAAGAAAAAAAATAGAAAAAAAACTAGCACTAAGACTTATGCACTTTACAAATAGACACTGCTGGCCAGGAGGGAGGGGCCTACATATTTTGTTGCAGGGGGACCCAAAGTATATAGATCCAGGCCAGCTCTTTTTGCACAATTCCTGTGTTGCCACAGCATATTGCAACTGAAAGAAAAGATTTTGAACTTTACTATTGACACCTATTTTCATTGAACAGAGTACAAAGAGTCAAGTAGAGCAACAAATGAAAAACAAGTTTTGAGAATCAAGAGCAGCATAAGCTTTAAGCTGCTGTTTAGTTAGTAAAATGCTAGTCTGTCATCAAAGCATTAAAAACATTCTTAGAAAGCTATCAAAAAGAAAAATAAATAAATAAATAAATAAATAAGTAAATAAATAATAAAATAAAATAATTTGCTGAAGAAAGTTGAAAAAAATAAACCAAGTGGTCAACTTACAAAGGGTTTTTTACAATACTCCAAACCAAATTTGGCGTACATTAGTGGTCAAGATAGACAGGTGGTCAAGATAGAGAGGTGGTCAAGTTACAGAGGTTTTCCTTCACTATATGAGATAGGAAAAATTCCGTTTCCGACAAAAGTGGTCAACATAGAGAGGTGGTCAACTTACAAGGGTGGTCAACTTTACAGGTTTTACTGTATCTCCAAGTATGTGTTCCATTAAGTTTAAATCTGGCTATTGAGGAGATATTTCTAAGTTTAAGGACAATTTTGAAGCACCAAACGCAAACGTGTACTTCTTATCGTTATATTGATAAAAAACAAAGTTGTTTCTGATTACCAAATTTTGGGCTAATAGTTTAAAATTGTTTTTAAAAAAATATTTAAATGAACAGCATGATTCATTATTTCTTCTAAAAATTCTAAATTTCCAAGTCCTGATGCAGTTATGCACCCTCGCACAAGAACACCTTCACCGTCCTAATTAACTGATCAAACTAAGTTCTTAAGATTAAATTCCTCATTTGTTCTTCTATTGACAGATATACAACAATTTAACCCAAAATATTGAATTTATTTTCATCTATAAGTAAGACGTTGTTCCGAAACGTTTTGAGCTTATTTATCATTGATTTTACGACGGATAGCGTAAGCTTACTGTTTTTTGCACGAACAAGAAAATTTCTGCGTGAAGAGGTCCCCTTTAATCCAGCTAATCCGAGAACTTGGCGAACAATTTTAGGTGAAAATTAAACATAAAATGTTTCAATCAATTCTGCAGAAACTTTTTCAGCACACAAATGTGTATTTTTCATAATTTTTTTTAACTGTAAACCTCCGATCACGCTTTGTTAAGTTTGCCAGTTGATAAATTAACTAATTAGAGACATTTTAAACCAATTTATGTCTACTGTGATGGGAAAAAATTAAATTTCGAATCGTGTTGTTGTTTTCTACGCATACCTGCCATTTAAAAATAATAAGCAGAATATTAGGGAATAAATAAACAAAAAAATTCAAGGCAAATGACTTTACAGTATCATTACAATGCAAAAACAATAAAAAAAAAACCACATATGATGATTTTAATCATGAATTTATTCGAAAATATTTCAGTGTACGATGAGTTTTGTGGCGTATTTTTCTGTCTCTTCGTTTTTTCACAAATTTTAAAAAATAAAATCCGGCAATATTTGAAAAGAACTGCTGGGTTTTATTCAGAATGGCATAGGAATGATGTGAAAAAAAATTGAACTTCATATTCGAATTCAGTTTTGCGTAATTTTGGTTTTACTACAAAATTTCACGGTGTACGAACACTTTTGGGAGCCACTGTATGTTTGAATATCATCAGGGGCGCTCCGAACTTTGGGAGGAATGTTTGGGAGGGTGGAAATTCTCAGTATGCCGAATGGAACTCCAAATTTCTCCGAATGATGATAATTTTGCCGAATCGTCAGACAAAGTTTACCGAAGAATGAAATTTATAGGAGGTCACTCTGAGCTCCCGTGACCTCTCCCTGAATATGAGAATTTTGAGTTATTAGCGAAATCAGTCAATCGCAAAAGAACAAAACACTCTTTGAATTCAAAATATTTTATTACTCCGGCAAAGAACGGCATAAAATACGGGAAAAATTTTTCGAAACTCATTGCTCCTGCTGGGATGACTTTTAAATTTAGTACCTAATTTTTCTCAAAAAGATTCCACACGACATCTAATATTATCTGCAATTCAAACATTACTAAACCTATTTTCGACAATACTGCTCGTAGTTGTGTGACGAATTTAATATACAATTCTGATCTGGTTGTTACCAAAGCTGACAAAGGTAGTGAAGTTATTGCTCTGGACAAATCATCATATGCTTATAAAACAAATAATTTGAAAGATCATGGATTGATATATGGATGCTTCAGTTGCCAAATCGATTAACTCCACTTTTAAAAACAATCTTCATTTCTGCTTTAATAGTGCTTAATCAATGCTTAGAATGTGAATTTATATTAAACTTTTGGTTCAGTACATTTCTGATCCTGTGATGGCAGAAAATGTAACACGAGGGCCCATTAACTCCTATGTATAACACTATCTTATTTATCACTTTACTCTATTTTTTGTTTTATGGTTTTAATCGATTTGGCAAGTGAAGCATCCATATCATACTATTCGGAAATGTAGTCCTAGTAAAGAGAAATTTAAAGCTGTTTCTTCCGCTGTCAGTTCGGTTGAGTCTATTTCTTTAAATATGAAACGCTGTGTTGTTCCAGTTCTTCTAATGCTTTATACAGTAAGTTACCGACCTATAGCCAGGGCTAAGGCAGAAATACATGAAATACACCGCCAGCTCAGTCAATTCCAGCCGAGGACTGCAGTTTCGTGCTTATTAGCACTCATCAGACCGGCTTAGGACTAACTGAGCTGGAGGTGGAAAACCTCTTAAGGAAGCCAGAAGTGCCAAAAAAACTGGTAGCTAATATAGAATTAGCACTGACCAGACGAGTGATCGAAACAATGGTTCGGTTCAACTCGAATATTGCAGGCAAGGCAGGTATATTCAGTAAGTTACCGGCCTATAGCCAGGGCTAAGGCAGAAATACATGAAATACACCGCCAGCTCAGTCAAGCAGGTATATTCAGTAACTTACTGAATATACCTGCCTTGCCTGCAATATTCGAGTTGAACCGAACCATTGTTTCGGTCACTCGTCTGGTCAGTACTAATTTTATATTAGCTATCAGTTTGTTTGGCACTCTTGGCTTCTTTAAGAGGTTTTCCACCTCCACCTCAGTTAGTCCTATGTCGGGCTGATGAGTGCTAATAAGCACGAAACTGCGGTCCTCGGCTTGAATTGACTGAGCTGGCGGTGTATTTCATGTACTTCTAATGCTTATTGTGCTAGATTTCACGAATTAACAAAGGTATTTCTTTCAAGCCGAATGTTTTCAATATAAGTACGGCTTCTTAAACATTTGCAAAGTATTTTCTGCTATGTTTTCTCCTGTTAGGATTTATTCGCGTTTAAAATGTTTACTGCTTTCGTTTAGAAAAAAAAAAATACGTAATATCAATTCAAATAATTCTGATGTCTTCATTATATCTTAACTCTTTATTTACGGACCGGATGGTTCGTAAATAAAAGTTCATTTTCTCTCAAAATAAATTGAAATTTTAATTTTCCTTGTTTGCATTTGTTTAAAGCAATGATCTTTTGTTTTTAATAGTAAATTTTCTGGTATGTTATGGCCTGGAAAGAAACGTAGCCCTATTCTTGGTGATATTAACATATGTTATTTTGAGGTTAAATTTTTCAAAAACAAAACAAAAAAAAAAATAATAAAAATAAAGCATGTTTTAAAATTATATGTGTACATAAAGTGTTTTTTCAATTTGTTTGAGCTTTCATAGTGTGTTTTTCAGTATCATAGCAAACATTTGCATTTATTTTTCTATAGCAGTGACGTATGAAATATTTTACTTTTTTCCTTGACAACCTGCCATTCTTCTGAAAGGGCTGTAAGTTCCAATATCATCTTCTGCGCGGTCCCTTAAAATTTTTAACGAGAATAAACCCTCGAGTTTTGGTCAATGCTTCATTTTTTTTTTTTTTTTTGTGTTGAATTATTTTTTAATAGAGATTATTTCCTTAAACATAAGTTAGGGGATCTACGGTCCATGTAAAAAAAAAGGTGGATTTCATATATTTTTCACGAAATTATTTTTCATATTCAAACTTTCAACACATTAGTTTTGCATCTTGTTTTGACCACTTTTTTGAACTGGAACCATGCATCATGGACTAACGGTTGCGAAAATAGCGGTCTTGCATGTTAAACGGGAATACGTTGCGTATAGCAATTAAACATTAAAAAATAAAACTTCAAACATAAAAACAATATGAAAACTGCAAATATCGTAAAATATTCCTGCTTATTTCAATCATAATTTTTTTAGGAGTGTAAAATTATAAATTCAAAAAAAAAAAAAAAAAATCAAAAATATTGAATTAATATAGAAAAAAAATATATAAGCTTCACAAAGCGTATTATGAAAACGCAACTGTAGATACGTTTATGTATGAAATCAAAATTGTACTTTTTTTCACAGAAAGCTGCATTTTAAGAGCTAACATTTCGTCTTCCTACAACATTACGAAATGACACCACCTCTTGAAATTCGTTTCATTTCATTTAAAGAAACTAAGTGATTTTAACTTTAATTCTTCTCAATTTTATCTATCGTTGATCGTATCTTTTTCCAAAGTTAAATTTTTTAGAAGCTGTGTTTCAAAAAGTCGCCCTTTCTTGCTTGATTAATTTGGTTTGACAGTTTTTTTCATAGTATTTTCAAAACGGAACTAAATACTACTGAATTCGAAAGTATGATTAATAATGTATCAGACCGATGTGTTCGATCCCAAAGAAAAATAATATTGAAATACTCAAACAATTCAAATCAATCGTGCTGTCAAATCAAAAGACATTGGCGGGGGGGGGGCGGCAGGTCCGTCATTTTGAGATACCCTCCCCCCACTTTTGGAAATTAATTTACTTGTAAGTGGGCACGGCTTCAGTTTTTTTTTTTTTTTTTTTTGACATTGAGTAAACACCCTTTGCCCCTCCCCCCTGGAAAATTTCCAAATGCCTGGAGGGGTGTTGTGGGAATTGCTACTGAATGAGTAGTTGAAAATATCAGGTTTTGTTTTGCAAAAAGGAGAACAATATTTCAGAGGTATTCCTCGCGTGATTTGCAACGTGGCGCCATCTTTCTGTTCAGAAGACACATGTTTCAAAAATAATTTCAAACGATTTTTTTTTCTGCATTTTCTGTCCTTTTTTCTTTGTTCACCCACTTTTCAAGTGCAGATCAAAATTTCTGATAACGTTATGTCCTTGATATTCATTATTTATATTTCTAATTATTAGGGTCATTCTCGCGAAAATAATGAAAATTCTATCCGACCCCGCTGCATTTTGTTTCCACCTACTAAATATTTAAAGGTTAGTTTTCCATTAAATTGCGTACAGTATCAATCGTTTACGCATAAGTAGTTCACGAAAAATTGATTCTCGTGTAAATAGTTCACGAAGTCATTATATTTTTGACTACTTCGTTAGCAGGAAGTTTTATTACTTAGTCGCTTTTAAAATATTACCAGACACAATATAATAGTTTATTTTATTTTCGATATTGCTGTAAAAAAGTGGACAACGCCCAACATAGAAAATATTGTAACAATGGTTTAAAAAAAAAAACTTTTTTCAAAGAAAACGATTTCAATTTGTTTTATAGGTTGTAAATTTATTTTCATGTTTAATTGCGTTTCAGTACAATCCTAAATCACATATTTTAAACCCTGATTCCTAATTATTTTGAATCTGAGACATGAATTATTCTCCTTGCTCAAAGAAAAATATTTTTGAGCCCCTTTCAGGGTCGCCCATAGTCACTCTTTCCGCCCCAAGCGAAGTTTACAAGTGCCGCCTCTCCATTAACTAATAATAATAGTTTTAAAAAAAACTGAATATATTCTGATGTAATAATGCAATTGAGGCAAAGCAGAGGGATGTAAGTGACAAAATTTAGAATTTGAAGATAACCAGTACAAATGGTAGGTGAATCTCTCATCTGTCTTGGGGCAAGAGATAGAACTAGTAACTCTGGAAGGTGCTGCTGAGAAAAACTTCACTGAAAGCCTACCTAGAACCTTATATTTAAACGCGTTTTACCCAAAACTTGAAAATGTCCACTTACATGCCTTGGCTTCTCACTGCTTCAATTAGAGTTGCAAAAATTGAATTACTTGAGGATAAACCTTAAAGTTTTAATGCAGGTGTTAATGCATAAAGTTTTCGGTCAGGAAAAGGTGACAAAAATCCCATTAAATGCTTTTAACTTCGATAGTTTTTTGTTTTTTGACTTTTACTTGTCTTTTTTTTTTTCACAAAACTAGTTGTTAGCTGTTTCGCAAAACTTAAGATGTTGGGAACCGTTGCCCTAGTCTCTAGAGGTCCAAACAGAACAAATCCACGTTTAATGAAGAGTTACGTTTGACTTTTCGATCAAAAGGTAACAAATCCGTCCCCTACAATTTTCTTTTTGATCTGCTGATTTTTTTTTTTTTTTTACAAAATAGCACATGTGTAAAACCTCCAAATTTGAATCCACTATTTGAGGTTCAAGCACTTCGATATGAGGTGGTGATACATTAGAGTTTCGGTGAAATCGGAGCTATCACCATTCAGGTTTTCGTTCAAAAATATTTCTATTTTAAGAAAATCTAAGAAAGTTTTTCTGCCTTTATATAGAAGTTTGGTAAGACCTCATTTGAGGAAGTGAGAAGCAAAGGGATGTAAGTGGCAAAATGAAAAAAATGGAGATAACCAGTACATATAGTAAGGGAACATCTCCTCTGTCTTGAAGTAAGAGATAGTACTAATGGCCCTGGAAGGTGCAGCTGTATAGCATGATTTAGAAAAAAAAGTCAATGAAAGCCTACCTAGGACGTTATCTTTAAACGCATTTTACTTAAAACTAGAACATGTCCACTTGCATCCCTTTGCATAAGGGGACTTTCAGATTTAAATTATGATACCAGACTTAATAGGCTTAATATATAGAGCCTGGATCAAGGGAGAGTCAGAGGGGATATGATTCAGTTGTTTAAATCTATCAAAATAAAAGAAGCTAATGGGTTAAATTTTTGCACAGAAAGCAGGTCAACGGGTCATTGTCTTAAGCAATTCAAATCTCAGGCTAACCTGGAAATTAGGTAAAATTACTACTTTGGTAGAGTCGGGAGCACTTGGAACAGCTTACCGGAAAAGGCCGTAATGAGCAAGGTGGTGGATAGCTTTAAGAGTTACATTGATTGTCATTGGAGACGAATAAACTGACTAGGCCCAGCCTAGCTGGGATCCGAGTCTGTTGTTGGTCCTCACATTTGTATTTGCATATCCAAAATTAAAATGTCAATCTACTTGATTTTTTATTCAGAAGTTTCTTACTCGGGAAAATAATTTGTTATGCCTTTGTGCTCAATTCTGTACCCCCCCCCCCCCAAAAAAAAAAAAAAAAAAAAAACTATTTTGCTGTTAGCCAAATTCGTTTTTTCCTCCTCCTGAAAATTTTTGCTAAATGAATATGATCCCTTTGATCAGTTAGTTCCTGAAAATATATTCTAAAAAGGAAACCGATGTCAGTTATTTAGAATTGGGGGAAACTTTCAGAGATCTTAGAGCAAGGATATAAAAGGGGGGAGCAAGTCCAATTATTGGCTTAACAAAAGCTGAGGATGCGACTCCAAGTCACGTGACTCAACAACGACGAAGAATAGTTGGCACGTTTTGCGTGAAACTAGCGAAATAAACCAATGCTTTGCTTTAAAATCTACCACGTGACTTAGGGTCTCTGGTTTACGTAAGAAAGTCTTCACTCCCTCCATTTTATCTCTTCTCAATATGATATAGACATATTACAGTAAAAGATCGAAACATGCTAAATATCAACAATCGCCGGTGAATATCAACACATTCATATACAAAGACATCTTCAAAAACCAAAAGACATACAATTACCGTTGAATCACGGACGAATGTTGGCATTTTCCAATTTGCGCGTTTCACAGTAAAATACAAGTATATGGGTCATTCTTCTAAAAGTAACTTTTCTGTCACACGCTTTTTACAAAAAAAAACTTTAAGGAACAATTCATTTATTTAACAATGCTTTTTAATTTCATCAAAAATATATCTATTTAAACCTGTCAACAATTTTTTAATAATAATTTTTATTTTAGTATATTTTTTTTACACAACATGTGAATTCTCAGCCCCGTGGCATGTCAACCACCTGGTGTGACTGTTAATGTTGCTTAAGAATTTGTTTAATTAAAAGTATATATTTATTTATTTATTATTTCTTTCACAAGTGCCTTAAATACTAGTTGTTTAAGTATGTTTATTTTATTAATATTGTATTTTAGTTCGTTTTTTTAGGATGAGTAGTCATGTCACCAAAAAAATGTTCACCTCCGTTACCCAAACTTAATATGCCATCCCTCATCAACACGTGGCAGTAATGACATCAAATTTTATTTTCCATGATACAAGGTAACCCCCTTGTTTATTTTCAGACATAGTTGAAGTTGGGAGATTTTTGTGTGGTTATTCTGACTTCTCACCTCCGTGAACTCAAATTTTCATAGATGTAAATTAATGTAAAAAAAAGAAGTGAACATGTTTTCGTATGCTTGACATGTGCAGATTGTAGCAAGGAAGAAAAAACATATTTCCTTGAAAAATGCATCCATTAGGTCTATATTAATGGGGAATGTCTCACCTCCGTGACAGACCATATCAATGTCATTATTTGTGAGGTGAAAATAAATGATGGAGGTTAAATACATCAATCCTAGGCATTCTACCACAATTATAAATTGCCAGTATGTTCTTAAATTTACTAAATACTATTTTTAATACACATTTGAACTAAAACGATAACTACTTATTAAGCCGTACTTTAATTAAGAGAGCTTTAAAAAAGCTCATTGTTTGCACAATTAACAAAATTACTACTTTGATATTAAATTGGCCTCAATTTTTAAACACTAAAAAAATTTCTTTTTTTTTTTTCTTTCCGTGAACAAGGCATTTTTTAATTTCTTTATTTATGAGTAAAATAATTGGAACTTAGCTGGAATTAAATTGGAACTTAGTTGTTAATGGGTACTTCTAGTAGGTAACACTTTCATGTAAGAATGGAAAAAAAAAAGAAAACAGAAGGTTTCGAAATTGAAAAATATTTGCGTTCAAAAGTTACGTTTTCTGGAGAATGACCCATATACTAAAATTGATGTCATGCTATTGATACATTTTTCAATTTCACGAAAGTTTAAAAGGACCGTTTCCGTTTTTCTTCGAGAATACATTTCAAAATATTATTGAAAAAATAATAATAAAGTGAAAATTAGACTAAAAGCAAAATTATTGATTTTATCCTTCAAGTAGTGCTGTAATATCTGCAAAAGATACAAAAACTGTCGTTTAGATAAAGGGTAAATTGGGAGTTGCCCCTTAGCCTCTACCTATTTGCTATGGTTTGATGCCTCCGAATAGACTGAGAGGGATGCAAGTCCCCTCTATACTTTTTCAGAAATAAATTAAGCTCTTACATGTTGAGTCACTTCGCTTGACTGCAGCGAAGTGTTTAGTCGCTTGAATGGTTATTATTTGAGTTGCGTATTTTAACTCAACAAAACGCTTTGCATTTCAGAACAGATGAAGTACATGATCAGAGCACCATATAAAGTTCACGTTTCGCTTCATAACGGAAAGAAAGTGAACTGCAAATAATATTCTTTAAATCTATTGTTGAGAACGAAAGGGCAGCAAATATTTTCATTAGGGCATACCTCTCTAAAAGAGCTTAGGACGCACTTTCTAATGTTTTCTCGTTTCGCTGTGCTTCATCTTGTATTTTGATGCTGACCACGAACGATATCTTCCTTATTTTCGAGATCAACGATCAATTCAATGTGAAGTATTGACGGAACTAAATTTCGGTGATTTGTTGCATTTAGAGTAGGGATTGCAACCCCATGCAATTTTTGGCTGTCCGTCATTTATATAAATAAAACAAAGAATATGTACGTGTGTATGTTCCCTACACAAATCCACAGTTTACGTCGATCTCGACAAAATTCGGCAATGATGAGGTACTTGGGCACCCGAGAAGGAAAGTATAGGGGTTTTCAAACACCAAAAAGGAACCGAACCATTCAAATTTTAATTTTAGGGCCGAAAAATTGCATTAAATGTCTCTTTATCCAAAATAATTATCCAATTTTCTTGGCTCAGGTCCATTCGAAAGCCCGCAAAAAATATCCATGAAATTAATTTCCTGCCTTCAAATTTTGAAAAAAAAGGGCTAAAATTACCGAAAAAAAATGCTTAAAGCCTAATGGAACACCATTTTCACATCGGAAAATCATCGTTTGCGCGATCTCATTTTAAATTAGGGTCAATAAAATCATTCCGAAAGTTGCCTTTTATTTTTCTCCACTGTGACTAAATAAAATTTTGTTTTTGTTTTGAGCTAAAAGTTTCCCCTTTTCATTATTATTTGGCGATTTATCTTCTTTCTTTGTTTCGTACTGCTAGCAGAAGATAATCATTAACTTAGTTGTATTTATGGAGGGTTGCGTTTAATTTGTTCGGGAATTTTTTATTTGCCGTGTTCTTTCTTTAAGAATGATTATTTTGACGGGAAATTTTAGTGTATTTTTGTTCTGGAATTGAAGCCTGATAGTTGAAAATGCGTCACTTGAAGTAACTGTTATTTTTTCTATGTACACCGTGCAAAGCCGGGCACCACAGCTAGTTAATAATAAAGAGCTGAAGTGAACAAACTATTTCTTGACATTTCTTCGGAACCAAACCCTAAAAGTAATAATAATGGAAAATAGCACAGAATGTCACCGTTGAACTAAATTTTGGTAGTTTGTTGCCTTCAAAGTCGGAATTGCAACCCCCATGCAACGTTTTGGCTATTCATTATTAATATTAAATCGCTAAAGATAAAAATAAAGCTAAAATGAATATGCTATTTCTTGATATTTCTTTGGAACCAAATCAAAAACCTAAATAAATAAATAAATAAAAATGGAAAACAGCATAGAATGACACTGTTGAACTACATCTGTAGCGATGTGAAATAAAGTCCTTCTTCCCTCAAACTTTATGAAAGAAATCAGAGTAATGTTTAAAATTGAATAAATAAATAAATAAATAAAAGAAAAAGTACGAGAGTTTTTTTTTATCACATTTAATTAAAAACACTATACATCCAAACTTCTGGTCGAAAGGTTCGACAAATTATCTTTCTTAATCATTTTTGTTTACTTCTGGATAGGGAATTAGTTTGGATTGTTCACAAGTTATAAATGTGGAATTGCTCTTTGTTGCTTATTATAAATTGCACTATAAATGACTTACGAAAATAAAATCAAAGGGCATAAAAAAGGCGAACCGAAGTTTAACAAAGCAATGCAAAGAAAAAACATATGTATGAAAGTTTAAATGTGAGGGAAAAAAAGGCAAAAAGAATGCTTTTTGCATTATTATAACATTTTAAACGTATGCAGTGTTGTAAGATATTTTGATTTTAAGAGAGGGTTGAGCAGACGCAGTTCTTAAACCTTATTTATATCAAAACTACGTATTACAATGTTTCGGATTGCTTATTCTAAATTCCAACACGTAGATTGGGAAATGTAAATCATCGGAGCGTATTTGAATCATTTGTGCTCTGAGAATAAAAATAGAAGAATTCTGAAGTTGGGTTCTGAAGTTCTGAATTGGGAAATGTAAAGCATCGGAACGTATTTGAATCATTTGTGCTCTGAGAATGAAAATAGAAGAATTCTGAAGTTCAAATGTTCGTCTTGGACATTTGAACGTCACGTCGTTAGTTGAATTAAAAATGCCTTGTAGTTGTCGACTTTTTAGTTATTATTGTTCTAACTGAAACTACCGTATTTTGACTGTAAGCTTTTTTTCACTGAATATTTCAGGTTATATAAATGCATGCATAAATACTGATAGCTACAAAAAATGAGAATCTTTCAATTATTCAATTTTCTTATGGTGAATCGGTACAACACTCAAACAACTGCTTCTTACATTTTTTTCAATTTTATTTTTAAAATAAAGTTTTCGGAATTTAACCCAAATAACGCATAATGCATCTCCAAATTCCAAAACCTTTTGTGTGTATTTAGTAAACACACATGCAGGTGTGATTAAATGCATAGAGTTGATAAACTTCCTCATTTTTATGTTTTAAAACATTTTAAGCCCTAAGGGGAAAATAGGATACTGATGCTGAGCAGCCAATACCGCTTACTTAAACATTTCTAAACAGGATGAGTACATTAAAAACTTTTTTCGGTACCCCCATATAGCTAAAAACAATTGTAAGTGTCCGGTATGAATGTAGACATTGGCTGTAGTAAACTTTTTTTTGTGATCTTATGTTATTAGTTTCCATATGTTTTACTTAATAAATTTTACAACATTTTGGTTGAATTTCAGAGTTTGCGATAATTTTCAAACTTTAATTTACTCAACGGTTATGAAAATGGTACATCTAGGTGTGTACTTATGCATAAATTTACTTTTGTAGTGGCTTGTTTCTCGAACAATAATGTACTTCAGTCTGACGATGAAGAGTAACAGAGCTCGCGTGTGATGATAACTGATTCCGGATGAACTGAAAACATTGATGAGACGCAACTGTGATGATGACTATCACCTAGATATTTTTTTTTTTTCAAATTAGGCAGGATATAGAGCCCAAAATTTGTAGCATTTGTTTTATTCGAGATAGATAACAAAGTTTTTGTATCACAAAATGATTAAAGTGGTCGGAAAAGGCCTCATGCGGTGGCCAAAAACGTATGTAGTGGTGTGAGCAGACCGCACCACTATGCATGCGACTTTTGTTGTGCTAAAAGGCTCTATCCAAAGACCAAAGCTAAAGCGCAATTACCTTCTCCCCATGAGCGGCATTACTCCATCATTGGTGTATTTAAATTAATGATTAAACAAATTCCTGAAACTGTTATGCAGTTGACTTGATTGCAAATTGTTCCATACACTTTGAAGCTATACTTCGCAACATTTTTGAGCAATCACATTTCTTATTGTTCTCATTTGACTGTTTTGAATTCCTATGATTTTATTTTCCCGCCGCGTCCAGCTGCAGCACCACCGTCGACCAGCCTCGAGATGCTGCTCCTCTAGTGAAACCGTCTCCAGGTTGCGTCTATATCCTATACATACACGCATACATACACACTCCTACATACAAACACTTACGCTCACACACACAAATTTATACACACACATACATACCTACATACACATACATACACTCATACGCACACCTACACACTCATGCCTTCACTCAGACACAAACACATGCCTATATACACCCTCGCGTGATTGCGAAAAACATAATTCAAATTCCAGATGTCAAAATTCAAATTAGTTTTTAATATTTTTTTTTTTATTTTCTTGTAAAAATTTGACAAGGTCTTTATGTTTTCCCTTAAGTGAGCGTCATTCCCCTACTATAGTAATAGTCATTTGAAATTCAACTTTTACAATAAAAATAGTCAGATTAAATAGCATATATTTGAAATGGATGGTTTTCTTCTAAAATTACTGTATAATACTGGATAATTACCTAAAGCAATTATCTAAAGCATTTGTTGGTTGCACAAAATGTCAAGCTTTTATTCAACGCATACACATTGTACATTTGCCCCATTCATCACCTTCAAAAATAAAATTATTACGGGGTTTTCGTTACCTAATGGGATGGGAGGTAAGTTAGCACGTAATTTTTTTCTCTTCATGCAAGACTGCGTTTTACAAAAATCATTAAAAGGTACTAACTAATTTGCTGTTATAAGTAGGTTTAGAAGAAAAAATTACCAAGTGCACTTTGATTACATTTCTGGAAATGTGGAAAAAATCTAAAATATAGTTATTTAAAAACAAACTATGGGCAATTTTTCGTTGCAATATTATTTATTTATTTTTTTTTTTTAATGTTCTGTTTTAAGCCTGCGTTATCGTAAAGAGAACAACTTTTAGTAACCAAATGTGCTAACGCTCAAAATTGACTTAAAATACATTTAGTGAGCTTTTCCTCTAAACCGACGGTATAAAGTTCAGTTGAAAAATACAGTCAAATTTTGAGCAAAAATATCAACAAAAATGGGATAAAAATTACTAACAAAATTGCGTCAGCTACACCTCGTACCCGCTAATAGTTAAAACATATCAGATCGTAATTTCTAAACTTGAAAAGATCTAAAGAAAGACACAGCTTCAAATAAATGTGTTTTATAAGAGACATTACAAATAAATCTAATCAAAGAAAAAACAATAACGATTGAAAGTTTCAGTTCATATTAGTCTTCCATGCAACTAAACTCATCTTTTCAGAACTTTTGAAAATGCCTTTTCATAACTTATGAAATTGCAATAAAACATTTGAGGGCTTTCGAGCCGACTGAGTTCTAAATCACTTTTTGGCGTGATACTATAAACAAAGCATCAAGTTGAGAAAAAAAAAAGAATCACTTTTAAAAATGTCGACAAGAATATTCACTAAAATCCGAGTTTTCCCCTTTTGTGAGAATTCTTAAGCTAATAGCAGTTGAAACTTTTAGATAATTCATTCAAACGAGTACGTAAGAATAGGATTTCTGGCCTCTAAGAAATGAAACACACTTTCTTACAGATTATACTTTTTTTAATGGTTGATTTTACTCCGGCTGTGAAAACGAGAAAATAGCTTTTCATACGTGTGTACATAATTTACTAGCATTCTCTCACACTTATTCATTGGCTGTCATTTGCTATTGGATTCTCAACGGATGGGTTCTCGAATGAGCTTTTAAACTTGAACGATACGAAAATGTCTTTGAACAATATTCACAAGAGAATGGTTTTTCCTCAGTATGGACTCTTAAATGTACTTTTAATCTTGAAGCATGTGGAAATGCTTTTGAGCAGTATACACAGTAATACAATTTTTTGCGTACGGGTGCTCTTATACGTGTTTTTTGGCTTAGAGCTGATGACAGTTCCTTGGAAGAAGATTCAAATGAATATTTTGTTTTTTCTCTACTAATATGACTTTTTGACTCTAAAGAAATAGAAATTGCATTTGAACTTTGCTCACCTGAACAGGGTTCTTCATCGATACCGACTCCGTGAGGCTCATCCAGGTCTGAAGCGTCAGAAAATGCCTTCGAAATATTTTTGGAAGAAGACTGATTTCCCTCAGTGTGGGTTGTCATATGTGTTTTGAGGATGCAAGAGCTAGAAAATGCTTTTGTACAATGTCGACACGAATATGGTTTTTCTCCAGTATGAACTCTCACATGTCTCGTTAAATCTGCAGAGTTGTAAAATGTTTTTGAACAGTGCTCACACGAGTAGGGTTTTTCTCCTGTATGGATTCTCGAATGTGTTTTTAAATTTGAGCTAGTTGAAAATGTCTTTGAACAGTATTCACATGAATAGGGTCTTTCGCCAGTATGGATTCTCGAATGCGTTTTTAAATTTGAACGAGTTGAACACGTCTTTGAACAATATTCACACGAGAATGGTTTTTCACCAGTATGGACTCTTAAATGTCCTTTTAATCTTGAAGCTTGGGGAAATGCCTTGGAGCAGTATACACAGTAATACAATCTTTTGCGTACGCGTGCTCGCATATATGTTTTCAAGCAGACTGGTGTAGAACGTTCTTTAGAAGAAAGTTCACATGAATGTTCTGTGTTTTCTCTACTTGTATGAATTTTTGACTGTGAAGAGACAGAAAATGCATTTGAACTTTGCTTACCCGAAGAACGTTCTTCATCGGGAACGACTCCGTTAGGGTCGTCAGGGTCTGAAACGTCAGAAAATGCTTTTGAAATATATTTGGAAGAATACGGATTTTTACGAGTGTAGGTTTTAATGTGCCTTTTGACAGCTGTAGAACGTTCTTTAGAAGAAAGTTCAGTATTTTCTCTACTTATATGACTTTTTGACTGTGAAGAGGCAGAAAATGCATTTGAACTTTGTTTTACCGAAAATAGTTCTTCAACACCATCGACTACGTCAGGATCATCCGGGTCTGAAGCGTCAGAAAATAATTTCGGAACATGTTTGGAAGAAAACGAATTTTTGCCAGTGTGGGTTTTAATATGCCTTTTTAGGATAAAAGAGGTCGAAAATGCCTTTGTACATTGTCGACACAAATATGGTTTTTCTCCAGTATGAATTCTCACATGTCTTTTCAAATTCCCCGTGTCATAAAATGCTTTTGAACAGTGTTCACATGAAAAGGGTTTTTCTCCTGTATGAACTCTCCTATGCCTTTTTAAATTGGCTGATTCAGAAAATGTTTTTGAGCAATAATCACACGAATATGGTTTTTCTCCAGTATGAACTCTCACATGTCTTTTTAAATCTGCAGAGTTGTAAAATGCTTTTGAACAGTGCTCACATGAATAGGGTCTTTCTCCTGTATGGATTCTCGAATGTGTTTTTAAATTTGCACGATACAAAAATGTCTTTGAACAATATTCACACGAATGCGACTTTTCACCAGTATGAACTTTTAAATGCCTTTTTAATTTTGAAATATGGACATACACTTTCGTACAATATTCACAGTAATACAATCTTTTGCGTACGCATGTTGTCTTGTGTGTTTTCAAGCCAGGTGTTGTCGAAAATTCTTTGAAAGAAGATGGAACGAAGCATGTATGCTTCGTTTTTTCTTTACTAATATGTTTTTTTAACTGCGAAGATACAGACACAGCATTTGAACTTTGCTTACCTGAAACGAGTTCTTCACCGGTATCAACCTCCATATACTGTTCTGAATTAGAAGCGTCTGAAAATGCCTTCGAAATATATTTGGACGAAGACGAATTTTCCCCAGTATGAACTCTTGCATGTCTTTTTAAATCGGCAGAGTTGTAAAATGCTTTTGAACAGTGCTCACACGAATAGGGTCTTTCACCTGTATGGATTTTCGAATGTGTTTTTAAACTTGAACGATACGAAAATGCCTTTGAACAATATTCACACGAGAATGGTTTTTCATCAGTATGGACTCTTAAATGTCCTTTTAATCTCGATGCATGGGGAAATGCCTTTGAGCAGTATACACAGTAATACAATCTTTTGCGTACGGGTGCTCTTTTACGTGCTTTTAGGCTTACAACTGATGAAAACCTAAACTCACAAGAAAACTGTTTTTCACCAGTATGGACTCTTAAATGTCCTTTTAATCTTGAGGCTTGCGGAAATGCCTTTGAGCAATATACACAGTAATACAATCTTTTACGTAAGGGTGCTCTCAAATGTGTTTTTAAGGAGACAGCTGTAGAACGTTCTTTAGAAGAATATTCACATGAATGTTCTGTTTTTTCTCTACTTGTATGACTTTTTGACTGTGAAGAAACGGAAAATGCATTCAAACTTTGCTTACCCGAAAAGAGTCCTTTATTGGTTTTGACTTCGTCAGGATCATCCGAGTCTGAAGCGTCAGAAAATGCCTTCGAAATATATTTGGATGAAGACCGATCTGCCGGGGAACTGCTAGTGTGGGTTTTCATATTCTTTTTCTGGATAGAGCAGGTTGAAAATGCTGATTTACAATGTCGGCACTGATATGGTTTTTCCCCAGTATGAACTTTGCTAAAGATACTTTGAAATTATCAACTTAGAATTTTCATGCCTGACACTAACTCCTTCTGATTAACAACAGTAAGTCTTGAATACAAACAGTCACTACTGACCACTCACATCTTTGTTCACATAAACTTCGTTTTCCCAGGCAAGGAAAAATAATTTTGTAGAAAAACCGAACGGCTTCCTTTGATACTGCTATTTTTATTACTTATCCCTTTGTTTAAAAACGAGGATTATTGAAAATCAAAGACAAACAATCGAAATAATTTCTCATAAAGAGAATACTTCAAATATTTTAGTACCTCATTTTCTTCCGAATACAACTGATAACTATTTATTTTTAAACTGTAAAAACTGAACGTGTTTATAATGATGTTTATTAGGTAAATAGATCTTTTTCTCTGCATAATTCGTTACTGCTTCGGGAATCTCAATTTTAACAGTTCTTGGCATGCTCATTTACCCTATCAAGGAAAGAGTTGGCTTGAAGAAACCTACACTTAGTTAAACATACGACTATCTTCTTATTATCGTCTTCAGGTGAAAAGAAAATGTTCCCTTTTTTACTACAAAAAATATCCATATCTTTTGGGTTTTATTTCTTCAAACATTTATTTCCATGTGATTTCTCGCATGGATGCGTACATAGTTGTGTGTATTAATAAGAAAATAAAATTGACATCTTATTTTGTCGAAATGCGAATCGAGCTGCTTCGACTGTTCCTGTAAAGAAAGGAAAAGATTTAATGTGCATTTAATAGCACAACGTTAAGCTTAAGGGGTACAAAATATTTTATCGATTATGATTAAAAAATAATCGGATAAAAAAATAATTATTAAATAAAAAAACCTGACTGCGTAAAAACTAGAAAAAATAATAAAAAATATATATAAGTCCCGTGATGTTTCGAATTTTAGTAAGTACTACTGAATAATTACACCAATGAAACAGTTTTATAATCGATACACACATAGGACAAATCACAAATTCAAAAGCAGAGTAGAAGGATCAACAGTCTGGGCCCATTCCTTTTTGGCCAATCAAGGAACTTTAAATGGGCACCGACTGTTGATCCTTCTATCCTGCTCTTGAATTTATGATTTGTCTTATGTGTGTATCGATTATAAAACTACTTTAATGGTGTAGTTATTCAGTAGAATTTAATAACATTATGGGCTTACATTTTTTTTCTTTTTAGTTTTTTTGGTTTTTACGCAGTCGGTTTTTTTTTTTTTTTTAATAATCATTTTTTACTTTACACTTTTTATTTAACTTATCACTGACTTAGTTATTATGATGATAAGACGGTAAATTTCGCAATTTTGTCACTTCATTGAGAGAGTTCACATCGTGAGGATTATTAAGTAACTTGCGGTGGTCTAAACTACTGATTATTAGTATCTCTAGGCACCTAACTCGGCTTAAAGCTACATGTGCTTCACCTTTAGCAAAAATGAGCGAACTTAAGTCAACCATAGCTATATAAACAGCCTGTATAACTCATGATGAGGCGAGCGAAACGTCGTTAGTCGAATCTTTCCTCGCAAAACGAAAACAGCCCGTCAAGAAAATACACGTCGCGAAACTCAGTCCCTTGAATCACGACAAAAACAAATGCAACATGTTAGAGATGAAAATCGAATTATGAGACTTAGTAAACAAAAAATTTGGGCAGTAAAAACGCTACCTGCATTTATCGCACGCTGTGTCGTACGCAGGTAATGTGCGACACGATCCTGAATATATATGACAATATGGCGATTGGTTGTTGATATGGTGAATTTTGATTACTGTCATGAGTTTAGTGACACTCTCAAGATTAAGACAAATTGAGTGACGTAAGAGTCATCAAAATTGGCCAAGGCGTTTAGCCTCTACAACGCCACATAGGAACAGGGAACAATGGATGAAAGACTAAAAAAAAGAAGCCTCAACATCTGTCATTTAATAAGGAGTCATTTTTTCGTATTACAAACGAAATTTTGATGTTTATGTCTTTATTTTTGGGACTCAGCTGAAGGAGAAACAGGTAGGATTTGAAAGTAAAGTAGTTTGCTTAAAGTTAACGAATTTTCACTACGTCAATTATTGACAGAAGAAAAATTTGAATCCTTTGTTACGAAAGCGATTGGAGGAAAAGAAATGAATCCCGAAACCTCTTTCAACAAAATGTGTATGATGGCATCTTCTGATGATGATACGGACCATCAATCGTATACTTAGGTCCTTTTCATTTCTTATTGATGGCCTTATTAAAAAATTCAATCAGAAAAAAATTAAGGAATAAGAAGAAATCTGTAAGTTATGGCTTTTTTTTTTTTTCTGGTTTCCAGATTGCGCAAATGACTTGGCAAAAAAAATATTGCATATGTTGAAGTTTTGTTTGAATTAAGTAAGGGATGCTGGTAAAATTTCATGGTCCTCCAACAGAGAAAGTCTTTAATAGGAACTCATTTACAAGATATATCGCTAGATTTAGTATATAATTAGTTCTTTCCATCATTAATTATTCTTAAATAATTACTTGCATCATTTATGAGACGTAACGTTGTCACATACCAACTTTTGTTTCTGTCTGAAGGATTTTATTAGAAAATGCTCTTTCGGGGAATGTATTTTCATTGTCGATTTCTCTTATCAGTCGGTAAGTATTAAATTCAATGTTTTTTTTTTTTTTTTTGAAAAATTAATTTTGTTCATTGATTTCACCTTGCCGTAGCCTAGGGTTTTTCAATCAAGTTATCGTTGAATTTGTGACTGTAATGAGGGACGTGATGCATTGCAGTGTGACTAATTTAATTCCTGAAAGCAAAATGATTGAGGAAAAAATTGTGCCAGTCGAACAAATAACTATAGTGCGGCAAAAAAGCTTAAGCAAATGGCAAATATTAAAAAAAAAAAAAAGAATATTCTTCAACGCAGGACTTTCAATTTTGTCTGTAGGTGGATAGTAGGATCCTAAATATGTATAAGTTATGAAAAAAATGATCGTAACTAAAATCAAAAATTCCGAGAAAAAAAATCCCTCCTCCCCCCATTCAAAACGTCTCGTTGAACTTCAAGAGTCCATAATAACAGATAATATGAACGAAGCCTCAGATCAATCAGCAATGGCACTTGAAATGAACTACACCTCAGGGATATCAGCACATAATGACACTTAAAATAAATGAAGTGACAGAGAGGTTATTCTACAATGATATTGAAAATAATGGAGTTTTAGAGAAGAAAGCCAATGATGCCACATGAAATGAATAACGTATCTGACAGGTAGGTCTACAATGGCACAAAAACCGAATGACGTCTTAGATAAGACAGAATCTACAATGGCATACGATATGACAAACTATCCCAGGTCATCATTCTTGAGACTTGAATAATGACCTTGAAGTTCTTGTGTGACAAAGGGTTTTTGATAATTTTAAGCTATAGTATGTGCAAGTGATTTTATTACTACGTCAAGAAGGTTAAGGTCTGAAGTTGCCGTACCTACATCTTTAACTGGGGAACATTTTGGAAAATAGTGGGTTTACAAGGCCAGTTTACATTAAGCACTTTTATGCTTTACAAAATGAAACTTCGACCTTCGCATAATAAACGCGTCTTCGCATAAGAACAGTATACAAAGGAAAGCAAGGCAAGATACTAGTCAACCTTCAAAAGCCTCTCATGCCGCCTTTCAAAGCAACTGGAGTTGCTCCTTACACCAATTTTTAGAGAAATATACAAAAATAACTTTTAACGAAAAAATGCACACACACAGACACACACAAAAAAAAAAAAAAAAGATAAGAATTATCTCAAAACTGCGGCTGGTCTTCCTCATTGATTCGGGCATGTAAGAGTACTTGTTTCTAAGCATAAAAAACTCAAGGAATGACACTTTTAAAAAAACGCCTTTAATAAGATAAATTACAAATAAATCTTATCAAAGAAAAAACAGTAACAATTGAAAGTAAGAGTTCATATGAATCTCCCATGCAACTATAACATACCTTTTCAGAACTTTTGAAAATGCATTTGAACAAGATTCACTTGGATGCGAGTTTCCTCTCAGTTTGGAGAATCTAAAGGTTAGAACTGTTGAAAGATTTACATAATCTCTTTGAACAAAAATATGGTTTCTTGTCTTTTGAATTTAAAGACACTTTTATAGAGATGATACTGTTCTATTGACTGAGTCTGCTTTGACTGCGATAGTGACAAATGCCGTTAGTTATTCTGCCCACGTCATGTTTTCTACATAATCTATTAGCACGCCCTCATACTTATCATTCGCTGTCATTTTTTCTATCATTAAAAATACTTTCATAAAGAGGACTATTATTCATTGACTAGATCCATGATATCTTTCTGTGGGATTTATTTTTACATGGACGTCGTTGAAAACGACGTTCATGTAAAATCACATCCCATGCCACAAGTAAAACCACAAACACATGTAAAACCACAAACGACAGGGATTTTCCTTTACTCCCTGTCAGGTTTTTAGTATTTATAGGGGTAATGTGCTGAAACAAATTTCAGAAAAATTTAATTTTCCTTACCATTTGTTCTCGTTACGACTCAAGTTGTTACCACTAAACAATATTTAGAAGAATGCAATTTTTATCAGAGATTTTTCTCTGTGTAGTTCTACGTTTTAGTCATCCATTTTTTACCGACATAGCTCTATTACGTTTTTTTCATTTGTGGTTTTAGAAGGAAAAAATGTGTTTAAACAATAAACACGTCAATGCGTTCATAAACTTCTCTTTAATTATGTGCTTTGAACTAAATGCTTTGAACAATGCAGTCCTTTTGAAAAACATTCACACTATTCTAGTTTTACTGGCAGTATGGGCACTCACATGTTTTCAATGTCCCAGCAATAGAGAGTGCCTTTCGTCATTTCTCACACGAGTTGTTTTCTTCACCAAAATGAATCTTCATGTGTTTCTTCAGGTCTGAGTTGTTCGAATATGATTTTGGACTATGCACACACACATATTTTCCATCACTATGTACCCTAGCGTGTCTTTTTACCCTTGAACCATTCAAAAATGTCTTTGATAAATATTCACAACAGAATGGGTTTTCAACAGTATGAACACGTAATTGTGCTTTTAATGTTGAAACTTGAGAAAGTATCTTTGAACAATATTCACAATAATAAGATCTTTTTCAAGTGCGTGCTTTCATACGAGTTTTTCTGCCACCAGCTGGGGAAGAATGTTGTTTTTTTTTTTTTTTTTGCTACTAATCTGACTTTTTGAAATGGGTTCATCAGTATCGTCTCTCATATGCTGCTCAAAATCCGATGAGTCTGAAAAGACATCAATGCATTCGAAATTTATTAATCCGAAAAGAGTTCTTCATTGATGTCGACGCCGTCAGGTTCATCCGGGTCTAAAGCGTCAAAAAATGACTTCGAAATCTACATAGAAGACAGATTTTTGCCAGTGTGGGTTTTAATATGCCTTTTTAGGTTGGAAGAAGTGGAAAACGCCTTAGTACAATGTTGACACGAATGTGGTTTTTCTCTAGTATGAACTCTCACATGTTTTTTCAAATTTGTAGAGTCATAAAATGCTTTGGAACAGTGCTCACAAACGTAAGGTTTTTCACCTGTATGGATTCTGGAATGTATTTCTAAATGTGAAAGCCTCAGAAATGATTTTGAACAATATTCACATGAATATGGTTTTTCCCCAGTATGAACTCTCACATGTCTCTTTAAACTTGAAGCATCAGAAAATGTCTTTGAACAATATTCACATTAATTAGGTTTTTCACCAGTATGGAGTCTCACGTGTTTCTTTAAGTCCGAAGTGTTCGAAAATACTTTTGAACAATGTTCTTTTGAAAATAGTTTTTCGCCTGTATGAACTCTCAAATGGGCTTTTAAGTTTGACTCATTAGAAAATATTTTTTAACAATATTCACAAGCGAATGGTTTTCCACCAGTATGAACTCGTAAATGTGCTTTTAATGTTGAAACTTCAGAAAATACTTTTGAACAATATTCACAATAATGAGATCTTTTGCGTATGCTTGTTTCCATACGTGTTTTTATGCCACCAGCTAGGGAAGAATGTTCTGTTCTTTCGCTACTAATCTGAGTTTTTGAAACGGGCTCATCAGTATCGTCTCCCATATGCTGCTCAAAATCTGAAGAGTCCGAAGGGACAGAAAATGCATTTGAACTTTGTTTACCCAAAAACAGTTCTTCATCAGTGTCGACTCAGTCAGGCTCATCCGGTTCTGAAGCGTCAGAAAATGAATTCAAAATATATTTGGAGGCAGACAGATTTTCGCCATTGTGGGTTTTAACATGCCTTTTTAGGCTGGAAGAGATGGAAAACGCTTTTGTACAATGTCGACACGAATATGGTTTTTCTCCAGTATGAACTCGCACATGTTTTCTCAAATTTGTTGAGTCATAAAATGTTTTTGAACAGTGCTCACATGAATAAGGTTTTTCACCTGTATGGATTCTGGAATGTATTTTCAAATTTGAAAGCCTCGGAAATGATTTTGAACAATATTCACATGAATATGGTTTTTCCCCAGTATGAACTCTCACATGTTTTTTTAAATCTGCAGGGGTATAAAATGCTTTTGAACAGTGTTCACAAGAAAAGGGTCTTTCTCCTGTATGGATTCTTGAATGAGTTTTTAAATTTGAACGATACAAAAATGTCTTTGAACAATATTCACACGAATGCGGTTTTTCACCAGTATGAACTACTAAATGTTTTTTCAATTTTGAAGCTTGATCATATGCCTTTGTACAATATTCACAGTAATGCAACGGTTTGCGTACTCGTGCTCTCTTGTGTGTTTTCACGCTGGGTGCTGAAGAAAATTCTTCGGAAGAAGATTCACATAAATGTTTTGTTTTTTCTCTACTATGATTTTTTGACTGTGAAGATACAGAAGGTGCATTTGAACTTTGCTTACCTGAAATGAGTTCTTCACCGGTATCAACCCCCATATACTGGTTTGAGTTCGAAGCGTCAGAAAATGCCTTCGAAATAGATTTGGATGAAGAGGAATTTTCGCCAGTGTAGACTTTATCCGCAGTATGAACGCTAGCATGTCTTTTTAAATCTGCGGAGCTATAAAATACTTTTGAACAGTATTCACACGAATAGGGTCTTTCGCCTCTATGGAATTTCGAGTGCGCTTTTAAATTGGAACGAGTTGAAAATATATTTGAATAATATTCACCCGAATACGGCTTTCCACCAGTATGGGCTCTTAAATGATCTTTTAATGTGGAAGCTTGGGTAAATGCCTCTGAGCAGTATACACAGTAATACAATCTTTTGCTTAATTGTGCTCTCATATACGTTTCTGAGCAGACAGCTGTAGAACGTTCATTAGAAGAATGTTCACATGGATGTTCTGTTTTTTCTCTACTTATATGACTTTTTGACTGTGAAGAGACAGAAAATGCATTTGAACTTTCCTTACCCGAAAAGAGTTCTTCATCGGTTTCGACTCCGTCAGGATCATCCGGGTCTGAAGTGTCAGAAAATGCCTTCGAAATATATTTGGATGAAGACCGAGCTGTCGATGAACTGCTAGTGTGGGTTTTCATATGCTTTTTCAGAATGGAAGAGGTTGAAAATGCAGTTTTACAATGCGGGCACTGATATGGTTTCTCCCCAGTATGAACTCTCATATGTCTTTTCAAATTTGATAAGTCAGAAAATGCTTTTGAGCATTGTTCACACGAATATATCTTTTCACCCGCATGAATTCTCGAATGTGTTTTGAAATTTGAACGATTCGTAAATGTCTTTGAACAATATTCACAAGTATATGGCTTTTCCCCAGTATGAACTCTTGCATGTCTTTTTAAATTTGCCGAGTTACTAAATGCTTTTGAACAGTGTTCACATGAATACGGTCTTTCATCTGTATGGACTCGCGAATGGATTTTTAAGCTTGAACGATGCGAAAAATTCTTTGAACAATATTCACAATGGTATGGTTTTTCACCAGTATGAACTCTTAAATGCTCTTTTAATGTTGAAGCTTGGGGAAATTCCTTTGCACAATATTCACAGCAATACATTCTTTTCGTACGCGTGCTCTTATTCGTATTTCTTAAACAGACAGCAGTAGTAGTAGTTTTTTCAGAAGGATGTTCTCAAAAATGCTGCGTTTTTATTTCTCTTCCAATAAGAATTTTAACTTTGAAGAGACAAAAAAAGGATTATTCGAAAAGGGTTCTTTATTAGTATTGACTATCATATGCTGCTCCGAGTTCAAAAAGAAACAGTATGTCAATCAAAATAACAGTATATTATGGATGAAGAAAGATTTTGATTAGTGTGGGTTTTCAAGTGCATTTTGAAGGATGCAAGAAGTGAGAAATACTTTTGTACTATGTGGATATGAACTCAATTTATCCCAAGTATCAACTCTCACATTTTTATTTAAATCTGCCGATATAAATTTCTTTTGAGTTGTGATCAAACGAATATATGCTTTCATCAGAAAATATTTTCGGCGCTTCAGATAACGCTTTTAAATAACAATCTCACAAATAGAAGGGTTTTTTTTTCAGTACGACATTCAATGTTTTTTTTTTTTTTTTTTTTTTTTTGTCTAAAGTTTTAAGAAAATGTGAATAAACAAGATTTGCACGAATGTGATCTGTTGTTAGCGTGGGTTTTACCTTCTTAAGATAAAAAAATACGCTTTAGTAAAAGTTTTACCCTTTTACTCTTCTTAAAAAATGTGCTACTGCCAACAGGTATATCACTGCAATTGTAAGAATTTCACAAGACTATGGATTGTCGCAAAGACAGATTCTCAAATAGCAGTCATCAAGTACTTGAAAACGCCTTTAATCAGAAACCACGAGAGTGTGTTGTCTTTCAAGCAGATAATTTTGAAACTAACTAGCACAGCTGAGACAATTATAGTTCTTCAAATAAAAAGTTTATATAATGACCTTTGAAATATATAAACAGTACCAGCTATGTAAAACAGTACCAGTACCATTAGGATCTATTGTTAGTCGCTTTTGTGCTTGTAGAACTTCCTAGATCAACTATCAAAAAGAAAGTTTTTTTCAGTTTGTGTGGGTGGAATTACCACTCCATTGCTTCAGTAATAAACCAGAGGTCAAGATCTTGTCACAAATTTAGCAAACATTTTATTTTTGGAAGACGCTGTATTACTTCTAAAACATCGCATACCGGCTTATGCGCTTTAAAGATACTTTTTATTAAGTGTGTTGTCAGACAAGCTCAAATCTTCTATATAATGGAAAGTAACTTATGGAAAGTTATCACCATGATTTGTCATTGTTTTATAAATATCAATGGAAACAGTTCTTGACATGCTCATTTGCCTTATCAAGGAAAAAGTGTTGGCTTGAAGAATCCCAAACTTATTTAAATATACGACTATCTTCTTATTCTCATCGTCAGGTGAAAAGAAAATGTTCCTTTTATTTTGAAAGTCAAAAAAATTAGCCATATCTTTTTGATTTTATTTCTTCAAACACTCATTTCCATTTGATTTCTCGCATGTATGCGTATATAGATCTGTGCATTAACAAAGAAGAAGGTAAAACTCCGAGATCATATTTTGTTGAAACTCGAATCGGGCTGTTTTAGACTGTTCCTGTAAAGAAAGGAAAAGATTTAATGTGCGTTTAAAAGCACAACGTTAGGCATGAGAGGTTTAATGTTTCGTAGTCTACAGAAACAAAAAACCAGATATAAAAGGGAGCAAAGGATAAATGACGACAAAAACCTTAACATCTCTTATTTAATTAGGGACAATTTCTCATTAAGTTAAATAAAAAGCTTTGTGCTAAAAATTAAAATAAGAAATAACGTCAAAAAGTTCAAATTGCAGATTATAGCAAGCGCGTATTTCGGCGTTCCAAGGAACGCCTTTTTCAATGCCAAAAAAAAAAAAAAAAATTCACGTATGGATGAAAAGACATCCGACGAAATTACAGAGGAATTTGATGATTGTTATATCTTGATTTTTATGATTCAGCCGATTAAGACGCAGACAAATTCGAAAAGTAAAGTACTTAGCTATAAGATGACAAATTTTCGATAATGAAATTAACGACCATGGCAAAATTTGAATGACCTTGTTAGGAAGTCGATTGGAGGGAGGAGAATGAATCATAAACCCTCTTTCAACAAAATGTGTATGATGGCATCTTTTGATTATCATATTTACCATCAATCTCATACTAAGATGTTTTTTATTTCTTATTATATATATATATATATATATATATATATATATATATATATATATATATATATATATATAATATTTTTTTATTTTTCTTACCATGAAGTTAATATCAATGGAAAAAATTGAGTTACTTTGTTGCGAATGCGTTTGGAGAAAGGGGGGGGGGGAGAATGACAAATCCTCTTTCAACAAATCGTGCATGATGGGAGCTTCTGATGACGATACGAACCATCTGTAATATACTTAGACGCTTTTTATTTCCTATTCATGACACTATCAAAAAGTTCGAGAACAATTTTCATCAATCCAATGAAAACTATAACTTATGTTGCTGTTTTTGTTTCGGCTTCTTTATTGTGTAAATGATGAAAAAAAAATATTGCATATGCTCAAGTTTTGTATGAATGAACTCAGGCATGAAGGTAAGATTTCATTGTTCTTCACCAGAGAACAGTTTTAATGGAAGCTCATTTGCAAAGGTACATCACTAAATTTGTAATAATTAGTTCTTGCTGTTATTAATTACCCTAATTAATTACTAGCTTTATTTATGAGGTATATCTTTGTCTCATGCCAACTTTTGTTTGTGTCAGTAAAATTTAATCAGAAAACAATTTTTCAGGAGGAGGAGAGGGGGTGTTTTTATATTGATTTCTCTTATCGTCGCTAAGTACTAATTTCAATGTTCTTATTTTTAACAATCAAGCTTACTGATTGAAAACCCTAGGCCACGGAAGGTGAAATCAATCTTTTGTATTTGCGGCTGTATCGAGTGAAGTGATCCTTTGCCCAATGAAACTCCCGAAAGAAAAATTAGTGCGGAAAAAGATTGCGTCAAAAAAACCAATTATTATACAGTTTCTTTTTTTCGCACCTAAAATATAATGTTTAATTTTGAAACTTGAGTGATAGAGACAAATTCCTTTATTTTATTTATTTATTTATTTATTTTTAGCTTAATATGCTTGGAAGATTACATGAGTACTCAATTTCAGTATTATTTTTCAATTTTACGTGGATTCCCACAAATTAGATGTAATTCACACTATGAGCTGATGAAAATCAATTCAAAAGATTACATGTCTCTCGTACTTATTTTTTTAGGAACTAATCCCTTGACATACGACTTTTCGGAGACATTATCGAGCACCATAATAGCAAATAAATTGTCTAATCTTGTAATTATAATTCAGTCGCTGATGCCAAATCACCATGGCACGTTACACGATTGAGCAGCACGTCCAAATGTTAAAACTTTATTATCAAACTGAGTGTTCGTTTGTGCAAACGTTTCGCATAATGAATCCACAAAGAATGATTGTTGTAGCGTTTTTTTGACCAGCGGCATCATTGGCCTATTGCTTTTTGAAAACATCGATGAGGTCACCACCGTCAACAGTGAGCACTACAGAACGATGACAACCGATTTCTTTTTTCAGTTTGTTCCAAACTGAATGATATGGACACAGAGGACATGTGGTTCCAGCCAGGCGGTGCTACGTGCCACACAGTGGGTGCCACGTTTGTACATTCTTCTTGGAACGATTTGAGAGTACGGTTATCGCTCGCAGAGGTGACGTTAACTGTTCACATAGATCGTGCAATTTGGCTTAGAGTTGTTCTTGCAGGATTTTCTGAAGTCACAGGTCTATGCACGTAAGCCACAATCTACCGATGCCATTAAAGCAAACTTTACCCAGGTCATCGCTCAAATTCTGCTGGATTTATGCTGCAGAGTCGTTGAAAATTGAACCACTCGGATACGTGCCACCATTAGAAGTAACGGCAGAATTTTTAACTTTGTTACCAACAAAATGGCATACATGAGGCTTTTAAACAATGAAAAGAAAAATAGTTTTGTTGATAACTTACACCCAGTTTGTTTTATTCCATTTCAATATCTACCCGCTATTATTGAAAGACCCTTTAGAATGGCACTCGGAATATTGACGTTTCCTAGACGCCATTTAATGTTAAAAGGGTATTGTTAATGTAAGCTTAAGTGCGTGCAAGTTATTTTGCTAAGACAGCAAGGGGACCAATTCCGCCACAGTGTTTTCACTGAAACATTGTTGGAAAGCATTTGGCTCACAATAGAAATATGAAGTTATTTTCTGTTTTAAAAATTCAAAATTTTGCCTAATTGGAAATCAAGATCACAACAGCTGTACAAATAGTTCAAGATCTGACTTAAGTTGAACAACCGTCATCGATTTTCCTAGTAATATTTTATATATACAATGGTGAATTCCAGGAAAAAGGAGACGTGACACATGAAATTTAAAACTTGATATTCTGTCACTTGCCATACACCATTCTCTTCAGAAATAAATGAGTTTCTTGAATCCTAACCTGTTTTTCCCAAATAGTTGATGACTTTTAGAAAATCAAGTGCAAAATCAAGTTTTCTCTTAATGTCTTGATAGTGCAAAAAAAAATTTTTTTTTTGTTATATACTGTAACTTTAATAAACTTGTTAGCCGCATATAATATTTAGGTTATTTTTCATCTTCTAAATGTCTTGTTAAACTTTTTGGTAATTAATTTAAAACACTTTTTTTTTCAACTATGAAAATGGTCCATTACTAAAGTGACAATTAGATGTCCTTCCGTTACCAAAATACTACATCTCAGTTAGTTCACCAAGAACCTATTGCATATAGATACTAATGTTTTTTATGCAAAGCAGAATTGTGTCCCTTGTCAAAGAGGCATAGTTAAAATTTGAATATATATTTAATTTATATAGTTTTTAGTGGTAACGGAATGACAAAAAAATACGGTAAAGGAAGGACATTTAACTATAAGCTGATACAGGGTATAGTTTTAGAATGTTAGTACAAAACAAACTATTATTTAAAGTTAGTAGTCACATTTAAAACATATATAATTAATATTCGCACTTTTATTTAAAAATTTTACTTTTTATTTGTTTATTTAAAAACTGTTTCGTGATTTTATTTCTTCTATTGTATGTGATGAAAATCATGAAAACTACACTTAAAAACTCCTAAGCATATGAAAATCATTTTGGTATGACATGTTTGTGATATGACAAGCCAATTTAAGCAAAAAGAGTTGCTCACAAACTTGACAGTTATATTGGAAGAATACAATATTGAAATTTCAAGCAGAAAAATTTGCTTAAAAAAATTGAAATTTATATTTGAACAATATAATATTGAAACTGCTTTAAGATTTGTTACCACAAGTCACACGAAAGGACTGTTGAGAGCATTGATTTAACCTTTAAACATAATGCGAAGAGATCAGTAAGTTCATAAATCATCTTTCAAAAAGATGGAGAAAAAATGATCCAAAAATATCTTTTCTCATCTTGACACACAAAATATGCGCTATATGAATCATGTAACAAGTTATGTTATTGAATATAGTAAGTATTTCAACATATTGAAGGAGATTTTACTTAAAAGTTAATAGACTGACTTTGAAAGTCAATAAATAATGTTGAAAATGAAGATACAGCTGAATCAAAAACACCAAATCATAAGAATATGCCAAAGGATTCATCAACGTTTTGACAAGTTTTGCTAGTTGGATGGAAGGGAAAGAAATTAACAAAGAGCAATGTTGCATAGGCACTTCATATAGAAGATGAAGGAATAGAAATATCTTGCTTGAGAATGCATAATAATGTGGGAATGATTTTCGTGTTTGCTGAGAAAGATGATAAATGTTCTATTGAGTATTATTGAGTATTTAATGAATTATTGAGTATTTACAGAATTCAAAATGTAACAGTTGGCTTCGGCATTAGATATCATTGTTTCAGACTGCTGTATTAGCTGAAAAAATGTTTATAAGTTGAAATTTACCAAGTTTAATTGTTTTGGACTTTTTGTCCTTCCGTTACCCTAAACAAATGCATAATTCATATGCTTAAAATAATTATTTTTTAAAATTAGAGGTCAAATTATAATTATTGAACACTCCCATATGTGCTCTAATTTTCATAGAAGTTTCCCTTTTATAGCTTAGATGAACTTTTGGGGGAGGAGAGCATGATAATGTGAAGATCATATCGCATAATTGTCCTTCCGTTACCGTTTTTTAAATTTGATTTTAAAAAAAAGTTACTAACAAAAAATTCTTAGTTTTGGCTTTTTAGCAATTTACTATGATGTGTGTAAAAGTCTATGAAACAGATTTTGAAAAACTATGTGTATTTTGACATACTCACTGACAAAAATTCACCGATTTTTTTGTAAAACTGCCTTTCCGTTATTGCATAAATAAACAGAACGTGCTGGTGTTTCTTTCCCACTATTCTGCTTATTAATTTATTATTATATACTATTTCAGTCAATGTCTTTTGAAAATAACCCTTACTTAGTTTCAAAAAAATTATAACAAATAAAAAGTATAAGCTGTAAATAAAAGGCTAAAGTAAGGTTGACTACTTTTTTCCAGTGAATTATAAAGTTTTATACCGATGCTAAAAAGAAAACGTATAGTATTAGTTATTTTCACTCATTGAGTTTCCGCATAAGAAACCAAAAATGCTGATAAAGATGTTACAAAAATAATGGTATAGAGTTGACTTAGCAAAAGTAAGCAAGTTATAGGGCTATCGTGATTTACTAAGTGTTTACCTTTCGTAACTTGGCAGAACTTCTGCACAAGTAGGGGAATGTGGGACAAAGTAAAATAGAGGGGCAAAGTGAAATAGCGGGTCAAAGTGAAAAGGCGAAATATTTACCCTGTTTTTAGCACAACCTACTTGGTAATATTTAACTGTTTAGTAACAACCGTCAGCTACCCCAGTCAGGAAAAAGTTATCGCTATAGATCAAAGCATATGGTAATACTAGCATTTTTTTAAAAAAATGATTCTTATATTGTAATATTTTGGTGTAAGTCAAGCATTATTTTTGTTACAATAAAATGATTCAGTTTTTATTATTGACATTTTTAATATTTATTGAGAACTAATGATATTCAGTGCAGCATTTATTTAAGGGGGGAAACCAGTTTAGGAGACGGAAAATTTAGTGTTTTTCATGACTTTTTTTTAATAGGAAAGAAACAATCAGAATTTTTTTAAACTTGGAAGATATTTTATTCATCTTTGTAAGTACACCTTGTAATTTTTTCAATTCATTTGCAACAATAGTGAAGTTAGAGGCTGCTGTCCATGTGCGGTCGCCATCATAGCTTGTAGCTGGTGAGCATCACCGAAGCCAGAATTTTTATCTGTAATCATTACAATTTTCGTTTCTAGTAAACAACATATTTCTAAAGAAGATAAACTTAATTGTGACTAAAAAAGTTGAAAAATGCATGTTTTTTGAGGTGTTCGATTACGATTTCATGTGTTTTTTAACCTTTTTTTTTCACATTTCTTGCATTAACAAATATTTTTATTAATAATATCTTCCCAGAGTTAAGTTCATATAGAGTATAATTTAGTAAAGAATATTCATAAAAACTTTCACAACGAATGGTCTATAACTCTTTGAAGTAGAATGCCACCAGTTGAAAAAAAGTTGTTTTGAGAAAAACGCGTTTGTAAAAAACTGCTATGAACGTTTTCCAATCCCTGCAGTCACTTAAATGCTCATAGCATCGGAATTAATCAGAATCTTTCACTGAAATTTTGGTAATTTATTCTTGAATAGTTTTAATAAAAGTTTATGACATTAAAAAAACAGTGGAAACTGATTTCCCCCCTTAATTAATATTAAGCTTATTTTTATTTTAAATGTTTTGTCCAATTAGTCAAGCGCATTCGGAGCAAAGTGAAATAGTTCATTCCGTTAATTATTCAATTATTAATTAAAACACTTATGTATTATCTACTAATTGATTCATTTGCCTTCCTTCATTTAAAAAAATATTTTATTTATTCATTCATTCACCTATTTTCTTGTACATTCACTATTGTATTCATTCATTAATTAATTACCATACATTGCTCAGTTAAGTTACTTATTTATTCGTTTACTGTTTCACTTTATATTCATATATTAATTTATTGTTTTAGTAACTCATTATTTTCATTAAAAACATTTTTATTAATCAGATCGAAAATACTTCATTAGAAAAAATATTTCATTTTTTCCTTTGCCCTATAAAAAAGTGAAATTTTTCCACTTTTTTTTTTAATGCCAAAATTTACTGCCAAAAATTTTTAAAAATGCTTCAATGCAAGCTTTATAATGAAATAAATTATGAATCCTATATGCACTCTTAACTTTCAAAACAAATCTCCAATTTTTTTTTCATTTTGAAAAAGGTAAGTTATCCAAACTATTTTGCTTTGCCCCACATTTCCCTTATTTGAAGATATTTGCTGAAAATCTACGAAATTTCCTTTTTCGGGAAAACTTTTTGAGTTTCGAGCCCAAAAGACGTTAATTTCGAGATATTAAACCTGATTTAAAAGTCTGCAAAGTTACTTCTTCAATTTCAAGATATTTGCAATTTAACAACAGCTTTATATATAACTTATGATGAAACTGTATGAGGTTGTCTTATTAAAACATGCGTACGCTTTAGCACCTGACAGCCATTATTATTGCCGGGAAAAAAGAAGGCAACCTTACGCAAACGTTTTATTTACATCTTTTACTCCTGATGTGTCACAAAATGTTTTCTAAACTACTTATGGGAAATTATCGAAAAAAAAAATTCTAATAACAGTTTATAAAAATTACCAATGCAGGCGACACTCTGAGAGGGTAGATTAACATAAGTCGAATCTTAAACTAAAATAGGAGAACAAAGCAAAATATCAGTCAACCTCAAGAAGTCATCCCACTGTCGCACTTCTGAGCAACTGGAATTTCCTTTGCCTTATTACTTCCAAAGGATAAAGACTATTTGCACGAACTTTTAACGTAAAATTTCCAAAAAAGAAAGAAACAGAAAAATGCGTTGTTTGCCTCTTCACCATTTACATACTATAGTTTCCAGCACTCTTAACAATCATGATTACACAATTCAAGCTCGCTGAATAACTAATCCAAGATGGTATTCACATCAACAAAGTGGAAAAGGCGGAAAATATTTTATTGCCCTAATCACTCCAGAAACGTGATTTTCCCCCACTAAGCCAAAGAAAGTGAGGAAATGTTTCGAATCTTAGGAATCACGTCGACTCATTTCTCATGCAACATAGATTTCGAAAGGGAAAACGACCGAAGGGTTGGACACCTTTCTTTTCGACGAAGCGTGAGATCGGGAAGCGAGGGAACGAACCCGGGACGAACAGAGCAACAAAGTTCACGATACGCATCACGGGTGTGTTTCGTGTAGAAACAAAACACGAAGGAAATCACGGAAACAGAAATGTTTCACCCTGAAGAGAATCTAGGAAATCTTTCTTTATCCAATGATTCAGATGGATTTTGTCTGATGCAGTTGGTATCCATCCGCAAACAGTTTTAGAAAAGTTTTTTTTTTTTTTTTTTCATTAAACTCACATTCACTTTTTAGAGTATTGCGAGAAATATGCTTGGGAAGATGAGTATTTAAAAAGCTGAAGGTTTTGTTTGGTAAATACAAACAGAATTTTAATGCTTTAACTTGAGATCCTTCGCTTAATATTTAAGAATGGAGAGACACAATTTCGTGCATTACATCCTTCTGAGCGTAACTGGGTATGAAAGTTTTGACTGCATGACTGTTGGTTAGCGAATGAAAATACGTTTAGAACTAGCCCAGATTTAGGGGGTAAATGTTACTGGTGATTTCCTTCCCCACGAAGTTGATGTATCCAAATAACTATGGTGCAAACCGATTCATATACTTAAGAAGTTCACCCCCAACAGTACTTAATCTGCAACCCCAAAGATAGCATTTGAGTCTCTGAATCTTTTAAATACTATACAAGAGCATTTAAAGAGAAAAGTTATTAAAAAAATATTATTTTCTAAATTCATATATAATATACGCAAAAGTAATTTATATACTAACTAGCGGTATCCGAACCGCTTTGCTCGTGGTAAAAATTAAAAAGTCATTTAGTTCGCCAGTATATTTACAAATAACGATGAATTTCTCTCCAATTTGCTATGTTCATTTGCTCGCCCACGTTATGATACTTTGCTCGTACACGTTATGATAATTTACTCGACCACGCTATGATAATTTGCTCGATAAAATGTTCTTAAAATTGGAATAGAAAATGAACAAAGTCGAATTTTTGAAAAATCGCTTCTAGGTGCTCACCCCTATGATACGAACTAAATCTGTGCCAAATTTCAGGAAAATCGGTAGAACGGTCTAGGCGCTATGCGCGTAACAGACATCCACACATCCAGAGACAGACTTTCAGCTTTATTATTAGTATAGATTAAACCTTCCAAAAAACAGAAAGAATCACAAGATTAGTCGTTTTTTATTTATCCTAAAGAACACTATGCATGGGGCATTGCAAACACCTGCATTTTACGTCAAAAATAAAGGGGAAAGTGAAATTCCTAACTAAATGTTTTAGAAGATTAAACTAGTTGAAACAATTTATTTCGCATTTGTAGATCAGTTGGAGAGGAATGTAAGATCCCTTAATTTTTCTTACTGTCATCCTCAAACAATGATGATGCCCACACCTTTATTCGAAGACTCACGGATCTCTCAGAATGTCAACTTTATGGTGCTAAGTCTTCACTCACCAATTGTTTAGTTTCAAAAATCACTACAGTGTGATATAGTGCAGTTTGTTTCCATTAACCTCAAATGACCCTTCTTCTTAAGAAAACTTGTTTTCTTTCTCGTTAAAGATAGTTTGAGTTATATTCTTAGAGAATACGAAAAAGTCACGAAACTCACAAAATTTATTGTATTTGGGAAAATTTATTTCTTTTGAAAATGTTCAATATTTATTATTTTTTTGACATTAGTTTTTTAACAGAACTCTGAGAAGCGGGCCAGCGTGTCCCGAGCGTAGGGTACGTTGGTTTGCAGCACGAAAACAACTTCCAGAACAATGTTAAGGATAAGCATTATCCAATATATCCAATATTGTAACTAACGTATGTTCTTTTGTGTGCAACATGAAAAACAAATCAAAGATCAATGTAACATGCTAAAATATCAAATTGATCAACTTCTACTTTTGCAACACAGTAGACCCTCGTTTTACGCGGGGGTTACGTTCCACGAAAATGCCGCGTAAATCGAAACCGCGTAAACTGAGACTTAATACTAGTGTTAAAACTGGTTCCGTAGATAACAAAATACTTTATTCTAGTGATGACAAATTGTATAATAGGTTTAATGTGTATTTATATCGTATTTTATACACAACATGCATAAAAAAAAAACATAAATTAATGACGTGTCCTATTTATAAAGAGGAGCTGGCTATGATAGTCTTTTGGCTGTCATTAAGAATTTTTCTCTGTAGTTCTTTGCAGAGCATTATCGCATCCCACTTGCGTCATTTCCATGCTAGAATCTTCCTTCATTAACAAATTAGAAAGATCATTTCAATTGTCTAGGAATGGTTCAAAATTTTCAATGAGAACGTTTTTGGTTGTGCGCCACCGATGTCGGTATCCTCGTTAGTTTTGGCCTCTTTTTTCACTCCAAAAAACTCTTCTTCCAGTAAGTTCTGAATTGTGTGAGTTTAATAACTTAACTTCTGGAAAGAGCTCTGGAACCAATCGCATAAAATATCTCCTGTGGCCCAAGCTCGATTATTAGCACGCCAAAATGCAGTTTATTATGCGTAATCGGCAATCTTTAAGAGTTTGGATTTTGAAAGAGGGGAAAATTTTATCTGTTTGCATTGCCGCATCCGCGTAAAACCGAATCTCATCCGCGTAAAATAAAATAAAGGTGTCAAATCTTAAACCGCGTATAATCGAAACCGCGTAAACTAAACCCGCGTAAAACGAGGGTCTGCTGTATTTATTCCAGAATCATCTACAATTTTTCAAGAATCAGCACAACTTGGGTCTTCAACTTCACTGTTGCTGTTACTAGAATTTTTCTTATCTAATCCGCTTAAAAATTTTCGTTTTTTGTATGTTTTCTAAAAGTAATCCAATGTACCCCGCGCTTTTGACCTGAAGAAATGCTGTCATTTTTTTTTCCTTTATGAGAAAAAAAAAACTACAAATAATTATGAACTAAAATGACTTACTTTAAGAGGAGTTCAACTTATTATTCCATTTTTTATTAAAATAGTTTTTAAATAAAATTACAGACTGATGAAAAATACTCAGCACGGAAAAAAAACAACAACAAAAATTGTTCAATATAACTGTACCATGTGGTTTTGTAATAGGATTTGTAGAACAATTGGTACTGTTCGTTGGTAATAAAAATTTAATAGTATTAAAATTACTAAGAGTGGTCCATCGTACCCCATCTCCCTCTAGTACTAGTTGTGTTTATTAGGTCCAACTAGTAATGTTTGATTCCAAAACTCAACCAAAGCTTAGGAATCAGACCGGGCTGCAATAACCCGTTTTAATTCCAATCCTTCTCAATCCAGGCTTTTGCTATATCGCCCCCCGTAAAAACGTACCAGTAACATGAACAAGCATTGAATTGTAATAAATTGCTTAATCCACTCACATTTTTTATTGTACAGTACTTAGTACTTATGGTAAGTTGAGAAGTACTTAACATAAAAGTGAGAAAACACGTTCATTTAATTTGAATTTGGACGGAAAATTAAAAAAAGACCGGTTTCCTTCAAAGCCAGTTCAATCCAAATTATTTTCATCTGTACAAGAAAATACTACTCATTTGAGAAAAAAAAAATGAAGTCGTATACCGAATGCAATTCAAACGAAAAAAAATTTCGCATGGAAAAAGAAAGAAGGCGTAGCAATTTGCGTTTCTTCTGTAACTTTTTGATACTAAATGTCTAAAATAGGTACTTTTCCTATTCAAGACTCGATCAGCAAGGTCAATAATACTACACTCAAGCATCGATTGAAAAATGTGAGGAAGTTACATTTGAAAACATTGCATGTGAAATGAATTCAAGAAACATAGTAGGGGAGACCGAGACTAGTATGTGAAGAGGTAAGTGTGCGAATGCTAAATAATTTTCTTGTTTTTGGTTTGAAAGTTCTGAGTGAGTCGTCACATAACCACGTAGCTGCCTCGCTACTGTCAGTGTATTTTCAGCGAACTCTGCCAAACTGAACGAGTTGCACGAGAGAAAGTTGTGTTTTCGCAGTGTTAAGTTTTTTTTTTCATCCTTAGTTATTTTCTTATAAAACATATAATAGTAGAGTAATTTACCAAAACTTATTAATATTGAATAGCCCATGCTTCTACGTAACAAATGACATCCTATTCAGATTATTTTATGAAAGCATTTTTAAACTAGTGTAACTTGATTTCAATACGGCGACTTGGGGCTAGTAGGCGAACTTTTTTCGGAGTAAGTGTGCGAATTCGCATACTTTCCCCAAATTAAGCTTTTAGAGTCATTAAACAATTGAAAGTTAAATTCTGTAAAGTGTCAATTTAATGAAATCATTGCATTAGTTACACTATTTTTGAGCTTATCATTTCTGAAAAAACATGCTTATACAATTGCCAAAATACGTGCTCTTCTTTCCGGAAATGAGAAAATACAAGAGAACACCAACAACGGAAAAGCCCACCAGATGTAATGCTGCATGTATTGTTTATAACCTAGTTGGGTAAATGACAGCTGAAATGTTTCCAGATTTCATAAAGGATTTTGCTAAAAACACTAGATGTTCAAAGGAAAACCTCTGATTCTCTTACTAGACACTTACGACTCCCACGTCTATAGAAGAGCTTGATTTTTTTTTGTAAGGAAACTACTACGCTACTAAAAATTTTCATAACACCACTCCCTTTCCCACCACATTGTAGCCATAAATTATTGCCTCTTGATAAGAGTCTACATTAGGGTGGTTTAAAAATTCATGTAAAAAAAAGTTTCTCCTAGATACCGGGACACCCAGAGCCGTGTCCAAGGGGAGGGTTTTAGGGGTTAAACCCCTCCCATTGAAAGAAAAAAAATCAATGAATCATTAAACGATTTTCCAAATGTATTTTGAGTTTTAATTAATTTTAGAGTTAAACTCTGATACAGTATTCACCCTCTTTAATATTTCCCCATGTTTAACAATTAACATTTTCCTCAATTGCAGTATTCCCAAGCCCCTTCGCTTCTAAGTGCTTGAAAAAATGGAATGGCTGGAGAGTCCGGCAATGCTGTAAGCATGCAGGGGAAAATTATTTTAAAAAAAAAATTAGACAATGACGTAGCCCCCCCTCCCAAAAAAAAAAGGGAAAGGGGGCAGGGAAAATGGTTACTTTGCTTACTGTTTTTTTATGGTACGCCTTTAGTGTTGTATGCATTAGTCGTTTCACACATTAGAAAAATGTTTCTATGAGAAACAGCAATTTCCTTTAAATAAAATTTTTAATTTCATTAAATTCCTGTTCAATGTTATTTGATGGAAAAACAAAAGGAAAAAAAAGAAAGAAAGAAAGAAACTAGCATTAGGTGGCATAAAAGAAATATGTGTGCTTTTACAAAATGTTCAACTGTACAAATAAGATTTCATTAAAAAAAAAAAAAAAACACACACACACACAAAACGTATTAAAAAAAAGTCTAGTTATCGAACTAAAATGAACTATTCAACACGCGTAATTAGTTTTCCTTTGACAATGTAAGTTGCATAGGTAAAAAGTTTCAACCCCTCCCTTTATGAAATCCTGGACACGGGCCTGGGGACACCCCTCAATATTTTTAGACTTGTGAATAGCAATATAATGAAAGAAGTTTAGCTTCCTATTTCAACTGAAAAAGGGTGCTCAACCCTCTCCCCCAAACTTCAATAGTATGGGAAAGGGGGTTAAAAATACATGGAACTGAAAAAACAATGCTACATATTATAATATACACTAGAAATATACATATCCATTGCAATAAAACAATTATTTACAAATAAAAAAAAACAGCAGGGGAAATGAAATATTTCTCAATTTGCGGCATTTTCTATGATACAACTATTGTTAAATTAAGGGGTAACTGAGCACCGTCTTAAAATTTGAGTTAGAAGCTAAAACTTTCACAGCATAATACTATTAGTAAGTGTAAAAGAATAGGGAGTGTCCTGTACTCTAGCTGAAAAAATTTTTTTTGAACCACCCTAGTCCACATGTCTCATTGGAAAAATAGGTTAATTCCGCCTCCGCCTGCGATTCTTGGATGGTGAATAATCCAGGAAAGCCAATGACGATTTACGACGTAGCAACGGTTGTAACTGTTACTTTTCCACAAGAATCAAGCCTCATACATATCATGAATGTTTTCACGGGAACTGGTGTTGTTTCCTTGCAATTCAAACATTTTTCAGGACTGTGACTTCATGCCAAATTATATAACTGATCTGTCAGACTCCCAATCTACTGGATCTATGAGTGAATATGTTTGTCCCAGCAGCAACCATGTTGGAAGAAAGTAGTAAAACTGGATGTACCTGTACTAGAGCAGATTCAGTTGCAACTTCATTCAATAATTCAGATTTAGAGTTTCTTACTGATATAGTGCTATGTCTCAGCCAAATCCACATGCTGTCTCTGAACATTACTCCAGATCGTATGCGAATTTATCCTAAAGCTGGAGAGGGTCAGATCAAAAAAGGGGATGGAAATGATGAGAGATCTACAGCAATACTCTTTAATACTCCAGTCAAAAAGACTCTTCAAGAAGAAAGAATAGCAGCAGAAAAACGCAACTCCCATCAGAAAAAGTCCCCAAAACATACAAGAAATATCTGAATGAAAAAAAAAAGGAATGTGAACCCAAAAGAAACAAAGAAAAATGGAGCCAAAAAAAAAAGTTCATTTTAAATAATGTTTGCGTTTTTCAGCATTTATTTCTAAAATCAAAGTTAAACCGTTTATGCGGTGTAACATACCTAATTTTAAAGCAATTATAATACTAGTTTCGCTTTTTTTTTCATTCATTGGTAAGTTTTACTTGCTTATATAAAGCATTATTGAGGCTTTATGTGAAATTTTCTGTGTCTATTATGAGTTTTTCTCAATTCGCTAGCTCATCCCATACGGCTCGCCAACTTACACCGTGACGGGGCAAGTGTGCGAACTCTGCGAAGATTCATAAAAAATTATGTAAAAAATACACGAAGCATAGTACTGTCAAAACAAAAATACGACTTTATTGCTGATACCATACAGATTATCCAAGTAATAAAAGAAAAAAAATCTACTTTATTTACAACCTTTAAAAAAATAAATCGCCAACTATACCCAGTCTCCCCTATGTATTAAGAACTAAATGACTCATCAACACAACCTGTAAAAATATGTCTCGCAACAAAACTGAAACGAAGAATTATTTCTCTGCCAACCGCTCTTCCTTGATATCATTCATGTTTATTTGTATCATCATCATTCATGTTTATTTGTATCATCATCATTCATGTTTATTTGTATCATTCAAGCCTGTGTTATAGAATCAAAGTAATAATATAAAATGGGAAGCCAATAGATGCACAAATATTTCTACCAATTCCAAGTTACATTTTTTTTTTCTTTTATAGTAAATACTACTGATACAATAACTTTTTCGGACTAAATTAAGCTTATTCGTACTATGTAGCAACATGAACAAAATAACATATTAATTAAAACATATAAACAAGTTCATTGCTCAAAAAAATGAAAGTAAAATATTCCTTTAAGGAAACCTTAAAAGTGTGTTTAAAAAGAATCTTTTTTTTTTTAAATAAGAAAATGGTTCCGACTTACGCAACAATTAATTTTGAAAACAAAAATTTGCTATAGTGCGTAAAATTATAAAAGCAGTTAGGCACAGAAAATTAAAATACTATTAACAAAAAGTAATTATAAGATCATTGCAAATCCAAAAAGAAACAGCAACAATATTTTTAGAACAATCGCTGAAACATTTTCAGATTTCACAAGACGTTTATTTCCAAGTCAGGCATAAAATTTCGAGTCATGTGTTATAGCTGCTATTTCGTACCCGTTTTCTTTTAAAAGAGAAAATCAATAGTGTAAAGCATAACATCTTTATATCACTTCAGATAGGATTTCTCGAACAGTGAAACGCGTACCAAAAGTCAAAAGTTAGCATTAGCAAGGTAATATAAGGTTGCTAGCTCACAAACTAAATATGTATAATCAGACCATACACATGATCAAGGGATTTTAAAGCACAGTATTAAAAAACTATGATCATAACTAATTTCACCAGCGCCGTGTCCAAGGGGAGGGTTTTAGGGGTTAAACCCCTCCCTTGGGGGGAAAAAATAAGCAAAATGGAGAAAATGTATATTTGACTTAAATTTACTTTAATGAGAAAGTTTGCGTTCAGCGTGTTTATTTTATTTTAATTTTTTCTCTGAAGTTTTTTGCGATTTACAACTGCTAAAGCCTTACAAACTGATGTAATATTTCGGAAAAAGTATGGCGGACGAACCACTGAATGATCTACCAATGCAAAGAAAGAATATTGCTTATTGTGGGGAGCTTATGGTGAATTTGGCATATGTTACATCTATGAAGATGCATTAGTGATTGTGCTTGGCTATGTAATTTGCATCTGCAAAGAGCTCTTTCTTGTTTAGTTTATTAAGCATTATTTCAGAACATAACAACCTAATATACATTCTACATTATAAAAGAATTTGTGAATAGTTTTTAATACTCATTGCAATATACTACATAGTAAACAGATTTAATTAAAAAGAAGCAAGTAAAGTTTGATTAAAGCGAATCTGTGAAATGAAGGAATACTTTGGTAACTTTTACAGCTAGAGGTATCCTTCAAGAATACAGCAGTCCTTACATGTGAATAAACGCCATACTGAATCGGCAATTTGTCGTAAAATTAAAAGCTGTAAGGGGGTTGAATTCTCCCCCCCCCCCTACTGGTAAGATTAAAACCCCTCCCTTTATGAAAATCTGGACACGGGCCTGAATTTCACAAATAACTACAAAAAATAAAAATTACTTACCATATTATGTTTGTTGTATTGCTCACAAGGCAGCAGCCATGTTAGCATTCACGCAGCACGAAGCCAATCCCGCACCTGAAGTTGATTATGAAAATCCTCAAGACCTCGCCCATTTACCGTTCTAAGGTGACATTTTATCATTTTCATTTAACTCATCTTATTTAAAATTAGTTGTGAAGGGAAGCTTAAAATTACAAAGTTAATTTTAACTAACTTGATTCATGTAATTCAAACTAGATTCAAGTGCAAAATAATTTCACAGAACTTTTTCGCAGAAGGAACTAATGGAATTTTTTGGGACTAGTTTATTTGCTGCGTGAAAAGTAAAATACTTTGAAAACATGGTTCAGCTAATTTTTTCTAAGACGAATAGGGTTAAAACAATAATCATTTACCAATAAGCTTTTAACTTGTCATTAAATATCTACATTCTTTATATTTGACATTCCAGACGCAAGGCTCAATTTTCGGGTTTCATATTTTTCATTCGCATGCATTTTTTCCTTCATTAGTATTTCTAATTAGCTTAATATTAGAGCTTTAGCTAAAATATGAATAAATACGGCTTGAACTAGTCCTATAAATCTAAAATAATCAAATTTCAAATAAAAGGAAGGAAAGAAAAAATAACTTCGTTTAAAGAGACCCTATGTCCCTTCCTCCCCCTACTTTTTCTTTTTTTTTCTCGATTTAAATGTATTTATTTTTCAATTTGATACAAATGCTGATTTTTTTAGAACACGAAAAAAAAATCGTGAAATGTTCGATTGCGCTTTTTAGCTTATCTTTACTGTAGAAAAAAAAAAGGTTTTTTACTCACTATTCACAAAAGAAAAAATTAGGTTATATGCAACATTTCTCTTACTCTTAAATTTGAGAAAATAAATAATTTTACTAGATAGCTGAACATTGATGTAAAATGAAACAATAAAAAAAATAGTTAATCTGCATCAGAAAATCGTTGGAGGGGAAAGCTGGGGAATGATGCTTAGCTAGCAATCTCGCTCTATCAAATACCGCCAAACATCTCATATCATCATTAAACACATGCCATTGGTATCCCCATAAGGCAAATATCATTTTACGTGTCCAGTAAAGATGTAGTCATTTTAGGAAGGAAACTTTTTGTGCCCTGACGTTATTAGTTAGCAGTTATTATTTTAGAATTCTACAGCATTTTACTGAAGGCTAAGTGCACACTTTTATTTTTCAAATGTTAACTTACGCATTACATCTGGGGAAAAAAATGTACATTTAGCTGTGTGGTCATGCTTTTATTTATTTTTGTAACGCTTTGTTACGTCGACAGAACAAAGTGTGGCAAAAGTACGCCAACAACCGCCTACGTATTTAACTCCAACAGGGCAATGAAGGGTAATGGTGCTCAAGTAGTGAGTGTATACTAAAGCTTGACCATGGAAAGATGACACGTGAACTCGAAGCGGAAACGGACCACTACATTTTGTATTCCTGAGAACGCGAATTTTTACTGCTTCTGCGTTCTCGCTGATTCGCCGATTCTACGTATTACAAAATGAAGCGGACCGTTTTCGCTTCCGATTCCCCCGCCATCTCTCCGTGGTCAAGCTTTAACACTTTTCCCTTCTCACTTCATGGTCCCCCGCATTTACCACTGTTTATGGTTTAACCAGTTGGATGGGACTATGAAGACAGCTCTTGATTTTTTGATCCAGACCAGGAGCCGAGCAAACCCCTGTCCAGCACCTTCAAAGGTATCGTTTCACTTGAAGGACTTTGTGACCACGAGCATATTTAAATGCTTTAATATCAGCTTAAAGGAAAGAAGCTGTTCTATGATGATGATTATTAACCAGAAAATTTGCTTCAAATAAGATATTGAGACTGAAATCTACTGCTTTTGCGAAGATTTTGGGATAGATAAAAACTGACTTTTTGCTACTACAATGTGGGGAAAGTGGTCGCATAAAACCTCATCTAGTTGTCACATACGAACGTAGTGGAGCGAATAGCTCACATTACTAAGTGTCAGACTTTTTTTGTACTTAAATGCACTCTCCAATGTTTGAACGCAGTTACCCTACGTACCAATGCGGGCATTATTGCTCAATCAATGGTGTAATTCAATAAACAATAGAAAAACAGCCCTAAACATATGAAGCAATTAGTTTGCAAGCATTCCTTGTGCTTTGGGGTTGTGCTTAGTTAAGAAAATATATTTTTTTTTTGTGTGTGTGTGTATGTGTGTAAATTTGAGTAGCAACTCGTGTTTTTCCGAATATCTTTGTTTCCCGTACGTGAACGTTATTATCCGACTTTCCCCTAAGAAACGAAAGAAATTTGCAGTTTTGTTTAGCGCAAATTTATCTAATGATTAGTAACACAGCTTGTTTCGTTTCAGGTTATTACAAATGAGTTTATTTCACCAAATCATTACTGATATATATATCCTGCAATACGAATTAAGTATCAAAATGAGTTAAGGAAAATTGACTAGTTTACATAAAAAGCAAATCAATTGTATAATCAGAAACTTCAATTTTCGATGATACAAGGTATGATCTTTCAATGAGGCAATTTTTTTAGAATTCTGAAAAAAATATTCTACTTCTTAAGCATTTGTTAATATTTCCAACAAAACTTTTGCAACTTTTAAAAATGGATTAGCATAGCACGCAAAGACGCAAAAATGAAAAAACATCTTACACAGAAGAAAGAAACTAAAACAGAAAAAACTACAGACAGAAATATCATCTATCCGAATCCGAATAGACGAGATTCATATGTTAGAGTATTCTGAGTTAATTAAAAAACCATCAGCGTTGGTCGAAAGCTGAACCTCTGAGGTTAAATAGGAAAAGAACGAGTTTACAGTTTGGAATCTTAGGAAGGTAAAAAAATGAAGCGGACAATAACCTAAAGCAATGTTTATTCTTTGCTTTTTTCTTTTTGTGCAGTTTAGCGGCAGATGGTGGAGATCGCACCGGCGAGAGCATTTAATAAAAGATGAATTACATCGTTACTATGCCGTAAATATTTTCAATGACGCAGTAGTATGAACTAATCTCTCGCTTATATATTTCTTGAAAAGACGTTTACAGCAAAATAGAATCTGTCCAATTGGTTTCGTGTGACTGAAATTTACATTAGTACTTTTTGAAGTGAATTTTTTTTCAATTAAAATGATGCTGATGAACTTTACTAAATTACATTAGTAATATATTGAATGTCATTAGTAGTTTACTAAATTTCATTAGAAATTCACTAAATTTTCTTAGAAGTTTACGAAATTTCATTAGAAATTTACTAAATTTCATTAAAAATTTACTGAATTTCATTAAAAATTTACCAAGTTTCATTTGCAATTTACTGAATTTCGATAGTAATTTACTAAATTTCATTAGTAATTTGCTAAATTTCATTAGTAATTTACTAAACTTCATTAGTAATTTACTAAACTTCATTAGTAATTTACTAAACTTCATTAGTAATTTACTAAACTTCATTAGAAATTTACTACATTTCGCTAGTTTTGATGGCGCAAGAGCTCTTGGGGGCTATGCTGCGAACATTTCCACATTTTCTACATTTCATTAAGAATTTAAAATTACTAATGAAATTTATCAACATATATTTTTTTTAAGATGAGTTTTGCGCTGTGAGGAATTAAACGGCTTGAGAATTAGATCAGCGGCTTAATTTGCTTATTGAGTATCGCGACATACAATCACTTAGCGTAAAAAAAAATCTAACTGAAGCAAGTTGTTTGTTTATTTGTCTTCTTTAACATCTTGAAAAGATTCATCTCCTGTTTGGTTCACATTTAAATTCTTTAAGTTATACATTGTTTCCGTAATTAACGTATCTTAAAAGATAAAGCGTTCAAATACTTAACTAAAGATGACTAAAGACTATTTCTTTTACATACCAACAGCAACAAATCATAAGAATTTCAATGTTCAGCACACATTACTTTCAGGAGCACTGTCTGAAACATAATTAAATCAGAAAAATAATATCAAGATTTAGGTATGGAAATCACGACATGAGCAACCTAAAAAATAGAGGTTGCCACACGCCACGCGTGAGTAAATTTAAAAAATATTTTTAAAAATGTTGCTAAAAGTATCAGTATCATTAGCCATCCGGTTGCCCCTCTAACCCCACTTGAGTTATTAACGACTATAATCTGTTAGAAAATATCCTGTCTAAGCATATGAAATCATTTCATAAACGCATAGTTCAAACTTGTTCATACAATTAAGATTAATGCCATTAATTAGTTACTTTTACCTTTATCTTTAAACGGACATTTTTTGTGCTTCAGTAGCAATTTGAAATCAAATTTGTTGTTAAGCTACATTCTTCTGCTTACAAAAAATGTGGCGACTGGAAAAGGACTGGTTGTTACTAAAAAATTTGCTTCTACTTGCCAATGGCAGCCAAAACATTTCTCAATCATGATCTTTAGTGAAGTGATGGATGGGATTGAAAAACATCTCGTTTTTAACTTTGTGAGGCAAAAAAAGGGCACGAAAACATTTTTCGAGTTAAAAATACAAATCACGAAGAAAATACTGCGAATAGTTATATCAGAGACACAGTGAGACGAGCACTCACGTTCACTCATGAATTTGCTGCCGATTACTCTTGCACTGATGAAGAAAATCCACTGCAGCTTTGTATTTACAAATAGTATTTTCTTCGCTATTTATGTTTTTACTTCCTTTTACAAAAAAGGAAGTATTGTATTCGCGAAAAAATTTTCACTCAAAAATCGCCCTTAATTTCCATTTTGCTCACCCCCAAATGAATGTTGAGTTTTTTTTTCGATTCGACCACATGCGGAAAAGTGCCTAAGAATGTATAGACACGCGAAATATCCATTTTGACCATCACCGAGGTAATTACAACGACTTTTCTCGTGACGTCTGTATGTATGTGCGTATGTGCGTATGTATCTCGCATAACTCAAAAATGGTATGTCCTAGAAAGTTGAAATTTGGTACATAGACTCGTAGTGGGGTCTAGTTGTGCACCTCCCCTTTTGGTTGCTTTCGGATGTTCCTAAGGGGGTCTTTTGCACCTTTTTGGGGGGAAATCATTGTTAATTTCGATGTAAACTCAAGTGGCGTTATAATTTGTCGGACACTTGGCGATATATCGCCAGTCTTTTGGTCGCCAAGTTTTGTCGCCAACTTGGCGACAAATTTGGCGGAGTTTTTTTTTTTTTTTTTTTTTGGTTTCAATTTGGCCATTGTTGGTGATATTTAGAGAATAAATATTGAATCACATTAAAATAGCGAATAATGGGGAAATGACATTAAATTGGAGTAAAAGGAAGTCATGTGATGCACACATCAGCTCGTTCCCCATTGATTGTTGGTTTTAATCATATTTAAAAACAAAGAACTTTTGATTATTTTTTATTTATAGAAATGCAAGGTCAAAAGATTTTGATTTGGCGCCAAGCAACTTCCGAGCGCAGATTTCAAACCTCGCGTGTCGGAATTCCAATCCGGCTCCACTAAACCATTGTTGTCACCACTGCATTAGCTAATGTCAAAAATCCGATTTCGGAAGAAGTGAAAAAAAAAAAAAAAAATGCTCTTGCATGATCAAAATTAACCGCGCGTAACGTCGCTAACAATTGATCCGTTTAGAACAAAAGTGGTGTAGGTCAATAAAATAAGATTTTGAGTCAGTGAATGGTTTAGTAGTCCTTTTGCACGAAACACCACTGCTGTTCCGTTTTACGGGGACTATCTATCGGCAAATGGTTGAAACAAGACTTTCGTATAAAGTAGAAGGAGGTTAGAACTAATTTCAGATGGTATGAATACAAATTTTATTTATATTAACTTACACCACGTTTGATCTCAACGGTTAAATTGAAACCCTCCGTCTCCAATAAAAAGGGGGATAGAAAAGTGAGCAGGAGCGAAGCCAAGTGTGTAAGGATAACGTGTTGAATTCCGCGCAAGATTCCAGTTTTGCAAGCTTTTAATATTCCAGTGCAGACATTCTTGGTTACACGAAGGAGCGTGCTTCGAGCAGTCTCGCCTGGCGATCCTTTGCGGGTCAGTCAGTCGTTATCTTTCCTGAGGCAATTATGACATCATTTTGCCCAAGATTCATTGCATACCACTGGAGGAAGGGGAAGCCAGCTCATGCCCCGTCTAACGATTCCGAAATTATGAGCGCTACTTACTTCTCGTCAACAGGGAAGTTCTGAGGTCTTTGTTTACATGAGACATACCATTCGATGGAGTTTACTACACAAATCTCATATGTACCCAAGAAGTTCTTGTGCAAAATGATCCTAAATTCCCACGCCACATACCATCAGTGTCTGTTGAACGGATTCCCGATCTTCTGTTTCCTATTATTTTAAAAGGGCTTTTGTATCGATCAGAAAAATTATTTTAAAACAAATTATCGGGAGTATGCCATCAAGTTAACGGTTAATTTGAAAGTGCAAAAACTCATTGGTCATAGTCAAAAACTACATTTGGGGGGGGGGGGGGGATCACTAACTACCACTTTAAAGAAACGAAAAGATCAAATGATGATTCGAGTTAATCTGAGCAAACAATGAAACCGGTGAAGTGAAAGTTGAAAATAATTGATCATATGGGGTTGACCGGAGTTAATTGTGAATGGTTTTTGGTGTTTTCAAGAAAAATCATTAATTTAAAAAAATTTTTAAAAATATCACCATTTCATAATTTATATTCAATCTTATACATCAATTAGGATGTACCACACAAATTTTTAACAAATTCTTTGGAAAAATAAACATTTCATGAGGCATTCACAATTGCCAGGAACAGATTTGTAAATCACATGATTTTGGAGGCAATTGTGAATGGTATCAGAAAGGCCCTTCAGAATGTATTATAATTGAAATGTGGTAGATGTGAATAAAACTGTGTTCAAGATGTTCACTTTTACCCTACTTTGAAAATGATGCCTTCATTTTTAGTGCTCACAATTCCTCTTGTACTACAACGGTCACAAATTTCTCAAATTTATTAAAAATAGCAAGTGGGAAATAATAAGAAAAAAATGTATAATAGACGTTTAATCGAAACTAAAAATGATATATTTTATCGATTTAATGAAAATGCAAACTTAAATTGTAAATTCAGACTTTTTTTTTAAATATAAAAATAACAAGGTTTTTTTCTTAAAAGATATCAATCGTACAAGTCGAAAAAATTACCACTTTAGTTTAGGAATAACTCAAATAAAATGTTTCATTTTTTAATGAGACTTAAAAAAAAGCTCTATTTTTCACCGCAAATCAATGAAAAATATAAATTATTCTTCAATTCTTGTACGCTTCCACAGGAAATGGTAGAACATCAACTGTGTCAAAAATAGGAACTGAAAATACATCGGGTTATTTGCATACAAACTCGGTTTTTGTGCTATTGGCCCAACGAGTCCCCGTACAATGATTTCGCCATACTCTTCATCAACATTATTTATTTTGCAAACATAGGAGAGACTGGGGATACTTCATCCAGACTTTAGTTTTCAATTTTTTTCTCTGCTGCAAATTATTAGTTCTTTAAAAAAAAAAAAAAAAAAAAAAAAAAGACAGAAATACTACGCGAACAAAGGTCATTTTTTCTTCTATCTGACAGTTTTTTTTTTAGTTGAAATTTTATGGATAGTTTTTGTAAAATATGTTTTTTCAATAATTTTATAAAGGGATCATGTATCCCCACATCAAGGGATACATGATCTCTTCATGGGGGATGCAAGATCTCATTGAGAAAATACATAGACATTAGATCAGCAATTTACTTATGGATTTTAGTTTTCTACATAATGTTTCTAAAAATTAACACTATATCTAATTTTCTTTATTAAATTATAATAATGTGAACACAAAATAAGATTGTTTTAAATGACTCCAGGACATTTGTAAAAAAAAATGCACACAACTTTAATGAACTTATGATGCTTTTGATCAGTTACTTATTCTCCAATACAGTTGTGAACAACATATTTTATAAATAAAACTAACAATTTTTTTAAAGTAGCGTACTGAAGCTACAATTACAACAAATAAAAAAAATAAGATGACAAGCACAGAAATCCACTTATTTGCTTCTTGTCTTGCGATAATAAAAGTAAAAGTTTTATCAATGGAATCAATTTTTAAAAAGAGAGAAGAAAAATGTAAGTATATAGTTTTCAAAACCTGAAAAGTCGAATGCAAACAATTCGTTTGCGGTAGTTTTTCAAGTTCTGCTCAACCCAACTGAATGTGTGCAACACAGCACATTCATTCTCATTTACTACTCTTTTGTGAATTTTAGAGGAAAAATCGATTGATTAAGCATGTTGCCTTTTCGCTGTAGAAAACTTATTTCAAACTCTGGAAATCCAACTTTTCAATTTATCCGCTAATAGGTCTACATAATGGGCAGCTCACTTTTTTTTTTTTTTTTTTTTGTAAATCTAACTATAGCAAAATCATTTTTTCATTCAAACAAGGATTTGACATCTATTTCAACCAGTGGTTGGAAGTAGCGCGCTACAAGTAGCGACGCTACTGTAGTAGCTACATTTTTTAGTAGTTTGTAGTGTAGCGAACTACTTTTTAAAAAAAATCGTGTAGCGAGTAGTTCGATACAAAAAAAAGTAGTTTGTAGCGATTTATGGAAACTACTTTTAAATAAACGTTTAAAAAAAATCAAGGTTAAAGAAAATTTTACACAAGTACAAAATGGATGCAAACAGAAATAAGAATCATAAGAACACGAGCTCACCTCAAGCATATCATTTTGACGCCATACGTTCTATCTGTTGGCACCATTAGTTTGTTTGCCATCGTAATTTTCATGTTTCGCCAATATTTTTTTCGAATATTTGACTGAAAAAGAAGAGTAATGAATTTACGAAAAACCCCAATTTAGTAACTCCTTTGTTCTTTCTGGCTGCCGAGAATGTCCCGTGGATGAACGTTTTAGATTTCAAAGAGATTGTTGTTCCAATACTGTAAAAGGCTTTATTTTAACGACTAGGGGGCTTTTCCCTCTGCTCGTTGACGCTTACCAACCCCCCAAGATTGCAACCTTATTTGATTCGCAAAGTTTTAAATCGTCAATTAAATAGAAACAAATTAAGAACGCATTATGAGTTCCCTTTAGAATAAAAAGCACCTCTTCCCCGGGTTTCAAAATAACTTATACAAACGTGCAGAGCTGTAAATGCTAAGGGGCTCCTGAGCATTGCAAAACTGGAGCTAACTTATCAATCTAAACCTATTTCCGTTCAATCGCTCTTACGTTGTATGTGTGTATTAGGGTGTCCAAAAATAATCGAAAGTTGATTTCTCAAGTCCCTGTTGCATTTTTCCTTTTACGTCAAAACAATTGTAAAAAAATGTTTCATATAATTTGAACAACGGCAACCATCTGGAAGTGCGAACTAGCACTTGCATTGCTAGGCCAAAAAAAAAAAAAAACTTTTTTTTAGAATCTCGAAATTTCTGTTGATAAAATATCGCCCCCCCCCCCCTATACTCCACATGCATTACAGAAAATATAAACAATAGAGTCGATAACAAGCGTTAAATAGGAATTTTTGCTATTTTGTAATATTTAAGTCTCCTACACGGAACTCAAAATGCAGATTTTTTAAATCTTCAGTTATTGTTTTTTCATTTTAAATATATCATTTTTTTATTATTCACTTGCAAATGCACTTTGCTTCATATTTTATTCAAATTGATATGTAATTTTAAAATCAGTTTTTTGAACAAAATTATAAAATTTAGGCGAAGTGTGTATACTTGGCCACAAATATCTAAATGTTTTTTAATCTGAATAAATGTTTTTGTGGTACATGTGGGGTATACGGGGGCAACGTTTTATCAACAGAAATTTCGAGTTTCTAAAAAAAAGTTTTTTTTTTTATATATTTTATTTGGCTTAGCATACAAGTGCTGGTTTACACTTTCAGATCAATTCGGTACTGGATGCCGTTGTTCAAATTATGAAATGTGTTTGCACAATTGTTTTGACATAAAAGGAAAAATATAAGAGGGTATGCGACTTGAAAAATCGACTTTCGTTTTTTGTGGGGCACCCTAATGTGTATGTATGCTCTTTATTTACTTATTGTTTGAAAAGTAGCGAAGTAGCGACTACATTTCAAAAGAAGTTTGTAGTTGCTACATTTTGAAAAAAGTAGTTGTAGTTAACTACATTTGTAACAAAGTAGTTGTAGTTGTAGTTCGCTACGACAAAAATGTAGTTTTTCCAACCACTTTTCAACTCAATTCAAGCTCATTTTGCTAATCAGAACAAATTTACCAGTATAACTAGTATGTTTAGATGTTTGAGGCGTTATGTGGGTTACAAGTGCGAACTGATATTTTAATTATGTAGCATATTTACTGCAGTGATTGAAAATTAATGTCAACTAAAAAAACAACAGTTATATTGTTTTTATTGTGTTTATGTTGTCATAGGAATACTTGATCCCTGGGATCATGTATCCCTCTAAACGAAGGAATCAAGTATCTCTAATATGCGATTTTTAAACATACTTGTTCTATTACTACCCAAATTTAAAATAATAGAACATCAGAACTGTTTGAACAAAACTTGTCCCTGAGTCGGGAAAAATGAGCGCATGCAAATTAAAAAGACTAAAACTCATTATTCATGAATGGGTAAATCAATTTAAATATTTTTTCAGCTATTATTTTAACAATTTATGGATCATTAACAGATTGGAAAAATAGATTTTTTATATGGGTCAAAAAATTAGAAGAATCTATTCATTCAATGTGAATTTTAAAAAGTACCGAAAATATTTTCATACCTGTTACCCTATAGTTTGTCACTAGTATGGAGCTTTGCGTCCGGATAATTTTACGCTCTTTTAAACGCCTTTTATTGCTCAAAGTGGGTCACCAAGGTGATAATATGAAAAAAAAAACGAAGTTGCATATTGTATCATTTCTTAAAGTCAGAAAAAAAATACTATTCAGCTCAATTCAAATGAACGTTTTACAATCAATGGTATGTAAGGTTTTAAAGAAATATAGAAGGACTGACCACCTAAAAAGTAACCGAAGTAAACAAGGTAGAAAAATTGTGACACCTAGCAGATATGAACCCAAATTAAAGTAATTTTCCAAAATAATCGTTGAAAAAAGCCTCTTACGTCCAAAAGTGTTGGACAGAATGTATAGTTATCTTATCCACGTCAACTACACTTGGACGGTTGCATACACTGCAGTTTTAATTAAGGATCTACGAAGTAAGACCAAAGATAAACATGAAGCAGAAACGTGTTCGAATCTCTTGAAGCAAAGATAAGCTCAAACAGGGGCAACAAGGTTGGAAAAGCATTATATTTATAGATGAATCTTTTCTTGAAATATCTGTGAACAAAAAAAGGTGTTAAGGTTTGACGTTTAAAAAGAAAAGCGTATGTGAAATCTTGTGTAAGGCGTTCTCTCCACTTTGACACACCCTTCTTGGTTTGTGGGTGCATGAGGGCTGCTGGAATTGGGAAGTTATATATATTTTAATATAAAACAATGACTTCCGCTGTTTATCAATAATACTGCATGATACTTTATCTGAGGCACAGCAGTTACACATTTAGTGACACATTTTATTTTTCAGTAAGATTCTACTCCGTGTTACATCTCTAAATAGACTCAGACTTTAAACAGAAAGAGGAAATTTTGTATTAAACTGATCACGAAACTCTACCAATCTCGATACGATCAAGAATTTGTGGTACATTCAAATCTAAAGAAAGCGGTTCAAGATCTGGTGCCCGCCAACAAAATTGAGCTCTTTGTCGCATTGAAGAGGGTATGGAAACAGTGTCAGAGAAGCGATTAATGTAAACAGGTGGTAGAATCCGTGTGAGAAAGGATTACAGTATTAAATCCAGCAAAAAATGACGCATTTTAGCATTGATATTGTTTCTTTTTAAAGTGTTTGATCCCCCTTTAATTTGAATATTCTAATTTTTTGACTCAATGTAAATCTTCATCACTATAAAATTTTGGATTATTCTGTCTAAGATTATTTTTAATTGAGTATATTTGAAATGAAATGCACACTTTGAGGTCTAAGAAATGTGACACGTTCATTTAAATACCTAATTTGCACTTATATTTGGTTAGAATAAACTTGTTTTCGAAAAGTGGGAAGTATTCTATTATTTTGAATTTGAGTTGTATTAACAGTCAGTGGCAATTTACTAAAAATATTTCTTAAATATTAAAGTCTCTATACTTTAACATTGCACTTCGGTATTTTTTTAAGTTGTGTATATAACATTTTAAACTTCAGAATGCTTTCCTTAAAAAACGTTTTCTTTGACACATTGAGACTTCTTGAGATAAAACAAAATGGTTAAAAAAAATCTAAGTGTTGCTAGTTTTTATATACAAGTATAACTTTAACATAATTGTCAGGTTTCAAATCTCTACTTAATGTTTTTGGTACATTTTTGGCTGTGGAATTATGTATGCCCAGTGATCAAGTATCCCCAGTCTCCCCTTTTTGTAGTGTGTAGTAAAATTGCGAACAGCATTTACAATTACCCCTTTTTAAAATTCACATCTACCACAGATTTTCAAAATGGAGGGTGCAATTGTGAATTTGTAATAGAATGCTGAAATTGAGAAAACAGGAGAAATGAATATCTGAGCAAGTCGACTACTTTAAAAGAATTAGGTTTATGTGTTTATTACCATAAAATTGAAGCACACATAAAACAAATTTAAATTTATTGAATGCGTTGTGAATCCAAGGTACTAGAACAAAAAAGTTTTTTCTAGTAATAAAATGTATATACCAGGCGTTGGATGATTGTTTCCAAGATTTAATAGCATATTAAGAAGGAACTACAATTTTCCTCTCAGTCATTTTTTCATAATATTACTTTTACCCTACTTAACCCTAATAAAAGATAAATGGAGGTTTTGTAGCCAACAGTAAATAAAATTAGCGGTAAGCAGTTAAAAGCAATTCAGTTCGTCAAAATTTGCGATGGTCATTGAAAGGACCTTACTGGTCAAACTCCGCGGAACTCCAAAAAGAAAGAAAGAGAGACATCACCACTTATTTTTTTTTTAACTCTTCAAGTTTTTAAGAAACAAATTTAAACGTAAGGTGGGTGGATCATGGAAGGCCGTTATCCTTTGAAGGCCAACTGTAAAAAAAAAAAAATAATAATAATAATAATTTGAATTTTATCATCTTGAATTCAAATTATGTTTTTCGCAATCACGAGTGTGTGTGTATATGTAAGCGTGTGTTTTTGTGTGGGGGTATGTGTGTGTGTAGGCACGTGTGTTTGTGTCTGTGTTCAGGCATGAGTGTGTGGGTAGTTGTGTGTATGTGTGTGTGGGATGTATGTGTGTGTATGCATATGTGTTTGTGTCTGTGTGCAGGCATGAGTGCGTGGGTAGTTGTGTTTATGTGAGTGTGTAGGTGTGTATGTGTTTGTGTGTGTGTAGGTGTATATATGTATATGTGTGTAGGTGCGTGTATATATGCGTGTAAGTGTAGGATATTGATGAAACCTGGAGACGGTTTTCGCTAGAGGTGCAGCATTGTGAGGAGCCCGTCGACGGTGATGGTGTGGAGGGTGGCGGTGGGAAAAATCAACGGAACGTCAAAAACAGTCAAATGAAAGCAATAAGCAATCGTGATTGCTCAAAAAAAAACCTAGTTATTGTCATGTGATGACAAACTCCTACCACTCGCACCTAGCTCCATCAAACGCTAAGACTCAGACGCGGTGGAGAGTCTCTCGCGTCGCTATTTTGTTAGTGCTGGCCCTCGCTTCGTAGACTGCGGTCATCGAAATCAAAATTTTAATTCGCACTCCCATCAAAAGGTAATTTTTTGTGTAAATAACCTATTATTATTTTTTTTTTTTTTACTGTAAAGTGTTATATAAGAATTTGCTATCGTATTAAAGAAAAAAAAATAATAATTTTGTTTCGATTTTTGTTAAAATATCGGTAGTGTTCCTATGAAAGCCGGTGGTTCCTTGTAAGGCCAATCAAAAGTTTGACAGTTGGCCTAGGGTACATGGACCTTGCTAGGAACATTTACAAAACATGGAAGTATGAACATTTAGTTTTTTGTAATACGTAACGGGAAAGTTGGAAAAAATGTTTTATGTTTATAATATTATTATTTATAAGGGTTATTCAACTTTTTAGCTCAGACTGCATAGATATTTCTTTTTTAATTATTTTATCACAAATATATCTTTAAATTTCTTTTTTTGGAAAGTTTTTTCTGTTAATATGGTCATAAGAATAAGTCGATAACAGTACAGATGATTACATTTCATACGCATAGATACAGATGTGAAGAATGCCAGGATCAAAACCTCGAAAAAGAAGAAGTACATGGGATGAAGATAGTTCAAGACGCGCCATGGAAGCAGTGCAAAATAATTAATTTAGCATAAATGCTTCAGCATCAAAATTCAATATTCCAAGACGCACTCTTAGAAACCATTTGTTAAGCGATAACAGTACTTGTCATAGATGGTGATTGTTCGTTTGGCCTTCTTAGGAACATTTTGGTCTTACAAAGCACGGATCCATAAGGCCATCATGGGGAGGAGGGTTAACATAATTTCATCTTTAAACGCACTGGAAATTTTTTTTTAATCGAAATTATACTCATTACTGTAATTTTTAAATAATTTTGATTAATATATTCTTAGTTATACGATGGTGATCAAGAAATATTCATTCAGTTTTTTAAAGAAGATTATAACATGTTAAGCTTTTAATGTTTCATTTAAATGAAAGAGCTGTTTATGTAGTTTAGTAAAAGCGGATCTTTTGATCATCGCAACTGTAGTTTTATGTTGAACGACTGATTTATATATTGGCCTTGTATGGAGGTCGTGTTTCTTGTAAGGGTCATTTGGAAGAGCTTAACAAAAGTTAAGTTTAATAAGTAGTGATTATATCTAGAATAAAAAGAGGTAATTCATATGGTGCACAATAAAACAAACTGTTAATTAATAGTTTGTTTCTTTCATTTATGCAGTAATTAAACCCATAAAAACTGTTTACTTTTTAGAGTGGCCTTTCATGGTCCACCCACCTCAGTTTTGCGTATTTGCAAAGCACATCGTTTAACCCAGCATTTCTCAAAGAGTGTTTCGCGGAACCCTTGGGTTCCGCCGAAGCATAAGAAGGGTTCCGCCACGAGTTCAAGAAAAATGAAATAATCAATGTCAAGGATCTAAAATGTCGCTCCAGATTGAAGTAGTAGTCGCCATAGTGTTTTGCATCGCCATGTACAACACTATGGCGAGTCAGATGGCAAGTCAGATGGTATTTATCAAGTAAATACCATCTGACTTGAGATAAGTTCTTGATGAAACTTAAGAAATAGTTTATTTTGTTAAATCTCGTTTTCTCCAGTCAAGACTATTTAGGAAAACTTATGAAGATAAGGGTAAGCCGTAAAAACCACTACTTGTCTACATGAAATATACTGGATATTCGAAATAAAAGTTTTAAAAAGGTTGTATGAACTTCTGCATGAAATGAGGGTTTTTTTTTTCAACTGGAGCAAAAAAGGGATCAATAATTTCAGCTGTATTCAATGTTTTACGTGAGGAACAACGGCAAATAAATGTTTTATCGACTTTTTCGGTGAACTGAACTATTTTTACTTCCTTTTACAAAAAAGGAAGTATTGTATTCGCGAAAAAATTTTCACCCAAAAATCGGCCTTAATTTCCATTTTGCTCACCCCCAAATAAATGCTGAGTTTTTTTTTCAACCCGACCACACGTGGATATGTGCCTAGGAACGTACAGACCCCCGAAATATCCATTTTGACGATCCCCGAGTTAAATACAACGAGTTTTCTCGTGACGTCTGTATGTACGTATGTATGTGCGTATGTGTGTACGTATCTCGCATAACTCAAGAACGGAATGTCCTTGAAAGTTGAAATTTGGTACGTAGATTCCAAGTGGGGTCTAGTTGTGCACCTTCCTTTTTGGTTGCATTCGGATGCTTCAAAGGGGGCTTTTGCCCCTTTTTGGGGGGAAATCATTGTTAATTTCGATGGTTATAATTTGGCGGACACATGGCGATATATCGCCAGTCTTTTGGCCGCCAAGTTTTGTCGCTAACTAGGCGACAAATTTGGGGGATTTTTTTTTTTTTTTTTTTTAATCTGGTTTTGATTTGGCCACTGTTGGTGATATTTAGAGAGTAAACTATTGAATCACATTAAAATTGCAATAATGGGAAAATGACATTAAATTGGAGTAAAAGGAAGTCATGTGATGCACACATCAGCTCGTTTTCTTTAACTGTACGTTAACTTGTAGTTTCCGCCTGAAATATGATAGTAATATGTACGTTTAACTTTCATTTAACAGGTTATTATATTTGCTCTAATTTTAAGCGTATTTGATCAAATTTGAGGTTCTCATTGAAGGGCCATTACAGGTCAAATGTTGCTTTTCGTGAAACAAAAAACTTTCAGCACTAGAGTACACACTATCAACTTACTTCGACAGCAGGTTTTAAATGTATGAACTAATTTTGAAACATATCACAATTTATAAAACCGTTCAACCTCTTTCCTTGAAATCTGAAACTAAACTAAATTCTCGGTATAATCGAAATGCTTGTCATACCTGGTACGGAAATGCATAAAAGATGAAATTATTTTCACAATTCATAAAATATTCTAATCTGTGCAAAAGCAAACTTAATTTTTAGAAAAATTTAAATTTCAGACACACATTTTAAGCAGAACTGGTAGAGTTATGATATTTAAATGAAAAAGGAAAAACTAGCGTGGTGTGCATTAAATTATTGCCTAACCACTTGGAAACACTTCATTTAAATAAAATTTATACAATTTTCGTGCAATATTTTCATAACAAAATATTACCATCCATGAATAGTCCTATTATAATGAGAAAACTTATGGACAAACTCGAAGCAAACTATTTTGCTTAAATTTTCCAAAATGTATAAGGTGGGTGTGCAAAACAAGGCCATGTAGACCATTTAAGCCAACCCCCATATTCCTATGTAAGATAGTGAAAATCCCCTAAATCGGAGTTTTATTGTCATCAGAAAGCCAATTTGGTGATACAGCGTTATCGCCAAGCAGTTTGTTATCAACAGTCAAAAGTGCAGCAAACGTTGCTACAAAAGTTTTGTCAAAATTGCTAGATCTTATTTCACAGTAAGTCTTGTTTCTTCATGGTTCACTGTAGTTTACTAGCATAGGTGTTAATTGTCCTAGAAACTGTAAGTCATGTATTTGACGAAATCACACATAATAATGTCGCTCTGTACCGTTATTTTTCGCGTGATTTGAAAATCCTAGAAAGATACACTAATTCAATAAGATCATGTTTGGCATTTTTAGGACTCGGAATTTCTTATATGACACCGAAGGATCGGGTGGAGAATATGATCTTGTGTTGCTTACGTTACACCATAAGTGCACAAAGGGTGCGCAGGAATGACCAAAAGGCAGAAAATATAAACCTATCAGTGCCCCGAATGTGACGATTGATCTTTTTCCTTTCAGTGGAAGCAAACGTGGGACTTTGGGCAATTTCTAAGTTTATCAAATTTGGTTTAATATGTTTTTGTATTGGCAATAAAGAATTTTTCAACTTTATTCTTAGTCTGAGATTTATTAGTTGTAGTTAGTTTGGTTTTAGTTGTACCTTTTGGTGTTTTCAGAGATGGCTTTTTGGGGGGATCCGTGCTTCTAATAAGGTTTATTCGCGTAATTTTGTTAAACTACTGAAGTGGATTAAACATAAATTTAAAAATGGAATGTTTTTTTTTTTTTAATTTTTTTATGAGTCATTTGATGAATGTACAAAAATTGGAACCACTTGAATCATAAATGAGCGAGATATTAAGTCCTCATTCAGAGGTTGACCTCATTTGGCAAATACACCTTTTTAGTTTAAAGAAGAGAAGTTTTGGAAAGTTATTTAAGCGTTGCTGCACTAACCTTAAAAATTTAATAATGTTGTTTCTATCCTGATCATGCAATGTTTTAAAAATCTCACATTTCACTTTTTAACTGACTTCAAAAAGGAGGCGGTTATCAGTTCATACTGTATGTATGTTTTTTTTTTTTTTTTTTTTTTTGTCCACTCACAGCGTCTCACCTAGTGAACCGATTTTGATGATTCTTTTTTTAATGGATAGGGAATGGCTCAACTTAGGTCCCATTACTTTGCTTGACCATATTTGTTCTTTAGAAAAAAAGTTATGGGCGAAAAACAACAAATTTCATGAAGTTTCAATTATTAAATGATTAAATTTAAAACCCATTGTTGTGAAATTTTGGTGCCATACGACAGTAACATTAATAGTAATTGTAGTGATAATTTTGAATGAAGGTTTCTCTCAAGCAAGCATCAAGTTTCTTCAGGGGGGTATTTCGATAATCGGGAATCTGGCGCTGTCGTCTCATTTTTGGTGTAAATAACTTTATTTTGGTAACCCTGCTGATTTATAGTAAGCCTATGTGAATTATCGAAGTCTTCCCTTCTTCAGTGCTCATAGTGGGGGTAAACCTAATCTGGAAGCGAGGTGATGCAGTGATTAGGATCTGCTTAGCCTTCACAATGCTACCATTTGGTTTGCCTCAACTACACACAGTAGTATTTTTATCGTTATCATCTACGCCAATAACAGATGATCAGGGATAAGTAAGAAAATACAGGATTGCATAACAAGCAAAATGTATGCTGTGAAATTAAAACTAGTTAGGGAAAACGTGATACTTAAATGGTTATAATTAAATTAACTACACATTAATTCCAGAGAGGAACAAAGATAAGTTTTTAGTGCCAACCGCCTCAAGTTTAATGCGTGTTTATAGTTTTTTTTTTATTATGGAGCATTTTTATGAAAAAAATAAGGCGAAGTTTCGTGATGGTAACTTCTTACTATTTCTGAAATACCTACATTTACACTAAAAAGAATGAAATAAAAAAATTTTGAAAAAAAAAAAATAGAACCGACTTCAAAATTGCTCTAAAAAGTGAAAAATAATTTCATTCTTTAAACACCATCGATAATGCTTTTAAGCATAATTTTTGAAGTTGGCGCAAAAACGATAGATAAAATCATTCACAGCCGTAACTCAACTATAACTATAAATTTAATCAGACCCAGTTTTTTCACTATCACATATATTATGCATTGATGACAGCATATTTGAATAACGATATAAATCTTTCATTCGTAACTTTGGATGCTTTTCTGAAAAAAATATGAACGAAGCATGGTTACACTGGATTTTACGTTTTGTTTTTGCGCCAACTTCAAAAATTATTCTTTCTTCTTCTTCATTTATTTATTTATTTATTTATTTATTGCAGTTTTGCATTTAGTATTTCACCGGAAATTTTTACAGTATTCAAGTAATCACAACCATTTCAGTACTACAGTAATATGAGCTTTAAACTTGAGCACTGTAATCAATAAGATATTATATTTTTATAAACATAAAAGGAAAAACTGATCTTATGTAAATTCAAATAATTATAATCGTCTTATATCCATGTTTTGTCAGTCAATGTAACGCATAACTGCACTTAAATTTAGGCAAAGCAACAATTTAATAACTCTTAGAAGATAAACTAAGTGCAATTATTATTTATTTACGTACAGTTAAAATTTTCTTACTAGTATTTATTCTTAGAAAGAAATAGGTTTTTTCCTTATTTTGCCCATTTATTTTCTTATTTGTGCTAAAACGCACAAACGCAAATCTTGCATTAGAGTTTTAACCCACACTGCTGCACTACGAAGCAATCGAGCTCAAATTGATTCTTTTAATGTGTCTATTTTAACACTGACTCTAGTTTGCTTAACGTTAGAACTTGATGAAAATGACAAAAACTAGCTTTTCTAAAAAATAACAAAAGAGCTTGGATGAGCGGGTGCAAGAGAACTTAATAAAAATAACCAATTTACATTTATTTTCATAATAAATGAAATTGAATAACTTTTTTATCTTTTTATGTGTGGAAATCTTTTTAATTTCCTGAGTTTATTCTGGAATTTTGCCCATACATCAGGTCTACTCATTTTTATGTTTTATCTCTATGCTTACTTTCCTACTTTATAAGGAATAGAACCCATAGAGAATCGGAAATTCTTTCAAAATTTCATTTTTAAGATTTTATTTATCGTAGGAGGATGTAGCGTAAAGTGAAATAGTTAATTTATATATTTTTTTTATTCGAACGAATTGGAAATTCGAATTGAAAGTCAATTCAAATTGTAATACAGTCTTGAAAGGGAAAGCAATGTGATATTTGAGAACTTGTATTAAAATGCCACTTTTAATTTTTGGCAGCCAATTTGTACCTTCAAATAAACGTAGGAAATAGGAAATTATCACTTTATCCCATATATTGATACTTAGGATGTTTTCTAGTGAACGATTTTCTATTCGCTTTTTTTTTTCTTTTGGGCCTCTCTATTTGTTTTAATATTTTTCTTTGAAGAAATTAAAAAAAAAAACAAAAAAAAAAAAAAACGAGCTACTACAGGGTTAAAAGAATTAAATAATGCAAAATAATTGATAAATGAATAAGAAAGTGTTTTATATATATGAATAAATAAATATTAATTAAACAGGTGAATTATAAATAAATAATTGCATGAATAAATCAATGAATTTGTAAATGAAATAATAAATGAATAAAAAAAATGAATGAAATTTTGCCCGATAGGCACTTTGCCCGATATGCACTAAAATGCACAAATTGTCAGCAAACTACAGACACATGTTTTGGGGTTACAAGGAAAATCTTTTCCAATACAACAAAAAAAAAAAGAAAAGAAAAAGTGAGCTTATGCGTGAAAAGATCGAATGTCTTTTCATCCAAGAACTCACTACTTTTGCATTGTAAAAGGGTTCCTTGTAACCCCTGTACAGATGTGTTCAGTATCCTGAAATTTTAAGCATAGTAGTATTGTATTATTATCTCGTTTATCTTTTGTTTTATCCCCCTTTATGTTCTCTATAAAAATTTACTTTGACGTCCATATGTGGTGCCGTACCTGTCGGCCAATGCAGAATACATTGATAAAATTTTGAACAGTTTTCAGAAACCTTCAGAAGTGTTCAAAACGGTCTTGTCTGGGCGAGATAAGACGTTTTCAAAACATATGGCAGAAAGTGCGGATGGAAACAAAACTATAAAAAAAAAGAGAAGATCTATGCTTTTTTTTTTTTTTTGTGGCAAAGCCGTCACAAAGAATGTTTAGATAGAATATTGTGAGTTTTTGTTTTGTCAAAACCGTGGCGAAATTGCTGCTGAGTGTGTATTTAAAATAAAATCGGAGGAGTCAACATTCTAAAAACCTCGAAATAGACCATTTGAATATTGCCTTACGCCAAAAATATTTTCCTCGCTCCTACGATTTTACAATCTCTCTCTCTCTCCCTCTCTGTCATTATATAGTGGAAAAGGGGGCACATGTAAACAAGAAGATTCTTGCTTTGAAAGAACTATTTGTCAAAATATTAATTGTTTCTGGACGGCTATTTTTTTTTAATACTTTTTGCTACAAAGAGATGCATTTCTAACTCATAAGTACAAAATATTTTGTAAACATTATTGAAGTAAATTTTTGTATTTTTATTTACAACCATTTATTGTAAAATTTCAACTCAAAACATCATACAAATAATGAGAAAACAGCATTACCGTCAAGAACTCTTTCTGACTGCTTTTAAAACATATGTTTTTGGATTTTTCAAATATATATATAAAATTATTTTCTAACGATTTACACAAAATGGCATGATTTATGATATTACTATTCTTAACAAAATTAATTTAAGAGACTTACCCATCAGTCTTTTACTTGATTTACTGAAGGAAATCTCAACTAAGTCCTTAATGTGGAAAAAACTTGTTTTAAAATCTTGATAGCAAGTTCAAGGATATACGTTTGAAGGGGGCAGAGATGCAAATTCTAAAAAAACACCTGCAGTGGGTTGAAGATTGATAAGGCATATCCCTGGTAAGGTTGGACAAATACAAAAACTACGGTTCATAGCTCCCGGACTTGCATGGAAAAACCAGTTCCATTTTATGGAGAATCATCAAAAGTGCAGAAAGAACGAAAATACAGAAAAATAGGATTAAAAATTTCGTTTACTTAAAAATTTTTTGTTAAAGTAAAAACTACGCTTCGTTATTTAAAGGTTTTATCACAAGTAAATCTTATAAAATACTCTAAATTCGTAAAATGGTGGATTTTGCGAGATAGCGGTTCGTTCAGAGAAGGACCGACAAACTGACATGTATAGGGGAAAGGGGGGCACATGTGAACAATTTTTTTTTATTTCCTCATTTTTCAAAAAAATATCATCAATTTCTCAACGCAAAAGTGTCCCCATTCTAGAATTCTTTGTGTCATGGTTGCTTGGGATGTTTTAAAAAATTATTTCTTTACTTTATGGTATTTTTTAAAACGTCTGCAGTTATCGACTATTCGTCTGCAGTAACGAACAACTGCAGACGAATTGCAGACAAAATTTTGAAAACACAATTTGATACTACTATATAGTATATTTTGTTCATTTATTTGTTTAACAACGGATGAAACAAATTGTACGTTAAAAATGTACAGAGGTAAATTTCAAATTGATTTCAACTCTGAGATGAAAATTTCTGAATATCGTTTGAGATTTTAAAGCTAATCATCATTTTAATAGGAAGAAGACCCCTTACGAATTCGTTTTTAATGACATTTTGCAAAGTACGTTATTATTAATAAGTTGATGCTTTTCAGGTGTATCTATTGCAAACTGCACGCAAACAGAACGAATTACTTTTTCTTGATTTCAAGACTCCATTATTATGCAAAGAGATTATTTTAATGCATTCTTTTCAAAAATCCATTATTATTAGCAACTGTCTGAGATTCGCTGAATACTATTTTTTTACATATACATAATGATAGTTATATTATTACTATGGTAACATCAATTACCAATGCCAAACTAGCTAGCGAAAGTACTTAGTTTCCTGATTATGTGATTTTTAGGCGCAATGAGGTAGATAATTCACGTGACTGTAAAGTCAACGTAAAGTTTTTTAATAAACAATATTTACTAAGTGTAAATCTTTGTCTTTTTCATTATTTTTTAGGTTGCTGTAATAACTTGATTTCCTACTTTTTTTTCTGCTCTTAAAAATCTTTGCTTCTTATTACATTCTTTTTCTTCAATTCACTGACTAAGGAAAAAAAAATAAATAAAAACACTATAAGCATCTTCACTAAAATGTAGGGAACACTTAAAAGCAATTTCTGGCAGCTTTACAGATTAACAGTAAATAATAGGTGCTCAAAATATGAGGAGTAAATTTCGTACTGCCGCATTATATGTCCTGTGTCCATACGTCTGCGTCGTTCTTTCAGTTGCACGGATTATTCGTAAGACGTCCAAAAGAACTACAGTTGAACCTCCCTTAAGGGACACCTCCGAATAAGGGACACCTCTATTTCAGGGACATTTTTTCTGGCCCCAATCCCTTTGAATAGGGACCTCCATGTATTAAGGTGGGGCCTCTAATTAAGGGACACTCTATTTAAGGGACAGTTACGGAGGAAAAAAAGTACAAAAAATCATGTATAAATGCATAAGAAAGAGTGGATTAACTGGAATTCAAGTTTCACTTTTCTTCCAAAAATTAATTGCAGAGAGCTAAACATTAACGTATGCTAAAGAAACAAGTAAATATTGTAAAAGTCTTACTGAAATTTACATGCATGATTTGCCCACTTAAATATTTATTCAAGTAGGCGCAGGGCCAAAGAAGACGGGACAGAAACTAACTGGGTTTTTATCATTGTCTTGCATTGTAAACTACATGACATAAAGCAAGTCCATGTAATGAATTACTTCAAAATAATTGCTTTATACTTTTGCCATTACCAAACTTTTGACTTAATTTTTATTATTTTAATAATTAACACTTAAAAATTTCATTAAATGTGAATTTTATTTAGTATATATGAAACATTTTTAGTAATTAATCTTAAATGATAATAGTTTAAGTTGATAAAAAAATTATACACACATACATAAACTAAAATATCTCCGAAGAAGGGACACCTCTATTTGAGGGACAAAATGTCCGGTCCCATTAGTGTCCCTTATTTAGAGGTTCTACTGTATTACTTTCTTCCCTTTCTCGCAGTTTTTCTGGGACTTCGGATAAATTTTTCTTGGGTAAACTTCTTTTCAACTTGACAAAAGCACAATACGCAGAAACTGAAAGTTCAGAAAAATTCAGACTTACGTAAGGAAATATAGGGAACCTCACTTATCCGAAAACCTTTTAACCGAAGTCTGTTCCTTTGAGTTTTTTTCGTTTAGTAAGTAAACAATACCACTTGAAACTCACCTGAAGCAACTATTTCTATTTGCCAGAACCGAATTATTCATGAATTTACATCAGTTCTTCCTCCCTCTGTGAAAAATTATAGTTTTTAAAATACAGGGTATTTCAAAAACGATCAAGTATGATAGTAAAGTATTGTTTTTTTTTTCTTTTCTAATCGGGCTGCGTTAGGCTATTTAGCCTGTTGCAGTCCTAGTGGGATCCCCAGCTATGCATCCAGTCTCATGAGCCACCATTAAGGCGTGGATGTCAAGGGCACAGATAATTTTGACGCTCAGTTTTCCACCAGATGAAGGCACCTGGGCTCTCTTCGATGCGAAACTGCACTAGGGATTTAATTTTGAAGAGAGCATTCAAAGCAGTATTGCAATATTTAGTAACTTTTTATTCATTACGTATTCCTGTTTGAAATCAAAGAACAAGAAATAAAAGTAACTCCATTATTGATAGAACAACAACGATTAACGTTTTATAAAATAAAGCTGTATAAGTTGAATACTTGTGGTGCAGTACTTTTGTGGTCAATTTAAACAGGTGGTCAAGTTATAGAGGGTGATGATGACAAAACAAAATGCCTTTTTGAACCTGACAACAGTGGCCAATTTAGACAAGCTGTTGATTTACAAGGATGATCAACTTTAGTTTTTGTTGGATTACGTCTTTTTAAATTTACACAGCATTTTCTGCTTTATGGGATAGTTACAGAACAAATTTATTGTTTTAATTATAGGAGTATGATTCAGCCCATAACATTCAGCAGATGTTTGCAACAAATATGTACAGGTTAAATGCAGAGTTTAAACTTCAACGGTCCCTTAAGCAGGGCTGAGGAGTCGGAGGAAAAATGATTTCGACTCCATTACCCCAATATCAGACCGACTCCGCGAGCAGTGCCAGAGTTTCGGACTGTAAGGGGAAAAGACCAACTCTGACTCTTGAAATTTTAAACCTTCGACTCTAAACTCCAATTCCGACTCCTTTACCCCAAAATCAGTCCGACCCCGACTCCGCAGCCCTGCTCTTCTCCCATTTTAACTATCCCTCTTTTATCCAAATAAATAAATAAAAAATTAATATATTTGCCGAAAATGATACGGTCCCAATCACACACACACATTTTTAAATCAATATTCAACTTAATGACCCTACTGTATATATAGAAACAATTCACTAATTCAAGATATTCCACGAAAAGCTTATTAAAACTTTGCTTAAATACCCGTAAGTAAGTTTGCACAATTTATTGCACCTTTTTTTCAAAATTATGTGATTTCTTTACACTAATTGAATTACTAAGAAGCTTAATTTACTAAAGAATTAGTTTTTATTCTGCATCCACTTAACTTCTACGAGTGGTGAGTTGCAAAAAAAAAAAAAAAAAAAATATCTATTGAAGCTATGCACTTGCAATTACTTCACGTCGATCATTTTGACGGCATTGAAGCCTATTTCACGCATTGAAAATCAAATGACATCTCAAAAACTAAATTTTGTGAAATTTCACGTTCTGCATTTTAAATATAAATTTAACATCATAAAAAAGCGGGGTTGAAGCAATTGGATTTTTTTTTTAAATATTACATTTGTTTTCACACTGTTACCTTTGCATAATAAGAAGGTTACACTTTTGACAGAATTATGCATAATTTTTGATAATTTATTTACATTCGGTATTTTCAACTCAACAGAAAACTAAAATGAACAATATTTTTTCAGAGTTTCTACTGAAGAAAATTTTCATCAGCATTTGCATTCTTTAAACTTCTTTGTCGGAAGAATGTGCACCCGCCCAGTTTAAAGTATCATTAAAAATAGAAAAGACGCCGACAAAAACCGGTTTTCCGAAGTTCATCGAATTTCGCTTTCTATCAAATAATAGAACTCTGCGTTTGCGACGATAAAATTCCTCTTTTTTTGGGTGTACATTTCTCCGAATGTCGACTAAAACACTGACATAGTGGCTGATAATTGCAGGGCCGCAGCATTCTTCCCGAACGAGTCGCGATCTTCCGATCTTCACGTCGGGGTGGAGGAACTTCAACAAACCCGTCAGGTGCAACTGCCATTGGATGACTGCCTTTTCTAGGTGAGTTCCGATCCAGCAGGTGCTTAATTATGTCCCTCCACTCCAACCTGAACCTGAAAGAAAGACGCAAACGAAGATCTTCTCCGAGTCTTCATTGCATGACTATCTTTCGCTCACTCAAGGTCGCTCTTCCAGAGCTGAAGATTTTGGAAGAACTCGGCGTGGTAAATTGAATGTTTGTTTGATTGGTAAAAAAAAATCAATTTGACTGCAGAGGGAACCAAAATGATAGTCTTCAGGTGCTGTCAGAGGTATTTGTTTCTTATGGTTAGTGAGACAGAAATAGTCTAAGATTGTTATCGATATTACGAACTGCATTAATATTTCCTCAGAGTCTTGAAATTGTACTGTCGAAAGATTCAGCAGAAAAAAAAATGGTCGACATGCTTGTGTTTTCTTGGAGAATCTCACTTCTTTTACGGTGATAAAAATCACAGCGAAGAAATAATCCCTGAAACTTTTTCAAAGGGTTGTTTACAAGGAAAATCACAATGCTTCAGCTACCGCCTCCATTGATGGACACTAGAAGATGCGAAAGTATGTTCACTGTTTGGTCTGACAGTCGTAGAATGGATCCTAATTATGGCCCTGTCTCGGTGAATGGAATGGTTAATAGTAGCGGGGCCTGCATACGACCAGAACGCACCTCCAGGACGAATGTTCAAAGGCTTACTTGGAGAAACTCGGAATGGGTTCGTGGTTATTCGCATTTCGATTCCAAAGTCAACAGCATGACCATTACAGATGTAACTCCCACCGTAGCTATGAAACGAGTGATTTTGTTGTATGAGAATCAACAATTTCGAGAAGCCGCAAACTTCATCAATCGGTTGCACCGATCTACCTTCAAAGCGATACTAGAAGATTTGCCCATTGATATGTTCGTGGAAGCCATGCCTCAAAGTTTACCCATTATGGAAGCTTTATACGCCAAAGTGTTTCTGTCGGATGGTCTGAACTTTCCTCTTCGACTTCTCAGACCAGAGGGTGTTATAATGCAAGTGGCCAAATTATTTTCCAGTAGTGAAATCTTCGCGAATCCCGGCAATGTTCATAATCATATTTTACTGTCTTGCAAGAAAGTTATAAAGGTAAGGTTTTACTCTAAATGTTTTTTCTGATTGAGCAGTTATCCATTGTAACATCTGCACCTCAGAGTCAGACTGACGTTAGTCCAAAAATTGGGATTTTCTGTTTATTAGTGCATAATATGTAGAAATCTTTTAAAAAAAACCTTTCAATTTTTTTTTACCTGGATTAAAAGAGCGTGTGTCCCATCCTTTGCGTGAGCCAGAAAAAAAAGTTTTTCCTCTCTCCTGTACAGTTATCATAATGTGACTTACGTCCATCTGGCTCTGAGGTATAGATATTTCCTTGATATCAAAAGTATATTGTTTCTTAAGAAATCTTACATCAGAGTTTTGGATTTAGATTTGGTTACGTTTTTCGCTACAGTTGCACATAAACATTGATTAATGTAAAAACATATTTTGACTCTGAGTTTAAAAGGTTAGTCAAGATTCCGATGCACATTAAGTAAATACTTTTATGCATATATGAGTCTTGAATTCTATCAAAAACAGTTCACCTTCGAAAGAAATCAACGTCTGATAGCTCAAAAGCTTACAATTTCAGTTTTAAGGCAGTTTAAGTGCCACGAGTAGAAATTAAATTTTTTTTTCGTAATTAATGTTTTAAAGTAGAGGTGTTTTGAAAAGACAACAAATAAATAAATAAAATGTACAATGTCAGACACTACTTAGATGACTTAAAACAAACTGGTGTCATTCTTTTTTGCATTTTAATTTAAACTAATATACAGCATAACAGGAAATATCCCACGTTTCAAGAACAAATAAACAGAATACTGAATACACGAGTGTCGAGATTTCCACAAACCCTTTTCTCAATTCAAAGTTGCGAGCTTTTGGATGTAAAGATATCCGGTTTGGCTTTTACCGGATCTCTTCACTTCCAAAAGCTCAAAACTTTAAATTGAAAAAGGGGTTCCTGGAACACGTGAATTCAGTAGTCTGTTTATTTGTGCTAAAAACGATGGATACTTCCTGTTATTTCGCGGCAAAAAGGTATTTATTTATAAATATACAGCATGCTTGAAGAAGTCAAAATTTTAAATTTTAATAAAGGTTCAAGTTATAAATCTCCAAGAAACACCTTATTAACTTTTTAAAAAAATATATATGTTCTTTTGACATTAATTTGCTATCGTTGTCAGATTTCGCTATTGAATAGCAATGGTTTCCTAAGGCCTCTGTGTAACATTTGTTGGAATAAGGGTAACATAATGAGTTTTGTTTTTAAAATATAACTTCCAATAGAAACATTACTTTAAAGCAAAAATCTGAAATATACTATCTACCTGTGTCGAAGGTAAAATTGAACTTTAATCACATATAAGTATTTCATTTTCTCCCTTCGTGCGAAAACTAAACATGAGTGAATAAAGTTATGATTCAAAAATGTAAATTTATTTCTATGGATGTTTTACTAGGAGTCAAAGTTTAATAGGCAAAGGGGTTTCTTGCAACCCCAAAGCAACTGCAAGCAATGCAGTTTGCATTTTCGTACATCACAATATTTTCCCATTTTATTATGATATTTAAATAGATTTCCGAGGAATTAAGATAAAATGTTTTCAATAAATACCAGGTTTTGGGATAAAAGGTAATTCTTACACTGTTGTCATCGCTTGTTTGCAAGAGTAAACTTTAATCAGTTTTCTTCTGCACACTGCTCGATCAAGTAAATGCGTTTTGTGATGATCTCAAATTTAAACATTTCAAATTACGTTATTTTTAATAAAAGATGTGTTTGACAAATGATTTCTAATAAATTGACTAAATTTATGACCAGCAGATTTATTTTCTCAAAAACCCATGTGAATTATTTGTGTTTTGAGCAGTTCAACCGTTTAGTAGAAAGCGCTCCCAAATGTTGTTACCACGATTTGAAAGAAATCTATTGAATGTGTTTTCGTTTTTTTTTTTACTTCATTTTCTACCAGTTTCTGACAATTATCGTTTAAAGTAAAATTAACGTACAGAGGATCAATTCACTTAATTATAGTAGCGCTGGATTTTTAGAGGAAATAAATGATTTAGCAAAAATTGAACTCAAATTTACTACTGAAGTACTCAGATTTGTTACTGAAATACTTTGTTGTGAGAAATCATATGATGGAATACATGCATTTTTGTAAAAATGTATGCATCAATATACAAGTCTACAAATGAATCTACAAGTGACTCTAAAACACGACGTCCCAACCCGAGACAAACTTAATTCCTTTTTCTCGCAAACAAATGATTGTATGGTGCACATCAGGTGACCCTTTTTCTCAAAAGCTTAGGCTAATAGGGAATAGATTTCTTTTAAAATATAATATTATACAAACATTAACCTATCTTTGTGGAAGAATAGCATTGTTATACAGGGGAGGGGGCATATACCGCATGCAGTCATACAGTTGTTTCAGGGTTACAAGAAAACCATTTTTTGTTGCGGATTGGAAAAGGGTTCTTTGTGGTCTCAAAACGTCTGTATACGAAACATTTAGTGTTCAACACTTTTTAACCTATACTACAGTCTGAGTAAAAACTTTAAGTCCAGTGCACTTTTATGGGAAATTGGACACACCTTAATCTTAGGATCAAAAAATCACATGAGTGATAATTATTAACCTTAGATACAAGTAAAAAAGACAAAAAAATTTAATTGTAAGTGTTTCATTATCAGAAAATATTACAGAGCAATATTGGAACCTGAGTAAAATCTTTAAGGCCAACATAGAAAAAAGCATATGAGGATAAAAATTCAAATATTTATAAGATTGTGTGGGAGCCATTCCTTTAAATTACTTCAAATATTCTTGTTTTCATAAATGAAACTCGCTTTTGACAAAATTCGGGATGTATTTTTAACCATTCATCTTCGATGGTAGATTTCAACTCTATTGATGAAGTAAAATGTCTCTCCTTTGCATAGACTCTTCTTGCTAAGTTACCCAATAAGTTCTCTATTTGGTTAAGATCTTAGTTGGTCATTTCAAAGTTTCAACATTGTTTTCTTTGAGCCTATTTTTTGCATTGTTACTCGGATGGATAGATGCATTGTTTTGCTGATATTTTCAATTTTCTCCAGCAATAAATTCAGCATTTGGTAAAAGATAACTTGGGAGGACATTTTGATACGCTTGTGAGTTCATTTTACCTGAAACAAACGCAACTGAGCACACACCATTGTAAACAAAGCACTCTCAAGTTCTGACAGAGCCTCCATCTAATTGGCGCTTGTAGAATATTTCTTTTCTTTTCGTAAATCATGTCAATAGTACTTCCATCCGTTTGGTCCATCCAGACTCCACTTCTTTTCGTTAGAAAAAATTATTTGTATTCATTGGTTATCTCAGGTCATGATTTCCTAGCTAAAGTTGAAACGCTCTATATTGTGCATTTTCAATAAATGAGGTTTAAGCAATTTTGCAGCATTAATAAATTTTCCACACCTTCTAATTGTGTATATATCGTTTTTGACAAACATTTAAAACTATCGTCTGAATACGTTTCCTGGTTGAGTACTTTTCAGGTAATGTAATAATTGCCAAACTCTTCTTCCATGACGCGAGGACAAAGCTTTAAGTTTTCCCGGGTTTTCTTTTTACCCTAATTGTGTTTAAAGCAAACAAGAATGTTGACTTTAGTCTTCAATCTTCCCATTTTTTCGCAATAGTACGCCTACTTATCTTTGTTGAAGAAAAAGTTTCAATCTGTTCTCTTTCTTGAACAAACTTTTTACCTTACGATATTGTCGCAAGTAGGACAAAAACTTTGAAGAAATTAATTACAAAACTGCAAGTTAAAGGGTTTCCACAATCTTGTTAACTGAGGTGACATTTATATATTACAGTATATGTACTTGCTGTTTTTTAAAAATACTAGTGGCCTTAAAGTTTTTACTCAAGCTGAAATGCTAACTTTGAATAAACCACTGCTTTTCTGGTTATTGCATGCTTTACAAATCCTGTCTGTTGCGTTATTTCTTTCCAATGAACATTAATAATTAATAATACAATAATATTAAAATCCCTTTAATTTCATTTTCCTTTTTTCAAAGAAAATTATACTGGCCTTAAAGTTTTTACTCAGTTTGTATAAAGCTAACGCTTTGACATTAAGAAGTACATAATATATTTCTTAGATTTTCGACAGTACAAAGGAAAATACTTCTCAAAGAAGCCCTCACCATTTACAATCTGACACACTGGTAGCGAGCTAATATCGAAAGAGCATTAATATTGCTATTATTTTAAATCGATTTCAGTTTTTTTTTTTTTTGAAAATAAGTCTTTATTACTAAGCAGATCAGTTTCAGAGAGCGTAAAAATCAGAAAAGAATTGCATTAGTTCGTTCATGCTTGAAACGTTTGAGCTGAAGTGGTTTTAAAAACTCAAAGTGTGCTCATACTTGTGAATTTTTTTATATTTTCAAAAAATACCTAAAACCTTAAAGCTCACAAAACAGCAAAAAGAAAAAAAAATCGCATTTTTCGTCCACTCGATAAGTATAAAACATAAACATAGCTTCAAGAAAGAAAAAAAAATTATGTCTTGAACGGTCAACCACATTTTTTTTTTCTGCTGGTGGATTTGAAAATTCATTCTTAAATTCCTCTTTCCCAGTTTCTAATCTATGCCCCCCAGTTAACTACTGGGCAATTCCACGGGTAACTGAATGACATTCACAGAGCAAAACGATAAGTATTTTGAAACATAAACCCACAAAATATTAACTTTAAAAAAGACATTTTCTCCTCGCTTATTGTACTTTTTAAGCTGAGTTTTATGGTACAAATGAATTTCCAAAGTACATATTGGGTGATTTTAGAAAAATTGTTAAAAGCTTGGTAACTGACTGACAGGAATGCAACCTATGTGAAAAGTAATACTGATTCAATAAGAGATTTTTCTGAAAGTAAAAGAAATTATTAAATTCAAATTAAGATCAAAGAACAAGGAATAAACTTTCGGCCTATGGCATTTGAGTTGGATATTGCTACTATAAAGAATTGCAGTAATTAGAACTGCTTGGTAACTGACTGACATCCCGGTAACTGACTGACATTTCTGAAAATTTCTTAATATACTAATAATGTAAATGTTTAAAATTACGCAGCAAAACAAATAAATAAGCTTACATAAAATGCAAGCAATAAAAATACATTTGTTAGATTTGATACAGTGAATTCCGGTTAATTGAATCAGTGAAAAATTGAATCAACAGCTTTAATGAATCATATTGCCAAAAACTGGAAAAAAAATCCAGGTATATTGAATTAGCCGCTTTATTGAACCAAAACTGTTTAGAACAAATGGGATTCATATACTCGACGACCAGTGTATTGCTAAAATAAAGATTTGCGGTATTTACGACAAGTTGGTAATTCACTGACAGATTGGCAACTGATTGATATTACAAACATGCAACACAAAATATCTATTAAATAAAAACATTTTTTCCTAGTTTATTGATTTTTCTTAAGATGAATTTAATGGTATAATTGAATTTTTACATGCATTTTAGATGATTAAAAAAATGTTGAAAGCATGGTAACTGACTGACATTAATACAACCTGCTGGAAAAGTAATATAGATTCAATAAAATATTTTCCTCTGAAAGCAAAAGAAATTATTCATAAATTTCGATTGGGATCAAAGAAAAATGAATAACCTTCTGGCATACGGCATTTTATTTCAAAAATATTACTAAAATAACAAAATTAGAATAATTAGAATAGCTTCGTAAGCTAACTGACTGACACATCCTTGTAAAATTATTGAGCTATAAAAAGTAAACTATTTCTATTTCCTAAACATCATCTTCGCCTCTCATATGATTGAACAAGTCCTTTTATCAACAATTTCACCTTAGCCTTTCCCCTTTTACCATCTATCACTCTTGATACAAAATATTGGAAAATCCATAGAAATGTTCTTTACTAGCAGTCACTTCCCATATTTCTAAATTTTATTCCTCCTGTGAAACTTGTGATATTGTAAATTTGTCATTTGACTGTAAAATGCTTTCCTCTTTTGTTTTAAATTCATGTATTTTTCGAATAAAAGGCAATTACTTTTGTAATTTAGGCCCAATCATTACTATATTATGTAAGAACGAAAAAAAATCAATAAAATATGTTATCATTCTTAAAAATTAAAAGAGTTGGGTTGCTTAATATCACTTAAAGGGCTAAAAATAAAATAACTCTGTTTTCAGGAGTATTAAATTAAATACATTGCAGCCATTTTAAAGTTAAACAAAATGTCATTCAGTTACCAAGGAATTTTCGGTGTTCAGGATATAAACTTCCAATTCCACTTGTTCGCATTCAAATACTTCTGATGTAGGCAGAGAATATGAATTTTGGAAAATTTCCACCAATAATTTTCATGCTGAGGGAAAAAAGTTGATTTTTTATGGCAACTGACTGACATTTTTTTTATAAACTGATTTTATGATTGTTTCTGAGCGAAACACTATAAAGATATTTATTGATATAAACTTCCAGTATAATACTGTATTATGAGTACAACAAAATACACTAACCTTCTTTCCTTTTAGTTAGAATTTCTTTTAGAAAAAAAAAATGATTACCACATGTCAGATTTTCCCCCAAAAAATCTGGAAAAGATATAATCATCTGTTACGACTTTTTTTCCAATACGAAAAATTATAAATTAAAATTTAGTTTGGCACAATTTAAATATATATATTTCGAACTTTTAAATGATACAAAATACTTATAGTTTTGTTAATATTGAAGTTTTGATGCTCAGGTTGACATTTTCGTGGAATTGCCCTACTATATTTTCTGAATTCTGATTAAGTTTAGTTTGTATACATTAAATAATTTCAATGCATTAAATGATAAATGTTGGTTTTGAAAATAAACATGATTTTTTAAAATTATTGAGTCAATATTCATACACTGTCATTTTCTCTTATGTATTATTCTTGTCTTTTAAGTAAACTCCCGATTATCCACGAAACAATCAACAATCAGGAACATGTTTTTTCGCAGTAAAAAATAAATACCAATGGCTCTTTTTTTTTGTCCCAAACTTGTAAATTTAAGCTCAGATTTTTTTTTATATTTATTCTTTTATTTTTTGTGCTTTCTTGATAGTAAGGGAATGTGAGGCAAAGTGAAATGGTTAAGCTGGCTGACTTTCTTTTTAAAAGGAACGAATCGGAAATTTGTCTTGAAAATTACAATGCATAAATAAAGAACATTGTGTTTTATAATAAAACTTGCTTTGAAACAATTTTTTCGTGGGGCAAAGTGAAAAATAAAATAATTTTCTGATGAAAAATTTTCTATTTTATCATAAAACATATTTTTGATCAAAAGAATGAGTAAATAAAAGGTTAAATGAATACATGAAAAGATATTGAAACAATAAACAAATAATTAAATGAATCAATTAATATATAAGGAAAAATAAATGAGCGACCAAAAGAATAAATGAATACGAAACTAAGTGAATAAATTAATAAATAAAGGAATTAATAAATAAAGAAATGCAAATACATTGATAAATGAAAATGTAAGTGATTTATATTAAATAATTGAGTGAGTAAATGAAACTAACTATTTCACTTTGCCCTATCCACTTTGCCCCGCATGTACTTGACTAATTGTACAATTTATTTAAAATAAAAATAAGCTCAATATTAACTAAATTTTTACTGTATTGAATATTAGGAGGTCTCAATTAATATTTAAAAATGTTAATCCCAAGAACTTTATCATTTTACAGTAACAAAAATAATTTTTGACCTACGACAAAATATTACAATATGAGCATCATTTTTTTTTAAATTGCCTGTATTATCATATGCTTTAATCTCCGGTGGTATGTTTTTCCTGACTGGAATAGACTACATATAGTACTATATACTTAAAATAATACCAGATCGGTGGAGCTAAAAGCAGAGTAAATATTTCGCCATTTCACTTTGGACCACTATTTCACTTTACCCCATGTTCTCCTACATACACTTGTTCTTTAATGATGTTAATTTCAGTTTTTCTTAACTTGGGTCATTTTTTGCTGTCACGCGTGGGACCATTAATAGATTACTCATGTATTCAAAAATGTTCCACATTTCAGGATGTTTTTCTTACGGTTTTTTCCCCTTTCAGATGTAAAACATTCTTTTAACAAGTTTTCATTAAAATACTCTCAAAGATATGAACATATTTGTTTTGTTGTTGTTGCACATCTCCGGTGTTTAGCAGCGCTAAACCAGGTCTATAAAATTCGTCACTCTCAAAAAATCCAACACCAACATTGGATCCGCCAAAAGATCCAATCTTGAAAGCCCCAGACAATTCAGTATATGTTCGGGGGTGGCCTGATGGTCGGCACACTTCACACAGGTTGGAAAAGTCTTTTTTCCCACTGCAATAAGTCAATGATTTTAGGTGTCCACTAATGAGCCTAGTGATGGTCGTCTGATCTCGCCTACCACACTTGAGAGATAATGCACCTCCCGAGCACTTCGCCTTGGGTAGGAGGGACAGTCCAGGAGGACTTTGCATCTCTTTTAGCCTTAGAAAATAGCTCCAAGTAAGTCAAAGAGTCAGGTGTATATAATGGCTCACCAGTCCCTTTTTTAGCCAAGATATCGGCCATCTCGTTGCCGTGTACATCAACGGGAGATGGACCATATTTGTTTTTCCTACAAAATAGGATTTTTGTTTATCGTTGACGAGGGAAAAACAATACCCTTTTCCATGGAATGACCATAGGCTATTTTGAGCATTTCAACAAAGAAAAAGATCTGTGCAACATATATACTATTTTACCAGCGTATCACCTTTTTTCTTTCTTTTTCCACCTTTTCTTTTCCTTTCTTTTTTTCTTCCTTAAAAAAAATCACCGAGAAATTTTAAATGCATGTGCTTCAGTTTATAGTTAAACTAAATCTCAGCTATTAATTATTTTGAACAACGAAGCTTAGGTTGATAAAGGCTGCAAACGTAGTAACCGGAAGAAAAAATGTTGCTGAGACAATAGTTCATCACCGAGTTTCATTTTGACTCTCAAGCATATATCTACTTTCATGGCTGGAATAGTAGATATTAATTTTTAAAATGTTCCGACAAAATCCTCATACATATAACAGCGAATTCACTGATCGAGTAATGATTCTGCCGTCACCATCAGTGAAACTCGCGCCACGGCATGATAATTTGATAATATTTTTTGGTAATGTTTCACATGCTGGGAAATGCATTATTTTGACGAGGCTGAACTGGATCCAGTGACTTAACCCTTTTACTGGTAAGACTGTAATTTTAGGAGAATTAAGAAAGGATTAAAATTTGAACTATCAAAGTATAACCAAATAGGCAACTACTTCGTTTAAATGTAGAAGCAATTTTCACCCGTCATACCTTAACGGGCGACCGATTTTCACCCGTCATACCTTGACGGGCGATTTCCTAGTGTTTTTATAATAATTAAACGATTTATCAGGAATTTTGTACAGCAAAAACAAAAATTTAGTATTGAGAGCAAACAATGAAAGCAATGTAAGCAAAAATAAATAATATTAAAAGCTTATAAGTTTTAGTCCAAATGTTTGATTCAATATTGTTCAACTTCTTTACGAAACAAAATAGACTTGAACACAGCTAGGAAAGTGAAGAAATTGACAGAATAACGTGTCCTAAAAAAGGAAAAACGACTGTTCTGGAATCCTTCCAGTCAGCTTACAGAGCAACATAACAGACAGATTTATTCTAAATAACATTCAAGTATTACCTAAATGTTAATAAGTGTTAATCTAGAACGAAAAGAAAAGTCATACTGACTTTAAATAATCGGCTAGTGCAAACATTTCTCAAAATCATCTTTAAAATGATGAGTTAATTCAAAATGTAGTTCTATTAAAAATAATTTCATTGCCTTTGAAAATTTCAAATCTTGTTGCTTAAAAAATGGTTTTTTTTACCCTTTTTTTTTCATCATAGCACAAAAAGAAATAAATCTTTCTACATGGGGATATAAGTTTGGTTTGTTCATCACCTTTTTATGCTTAAAAAGAAAAAAGAAGTAGTGAACAAAAAAAATAACAATGTCTGGCTGTCCTCTCTAAACAAAAATTACAAAAAATAAATAAATAAATAAAGTAAAAACGTTTTTATTATTTAAATGAGTTTCTTGCCGATGTGGAACAGATGAGAGTAAAGCAGCGTATTGCTCCCTAGCGTAGTGATGGTCTACTGGGTGATCGCTCAAGGAATGGAAACTAAATTGTATTGCTTCTGCACCCATGAACTTGACAAAAGAAATACGTTTTATCATTCAAACAATGAATACTTTGGGTCTACGGCGAAAGATTATTTGATAAAAAAAAAGTAGCTCTGATCACTATACTAGCAACTACGTTTTTATTTAAATGAAAAAATTATCATATAAGCTTTGTGCTACAATATGATTAAGGTGAAAAAACAACGTAAATAAAGCACAAATATTGGAGAAAATACAGCATATAGCTATTTCAAGTTGCGAGAGAACTGAGCAGTTCTCTCGTAACTGTTGGTTGTGTTGGTGAGCTTTTTGCACTGATGAAGAGGCTCCATTGTGGCCTTGAAATAGCTATATGCTGTATTTTCTCCAATATTTGTGCTTTATTTACGTTGTTTTTTCACCTTAATTACGTTTTTATTTGTTATTAATCTAGAACTTAGTTTATTACTTAATGTAAACGTTATCCTACGGAATGAAAAATGTTTTAAATGCAATGTATTAGTTTTGAAGGATTCAACCTGTAAATATATTATTTGTAATCTGAATAAATATTATGTATAATTTGGTTAATGGGAATAAGGGCCATACCACGGAAAATGGTCATTTTGTCCCGCACGTGACACCTCATACATTTATTGAAAGTAATGTTTTAAAATGGTCATTAATATAATTTTGTGCATTACGATTTAAACGCATTCACTAGTTAATTCATTTATTTACCTTCCTTTACTTGATAATTCACTTACTCATTTTTCATTCACTTATTTTCTTATTCATTCACTATTTTATTTGCTCATTTATTTTTCTCATATATTAATTTATTTATTTATTCATTTATAGTAGGAATGCACCGATAAGCAAACTGGCCTATTACCGTTTAATTGACAGTTGATAATCGGCTGATTAATGATCATAATGGTTATTTTTAATGCTACCAATTCCCCGTCACTTCTTTTCTTTTCTTTCTTTCTTTCTTTCTTTGACTTTAGAAATAGTTAACAGTTTATTTCTGATTCTGTGATATTTTTCTCATCTTTCCTAATTTTACAAAAATAATTTCAAAATTTTATGCAATTTCTTTCAGCCAATTATGGGCAGCCTGTGGTCAGCAGAAAATTTTGGAGCATTTTTTAGTTTAAATTTATTTTTGAATTATTAGTAGCCACTTAATCCAATTTTTTTGTTCATTATAAAAAAAAAAAAAAGTAAGTTTATCTAAAAGCACTATTCTAAAGGTTGAAAATATTGACTCATGAAACATGATGCAACATTGTATGTATGTGCATATTTATTCAAAATAAAAAAAAAAATGAAATAAATATTCCTTCAAGATCAGTTTGTAAAAAAATATATATAAGTAAAGTATTAGGGATGCGCTCATAAGACGATTACCGATTAATCGGCTGTTGATTAATCGGCCAGGGCCGATCAATGATCATGATATTTGTTTTTAATACTATCAAATTCTCCAAGTTTTTTTTTTCTTTTTTTTTTTTTACCATTTTGACTTTAGAAATAGTAAATAGTCTGTTTCTGAGAGAAGATTTTTTTTTTTACATTTGGCGAATTTTCCCAAAATAATTTCCTGAAGTTTCTTTGAAGCAACTTTCATGTTATTGTTGATAAATTTAAGTAATATCAACTCGACTTGAAATTGCTTTTAAAAATAGGGGGGAACCTGTGGTCAGTAGGCTAATTTAGAAACACTTTTAATTTAAATCTATTTTTAATTATTTGTAATCATTTAATCCAAAACTTATTCTTATCGAAAATCACAAAGGTATCTCAAAACACTATGCTAAAGGAAAAAGTATCCTGCGCTCCTACATCATATGAGGCAGTGAGAAGCAAAGGGAGACAAGTGGACATTTTCAAGTTTCGACTAAAACGCGTTTAAAGATTAGCTCCTAGGCAGGCTTTAGTTGAATTTTTTTTCTAAATCATGCTGTATAGCAGCAACTACGAGAGCTACTAGTACCATCTCTTGCCCCAAGACAGAGGAGAGGTTCACCTACCATGCGTACTGGTTACCTCCAAATTTTTAATTTTGCCACTTGCATCCCTTTGCTTTTCAATGCCTCATATGTGGAAAGTGAAAGATTGTTTTCTGTTCAAGGAAATACGCTCGTGTCCAAAATCAAGGTTACAAACATGTTGAGGAAGAGAATATTCGACGTATAGACTGGCCTTCGAGGTCTCCGGATTTCGATCCTATTGAACATGTTTTGGATGGTTTAGGAAGAGCTATTGCACAGCGTAACACGCTCTGGGAGAACGAACTGACTTTATTGCCCCAAGCATTTATTGACACCATGTTAAACACTAAGAAAGTTTATTGTAAAACTTGTATAGCAGTGCATGGTGGTCACAATCCATATTGGAATTGGACTGACTTTTCCTGAGATAAGTGTTTCATCTCTGATTCATAATTTAACACTTTGTAATATACCCTGTTTCTGAATTCACAATGAAAATCTTTTCATTCTTTTTATGTTTCTATGTTCTTTCTTCCAATGTGATAACCCTATGTGCCAAATTTCGTAGCAACACAGTGAATAATATATGTGAACCGGCAAGAATGAGGTTTTATGTCCTGACAATGCTAAAATGCTTATATTTTTCTATTACAACTTAAAAGGACTGAGATTTAATTCTTCATGATACTGATAGGTGAATTTCAACTGTGAGGATTATTTTTTAATATTACATTCTGTTTTACACAGTTTTTGTATTATTTGTCACTCAGCTATGCCCAGTTTTCCATCATTTGTTTATTTTACTCAGCACATTCATACTACATGTTATACTTTACTTAAATTGGCATAAAATCACATTTATTTATGTTAATGAATTTATTCGCAGTAGTTTCTTGTTGAAGACATGCTTAAAAATATATTTGAAAAATACTTTTCCGCCGATAAATCGGTAAAATTTGGCCGATTATAAATAATCGGCAAAATGGCCAATTAATTGGTACTGCCAATTAATCGGTGCATCCCTAGTTAATAGTTTTTTTATTATATTATTCATTCAGTTTTTATTTCCTCATTTATTTGATCAAGAAATATTTTTAGTAATCAAGAAAAAAATATTTCATAAGAAAAGTATTTCATATTTCATTTTGCCCCACATAAAAAAGGTGGAAAATTTCCACTTTTTTCGGAAGCTACAAATTGACTGCTCAAAAATAAAAAATAATGTTTCAATGCAAATTTTGTCATAAAATATATTGCTCTTTCTTTATGTACTGTGATTTTCAAAACAAAATTCTAATTCGTTTACATTGAAAAAGGTAAGCTTCTTAATTATTTCATTTTCCCCCACATTCCCCTACTTTGAAATAATAAAGACAACAAGAAACATAAATGATTTGTTTTCCTCCTAGAAGATCACAAAATGTACCGTCGCAATATATATAAGCTTTTGTCCATTGCAGGCTAAGTTCCAGCCCCTAGCTGCGCAAATTAGGGAGAGTTAATTGATTTATTGGCGTTACAGTTACACAACTACAGATAAATAATTAGTAAAAAGAAGGAACAACGATTATGTTTCGGTTTTTGTCAAGTTAGAGCTATTAAACCGATCGCTGGATTCAACAAACCAATCAATAAACCGTACAGCTGCAACAAGTTGGTTTCTGCTAATCGTTTTTCTATCTCAAAATGGCGAAAAAAAAAAAAGAAAAAAAAAAAAAGCCTAGTTGAATTAAAGTAAGGATCTTTTAATGGGGATTCGGAGTGAGAACGAATGCATTAAAAGATTAAGCTAACTCCTCATAAGCCGGGTCTTCCTTAATGGAAACAAATAGGAGGATGAAATAAACGAAGTTTTTGCTTTTACGTTGAGTAGCAATAAATTGCTGAATAAGCAGGAGAGTGCTTTTTACTTAAATGAAAGAATTCTACTGGAAATGGGTTTGCATATTTTTTCCTATGTTAGCGTAAAGATACTGATACGGGTCATTCTTCAGAAAACGTAACTTTTGAATACAAATATTTTTCAATTTCGAAACAATTTTGTTTACTTTTTTTTTCGTTCTTACGTGAAAGTGTTACATACTAGAAGTAATCATAAACAATGGCCCAACTAAAATCCAATTATTTTATTTATAAATAAATTTTAAAAAATCGTGTTTATAGAAATAGAAAAAAAAATAGGAAACGACTTATAATATTTAAAAATCGAGGCCAATTTAATATTAAATTAGTAATTTTGTTAATTGTGCAAAAAATCAGCTATTTTAATGATTAGATATTATTAAGATCTCTTAATTAAAGCACGGCCCTATTAGTAGTTTCAAATGTATGTTAATAAATAGTACTTAGTAAATTTGAGAATATACTGACAATTTATAATTTTGGTAGAATGCCTTTTGTTGATGTATTTTTCTTCCTTCGTTTATTTTCACCTCAGAAATAATGACATTGATAAGGTCTGTCACGGAGGTAAGGAATTTTCCATTAATATAGACGTAATAGATACATTTTTCAGGCATTTTTTTTTCTTCGTTGCTACAATCTGCACAGTTAAGAATATGAAAACATGTTCACTTCTTTTTTTACATTAATTTACATCCCTGAAATTCAAGTTAACGGAGGTGAGAAGTCAGAGTAACTACACTAAGTTTTTAAAGCAAAATCTATCGTCTTGTTTTTCGACAAAAATCTCACAACTTTAATTATGGCAGAAAATAAACAAGGGAGCTCCCTTGTATCATGGAAAATAAAATTTGATGTCATTACTGCCACGTGTTAATGTGGAATGGAATTTTGTGTTTAGGTAACGGAGGTGAGAATTTATTGTGTGACATGACTCCTTATCCTACTAAAACGAACTAAAACACAATGTTAAAAAATTAAATATACAAAAAACAATTAACATTTGAGACAGTTGTGAAAGGAATAATAAGTAAATAAGTATATACTTTTAATTAAACAAGTTATTAAGCAACATAAACAGTCAGACATGCCACGGAGGTGAGAATTCACATGTGGTGAACCAAAAATATACTTAAAAAAATTATTTTTAAAAAATTGTTGGCAGGTTTAAATAGATATATTTTTGATGAAATTAAAAATCATTGTTAAATGAATTGTTCCTTAAAGCTTTTACTGTAACAGAAAAGTTACACTTTTTGAAGAACGTCCCATATACTCCTGAAATCCTGATGAACTTTACATGTAATTTGAATCTGAACTGCAGCACTGTTTACTGGTAAATATTCAACTCTTAGGACTAACTGTATTTTGAAAAAGCGTCTAATGATACTCATGTTATTTCAGGGCAAATTATAACAAATATTTCGTGAAAATAACAATACAATAGTGTAAAATTAGAGCTTACGAAGACACTATCTTACGCACTAGACTAATGTGTTTGCATTATTTTGCAGTGAGAAACCATGGTAACCGCTAATTTGCTATTCCCAATTTCATTTGTTTCCAAAGTCTCCCCAGCGAAATGAGTCTCAAGTGGAGTAAACACATTTTCTCCAAAATAAATTATTTTGTCGAGTCTCAAAGCAATAAGTAAAAATAAATGACTGCCGCTAGTAAATATAACCTGTCAAGGATGCGTTTAAATCATACTTAGAAAAGGTTTATGTTCCATATTTTACAATAAAATATTGAGTTCCGGTTGAGTGTCAGATGGACATGAATAATTATTCAACATTTTGTAGTTTCTTGTGTTTATTATGTGAAGCGTTTGGTGGTTTGGTATCAAAACCAGCACAATCCACATTTTAAAGTGTTACAGGAAGATACGAAAAATATTTCACGCTCAGCTCACTTCATTTTTCCATTTTTTTTTTTTCGTTTGAGAAACTGTACGACTTCATTTTTTTTCCTATTTTTAAATTAACGGCATTTTGTAATTAGTTAGATTAAAATAATTTGGATGTAGTTGTGGTTTTAAAATTAATAAATTTTCCCATGCAAATCCTAATTAAACTCATGTGGTTTCTCACTTTTATGCCATGTACTAGACTGAAAATACAAAAATGTGAGTTGATTAAGCAATTTATTGCAATTTATTACAATCATATCGTGGATGTTCTCCGTGCGTTTTTACAGTGGCGATATGGTAAAAACATGGATTGAGCTAATTTTGAAGTAAAATGGGGTTTTAGTAGCGGTTTTCGACCTGATTGAGAGCTCTGTGGCGCGATAGTGTAGGCAAATAAGTATCAAATTATGAAGAGAAAAGAAGCAAACCCCTTTTGAAAATTCAAGAATTGAAGTCTAATAGCGTTGTTAGTGTCACGACTGCAATTTCAATACTTCTCAACTGTAATTCGAATTACTTACATGAAATTAATAAATTTAAGCAAGGGTAATCCGAGGTGATTCCTTATCACTTCATTTCTATTGTAAAAACGGTCACCTTATTTATTCTTAAAAAACGAAATTTTCATAAAGCATAAAATATTGCATAAAATCCAAGAAAATTTCTTCAGTATGACTACATTTACTCAATTGAGGCAATGAGAAGCAAAGGGGTGCAAGTCACGTTTTCTAGTTTTGAGTAAAACGCATTTAAAGCTGCAGTCCTAGGTAGGCTTTCATTGATTTTTTTTTTCGAAATCATGCTGTATAGCAGCACTTACTAAAACTAACTTTGTACAAAAACAGCGGGGAGGTTCACCTTCCATTTCTGCTGGTTATCGCCACATTTTAAATTTTGGCACTTACATTCCTTGGCTTTTCACTGCCTCACTTGTAATATGCTGCTATGAGTCATATATTTAAGCATTTTGTTTGTAACTGCTTACTAAACTTGTTATTTCCAAGAAGGGTTCCTAATCATGCATATATTTATAAAGATCCTCCTTTCTCGCAGAAGTGTCAATTATTTGTGCTTTATTTCTAGGTGTATCTAAAAAGAGTATTGATTAGCTTATGATTATTTGTTCCACATTTATTAATAGCATAAAAATTAATTGTCATATACTGCCCTTTTCAGATAGGGCAAATATTGAACACCGGAAAAATTGCTGATCGTGTTCAGTTCTTATTGAAATTATGGTCAGAAACATGTAGTGGGAGAACGTGGGGCAAAGTGAAATGGTTAAGATGACTGAGCATTTTCAAAATCAAACAATGGGAAATTCGTTTTGAAAATTACAGTATATAAACAAAAGTACATTGCATTTTATAACAAAATTTACATTAAAACATACTTTTTAATTTTTGACAGTAAAATTATGCCTTGAAAAAAAGGTGGACATTTTCACTTTTTATTTTTATGGGGCAAAGTGAAAAGGAAGTATTTTTCGAATGAAATATTTCTATTCGATTGGGAAAAATATTTTTGAATGAAATGAGCAAATAAAATGATAATTTAATAAATGAAATAATGAAGCAATAAACTAATAAATTAATTAATTTATTAATTAAAACATGAGGAAAACTAAATGAGTGAATAAAATAGTGAATGAGTAAGAAAATAATTGAAATAATGAGTTAAAAGGTGATTTACTGAATGAAGGAATGAAAATAAATTAGCTAATAAATGAATATGTAAGTGATTTAGTAAATAATTGAATGAGTAAACGAAATGAACTATTTCACTTTGCCCCATCCACTTTGCCCCGCATTTACTTGACTAATTGTGAAAAATGTTAAAAATACAAACGAGCTAAATATTAACTAAATAAATACTGCACCCATTATTAGAAGGTCTCAATTAATATTTGAAATGCTAACAACAAGAACTTTATCATTTGATAAGATAAAAATAATTTTTGACTTGCAACAAAATATTACAATTTTAATATCAATTTTTGAAAATTGCTTGTATTACCCTATGCATTGATTTTCAGAGGCAATTTTTTCTTTACTGGAATAGACTTCAAACGTTACTAAATAGTTAAAATATTTCTAGGTAAGTGGCACTAAAAGCGGAGTAAATGTTTCACCATTTCACTTTACCCCGTATTCTCCTACATAATTTTAGTTCTTCTAGGTGACAGTTAATATTTATTAAAACTACAACACTATAAAAATACTGAAAATAATTTTAAAAATATGAAAAAATAAAACAAGGATAATGAACAAATATTAGCAATCTTAATGAGGCAAGATCAAAGTTGCTTGTAGAGTTTCAAATGTTGAGTCTTTTTATCTTTCCAAAAAAAAAAAAAATGTTATTGCATGCTGCTTAACTCTGATGTATTGTTCTCAAATTACTGCTGTATGACTATTTTAAAAATATATTTTTTTTAACAAAGACTAAGTTATCTTTAATTACCGGAGAAATGATAAAGAAATGTTCCGATTCAGAGGTAATTCCTGATCACTGAAATATAAAATCAAATATACTAAATTCTATTGTAATTTTCAAGGAAAAGAATGTTGCATAAAACCATGCCTTATAAGTGATCGAATTTTTGTAAGAAAGTTAAAACCTGCGACGTGCGAACAGTTCCTTTTTTGAGCAATCACGATTGCTTATTGTTCTCACTTGACTGTTTTGATGTCCTTTGATTTTATTTTCCCACCGCCACCCTCCGCAGCATCACCGTCGACCGGGTCCTCACGATGTTGCTCCTATAGCGAAAGCCGTCTCCTGGTTGCGTCCATGTTCTACACATACGCGCATACATACACAACCACACACACACGCATACATACATAACTACACACACACGCACACATACACACACAACACAAACACATACACCTACACACATACACCTACATACACATACATACAGACACCTACACATACACACACACAAAAACATACACACATACATACACACAAAAACATACACACATACATACACACAAAAGCATACACACATACATACACACAACTACTCACACATTCATGCATACATACAGACACCTGCACATACACACAACTACCCACACACTTATGCCAGCACACAGACACAAACACACATGCCTACACACTCGTACACATACCCTCAACACACAAACACATACCCCCCACACAAACACACACGCCTACATACACACACTCGTGATTGCGAAAAACATAATTTGAATTCAAGATGTCAAAATTCAAATTATTATTTTTTTTTTTTTTTTTTTGAGCAATCACGATTGCTTATTGTTCTCACTTGACTGTTTTGAATTCCTATGATTTTATTCCCCCTCCCCGCTTCCCTCTGCAGCACCACCGTCGACCGGCCGGTTGCCTCACGATGCTGCTCCTCTAGCGAAAACCGCCTCCAGGTTGGTCACTTACTTGCCTACACTTACACATACACTTACACACACATACACCTACAAATGCACACACAAACACACACACCTACACACAACTACCCTCACATACACAAACCCCTCACACTTACAACACACAACTACCCCCACACACACATACACTTACACACACAAACACATACACACATGCATACATACAGACACCAACACATACACACATACAAATACCTACACACACACTTACACATACACACAACTACCCACACATACCCACCCACACAAACACTCATACATACAACTACCCACATACACATACCCACCCACACAAACACTCATACATACAACTACCCACATACACATACCCCCCCCCACACACACAAACACACACGCACACTCGTGATTGCGAAAAACATAATTTGAATTCAAGATGTCAAAGTTCATTTTTTTTTTTTTTTTAACGAATTGGATGTTTGCATTTTTATGTGGAACTTCTCCGTCTCGCCCATAAAGTAAATACTTAATTTTCTGCAACATAAAATAACAGTCATAAAACAAATCATTGTTACTGTTTTATGGCAAACATTTTTAGTTTGTTTACGATTTATGAATGGATGTATTATCAGTTGTTTAGCTAAAGAATCAAGCAAAAAATGTATTTAACTAAAACATAATTCAATGAAAGCAATGTTCTGTATTCTTTCAGTTTATTTATTTTTTGCTTTATTCATCTCAGTATTTTTACTGTAACACTTAGAAATCCCCGGAAGGTATTATAAATAACTCAGTATACACTCAAGTGTCAAGTTCACAAAAAAATTGATAGATATACTGTCGTGTCGTAACTGCAAATTATATTTTTTTTTAATTTTCGTCATCTACTGTATGTTTCCTTTATTGCACGAGCTTTCTCATTTTGTTTGCGCTGAATAAAAACGTTAATTAATACATGTTCCCATTATTAGTATTGCATTCATAGCACTTTTCTTCAAATATCTCAAAAACTCATTTATGCATATACTGCCGTTTACCTACCCACGGCAGTACACACGTATACATAAATAAGATTCATAAATATATAGATAGATGCATAGAAAGATGAACGAAAATAGGCAATTCTGTTTGATGGAGATACGATTTGATCTACTGAGACATTAATATACAGTAGGAGAAGCCAGGGTAATAAGAGACGCAGTCAAAAAATCACTATATATATATATATATATATATATATATATATATATATATATACTTAGATAACTCTAAAAATATTGTAATATAAAATACCATACGTATACTTTACTACAATACACTTATTTGAAAGTTTATAACATGTTTTGAATTTTTTTTCATACAATGAAAAAAACCTTCACGTTGAACTTACCTCAAAAGCTCGTGACTTTCTTTACGTTTTTATTTATTTTATTTTGTAGGTGAGGTGTTTGGGATTTATTAATGTGTAAATTTCTGACCAAGACTATGACTATTGTTGTACTATTTTTTGAAATCTTGAAACACTTTATTTACAGGTTGTGGGCCAGTCTCTTATTACCCCATTTTTATTTTTTGTGGGGGTAATAAGAGATGGGTGTCTCTTATTATCCCCTTATACTAACCATTTTGTTTTAGGTAAAATACAATGAGTTTGATGGTTAGTCTAAGTTTGGCAAGTTCATAGAATAGTTTTTTTTTCAACGTAGCCTAAATTTAAAATCAGCTATGCTCATCAGAGCAGACCATATTTAGATGTTATAAGTGTATGATTCTATGCGTAGAATGTCTGTAAGTTACTAATAAGTCACTACTACTTCATTAGATAATAAATAACCTAGGTTTATTTATACTTAGGTACTAGAAAAAAATCCCAACTCACTTTTACTAAGACACGTTTTTTACATATTTTTGACTATACTTTAGAGATTTTTTAAAATATTTTCCGGCCACTTTAAAAATTATATTGATGATTTGGTCTATCCCTAGGTTATGTACATTATTTAGAACTATCATTAAGTCTAATATTATATTATTTAGAACGTAGTATTATAAGAAATTAATTTCACAAAGACATTTGTAAACACTACTTTTTGAGAAAAAATAATTTTTTTAACGGATGAAAGTATCAAAGATTTAAAAATATTGGCGGATTCGGAATTGTTTGCAGCTACCTCTCATTACACCCCTATGATTTTACATTGCTATATAAGGGGAGTTACAGCCTTAGTCGCTTATTACTCCACACGAGGTTATTAGAGACGAGTTATTGGAATTTTTAAATATTTTTAACCAAAATATTTAAGTTACATAATCACTTAAAAAATCAAGAGGAGTCCATTTAATTCAGTTAGAATGGGGTATTTATTTCAAGTTATTTGGAATATTAGGATAAATTTTATTAATTTATTTTGTCTGTTATTACCCCAAATTCCCCTAACGATCATTGACATACAGCTTAACTATCCACATAAAGCAGTGTTTCGAAGCATTTGTGTTGTTTTGTATTTTGTTTATCATTAAGTATAAATTATAATTACATGCATTAATACTAAATCTCTTACGATAAAACACATACCATTTGAATCAACCTAATGTATTACTGTATATTTTAGGTGATTGTACTGTCTGAACCACGGTTGAAAAAGCAGATGATGGGACGTAAGCGAGCTTTAGAACGCGCTGTAGAAGGCTTAGGCCAGCATGGTCTAGTGGGCACATCTGATAAGACACTCATGAATCTTCACGAAGCCTTGAAGGTTGAATTTGAAAGAGCTATTCACCAGTACAAAGTAGCCGTTCAGAAGCTAGACGAGTTATGCCTTACTCCCAAGCAGCTAGTGACACGGTCACTCTCCTATGGGCCAGCACCTACAAAGGCAAGTCATCAGAGACAATTAAGTCTCCGACAGAACGAGATCCAAGAAAGACTCATAAAAAATAAATCCCTCTTGAATGTGATCGAACCCACGCTTACCGATCGATCCTTGGATCTTCTGCTCAAAATTTTACGAAAGCGAGTCGAAATTGATAAAGACATCATCTTCCAGTTTACTCAGCTCAAGAAAGAAGTCACGGACGTCAACGCAGATGCTGTTGTAGCACCTGTATTGATGAAGTTTTCGAGAGGTTGCTCCAGGGTTTTACAGCTTATGAAGGAGCTTGGAGATGATGGTGAAGATGATACGAGCAGTAGTGATATATCAGGATACCACAGCGACTCTGACTCGGCAATTGCAAGCGGGAGTTTACAGAGTAGTAGTTGTAGAAGATACAACCTTATGTATCGATCAGGTAGGTTCCTTTTAAAACTTTTTGCTAATTATTATTCTGAGCGTTTTTCGTTGCCAGATTATTGAGTGTTTATTAAATAAAACTTATTGTATAGAAACAAAAATAGGCTAACCTTGTTTTAACATCAAAGACTAAAATCATCGGTTCAACTACTCAGATTTTTCAACTACTCCTGCTTCAAACATGGCAAAAGTTACTTCTACCCAAAACTCCCAGGTCCGTCATTTCAAGACTTTTCCTTAGGGTTCAAATATCAGACTCCCCGCTCTGCTCTACCTGATAGCGTATCAGGGAACTAGAACTAGGCTGGGAGCCTAAGGGAAAAGGAGATAGGGAAAAACAATAACAGAAACACAAAAATGCGTGATCAATGCTAACATTATAAATGCGAAAAAGAGATTGTTTATTTGTAATGTTCTCGCGGCTTGACAACTCAACGATCATCATGAAATTTCGCATACACGTTGTTAAGAGTGCAGAATGGAACATAAGGTCCCTTTCATCCAGAAAAACCAATCGAACGGTTCGAATTTCAATTTTAGGATCCAAAAATCCTTTAAAAAGTCTCATTCTACCCGAAACAGTTGTCGTATCGCCTCGATTTTAGTTTCATTCGAAAGCCCTTGAGAAACACCTCCTCAGAAGAATACCTTCCTCTGGATTTGAAACAACAAAGGGCTTAAAAAATCACCAGGAGAAAAACTGTAAGCAATTTTTAAGTAAAAATGAATTTTAAATTGGATATTTATCTTCTGCACAAGCTCTGTTATTACAAGCGCGAATAGAACCACTGAGAAGAAAGATCAGGGGCCATTTTTTTCTCGACTGTGAACTAATAAAATTCTTGATTTTGCTTTGAGGCTTTTTCTACAAATCGTGGGATATGAAATTTAGTTATTTTCCCGTGATTTGCTCATTTTTTCTTTTTGCTTGCCGGCAGAAGCTAACCAAAGATTTCAGTTGCATTAATGGAGACCAATGCTACTCATATTACTCTAATCGAGGATTCAGATTTTCCTTTAACGTTGTTTAAGAATGTTTGATGCTAATAAGGATTTTAAGAGACTCACATAGTTATTCTAATACAGACTTTCAGAAAACTGTTTCAAAGGGGAATTTTTCGAGCCTATGGTTCCGATTTCGATGGGGATTTAAAGAGAGAATGTTGATGCTATCTTGATTTTTTCCTCATTCTGAAACGGTTTTTTGGAACTAATTTCCTTATCCAGATATTTTTCAAAGGCCCGCTGATATTAACTGAAAATTGCAACTCTGAATTTTAACAGGGATTTTTAGAAATTTATGTCCTTATCATACTTGGGCATATTAGGGAGTGTTTTTCTTTTGCTAATGAAGAGTTTGATTTTTTTTTTTCTTTATTCAGTCTACATAATATCGACAATTCCAAACACAAACTGTTGCCTTTTAAATGTGTAAGGAAGTTCATTGATCAATTTTTATTAAAGAAATACCTCTAAACGTCTTTTAATTTAATTTCAAAGCTTAAGTGAGCGGTTTTGTCCCTCTATCCCCCGTTTTTACACATTTTTACTCGTACGTATTGTGGGATGAAAAAGTTACATGCATTAAAATTTCCTTCGTAAAGCTTGGAGCAAAGTGCTTCAATGAGATTTATTTACAACTAGTGGAACCCGCACGGCTTTGCCCGTAATAGAAAAATTGAAAGGTCTTTTGGTTCGCCTGTATATTTACAAATTATGTATGGTGAATTTTCTCGCCAATTGGCTTGTACACACGTTACAGTTCCACGTTATGATAATTTCGTATTTTATCATAGTTTTTTTCTTAAAATTGGAATAGAAAAAGAACCACATCGAATTTTCGAAAAATCGCTTCGAGGTGCACACCTCCATGCTACAAACTAACTTTGTGCCAAATTTCATGAAAATCGGCCCAACGGTCTAGGAGCTATGCGCGTCACAGACATCCTACAGACATCCTCCAGACATCCAGACATCCTCCGGACAGAGAGACTTTCAGCTTTATTATTAGTAAAGAAGCCATAATAAAGTACAAAGTGTTTTTATCGCGTGTTCTACTAATTTTAGCAGCCCTCACAAACAAATATACATGTATTAAAATACAGTGACTCTGATAAGTTGAGCCATGACTTTGACAATGTTTACTTCCTTTTATGGTAACAGGAAAGGGTAATTGACCGTGAGCTGAGTTGGGTTACTTTCGCAGTAGTGTGGCGAAAGTACTCCAACCCATAACGGAGTGAATTTCATTTCCCTTTTTCATTGAACATCCCAAAAATAAGTAAACATTGTCAAGTTCAAGGCTCTGCTTATCAGTACCATTCTATATATTGCCAATTGTGTTGCTCAAGCATTCATTCACACAAAATGGCTATACAGTCGTTTTTTCCTAGAAAACCTTTCGTAATCGTCATTGTCAAACAATCGCTCCGTCAAACGATGCGAAATTTTCTCATAACCCCGTCAAAAAGCATAATATAACTAAGAACACTAAGGGGTACTGCCCTCGGCTCAACAGGGATGGAGGTCGCGGTGTTCTCGTTTGGGGAGGCATCATGCTTGGTAGTCGTACAGACCTTCACATCTTCGACGCAGGTTCAGTCAACGGGACCCGTTATTGTAACGAGATTCTTCTTCCATATGTGCGTCTTTTTAGAGGCGCTATGGGTCCGCAGTTCCTTTTCATGGACGACAATACACCATGTCATCGCACAGTAGCTGCCGAACAGCTCTTAGAGAGTGAGGATTTTGAACGTATGCATTGGTCGGCACGATCTCCGGATCTCAATCTCATCGAGCATGTATGGGATTTTCTAGGCAGACGCTTGGCAGCTCGTACCTTACCACCAGTAACGATTCGGGAGCTTCGATTGGCGCTGCAAGACGAATGGGCAGCATTGCCTCAACAACTCATTGACACCCTCATTCTCAGCATAGGCAGACGCTGTGAAACCTGCCTAGCAGTCGGGGGAGATCATATCCCACCGACTTTCCCCCTCTTGTTTTCCCCCTCTCCCTGTTTGCCATCTGCGGTGGCCCAACGTCGCCTACGGCGGGTGACAACTGTGATTTACCCCTGGATGTCCTGTAGACATCTTGGATGTCTTGTAGTGCTGTTTTTATAAATTTATATCTCCGACAACTTAAGGTTTAGATAGGTCACTAGGGAGGAATGGCTTCCCGTTGATATACGTTATCGAACGGTAAACAGATGACATTCACAGTCCGGAGGAGATATGGATCTAGACACATACTGACAGACGCGCAGATGTTTTAATTGTATAGATTACATTTCACTACTCATTACCTATCACAGCTAGTCAGACGAAATTGACTTTTAAAAAAAAGTTAGGATTTTAAACGTCTGTTAAAGTGAAACTGTAAAAGTTTTGGTTCTAAAATAATTATTTATTAGTTTAATACATTCACACTTTTCCTCATTTTCGTATTTTTACATTGTAAACTAGATTTTTCTTATTAATATACAGTCAAGCAGGCCTATTAGAATATCGGTTAAAAGAATATCCCGCTTATTGTAATGTTTTCCAAGTATCAAACCAATGTAATTTGTTATTTTGATCCCGGCTAATGGAATATCCCGTTTATTAGAATAACTTTTCGTGGCAAATTGGCTACTCCATTAAGCGGGTTCGACTGCAAGTGTTTTTATTTGTTGCACCTAATTGACAGAAAGACTTTCGCGATGGATACATTTGCATAATTTCATTTGCCACCTTTTTTTCCACACCTTTATGATTCGCTAACCTTGTGTTGCGTCATGTTTCCTAACTTTTTATGAAAGATTGAAAAGCATCTTCAGCGTTTCATCTGAAAGTGACTTTTTCTCCCCCCCCCCCTCCCCTCCAGCACCTTCGCTTCCCACTGAAAATGCACACGTCATTCAAGAATTTTTCACAAAAAGACTATTTTAAATTCGTAAAAAAGCGAAAAATAACTATGAAGTATTTTTAATATGTCTTCTCTTTATTCATTTTCACTTAAACCACAACGATCCATTTTAAACGAGACTATCTCCTTCTCAAGTAGCTTGTCCCGTTGTCCTCGCACATCGCTGTGGGATGCTGAAATGTCCCGTTTTAGTGACAGAATGGAAAACTGGAAGTGTTTTTAATGATAGTCGCTGTGTTGAATTTAAGTATTTTCACACCAATAATTTGAATCATGTGACCTTTCACATAATTATTAAATTTATTGCGTAATTGATTTCTGCTAAGGAATAATTTGTGAACTGCGGGAAAAAGGGGGGGTTTGAGCCCCCCCCCCCCTTGAAATTAGAACTTTCTTGCTTTTGTACTTTTTTCTTCCCAAAAATGTAAAAACATTTATTCTCCAGTCATTAATGAATAAGTTATTAAAAATGACAAATTTTAATGATTCTAATCTGTCCTGAAATCGGTTCCCACGGAGAAAATACCCTGCTAAACCATGGGAAAAATATCTGAGCCCCCCCCCCCCCCTTCCTTACAATTTTGCATATGGACGCCCTTGGTTCTTAAGCAATGTTGATTGTTCAAATAAATTGTATGATTTTGGCTGATTACTGACAAGGATGTCATTTTTATTTAAAATCAACACCATATATTCTGAAGCAAATTTGTACAATAAAAATATATCACTACATAAATTCTTTTCTTAAAGAGTCGAACTCTACTCTTTTCTATAATCAGCACAAAATGAAACTGCAAAAAGTAAACGACATTGTTTCAAAAGTTACTTAAATTTTCAAAATTTCCCATTTTGAGTAAAAAAAGATTAAGTGTTCAACTTATACAATGCATTACTAGGTAGTAGTGTTTACATGTACGAAGGCTTTATTATTTCATTCATAGAACTTCTTGTGATTTTTTTTTAAATAAATTTTTGCTCTTAAGTAAATAAAATCGAATTCTTCAATTTTTGTAGAAAATACTTTTTATTACATGTTCACGTAAAATACCAAATAATATTCTCAGCCAGCAAAGGGCAAGGAAACAACATTAATAACAGAGAAACGACATTAATATTTCGTTGAAACATCCTTCTTAATTCCGTTTATTGTGGCCATTGCAAAAATAAAAAATAAAAATAAAAATAAAAGGCACAAACGTTAATAAAATTAAATATTGCAGAAGTTAACAACTTGAAAAATAATAAATGTAAAGAACAGCGGAAATGATAAATTTTGAGCAAAAGTAGCACTTATTTATTACAGAAATAAATTTTTAATATTTTAATTCAAAGTTTGTTCTCAAATCTCCCCCCCCCCCCTGATACTAACCAAATGTGTGATCCACTGATGTTCATTTGTTCTATAAATGATAAAACTATCTCATTCATTGAAACCTACATAATTTTTGACAAATCAATAGAGAACGAAAACTCAAAACTACGAAAGTATTTGGAATGCATTCCGAACGTTGTTAACCCTCGCCGGATCTTACTTTTTCTTTTCTTTTTCTTTCTTACCGGCTGAATGGAAGGCTTGTATTGCAGTGACGTTCCTCAATGTCGCTCATTCTCCAGACGAAACTCGAAGACGGAAGGGGCGCTCAACAAATTAAAGCAGGGAAGATTATAGGAACGGAATGTATGTTACACTGACCTCCGCGTAACGCGTATCCCAAACAAATTGACCCAGTTTCTCGAAGTTATCCACAGTATGTCTCGTTTTGAATGGGACAATTCCCATTTCAGGTAGCTTGTCCCAAGTGCGGTTCTGAGTTGATGTTAGCTTTTGTCCAAGTGCGGTTCTGGAGTTGATGTCAGCTTTTGCCCAAGTGCGGTTCTAGAGTTGATGTCAGCTTTTCCCCAAGTGCGGTTCTAGAGTTGATGTCAGCTTTTGCCCCAAGTACGGTTCTAGAGTTGATGTCAGCTTTTGCCCAAGTGCGGTTCTAGAGTTGATGTCAGCTTTTGCCCAAGTGCGGTTCTAGAGCTGATGGAGGGGGGGGGGGGGTCTCACACGCATAAATGTTCTGAAAAAAATTGAATTTTACAGAAAACAACAGAAACTCCTTTTTAGTGAACACAACGTTGGTGAAGCACAAATTAGCAACAAATTGCAGACGCTTGTTTCGGGGTTTCAAGGAACTCCTTCTTCATTGCAAAAAGTCAGATTTTCGATATTATCCCACAAAGTTATTCATGAATGAAAGCAACTCATTTCAGTATAAAGCGAGACATTTTGGATTTTGGGTCGTTATAGAAGGAAGATTTTGAAGAATCTTCCGGTTTCGTACGTTCAAACGATAATAGCTGATTTGGAATGAATGAATACACAAGACGTTAGACGTACAAGGATACACATCTCTTGCGCAGCAAAAATTTGTAAAGCAAGTTTACACCGTACTCAATGAATTTATGAGACATTAAAAAAAAAAAACTAGAAAAATTGTCCAAACTTAGCACAAACGAAAGGAAAAACCGTTATAGAAAAAAACGATGGGTGGATTTTTAGGACAGAATAGGAATCTCAGTCCCTAGCAGTTCAAAGCTGAATTTCACGCTTTGCAGAGAATCCTATATTGTAGAGTAATGCCTGAATAAAAGGGAGGAGGAGGGAGATGTATTCTGAAACGGAAATTCTGCACTTTTCTTAAAAAATTGCTTTAGTACGCGAAATGTTTTTTTAATTGTGTTTTTTTCCTGAAGGGCACAATTTTGTAAAAGGAAACGATAACTGAAACGTTCGAAATTTTTTGTCTTTTTCTTGTAACCCATTGGTTCAATTTCAAACGATTAAATTCAATAAATTTTAAAGTAGTTAAAAAACTAAGCCGAATGTCCAGATCTATAGAAGAAAAATAAAAAAATAAAATAAAATAAAAATTGAACATGTATTATTACTTGTTTCTTTGATCTCTTATGAAACATATATTGATCAGAAATGAAATAATTTCAGTACGTTTCGATAATTCTTATATGCTGCAGATCATAATTAGTTTTGAGAAAAACTTTTGAACGGCACAAAATGTAATTAATGCTTTTCATAACTTTCCAGCCAAAATTTTGCTTCAAATAAAGCCCAGACTAAGAAATAAACTGCTTAGATTAAATTTAGAAAAAGACTACTTCTGAATTTGAACAAAATATTTTTACGAGGACTTCCATTAGCATCACAGTTACTGCTCGAAATTTTTGAAATGATTATGCTTCTGGTGGATTTTTTTTTTAAACTTGTTTTCAATTATATTTCACTCTGATGATACTCTAAAACTTACGGTTCAGGGCAAAAAATATTCCTTTGGTTTTCTATTCTTCCCATTTTAGAGATTTACTTTCTTGTTTTTGAACTTCAGAAGTTGGCAGTGGTGCAATGAAGAGATCGCGAAGTATATTGGAAAAAATCCATACTAATAATATAAAGCAGTAGAGTTTGTTGTTTGAACACACTAATCTCAGGAACTACTGGTTCGAATTGAAAAATTATTTTTGTGTTGAATAGTCCATTCATTGAGGAAGGCTATAGGCTATATACAACATCACACTATGACTAATAGGAGTGGAACAGCAATAAAAAAAATGTTATTAAAATGGGAAAACGTATATTATAATATAAAATGATTGAAACGCAGAATATAGCAATAGTGGCTCGACCTGAAGAAGTGGGCATCACGATCCAATAGGCGTAGGTTCGAGTCAGCCATGAGGCAAATCTCGAGGGAACTTTTCAGAGGAAATAATAAACTATGCTAAAAATGATTTGTAAAATATATATATACGTATCACTGTCTTATTTTTATTATTAACTAATAATATAAAGCTGAGGAGTTTGAACGCACAAATCTCAGGAACTACTGATTCGAATTGAAAAATTCTTTTTGTGTTGATTAGTCCATTCACTGAGGAAGGCTATATGGTATATAACATCACGCTATGACTAATAGGAGTGCAGCAGCAATAGAAAAATGTTATGAAAACGGGAAAATTTATATCTATATTAATAATTATACGGCTGAAAAGTTTGAACACGCTACTCTCAGAAGCTACTGGTTCGAATTGAAAAACTCTTTGTGTTGAATAGTCTATTTATTGAGGAAGGCTATTTCTTTAAATCAGATTGACCGAAATGTTTGTAATTGCAAATTAAATGTTTAATTAATTGTTTAGTTCTATGAATTCCTAATAGATGGCCGACAGCGTCAGTAGCTACAAGGAACCATGCCCATGCTACGTTGTTGTGATCAGCGAACAGATTTTCGAATGCGATTTTTTTTCGATGTTCAGGTACATAATTTGTAGGATTTTTCTACTGGATTTTGTTTTCCTTATTTCTTCAACATTTGGTTTTGCTCTCCTAGTTGAAGACAGTTACTTATCTAAGTAAATAATTTTATTTGTTGGATTATTCAATTGTGATTGCTCTTTATAACGCTTTTATTATAGCATTGTTTATGTGTCGGAACACTTTAAATTGCAGGGAAAAAACCGCTTCACTCGCTAAAGGGCAGGGTTACGGTAGCGTGGTTGCTTGGCGCGTACAGAGATGAACTATGTAGTTGTAGGATTATTTTGAAGAGAAAAGCTACTGTTAATATTTTTATGTGTTTTGGAGAACAGTTTTAAATTCCAAAGAGACTTCAATAGGATCATTTGACATCAGAAAGGGGACAGGGTCGTGGATTTTTTTTGTTCAACGGACTTTCTTTAACTTCTTAGCACGGGCATCGCCGTGCGGGTACTGCTAGTGAAATAATAATTTGCCTGCGATAAAAACGATGAAAAAATCTTTTTTTTAACTTGACTCGTCACTCCACTGCCTCTAGAAGCCCATTCCTCTTCGGAGGATATAAAAACTAGCTTTAAGAAGCAAAGAGAGGTTTTAAAATAAAGTAATGGTGTTGATGGCCAAGAGAAAGAGAGAGATTGCATTGCTACTATTCGATAACGGTCGGTTCTTATAGGGTGAAGCGTGACATTTTTGGCATGAAGGGAAAATAATAAAGAAATAAAAATTTGAACCTTTTAGGATTGTTTACAAAAGAAAAAATATTTTTATAATGTGAGTTTTCAGAGAGAGATACAAACATATATGTTACTGCTTTTACATGTAATGTCTCTATTCATAGCTTTTACAGATTTACATAATGTAGAATAATGCCATTAAATTAATCCTCATACGTATAATAGCCAAAGATCGAGTAAAGCTCCTGACGTCATCAACAATGAAAGTCGCGCCACGTCATGATAATTTGATAACATCTCTTAGTAATGCTTAACATGCAGGGAAAGGCTTAATTGTGACAATGCTGAACTGGATACGGTGCCTTTACTGTTTTACTAGTAAAACTGTTATTTCAGGGGAATGCAGAAAAGAAAAAGTGGTCAACAATGAATTCTATCTACTGCAGTTTAGGGTTAATGCACTGGAGTTAGGGTTAAAATTTCAACATTAAAAATTTCACCAAACAGCAATTACTTTGTTCAAATGTAAAGCTGTTTTCACCCGTCATATCTTGACGGGCGATTTTCTAGTAAAGTAATGGTGTTAATGTCCAAGAGAAAGAGAGGGATTGCATTAATATTATTCAATAACGGTTTTTTTTAGGATGAAGCATGACATTTTTGGCATGAAGGGAAAATAAAATGGAAATAAAAATTTGAAGCTTTTTAGAATTATTTACAAAAGAAAACAAGAATATTTTTGTAATATAAGTTTTAAGACAGAGATACAAAACTGTAGTGTTACTGCTGTTAAATGAAATGCATGATCGTAATGTCCCTATGCATAGCTTTTACATATTTACATAATGTAATGTTGTTAAATTAATATTTAAATATTATTACAATGCTCACTAAACAAGGGTTTATGAAAATACCGTAAAGGCTGTAAATTTTTACTGTATTTACCACTCTTGACTCTACTGTATTTACCAACCTTGTAAGTGCTCTTTGACCATTGTTATCAGTTACATATTTAGTCCTGAATCATATTAATCAACATCCATAATTTGACCACTTATCTATGTTATCCACTAAAGTACGGCACTGTTGGTGGTCAACTTACACAGGTTTCACTGTACAGCACGCAGTGCCGGCAAAAAAAAAATCTTTACATTTGGTTGGCAATTAAAAACTTTGCATGTAAACTTCTTGTCGTGATTTTACTTGGCATGCTCCGTAGTACCGAATATTTGGTATTCGGCCAAATCACTAGGGAGCTTGGCAAGTAAATCATGACAAGAAGTTTGCATGTAAAGTTTTAATTGTCAACCAAATGTAAGGATTTTTTTGCCGGCACTGTAACTTTGATTTAAAGATACCCGATTTAACGATTTCCTCAATTTAATAATACATTTCACTGGTCTGCATTCGACTACATTAAATATCTATGGTCCTCGCTTAAGCGATGTCTCTGATTTAATGATAACTTTTTCCAGTACCTTGATAATCGTTAAATCGGGGTTATACTGTATTTGTAAATGATGTGTAGATATAGAAGGAGAGGTTTTTTGCATCTTAAGAACAGATTGAAAATTTTAAGTGTTTTTTGTCCCACAAATTAAAGTGAGTTTTTCTAATTGAAAACAACTGTTAGAAACAGAAAACCAAACCTTTTTTGTATTTAAATCAGTGTGCACTTCTCATAGGAGAAGTGAGTCGCTAGCAAGAACGCTACGTGAATCATTTTCGTTTTGACCTATAGATCCAACACATTTTCATTTAAAGGCCTAAAAAAAAAAAAAAAGTTTATTATACAGTGTTACCGGCATGAAATCGTAAAAGTCGACGAATTTTTGTCAATTAGTAGGAAGCTAATAGCTACAACTAATATTGTTCAAATAGAAAAACCCTTGTTCCGCATTGGACTTGATACTAAATCCGCCCGTGGAATGTTTTGTATTTGATGGTAATTGTCTCTACTACAGATTAACAGGCACGCATAGATTTTAAATGATTGTTAGATTTTAATGTGCATAAATATTTTAAGTGGATACAGTTTTGTTATGTCTGTGGGCTAAATTTCGTGCATGTAAATGTGTTCAAATTTCAAAACTCAAATTTAAGCCAATTATTAAAATTCGACGTCAAAGTCTTACCCATTTGTCTACTAACTAAAAAAATCCAACCTATTTAATGATCGAACGAAGATCGGAAAAATAGAACGTACGATTTTCTGCGACTGCACGAACGATCAACTAATTTTAATTGATCCATTTCAACTAAAAAACTATGCGATCATGACTAACAAATAACTTTTCAGCAATTGATGCCTAGTTAAAAACAAGGCGAGGGTCGAATTTGAACATATTTTTAGATAAGTGATAAATTGAGCTATGATCTTGACGATGTTTACTTTTTTTTGGGGAGGGGGGTTCATGTTGTAATTTTTAATACCTTCGGAAAACTTCAACGAAAGTAGTTTTCCACAATTCGGCCCAATTAATCTTCTCTGTTCCTGTTAACCCCCCAAAAAAGTAAATATTGCAAAAGGTCATGGATCTACTTTTGGTAATGGTTTCCCCTATAACCGCCAGAAATAAATTTATTTTTGATACTGTTAAAACAATCCCAAAACTATTCATCGAATTTCATAAAATCTTCTTTTGCAATTAAATTAGTACAGGTCCTCTGGAGCCTCGAACTCCTACGCATTTTCCCGCCTTGCCTCCTCCTTGCCCCACCCCCTCTCTCGACTTAGGCACGGTGGATGTAACCTTGCAAAAAAACATTTCTGAGTGAAAGGACCAAAAAATCAAAAAAAAAAAAAAAAAAAAAAACCCAGCAGATTCAGTTGTCTATATGTACTCAGTCCCCCAGAAGCCTTTGCTTGTGAGCGTTTTCGTCTCCGGAATGCTATCGCCTCCAACCATGTTGTTCCCGAGAGCAAAAGGGGAGGAAATTGGCGAAAATGGCAAGCTGGGAAGATTTATCTTTGCTTTGCGAAACAGAGCGGAATGACGGTAAGTGTTAATAACTTTTCAATAATAGCTGGTACTCATATTTTTCAGCAACCCCTCCCCCCCCCCCCTTTACTTTCGAAATAATTAAGCGAATTTGGCGCTCACTCTTACTTCACGTATTCTCATTCTAATACCTTTTAAAAAAATTTCTCAGTACTAAATTTCTTCAGGGATGGGTTTCGACAGGAGAATTTGAGGCGTTTCGTATCAAAACCAGCTGAATCCTTTTTTTTTTTTACATTTTACACTAGAAACGAAAGGCATGTCACGCTCTGCCCACATCATTTTTCAAAATGTTTTTTTTTTTTTTCCTTTTTCGTTTGATAAACATTCGTGCAATTTCGTATTTGAGTAAAAATGACAACAACGTGCATAAAGTACAAATAAAGTAGTATAAAAGAAGTAAAAACTTGCTGAGTTTTTAACTCTTTTATACTACTTTGTTTGTACTTTATGCATGTTGTTGTCATTTTTACTCATTCCATAGTACTAAGTTTTCGACTGCTTTTTTACAATTTCGTATTTATTTGTCGTTTAAATGAGCATTATTTACTGACAAAAAAAAAAAAAAAAAAAAAAAAAATTGGGGGAAGCTGGTATTTAAGTAAATTGACCATAATTTTATTTTTATGTTTTAATTTAAATTGAAATTAAAATTAAATTCATGTGATGTCTCACTCTTCTGCTGTGTACTAGCCTGCATAGTCAAAAATGCAAGTTGATTTAGCAATTAATTATTATAATGTTGTTCATGTTAGCAGTGCGTTGTTGCAGTGGCGATAAGGTAAAAGCACGGATTGTGCTAGTTTTGAAGTTAAATGGATTTTTGGAAAAGGTTTACAACATGATTGAGAGGGATCCATTCCAAATCGTATTCTGGAGGCTAGGCAACGAAGTATCAAATTACGGGGGAAAAAACACCTTAAAAAAAGTTGTCTGATTTTAATAAAACTAAATACTTCCACTTCATTTTAGCTCTGGCACTTCTATAGCTTTAATAAGAGATATTTTCAACGCATCTACAATAGTATTTATTTCATGCATTGAAAATAAGAAAGAAGCGTCAAGAATTTAGTCAAACGTACTTTCACGCTTTGTATTTAAATAAAAATTTAGCATGTTTCGAAAATGGTGTAAAAATCTAATGAAGTTTTTTTAGTGTTATATATATTTTTTTTAAGTAAAAAATAATAAACATTTTTCAATTTAAAAACAGAAATAGCACTCATCTCTTCTTTTCCTTTTTATTTAATCTTTAGCTTTCGTTTTACAAGGAAATTGATCACTGTTATGGTTTTCACTGTTTTCGCAAATTTCACTTCTCTAAAATGAATTTCACACCTCTGACACTGGCAAGAAATATTTTCACTTTTAATAAAGTCTCTGGGTCAGCTTAGGTCTCTGGTTTTGATTAAGAGTAAAACTACGTCTTAGAATCCTTTAAAATCGTTCTTAAACAATGAAACATATAAGACAAGATAAAATTCTGAGAAGACACATTCCTTGACTTTACCTATCAATAGAACTATTTTAATAATATTACCAAGCGTTTTATTTGTAACAAATGTGCTGCAGCGACTATAGAAAAATCTCAACAAAATGGTTTAAACTAAGTAACAGAAGTTACGAAGAAGAGGAAAAAAAAAAAAAAAAAAAAATATATATATATATATATATATATATATATAATAAAAGTGAAAAATATTGAAAAGACCACACCAAAAGCCCATAGATGCGCAACGCAGCAAAACTAAAAAGCCAAGTAAATATAAAATTAAGCAAACAGAATTTCAAATATTAAACAAATTATATATAATTAATGATGATAAAAAGGAAAATTGCAAACAGCTATTAAGTAGGAAAAGATAAAGTATGAATCCAGAGCTCATCAGTTCATAGTTAAAATTTTGGTCTTTTGACCATAATTAATGAATCCTCCACGGCTGATGAGCTCTGGATTCATACTTTATCTTTTCCTACTTAATAGCTGTTTGCAATTTTCCTTTTTATCATCATTAATTATTTATAATTTGTTTAATATTTGAAATTCTGTTTGCTTAATTTTATATATATATATATATATATATATATATATATATATATATATATATATATATATATATATATATATACCTCAGTAAAATGCAATTTATTCAACAATACCTGATATTTTGTTTATATTCTCAAACAGCCAATGTGATTGATTTTCTGAAAACTCACTACAAGTTTCCGTTTGCACCAATGTTTTGCTCTTTTGACGGAAAAGGGAGAAATTGTTATGAAGAGGTCACACAAGCATGTGATATCATAAAATAGAATCTGAACTTGGAAGATCAATTTTATAATTTTTAAATTCGAAATAACATCAACAATTTATTAGGAGAAATTGATTATGCTCGAAAAAAAAGTGATATGATGTTAAAAAATATTTAAAAAAAAAACAACGTATTTCAAAGGAACTTGATTTTAGATCGACAAAAATATCAGTGATGATCTAAAATGCACCATGTTACCAAAAGAATTGGGAAACTTTTAATTATTTAATGTTTCTATTTATTTTAAGATTTTTGCAGGAGTTGTAAGAAAATTTCTCATATTTTGATGAAGTGATTATTTTACAATGTTAATTGCGAAAGGCATTTTAGGAAACAACGGCTATGTTGTCATTCTGTTTGAATAATTGAGCAATACTATTGGCAATGTAGAGTAAGGTTCTGATAAGCTAAAAATTTTGTTGTAAATACTGTTCAGCCTTGAATTTCGTGTAGATCAAAAGAATTATCATTCCTGTCCCAATTGGGTTTAAACACATTTCTTCCTATCAAACTGTGGCTTTCGATTGGTATTAAAATTTAAATTGGGGAAGAATTTTTCATACTTATAATTGAATATTTATTTTAAAAGTTGATTGAAATTGAACAAAAAATAAGTAAATAAATCAAATTGAAAGAAAAACAAATTTTTAGAGAAATCGCTTCGAGGAACGCAACTTCAATTTCTGAATAAATTTTGAGCCCAATTTCAGGCCTTTAGGTGTGACAAGTGCGTCTGCACATCGTGACATAATACACACACACACACACATGCACAATACAACCAAAAAGTTTGAGGCACTTTGGCACTTTTACGAATTTCTTGAGAAATAAGGGACCAATTGTTCTGTAACCTTTTGTCACACAAAAGGTATGCCCCAGCTTTCATTTTCCAGTCAAAGCTTCCAGTTTTTAAGTCAACCTTGCATTTAGGGGACCAGCAAGAAATTGAGAGAAACAGAAAAGTTTTCTGATCATCCTTCGCCGTAAATAGCTGGGAATTAGCTGTAAATTTCAGAAGTTAGTTGACTTACTATGTGCAAGTATTTTACATATCTTCGGGTCTTTCACGAAGATATAAGAATATTTTTTCGTTTGAAAATACGAATTTGATATTGAATGTTTTTGGCTCGTAACACGCAGAATTCTCCGTTAAACCTAAGCAAACTTTCAGAAAATTTGAAAGTATACTAGATAAATATTATACAAAAATTCAAACTCAAAATATTAAAAACTTAAGGAAATATGATCGTAAAAAGCAATTATTTTTTACTTCGCCGGCGCCAAAGATAGCAATTTCCAACCGTCATAATTTAAAACCAAAGTAGATGTGGCAATTCATAAAATTTTTACCAGTGGACTAGCTTAAAAATTTAGAAAGATTTTGGCTTTGTATGAGCTGTACTTTAATGATTCTCGAAAGCACGATGAATTACAAGGTGTTTGTTCACAAATAAAATGTTTCTACTACAAACTACACCGTAGAAACGCTGAACAATGACAAGTGTTGCCAATTTGCGAACGATCCCTTACGGTTCGTCTCCTATCCGAGAATAATTGAAATTCAGCTGATTATGTCGCCAATACCATTTTAAGCTTTCATGCAAATAGAATTTTTTTTATGTGTTTCCATATCTACTTGGCTACGAAATTTTGAATGTTTTTTGTAAAAATTGTCTGCCAAAAATGAAAAGTAATTTTTCAAGGTAAGTTTTATCGTAAAATAAATTTTATTTCTATATATCCTGTAGTTTTCAAAACAAATTTCCAATTTGTTCATTTTGAAAAATGTTAGTTAATCTTATGTATTTCATTTTGCCTCAGATTCCCTTACCTAATAACAAGTGCAAAAATAAAGCAGAAATGCTTACTCTTCTGGCATCTAAGGAGCTTTTAACAAAAATGGTATCGAGCAAGTCAATACGTAAACGAGAGACACGCAAATGAATATTGAATAAGGCACACACAGGGTTTTTGAATTCATTTGAAGTTGTTGTGGCGGTACTATGATCACACAAGTGCGTGAAACTTGGCAATCTCATCGAGCACTTGAATCTTTTAAGGACCACTGTGGGACATATATGCTCCTAAGTTCAAGTTAATGTTTTAACTGATCTAATAAAAAGATATAAATTCGATTTTTTTTCATGTTATATTGTTCTTTTTTTGAGCAATCACGATTGCTTATTGCTTTCATTTGACTGTTTTTGGCGTCCTATCATTTTATTTTCCCACCGCCACCCTCCGCACCATCACCGTCGACCGGCTCCTCGCGATGCTGCTCCTACAGCGAAAGCCGTTTCCAGGTTGCATCCATGTCCTACACACACAAAAACATACACACACACATGCACACAACTACCCACACATTCATGCCTGCACACAGACGCAAACACATATGCCTACACACACATACACATACCCCTACACACACACACACACCTCCCACACACAAACACACACGCCTACATACACACTCGTGATTGCGAAAAACATAATTTGAATTCAAGATGTCAAAATTCAATGTTTTTTTTTTTTTTTTTTGATAACACTGTAACCTTGAGCATTCCACAACAGAGCTTATCGTCCTAGCCGTAATTCGTTTGTCTTTATGTGATGCAATAATTGTGTTTTCTGTATAAAGGAGATAGTTCTGTGGAAATACTTCTCTTCGAAAGCGAAATGACTACATACAATGATGACCGGTAAATATAGCCCATTCGAATTCAGCCATTTGCATTGCAGATACATGTTATACAATGCAGTCCATCTAATTTGGGATAAAAATTTATTTATTTCTACTTTTTTTGATTTGCCTATTTAAGAACACTGGCAACCCACAAGCCCATCTACCTTAATGCATGTGTTTATGATAGAAGATAGATAGTAGGTAGGCCAAAGGTGACCATGTTAAATTTTTATGATTTTTCATATTTTTCTGATTAGGTTTATTTTGCAGACTTTTTTATGTTGAATTTTATAATTATTTATAACACATGAAATGCATTTTATTCAGTTGTCACCATTTGCACGATGTAAAATTATTCCCCCCTTAAATTTATTAGATTTTAAATCAAGTTCATACGATTCGAGAAAAAAAATCTTTTTTGAAAATGTATCCAAATTAAAAGGATAATGAATAACACATGAATTTAAAAAAAAAAATGAATTTTTACTCGGAAATGCTTCTCCTCAAAAGCGAAATCACTACATATACAATGGCAACCCATCAAGGTAGTCACTTCAAAATTCAGCCATCTGCATAGCAGATAACACATGTTTTACAATGCAGTACCGCCGGTTTGGCATCAAAATTAATCCCTACTTTTTGAGAGTTGTCTATCTCAGGAACACTGGCAACCTTTGGCTTACCTACCTTACAGCACGTGTATAATTGTAACATAACATATAGTAATGGAGACAATCTCTTATAAATTGTAAAATGAGGATGGATTGTAATGCAATTAAAATTTGGTTTCAAAATATTTAAACGACCCCCTCTAATTGTGACATTCATTCCACTTACGAAAGGCTAAAAATTTATTTCAAAATGTAAAAGAAATTGCGAACGATTCTGTCACTGGAATTAATATTCTACATTATGGAATTTTAAGGTAGCTAGTTATTCTGTATCTCCAAAGCCGCTTATCGAAAGCATTTTACGCAAATGTAATGAATAGAAATGAACTGCAGACAGATTTTGAGACTGTAAGAGGTAAAGCCGTTCTAATCAGTTCAGCAAACACAATAAACAATTTCGCAATATTTTCCTCAGAAAATTAAGCTCAGTTTTAAAATATATTTTTGGTCGTTTGTTCTGAATAAGTATCTTTCGAAATTTCTATAAAGTGAAGCAAACATATAACCGTTTCGGGACAGATACATTGAAAGGATTGAAATATTAAAGAGTTAACAGTATAAAAGAGAAATAAAGCGTTTAGTATCATAAACAGCTGAATCTATTTTTAAAAGTTTCCCCCCCCCCCCGTGGGAGAGATTTAAAAAATAAAACATTTCCTCGCTGCACACTGTATTCGTCGGTTTTTTATTTTATTTATTTATTTTTTCTTTTGAAAAACAGTTGGTATGTGACTCTATTTTTCTTTTCCTTTTCAAATGAGCAATATTGTATATTTATTTACAGATAAAAATAATGTTGTTCGAACTGGTGTTGAAGTATATCGGCCTTATTGTTTACTTTTTGCCTCTACAATCAAAATTGTACCCCATTAAGTAATGTATAACATAATCATGTTGGTGATGTCAAACCGTATGATTTCACAGTAGCGTTATGGTAAAAGCGTGGATTATTTTGGTTTTGCGATAAAACGGGATTTTGGAAGTCGTTTTTGACCAGATTGAAATTAATTCCTTTCAAATCACTTTGTGGCACGATAGTATAGAATAGACGAACTAGCAAATTACAAAAAAAAAAAAAAAATAATCTGAATTTTGTCATCCTGAATTCAAATTATGTTTTTCGCAATCACGTGTGTGTGTGTGTGTGTGTGTGTAGGCATGTGTGTTTGTGTCTGTGTACAGGCATGAGTATGTGGATAGCTGTGTGTATGAGTGTTTGTGTGCGTGGGGGCGGGGTATGTGTATGTGCGTGTAGGCATATGTGTTTGTGTGCAGGCATGAATGTGTGGGTAGTTGTGTGTATGTGTTTGTGTGCGTGTGCAGTTGTGTATGTATGCGCGTGTGTGTAGGATATGGACGCAACCTGGAGGCGGCTTTCGCTAGAGGTGCAGCATCGTGAGGAGCCGGTTGACGGTGATGCTGCAGAGGCTGGCGGTGGGAAAATAAAATGATAGGAACGTCAAAAACAGTCAAATGAAAGCAATAAGCAATCGTGATTGCTCAAAAAAAAAAAAAAAAAAAACACACACACACACATTAGTTCTTGGATTGAAAATTCTTGGATTGAGCTGGTTTCGATACTAAACTCTTCATATTTGATTTTAATTATTAGATAACTTCATGGTGGGCATGAAAAAAAGGAATCTCACCAATTCGGAGTAAAAAGTAAAAATTGAGATAAAATTTTTAAAAACGTTGAAGAAAGTTTTGACTTAAAAAAAACACCAAACAGGTTATTAATTATTTTACACTCGAAATAATTGAAATCAAAAACAATGACTACAAACTATTTCGCATTATTGTAGTTACACTTAAAGAATCAATTTCTCCGACGCAAGTTTTTAACCAAATCAGATACCCGTGGGCACATTGTATTTGTTGTAAAAATAAATGCAGTTGTGAAAAGGAAAAATAAATTTAACATATAAACTTATTTATAACATTTTCTCTTATTCACAGTACGAGTGAGCAGTCCGAAGAGCAGTAGTGGTGGCAGCAGCCCTGACAGTCGCTCCTCGAGAGTGAAACAGAAACAAGGAAAGCCGGGTAAGATTATTTCTGTGGTTCTGGGTGTGGCAAGAAAAAAGTTCCTATTGAAATACATTAGAAAAATTAATAATTTATCAAGGATGAGTGGGATTATGTTTTCCGCTTCTTATTATTATATTACTGTAAAACAATATATTATTTTGTAGTAGTATTGTAAACTGAATAAACACCAAATTGACTTCTTTCGTTTCTTTTTTGGAAAAGAAAGTCACCAAAATGTCACATCATATGCTGCAATATTTAACTGTTCTGAACTGTGTAATATTCCTAATAAAAAGAGGCCTCTTTTTGTTAACCCTTAACTGGTAGGTGGGATTACCTACACCACATAAAAATTTAAATTCTATAACTTGAACAACTTTGCTCTGCTAATTCACATACCTTTTTCTCAAGCCAAATAGAAAGTGACTGACCAAAACAACTAAAGTTAGCATTGAATGCAATCTATTATTTTGCTGTTAAGGGCGTATTTCATCCCCCGTCACCAAAAGAGTTAAAATTTTTACAGTTAAATCTATTATATTTCCCTTTTGCATGACGAAGTAATTTTGTAATTTTGTCTTAAAATAGTTTCATGATAGAAATTTCTAGCTCTGCATTTGTATTCAAAGTTCTGTTTTATTTACTTATATGGTTGTATATGTATGTGGGGCATTCCAAGGTATTTTTGACATTTATGTAGAGTCCGTAACGTGACCTTTTTTGCCATAACTTTTTAATTTACTGTTTGATTTGCATGTTATTTTATTTTGATCTTTTCCTACCAACACACTAGCTCAAATTAAAATAATTTGCAAATCAAACGGTAAATTAAAAAGTTATGGCAAAAAAAGGTCACGTTACGGACTCTACATAATGTCCAAAATACCGTGGAATGCCCCATGTACACTTACGTACCATTTCAGTTTTATGTAAATATGCAACATAAAAATCAATGTGGAAGTTTTCTTCTTTAAATAAACAATCTTTCGAGGAGTATACAAGAAATATACGACCTTGGGAACGGAAAGAGCAGTATCAGCATTATTTTTTCAGCATTTTTGTCATCTATAGTACCGTAAAATGGTGCAACTATGGGTCACTTTTCGATGTTTTCAATGAAAATTCCATGTATATCTTTGATTTAGAAATTTGAGGACTTAAACAATGGTAGCTACACATCTCGTCTTTCAAATGAAATGTTTAAAAAAATCTAAGTTGGAAAGAAGAGGAAGGGGAATTTTTTCCCCGTGCCCCATAGTTGTACCCCTACTGGATACAACTATGAGCCACCTCATTTTAACCTAGAAAACACCGTGAAAACTTGATCTGGCCTACTTTTGTCTGCGACTACATGTTGTCCTCTGCTTGAAACTGTATAAAGAATTTTTTTTATACCATCATTTACCTTTTTTTTTTTTTTCAATTTTTAAAGACTAAATCATTATTTGTCGTTTTGAGTGATTAATAAAGTTCAACATGGTAAACGTAGGTAACGTTCTTTATTTTCTAACTTGGTTTTGACATAGAAACATTTGAAAACTAGAAAAATCTCACGAGCTAAAGACTAGGTACCTATACATTGGTCTCAGAAAATGCGTAGGTCTAACCCATTTTAAACGAGATCAAAAAAATATTTTTGATAACTAAAATTCGAAATCACATTTCTTATTCCAAATCTCATCAAAATAAATAATTTTTAAAAATTATCTCAGTTTGTATTTGGTCCGGCTTTCAGTCAGCACCTTCTTCAAAAACTCCCAGTACGGGCTCATGAGTACGGGCGATAGAGCAACCCCCAAGCCTTCTTCTTTCTTTTCTTGCCATTATTTACAATAAGTAAAACAAAATATGACAAAAGCATCCATACAGAGAATAAAATGAAGCTTCAAGACACTAAAAACCGTGAAAAATAGGTGGCCCATTGTTGTACCCCAACATTCCCATTTTCGATAAATGTTGAGAGCTTGTGAAAACTACGAAAAATTTTAAGTCAACAAGCGGCTTAATTCATAACTGACAAACTAGTAAAACAAATCTGAACTTACCAGACCTTGGAAAACAATTTTAATGGTCTGCCCGAAGGAAACTTTTGGCTCTTCTACGAGTGAGTCGAATCACGCACTAAGAGCGATTAAATTATCCGAGGCATACAAAAATAATGGCAATCTCTGATGAAGCGTCTTTAACTACCTAAATGGTTACACTACCCGATGATTTTTTTGGAGCACGTAAGTTCGAAAAATAGGCCACTAGATATCAAAATCATAGTTATGGCAACAGCGGCCCATTGTTGCTCCCCTTGGCACAAAGTTGTACCGTTTTACGGTACTTAGCTTACTTGATTTTCGCTGAAAATAATGCACGAAACAAACGTTAAATCCCAATATTTCCATATGCTAGTATGGAAGCCAAAACACGTTTCCTCAAATACCTCAAAAAATATTTCTGCAGATACTGCCTTTTATCTTCCCACGGTAAATGCTGTGGTTACACACGCCCCACCGCTTACATTTCAAAAGTATCACCTCACCAGTTAAGTGTTAATAGGTATATTTTTCATTCAAATTATTTGCATTTAATTTTTTTGTGAAAAAAAATACCGATATTCATTCTAGGTTAACAATAGCCAAACTAGCAGAGACAAAACATTCAATTACAAAAGTACTGAAACTAATGCTCGCTCTAAGATATACGAGGCCACAGCTTATTCACTAAGTCAAATATCGAGATAAAAAAAAAAAATCCTTTTCAATGATTTAAGTTAAAATGTCGCAATTTTTCATTCTAGCAGACTAATGCATGATGGAGAATAATATCTATTCAACTGATGTCACAAACCTTAATTATTTTTCTCTAAAGTGTTAATATGTCAATGTCAAGTTAAACCCTCTTATTACAAAAAAAAAGTTAAGCCCTAACAATACAATTTGTGAGTATAAAGATACATTTCGCTGGTTCAAGCCTCTGTATGGCTGTGTGTGTGCATGGAAACCTTTAAAAGTCACTCGAAAACCCTTTTAGTGAGCATATTATTATTGTTTCTACGATCAAATTGCTCTAGGAAAGCGAACTAAACATAACAAAAGTAAATATTGAAAAATACAGATGGGGGACAAAATAATATGAACACCTATGAAAAAGTATGCCGTATTTCACACCTATAGTACAGCCACGCCACCTGCAACAGAAGTCTGCCACCTGGTGAGCGTGGAGAGGAACCTATCAGTGTCTCAACAGTAGTCACAAATGTTGCGTGCTTGGTTCTAAATTTCTGTAATAAGTCGAGATGTCAGACCTTACAGAGTTCCAAAGAGGAATGATTGTTGGGGCGCGTTTAAGTGGAGCATCGGTTACGGAAACAGCAAAGCTTTTGGGGCGTGCAAGAGGTACGGTGTCAGAGGTTATGACAGCATACACGAAAGAAGGTAAGACGACGTCTTCAAAGCACCACAGTGGCCGGAAAAAGCTTGCTGATAGGGATAGAAGAGCTTTGAAGCGCATAGTAGCCCGAAAGCGCAAGCAATCCTTATCCGAAATAACATCTGAAATGAACAGCCATCTCCAGGACCCCGTTTCAACAAAAACTGTCAAAAGGGAACTTTATGCTGCGAACATTTATGGCAGAGTGGCAATTCGAAAACCCTTGGTGACAGCAACTAATGCTTTCAAGCGACGCCAATGGTGCAGAGACCACAAAGTTTGGTCCCCACAGATGTGGCAACAGGTAATATGGTCAGATGAATCATCATTTACCCTATTTCAGACTACAGGGCGCGTTTATGTCTGAAAATTCCCTCAGAAGCCTTTAATCCTGAATGCCTCTTGCCGACTGTGAAGAATGGGGGTGGCTCAATTATGGTATGGGGTGCGATATCTTGGCGTGGTCTTGGGCCACTTGTTATTCTGCATTTTTTTTTTATTTGACACAAAAAGAAACTCCCTATGCACCACATAGTATCACATAGGGCCCGAAAGTAAGAGGCACAACAGTACAAAATACACAAAATAAAATGAGCACAACATACAATTAACAACGAATAGAGAAGAAAAAAAAACACACACACACACACATACAAAAAGGTCAAACAACTGAATAAATAAAACGTTTAAAAAGAGAAAAAGTCTCGACGCTCTGAACTAGAGCAGAAGGAACAGGAGGCCAAGAAACGGACAACTTCCTCAGCTCCCGCATAAGAATTTCTCTCTGGGGGTTAAAAAGATTGCAGCGAAACAACAAGTGTTCTGGATTTTCAATATCCTGTCCACAATCACACACGTTACTAGTAGAAATATTAAATTTATACAAGTACTCTTTGAAATTACCATGCCCAGTAAGAAACTGAGTGACAAAAAAATCAGTTTTGAGATGTTGCCGTTTCAATCTAAAGAAAATAGTGGGAAGGAAGCGCTTGGTCCATTTTCCCTTATTTGAAGACAGATAGTCTGAATTCCAATCCTTAGTAGCTTTCTTAGAGTAGAACAGTTTCCAGAACGAGGGAGGATTAACTACATCTAAGGAAAAAGGTAAACGAGTAGCCTCTTTTGCTAAAGCATCAGCTCTTTCATTTCCTCGAATTCCTGAGTGACCTCGCACATGGGTAAAATCGACACAAATATCGTGTGAATTAATATTGCTTATAATGCTTTGAACTTCCACAATGAGCTTTTCAAAACTTCTGACATTCAAGAGAGAAAAAAGAGAGATGTGTCCAAGAATGGTTCGAAGAGCATGACAGTGAAGTTGAACATCTCGCCTGGCCCCCTCAGTCTCCAGACTTAAATATTATTGAACATTTATGGGGTTATTTAGAGTCCAAACTTCGTTCCCGATTTCCACCTCCATCCGGACTTTCAGAATTAGAGACTATTCTGCAGGAGGAATGGCTTAATATTCCTTTAAATGTTGTCCATGACATTTATGCATCTATCCCCCGTCGCATTCAATCTGTTCTTCAATCAAAGGGTGGTCCAACCCCCCTCTGAATAAAGATTTTTCCTTATTTCACAGGTGTTCATATTATTTTGTCCCCGATCTGTATGTTTCATAGTAATTTGTAACTTATGCTCTCTTATTTTACACTAGGGACTTCACCTCTTGCAAAAGATAATAGATCAGATACGGTGAGCATCCAAGTACCGGACGTGAGAATCCATTTTCAAGCCCAAGAAGTGTCTGCTCTACAAAGGGAAGTCGAAGTTCTGCGACTGGAGCTCAGTCATGCTCAAAACACAATCCACTCTCTTCAAGAAAGAGAACAAAAACTTAAAGCAAGGTAAGATGATGAAAGTTGGAGATGAAATTGAGCTTAAAGCTTCTTTATGCAGAAGGGAGTGACAAAACGCGAATAAAGATTTAATGAAAAACTTATTGTGATTGCATTTTGTATGGAAAAAGAGAGACACTTTTCAAATCCATGCAGTTCATATTAATGAGATCATCCAGCAAAATAGGGGAAAAAAACTGTCCACAATTTTAGTTACCGTCTGTACAAACTTAAAACTCTTGAAACTGTTGATAAAATAATAGAAACCTGAGTTATATCAATATATTGCCGAACAAAATATAAACCTTAAGCAAGTACAGAAACTATAGCAATTTTCTGTAACATGCCATTTGCTTAAAAAAAATAATAATTTTATGCAAGCAATTTAAAAAGAGCATGGCTAAAATCATCAGTAGTTAATACTGCGCTAGTACATAGATGACACTTACAAAGAAAAAATAAAATAATAAGAGAAACACAGGAACCAAAATTTCAGCTATGAATAAGCTGAATGGTAAGCATTGCAAATTCAAACACCATTTAATAATTTGTAATTTTTGTACGATTTAATTATGCCTTTTATTTCCTCTTTATAAGTATCAACTACTCGCGTAGCGTCACTACAGGTTGTTTTACTTTATAAAAGGGTTGTAAATTAAATAGTAGCAATTTTACCTAGAAACTTGTAGACGATGTAGCATGCTCAAATAGGAGCGTTTTAGATGCGGTGTGAAGAGCGGTGTGGTAGAACTGTTGTCGATGTGTAATGCAAAAAACAGTTAATCTAGTAAGAAAGTTAATTGTTGTGTTTCTTTTAATTAAAAAAAATCGTTTTCATCGCTTTGAAGCATGTTTTTAAATGGTACTTAGCGGTCGTGGCTTAAGATCGAAGATTCCCGTGGCAAAAAAAGATCATAAAGGTATCGAGTATTACTGAAAGAGCCTTACCGTATAGAACAGTTGCATGATGGATTAAAGCGTTTCTTTCGGGTCGAAATGAGACTGCGAATTTGCAATGCACAGATCGGTCCTCGATTCCTCAAGATCAGATTGACATCCTGAGCGGTCTTCTTGGCATTGACTTTCGATGAACTGTCCAAGGATCATCCCTAGAGGTTGGTCTTACTCATCATATGCCCGAGCATTAAGGTGCTGTATCTCTGACATCGACAATAAACGCCCTGCTAGTGGTCTCCAACGACTTCCTGACACATGAAAAAAAATTATAACCGTTGCTGGTGGTTACATAAAAGGAGTGCAATGCAATTGCTCTTGTAAATTTAACTTGAAAATTCAATGAAAAGATTTTGATACCTATGTAGCCATTACTTAATTTACAACCCTCGTATGACTACAAAAGTAACATTTAGGTTGCAAATAAATCGTAAAAGTAACATTTAGGAAGAGAAAATAAATTTATATTTTGATAAACACAAAAATGCTCGAGGAATATTATTTTTAGCAGCAAGCAAATTGATTATTGTCATATTAATTTAAGTTATTACAAACGACCCGATAAATGTTCTCGGCAAACAGAAAATTACACTACGAAGCAGCGGTTTAGTTGTCTTATATTAGTGACTGAACAAAAATAATCTCCGTTTCGGGCTATCTCGTAAAGGTTTTCGCTACATAGGGCTCAAAGCGACAAATTCACATTATATAAGGAGCCTTGTAAAAATTATGGCAAACCTTTTTTTTTTTTGATAAGCAACAATTGTATACAGAATGCAAAAAAAAAACTTTTTGCGTAACTAATAAACACATTTTGCAAAAGAAACAGTTCGTTTTAATTTAAAAAAAAATATGTCAGCCACCAGCAGAGTGGTTGAGTTTCCTGTGATACGTGCTCTACCGTGAAAAGTGGTCACATTCAGATGAGTAGATAAATCCAACGTGATAGGAGAAATTCAACTGTATTTTTAAAATTAGCATACCTATTTTGATCCACTGTAAAATATAACTCAACTCAATATAACAACACTGTTGACTTTGCAAATTTCAATTCGTGTGAATGTGCCTTGCACCTTAAAGTACTATCTATAGAAATTAAATTTCATTTATTATTATTATCATTTTTATTATTATTTGTACCTTAGGCTCGCCGAACAAGCTCAGAAGATGTTAGAACGCGGTGTCCGCTTTGAAAGTTTAGCCCTAGGCGAGAAGAGACCCACTGCATTAGTTCGCCACTATGGAAATCTCTATGCTCAAGCTCGTGTGGACACTCTGGATGCTTTGGATGCTTTGCCACCCCTCAAAGATGCAGATGAACTCAAAACTAAAATATTATTCTCCGTTATTGTAGTAAGTCTACAGTTTTGAAATCATTCGAGTTTATCGTAAAAAATTGGAAAAATAGCTTGAATGCTTTATTCAAAGCGTTTACGTAAAAAAAATTGTTAACAATAGTTTAAACATATTTGAATATTGAGCATTTTCTTCATTTCACGTGAATCATTATCAGAAGGAATAAAATGTAATAATATCTATCTTTTGCTTAGGTACATCAGTGGCGTACTTAGCAAGGGTAACACCAGGGGGGGTTATTTGTGGTGTCGTCCCCCCTCCACAAATGCAATAAAAAAAGGAGTTTTTAATGTTCTATGTAAACACAAAATTCATGTTATTTTCAGAAACTAAATTTTTTTTCGACAAAACTTTAAGTTGGCTAATATATAAAATAAAAATAAAAACTATAACCACTTTTTATGTAACTTGCCCTAGACGCATACGTGCAGGGCCGACGGGAAGTCGTTAAAGTAACAGAGAGGGGGGGGGGGCGGTTGTAGGAAAGTGATGGCCACTTAATTGTTTCAAACTTATCTGAAACAAAGGGAAGATAATGGGGTTCAATTTTTGGGATTAATGCAATATGAACCGTATCCTGAGTATGACATTCACTGTATGGTAGGGGGCAGGGTGGGGGATACGGGGGGGGGGGTTCTCACGGAAAGTTTTCAAATTTGCATTTTGAAAATGCATTCCAGATGAGCTTTGATTATGTTAGGAGGAGAAGAGGTTCGGGGGAAGTCCCCTGAAAATACTTCGAAATTGTAGCTCTTAAAACTCGGTTTTAGACACATGTTGGGGATGTTACGGAAGAGAGAGATTCGATGGCTCACGCATGGAAAATTTTCAATTTAGAGTCTTAAAAAGTCTGTCTTTGGTCTAGAGAATGTTAGTGGTTGAAGAGGTTCAGGGGCCTACCCGTGGGAATTTTCAAAATTGAGCTCTTAAAATCGCGTTTGTAGGCAGTCTTTAGAAACGTTATCGGTACTCTACGGTACTGGTACTACGGTAAAATTGTCGGTACTCTAAGTACCGACAATTTTTCGAATTAGAAGCTCTTAAAACGTAATTAAAACAACTCTTTAGAAAGCCGAGACAAAGAAAAAAATATTTATAACGAATAACGACTGATAATTGTTGATCTATTTACTGTTTTAGAACCGTTGCTCAATTGCTCAATGCTTAAACTCTGAAATGCATTTTGGGTGTCACCCCCCTAACCCAAAACAATGTCAATTGGAGCAAGCCCCCCCCCCCCCCCCCGTAGTGATGCTAATCTGCTTGATGCCAACCACAAATAAGCAAGATTGTAATGGGTAAAATAGTACATATAATATCGTGACTAAAGACTAATTGAATCAATTATTTGAGAAAAGGCAAAAGTCCCATTTTTGCAAAATTGAATTAGTTGTGGTTTTACCATATTTGTACATAGAGAAATTGACTAGTGTAGAAGGGAAGTCAATCCTTGCACAACAAAGCACTTAATTTAGGGGACACATTTTTCGTTAAGTGCAGAAAGCGCATAAGTCCCGGACATTTGATTGTCCTTTGAGACCGGGCTTTTGGGGCAGTAAAGCGAATGTTAAACAGATATGACAGATTATTACCATGGGAAATTCAATCCTTTATAAGTGAAATTCTGAAATTACATCAAAATTCACCGTCAAATCTGTTGAAAACAATAAAATCTGTAATTGCTAAAACAGGTGCCCTTCATTTTTTAAGAGTTTTCATTTATTATCCGTCAGTTACTTCATTTATTATCCCTCAAATTGAGATTTCGGAAAAAGATTCTACTGGGCGACAAATGTTTTCAGTTTTTAACAATGATGGTTATATATTCAATAGAACACCAAAGGAACGGTTTAAGGCCAGCTATGTTATAGACGGTTTTTAAGAGCATACTGCCAATTAACGCTTGTTGCTGAACTAACTACCTTTGGAATTTTTCATAGTATAGGAAAAAATAACAGACATCAAGAGGATTAATCAGTGCAATTTCGAACATAATATTATTATTATGTGCAACGAACTAGGTTCACAAAACTAGACAAGAGAAGGACAGAAACGGAAATTTAAATGGAAGATGTAATTGATGAATAAGAATAGTTTATACACATCTGAAACTTTTGCTTTTTTCTCAATTTGTTACTTTTTCTTTTTACCCCAAATTTTATTATTTCACGAAACCAAAACGAAGGAAAGAGGAAAATACAAGATATAACTTCTTAAGATAATAAATTTATACATACGAACTTCATTAGTTATTTTGTCACTTTATTATATTACTTTTAATTATCATAAATCAGTTTGAAATAAATATGTTTCACTTGATTTATATTTTCTTCACTCTAAACTAGCCTTTTAGTTATTGATTACGGAAAGGGCGTAAGTCCAAAGTTTTTTAGAAGTTTTAATTAATTTTAATGACGAATCGAAACGTTTTTTATGGTGAGGTAATGATTCTACTTGTAGCTAGATTAGTCACAAAAATTCTTGTGGAATTTAGTTCATGTATGAATGAAATAAACACTTTTTCTTGAATGTTGAAAAGTTTCATTGGTCCTTATGGACTTATGCCCTTTCTGAAAAAATCGATTGAAGTGTCACTTTCTCTGATGAAAATATGGAATTTTGGATGGCTTAGTGGAGTTATCATTCTATTAGCGTGACTTGGAAAAAGATCCGAAGAGCATATGTTGCGGGCTACAAGATGGGAGCTCGCTTATGATTTGTTGAGTCTTTGGATTTAATACGAGCACCTCTCTTTGCTCTCTAAGTTGCAGGAAAAAAATTAAAAATAGTCAACAAACTGTAGGTGAGCATTTGCTGTCATTTAGTGATCTTGCTCCCAATTGGATCTTTCGGCAAAAGAACGCTTAGATACGCACTTCTCACAGTACAAATGAAAGGTTTGCATCTCAGACTATCACTGTGTTGATCCCGTTAGCACTCGGGTCAGATATCAATCTGATAGAGAACATCTTGGAAAACTCTCACGTGACTTCTACAATAAATGGAAGGCAGTATTTTTCAGAACAAAAGCTCAAATCCGCGATTTTGAAAGCCCGTAGCCAGGGCCGCGCCAAGCCTGATCGGCGCCGTCGTGCAAATGTCTTTAGAACGCCTTTATGTTCTGGCGTTCGGGGAAAATATAGTTAACACCTGGAAAGAGGTTTTGTAAACAAATATATAATGGAAAAAAAAATACATTTGGCATTTAATTTATTTTAAAAATAATGTGTGAATATTTAATTTTGGAATATATTATACATTTTTATTTCATGTCTCGAAATTATTTAGAATGCATTTTCGAAAAAGAAAAATGTTTGAAATATCAAAATTAACGCCACTGTGAGTATCTAACTAATCTCTAAGTGATAAATAATTAATAAAGCAGTTATGTCTGTCAAAACGTGACAACAGGAGCAGTGGTGAAACTAGAAAATAGATTTAAGGGGCACATTGAAAAAAAAAAATCTCTTAAAATTTTTGAAATTTGTAGTTTTAAAAACGCAATTTTAGACGGTCTTTGGTGGTGGTATTAGGGGAAAACGGGGCTCCGCGGAAATTTGTAGAAATTGAAGCCTTAAAAAGCGATTTTAGGCCATATTTATTGAAGTTAGAATAAGAGATGGAACTTTGGGCTTCTACCCGATTTTTGTTATTATTATTATTATTATTATTGTAAAATAGATAGAAATCAGTTCCTCCTCTCCCCTCCATTTTTTTGAAATTGAACTTCCAAAAACGCAATTGTAGACAAGTTTGAAGATTTTTACAGGAAGGAGATTTTGGAGCTCCCCCTAGAACATTTTTCAAAATTAAAACCCTAAAAACTTAAGCAATATTCTATGATATTAGGAGAAGAAGTTCATAGGCTATCTCACTTAAATTTTACGTAAGTCATGCTTTAAAAACCTAAATTTTAATGATATTAAAGGAAAGCGGTTCGGAGGCCCTTGCCCGAATGTTTTCTGAAATTGAAGTCTTGAAGACGCGATTGTAAGACAATATTTGGTAACATTAGGGCCGGCAATCTTTTAAAATTGAAGTTCCAAAAACGCAATTTCAGGTGATTTTCGAACGCAGTTTCAAGCGATCTTGTTCTTGTTTGGTATTCGAGGACTTTTCCTGGAATTTTTGCGAAATTGAAGATCTGGAAACGTAATTTAAGATGCTCCATACTTTTGGCAGCTGGGAAAGGGAGAGAATGGAGAAGCATTTTGAAGACACTCTTACTTTCAGACGAACTAGAAAAAAGAAAATAATAAGGAAAAATGAAAAGAAATATGACGGAGGGCGGAGTATCTGAACAATTAGCTGTAACTAGTGAAAATTTTTAATTCAAAGAGTTCTTTTTGAAAGAAACTTAAGTTTTTCCCCAACATCATTATTTTTTTTCTTATGAAAATCACTTTGTTTTCCTAAGACGCGTTTTTTATTATTTTATTTATTTATTTATTTTTTTTTATTTAAGAATATTTTCGAAAAACATTCAACTCAGCATTCTGGAGGTGCATAAATTATAATACAACGTATTCACTGCAAGAACCAAAATGGGGAATAGCAAATTTCTTGTGTTTCGTATGCTCAACCTTGTGAATCTATAGACATACAGAAATAGCATTCACGGCTCCACATATGAAGAAAAATGCTCATGTATGCATGAATTAGCATCATGTGTTTTCAGTGCAAAAAACTGCGCTTTTGAGTAGCACGTTCGGACACAACAAGGCAATATTTTTCCTTTTAGAAAGGCAGCGAGGATGGTTGCTTGTTTTAATGAGCAGTATAATTTCACCATCACTATTAGATATAATGAAAAGTTCAATGTTATTTATCTATTTATTTATGTTATTTTTTTTTTTTGGTTGGGGAGTTTTTCTACTCATTTGGAGCATTTTTGAATGGTAGAGCTCGGCGCCTTTTTGACTTTGGCGCCGTCGTGCCCCGCACGACCTTGCACATAGGGACGGCGCGGCCCTGCCCGTAGCAGATCCGCTCTCAAAGCCTCCCACAATGCTGCATCATCAATTGAAAATCACATATCGTTGCCTCAGAGCAACAGTAAGATATCTTAGTGTTATTTTTGGGATTTGATGTCTTACTGTTTCTCTGAGGCGACGCTATTTCATCTCGTCAGGTGCAATGTAAACGCTACAGGCTACTGAAAGACTTTTGTGCTTTGTGAACTGTAAATATTTTGTTTGCATAAACTTTGGAGACAACACAAGATTTGTTTAATAATTTATTATTTTCTCTTTAATGACTTGTCTCCAAAATTGACATATGAACTAGCAATATAGTCGTTTTGATACAGTGAAAATCTCAGAGCATTCCGATGTATATATGATTTTATTGAAACATTTATCTTGCGCTTAAACTTTTGCACCTTACTGTATCTAACAATGTATTCAAAATGTTTGTACTTGAGCCTTCCGCTTTTGACCAAACATTTAATGATTTTTTTCTTTCAGCTGGCCTTCCGATCCGTTCAGAATACTCTATCGGACATTAAATATTACATTAAAACAACTCTGAAAGTATCTGAAGATTGGGAGAGAGATCCAGCAGTGAGTGATGTAGAGAATGCCATTGCATTATATCTTCGGAAAACAGCGGATTCCTTCCCACTGTCAAAGAACGTTCAGGTATGGAAGCAATTCTACCACTTTCTTTCGATTCAGGTGAAATGTCTAGTTTGTGGCATGGCATGTATACATTGACTAATTCTCGAGTCGTGTAGTATGCAACCAATGAACTCTATCGCTTTTGCTTTTCCTTATGAAGAGAAAATGGAAATTAAAAAGGGGTCTGTGTGTGTGTGCCATGTGTTTTTACCCTAACAACAACTGGGAATGCCGTGGAAACCGATTAGGTAGACTGGAAACAGACCCCTTTTAACCCACAAGTCCATTCATTGCGCAGTAAACGCTCTCTTTAAGTAAAAGGTGTCCCAAAGTTTACACAAGATGTACATAGAGTAGGGTTATGTATGCAGTAGCACATTGGGTAAATGACCTCTACGGCTTTTCTGGAACAAAATCACTTTCGACGAAATTTATAGTCTTTTGCAGAAAACATGGCTGAGTTTCGTTGATGCAGTGGAATCTCTTCCTTTAATGCCCTATTTGGATGTGAACTTGTTGACATAGACGTTCAACTTCAAATCAACCTACAGAAATTAAACCAATGGTGTTAAATCACATGATTGAAGCCAGGGATTCTTAATCTGTGGTCTGTAAGCATTGTACACGTTTAGTGGTGACGCCACAGCGTTGCCAGAAAGACGAAATTTTCCAACAAACCGTTTCTATGAGTGTTGCTAAGACAGAAAGAACACAACTTCAAACCCTTGACCGGCTGCTCTTTCGACATTCCAGTCAAACCCTTTAAAGACTTTGGTTGGGGGATTAGACATTTTTTCTATATTCACATCTTCTATTCACTATTCAATAGCATTTTTGCTTGATTTTCTATCCCCATTTTTAATACTTGAACTCATGTGTCTTTGTTTCTTTTGCAGGACGTATGTGCCCAAATTCACGCCACCTTATACGACTATCCATGCTTAAAGCGGTGTACTGGTCTACAAACATACGTCCGGGACTGCGTGCGCTTAGCCTGGTGTCTCACCAATCAAAATCCAGCTTACTTTCTCGACTACGAGACACGCACATTTCGCAGAGATATGCACGTTCGTTTCCACACTTCCAATCAAAACTCTGATACCATCAAAAGTTACTTATGGCCCACGCTGACTGAAGGTGAAAACGGACCCTGTGTTCATAAGGGCGTGGTACTTACTTGAACTCATTTACTCTTTCTCCAGCCCAACGAATTGTCACTCATTTCATTCTTTGATTTTCGTATCATCGTGTATGTGTGGGTAAATCTACGACAGCTGACGACATAAACAAAGCAAAGCAAAAGTATTTTATAACATTCCACGTAAAACATATGTTATTTAACTGAACGTTTCCCCTTGGTTTATGTCCTTTTTATAGCTGAATTTAATAGCAAAAATTTAACACAATAACTAACTCGCATATATGCAAACTACATATCGTATTGCGTTAAGAATGGCAGTCAGTTACCAGTGTAATTGTCCATAATTTCCTGTTTAATTTTTGTCATTTAACAAGAATTTTTGACTTAACTGAGTCTACTCATCAGTATTTAAACTATGTTCATTTACTAAATCATGATGTAAGGTGCATACGAATGTCACAGCAAGAGGATCAGATTACAAAATATTTCATTGTAAGTGCTATTTGTTCCGGTGTTCCTTTTGCACTTTTCAGTAAAGTAGACACAGAATCAGTAATGTCTCTTCTGTTGCTCTAGTTTTGTTTCAACGGTAAACACGTTTTTTTTATACAACTTCTATCTTCTTTTGTTTTCTACAATAAAAATACACTCTTATACACACCTAATATATATATGTGTATGTATGTATGTATATATATATATATATATATATATATATATATATATATATATATATATATATATATATATATATATATATATATATATATATGCAGCGTGTTCACGTTTAACCTGAACGACTTCTCTTTTCACAACCCAAGTCCTGGATAGATAATTCTTGTTACAAAAGTTGTCAAAGTAAGATGCAGTGCAGAGTTAAGATAATAAACATTTGAAGCAAAAAAAAAAAAAATATGGGGAAAACTTTGAGATCTAACTTTGTAAATGGCTTCAAAGGCAAAATATAGATTTAGGGAAATCAGAAGCATAACAAGATATTAACAAAAAAATTAAAGCATTTAAGACCTAACTTCAAGCAAACATTCGAGCTCAAAATTTTAAGGGAGCCATGCTGAAAATGAGATGCGAACTTATCGCCCTTTCCGAAAAACATCGATTATGGCAACTACTAAAGCAAAAGTGTATATTTATCCAAGGGGTGCTCCCCCCCCCCTAATGTAAAGTGTTAGAAGTTACGAAACGCTGCGTTTCATATCTCCCTGAACATTGGTCTTGCTAATAACATTTTTAATGTTCGGATTATTCTTTTATCCAAATGATTTCCCTAAATGCAACTGAAGGAACCTGGGATCGGTGTAAAAAGCTAGATTTCGTATTTTTTTCACTTTTTTTTCTTTCGTTTTGAACTTTTAGTATCTGAACTCTGCATCTTGTTTTAACCTTTTCTTTTTCCCTTTTTTTCTTTCTTTCTTTTGCTGCTTATTGCACAATTTTATTTTGATGAGGACTACCACCTGAGTATCTTGCCTCCTTTAGGCATGATATATTTTTATTACAGTACGGAATACATATAAACACATGAAAGAATTTACATCACAAAGATGGGAAAGTACATCCGGAGCAAGGGTGGGAGTCGAACCCATCCCCTCTACTGTGTGACAAAGCAATCGCTTAGACCACTCGGCCACTGAGGCCTCTTTACCATTTTAATCAATTTAAAGTATCTATTGAAGACTACAGTTGTGGGTACATAGATTATTCAGGTTAAACGCAAACATGCAGTATATATATTTACGTTTGAAAGATACCGGTATTCATGTACCAACACTTTCAAACCGTAAGGGTTCTCCATGTACAAACGAGGGCTGTTTGAAAAGTATCCGAACTTTGGCTGAAGAAAAACAAGTAACAAATCTGGAGCGTTGGAAACCTAATCACAGTCAAAGTAATCTTTTTGGGACTCGCCACACTTCTAGTGGTGCTGCCCTATTGTTGGAAGAGTTCCGAGAAGGCCTGTTTCGGAATGGAGTATAGCTCGGTTGTAGTTGCAGCCATAATGTCTTGTCCGAAATGTCGTACCTTTCAATCGCCTCTTGGGTTTGAAAAACAGACAGAACTCACTTCGGAGAGTCAAGAATCATTAGTCGCTTTCTTCCAGTTTCTGGCAAAATTTGGTGCAATGTAGCACTGCTTCAGTTATTCCGTTATTTTTCTTGAAATTCAAAAATTCGACTCGAGCCCTACCCACTATCGCAATCAAACACTAATTACCAGCGACTGAGGCTATTGAAACGGGGGAAAAAATCAAAAATGCGCACAAGGGCTCAGCTCATGCAAACGCGCTTGGTGCATACCTATCAGGTTTTCTCAAAATGGTCAGATACTTTTCTAACAGCCCTTGTACTTTGACCCGTGAACCTTGAAACTTAAATTAATATTTTGTCACTTGGACAGTTACTTTGCTTACATTTCAGTCCTTCAAACCACTTTTTTCGCAAATGAGATTTCGCTATGCATCAGTGTTTTATCCACTTTTCCCACCGTTCATCACTCGTTGAATTAATTCGACAATCGCAACAATTATTGTTCTTACATCTATCATATACTCATTATGGCAATTCTTAATTTAATTACTCGATGTCATTTCTTCATTGGATCATCAACACGTGTGAATTTATATTTATGCTCATTTTGTGCTCTGATAATACTCTTTCAACTAATCGACTCTTTATTTAATTATCATTTGCCTAATGATGATGAATGAAATACATTTCAATAGCCATTAAGTGTAATTTCCATACTCCATGTAACCAGTCGTGTTAGTATCTTATCTCATATTTTTAATTTTTTACTTTTGAATTATAGGCAAGACTCAACATTAATGATTATTTGTTGAAATGTATACATATATTGTGCAATACGTACTCTTAGTTATTTTACGCAAAAACTATTTTAAAGAATACTACTGCAGCAATTACTTCCTGCGAAACAATCATATCCAGGGCAGCTAAAGCTTGAATTCTTTTCCCCCGTCATAAGATCTTGAACTATTGAGGTTTTATTTGACAAACTTGGGAGGTGGGATATTTTCTCCAAGATATATATTTTGACAGAGCGATCTAGAGAGAGAGAGAGAATGGAGGTTTCCTTTACGCTCATTCTCTGACTACATAAAAGCAAGCATTGGGAAAAAGTCAAAATTCGCTGTTCTAACCCTGAAAATAATTTATCACATGTCGTAAATCTTTCCTCCCTCTCTGGCTAATACTGACGGAATAATTGTATCAATATATTAATGAAACTTTTTTCTTCCAGAGGACAATTAGACACCATTGATTAAGAATTTTGTTAAAAAGAAATGACTTTTAAGAGATCAATTTTATTTTTAAGTATCATATTTTTACGTTATCGATATTAAGGTTAATGATCTACCGAGTACAATAGTAGCAATTACAAAACATGGTGACTGGATTTCAAGAATTGTTAGTCACATTATCTTCAGTTTTGTTGCCTAAATCTTCTTAATAGTTTTCGCTCAATCTCTTGAGTTTTGTGAGAAATCTCATCGACTTCCCTTAATTCCAGCAGAATCAGTTGTGCTGTGCTTGTTATGACCACAGTGAGCTTTTTTTTTTTTTTTTTTCAGAAAGTCAACATTGAAAACAAAACTTTTGCTCATTTCCTGAGTAAATGCATAACTAATTTTAAAAAGTGATAGTTTCTTATGAGCAATAAAATGTTATAATGAGACCTTACTGTATCACTTATTTCAACAGTACCGATTGTTTGTAAACAATGTGTTTGAGCATTTGTAAAAAAATAAATAAATTTTTAGATGCAAACAGTTTATGTCATTCTTTCCAGCAAATGTCTCAATTTTGGTTCGTTCAACGTTTCCTGTACTCCTTTTTAACAATGTTCGCTCACTTTTTTCTGTAAAAGTTCGTAAATAATATTTGAAATATGCAAAATATTATGATTTAACATTAAAGATTTATGAATAGTTAGAAATAAAATAAGTGTATGCCCTATGCTATAAAAAAAGAAAGTTCGTTTAATATGTGAATAAGAAGTAGCTTGTTCTTAAAATGCTTTTTACTAAATAAGTGTAACCTCTGTTATTTAAACATATAAGAAATAAAGGTTATTAAAGCAAGATAAGTTTCAAGAAGTTATAAAGTTTATATAACTAAAAAGATTGTCTTAACTCATGTATAACATTATACTTTTTTTTTCAAGAGTTAATTATTGGACTCAAGAAAAAGAACAGCAAGCTGTCAGAGGCCTAGAATGTTCAAATGGCCCATGTTCTACTCCTGAGTGGAACTTTTTTAACCCTAGAACTATCTTTCACCTGTAAATCACAAACCGGGGTACATATTTACCCCATGGGGTTTTGGCTCTTAAAATAATTCTAAAAACTATGATCTGATTCATAAATACATGAACTTTTTTGCATTTTAATGCCGATGAGAATGGTGAAGCGTAAATTCAATTTTGTGAATATTTTGTTGGTAAAAATAAGATTTGAATAGCTAAGAGTGCTGAAAAGCGGGTTACAAATGCGCAAAACCCAGTTTTCCTGAGATAGATGTCTGCCCCGGTTTGTAGTAGTAGTGTTAAAACTCACTATTGCATGAACGTTTTTTTTTTTTATAAGGTGTAAGGTACTTTGATAACAGAGAGCTTCAGAAAGGCAATGCATTATTGGGATGCCGCCAAATAAACATAAGATTATATGTATTCCAGGGTACGCTTTTTCTTTAACTTTATGTCGACTCGGGCTGTGTTATTACCCACAAATGATCAGTGACAAAATGCTTTTGGCTTATGACTTTACATTCTTAAAATCGCAACTTTTTGCAATGTAACTCCGACTGTCGACAATTGTCTGAAAATTTTTGCTTTTAACGTTGTTTTTCTTACTGTTACATATTGCACAAGGTTATTTATTTATTTATTTATTCGTGGTGAATAACTTATGGGGGGAGGGGATATTTCTTCTTGGGTGAGTTTGGGCAAAACTCTCATGAATGACAGAAAAGTGCGGTAATGATACGGGAAGATATGACGCAGGACATACAGTCAAATGTTCTTGACGCGGGTAGGAAGCTGAGAAAGAGTGGCAACAGATGATCTCGTTAAGCGAATGAATCAGGCGATTGGAGGATATCGTTAGCTCAGAATTTCTGTGTAGAATAATGTTTATTCAACTTTAACTTGAGCCAGAAATTCCAGTACCGCAAACTCTGCCTAATTGGCCCCGAAGATGCTGTTCGACCATTATAAAACAACAAACTGCACCTTTAATTTTTATCCAGGGTATGATGACGTAGAAGTGCTTTTTTCTTGAAAAAGATCATCGCGAGGGAAAAGAGAAGGACCCGCTTCGAAACATAAAAAAGGGCTAAAATTTGCTCCAGGACCGAGAAGATGTTCTCTTAGTAGAAAACATAGAACCTGCCGCGATCATTACTTTTGTCTGTTATTGCGTTTTTCTACAGTGCTTACAAATAGCATTTAGAACAGGAGCAGATGAATGTTGTCATCAGCCATTGCCCTTCTTCATGAGAGTTTCAAGTCGCATACTGCAACTGCGACAGAAGACTATCTGCAGGGTTTTAGAAACTACGCGTTTTGTCTCCCCATCGTACAGCTTAAACTTGACCCCGTCATTTTTTTTTACTCACATGAAACACTGACTCGGAGGAGAATAGTTTGGCTCAGACAATGAGCTATGTGCCCGTTTAAAGAGTTGGCTGCAAGACCAAGCTACTGCTTCCTATAACGACGGTATTGGGAAGTCGTTACCACGCTATAACGGAAGATGGTTCTAAATATTCCAAATAAAGGTTTCCATCATTACTCTGGTTTTCATTATGTGACCAATCGAATCTCAAATAACTAATATCTATTAAAAAATTAAAAAAAAAGGAAGAAAGAAAAAAAAAACTATTTTTTCGTTGTTGCCTTGCGTTTAAATTTACCCTGTAGGTAACATTGTGACTTATTATTTTTCCTATCTGTGTTAAGTAAATGGATAAACTGTGAATGTTTTATTTTCCGGGGGAGGGGGGGTAGGCAGAATTTAAATTTCACTGGAAGGGCGTAAGATTTATATTCTTTCTAACGTTCACAACGGGCAACGCCATGGTGGAGAAAAAAGGGGCAAGTCAGCTTGTCGTCATAAGCGAATAGTTCGAAAGATATCGTAATTACCTTTAATTAAAGTTTTTTTTCTTCTTTTCGCATTTCTCAAAATACGGCTTATAATGCAGGACATGGCAGCAAAACAGGAATAAAGAGCATCAAAATGTTTATTTTGCCAATGAAAATTTGCAGAAAAGTTTGTTGAAACTTTCAAATGATATTTGAAATATAACTGAAACGATTGTTTGTTCCTTCCCTCGCTTCAACAACGGCTACGGAGCATAAATCGAATGAGCCCTGAAATGTTCTATTAAGGCTCCAAACACGAAACAGTGATTCTTGAAAATGTGAACGTTATTTTGACTTATTTTTCATGTTATCTATAACCGTTTTATTCCAGAAAAGGTCTATAAGCTGTTAAAGTTAGGATTGTTTCCAAGCCAACTAAAATACGAGATTTTTACCCCAGCTTTCCATTTAGTAACGTGCATACAGTTTACAGAAAGGAATGCAACAAACATTTATAGGTAAACAGAATAGTTGAGTATGAAAATTATTTTTAAATTTACTGGAGAAACAAGACATATTTCAAGCTCCACCCTCTTCATTTTTCCAAAAGGTGTTTTTTTTTTCGTTGAAATAACTTTCGGAGACAACAATACCTTGGATTGTGCTTGTTTAAAGTAAACTGGCCTTACTAAATGTAGTTTAAATTCATTTAAATTCGAATGAAATTTCCGTGGTTTCTCACTTTTATGTTACTTACAGTACCATCAAAAATGTGAGTTGATTAAGCAATTTATTATAATTACGCTGTTGGCGTTACACGTTAGTTTTTAGAGTGGCGATATGGTAATAGATAGGGCTATTTTTGAAGTGAAACGGATATTTGGTGGTGATGTTTGACCTGATTGAGAAATACTTTTTTTTTTTTAAACCTAATACGGCTGCATGTTTTCTACACATTATTTTCAGACTTGACAGACTGCATTCCCCTAGGGCTGGGATCAAATCAATATTTTCCTATGGCACCACTATTGGCGGGTAGCTATTATCACTTGGGATTGTCGGCGCCCAGTTCAATTCGATGCGATATTGCTATGAACATTTAAATTAGCCGACAATATCAAAGCGTATTCGCTCAAGGGATCTTTAACCCCTTCAGTCGGAATTATGAAATATTTGACCAAAAATGTTGATATTTGGTACACAGTGTACTATGGTAAAGAGTATCTTATAGACAAAATTTTGGGTTTGTAGAGAGAAAAACTAAAAGAGTTATGGCACGTCCAATATTCCAAACTTATATTTTTGAAATCAATATTTCATATACAAAAACGATAAAATACCAAACAAACTTCATTATTAAATGTTCTACGAACAATTATAAAACATGATATAAGCGTTTGAAACGATTAATTAAAGATTATATATATATTTTTAAAAAATCAGGAAAAAACCTCGCTTTTCAGATGAAAATTCATGGTTGGAATAATGAGCCACTCTCTATCTCTCAATCCTTATATGTCAGTGTTGTCAATCCCAAAACGAAAAATTATTTCACAGATTATAATAAGCAGAATGTAAAGAGTCAACTACAAAAAAAAATCAACTAATTAAGTCAATTATTAAATGATTAGCAGCTGTTCAAAGTGGTTGTCCGGTATACCGGACACCAGGTCTGAAGGGGTTAACATGCCTCATAATCATATAACACGATGACTGAAGATGTTGTGAATCTCAAAGATCCACCGATTGGATGCGGGTTTGAACCCGTGACCTTGGGCGTAAGGGGCTAACGTCTGAAAACTACGGCAATCCGCCGATTTACGTTGCTTAAATTATTTGCTTCGAATATTCTAGTACAAGTTTTATGAAAGAAAAACAATCTCTCTTTTATGTTGAGTGTTTCTTTGAAAATTTAAGATGTGTCTCTATCCATTTCCAGCATATAATTTGGTTATATTTTAACGTTAAGTCATAGTTTGTATAATGTTAGTTTTTTTCACTGGATTCAGACTTTGTAATTACAAAACAAATTGAAGATAAGGCAGTAAATTTCACTTAGTTTTTTAACTACCACTGCGCATTGACGAATAATCAAACATGTGAGCAGTTCAGATAAGTTATGTGGTCTTCAACTGGATGATATCTCTTTATGACATGTGTTTCTCACTTCGCATTCACTTTTACATATATAGATAGAAGATGGTAGGAGGAGATGAAGTAATTAAAAAAAATCTAACAATTTATTTTCTACTGCTATAAAACTGTGCATTTCAGAACAATTTTTCATTTCAGAAGCATTTCAGAACAGTAATTTAAAAAAAAAAAAATCTAACAATTTATTTTCTACTGCTATAAAACTGTGCATTTCAGAACACCAAATTAAGAAACTAACATGTTTAAAAAATATTAAATTGGAGGTAATTATTACAATAATATTTTTAAATAACAATTAAAAAGCAACATAAATGTTCCATCCCTCCCTTGCATAAGGGAGGGATGAAGCATACATTTGAAAGTAAAAATGCATGCACAATTTCCAGAAATATTACGTAAAAATGGTAAAGACAATGTATCACTTACGTTAATAAGGAGACTATTAATAGAAACTATGTCATTTAACATTGGACTTTAATAAGTCCCGATCAAATGAGAGCTATTCCTTTGCTATCAGCCATTTTTGACGGGGCAATAGCCCTGCAAAAAATGAGCTCAATCAAGCATAATTATTCAGTCTCAGGTACTGAAGTGCGGGGGGGGGGGGACATCTCTGAGTCAATCTCTTCCATCCAACCCTTTGCACAAGATGTCAATATAATGGTTTATTATTATAAACATGGTACATTTTAGGCGCAATTGACTGGCATTTCATGAAAGATACTTTACAAGATGCATAAAACATAAAAAGCAATTATATTAACATCATTAGATGAGATTGAAAACTTGTCTTGAAAAAGATGTAGTTATTACTGGTGATGACAAATCGTCTTTTCTGAAATTAATTTTACCGAGCCAACCCTACAGCTAAGATTATTTACTGTAACAAATATGGTGTTATGATCGTTCCATCATGTAAAACAGGCAGAAATTAAAAACAATTTATTTTATGCATAATTCTAGGTTTTCCATTCCTCCCTATATATATATATATATATATATATATATATATATATATATATATATATATATATATATATATATATATATATATATATATATATATATATATATATATATATAATCTGCTTCATATATTTTCTTTTCTGAAATTATGTGTTTGCTCTTAATGGTGGCGTCTTTTTAAATTTTTAAATAAAAACCATTAAATACAATCTTAGCGCTTGGTAAAACTCTATGTTAGCGGACGCCATTCACCACGCAGCGACTAAGTAAAATGAAGTGGCGACTAAACATATCATTCGCCACTCTTCCCATCCCCACTTGTGTTATTATTAGTCCCTAATATAACGAGAAATATAATCCCAACAACAAAGCTTCATGTTCACACATTTAACACTTGATTATACGATTAACATTAATTCCATTATTTAATTACAATAATCTTCATTTATACTGAAATGTTTTTCCTTTAAATAACAATTTATTGCCTTATTTCTTGTTCAGTTACGTGTTATTATTTTCAAAATATAAGTGGAAAAGAGTGGTGACTAATAAATGATCTACTCGCCACTGGCGATCTGAAAAATTTCCCAATCTTAATATTTATCGCTTGGCGATTTGGCGTGGTTCGCTAGCTCGCGTGATCTCATCCGTAATCCGCGCTTCACTTTGAACATACAGACCACCGCAAGAGTCCGCCTTCTCCCGACAGGTGAGTTCGGACTGACTCTCTCCAAAGCTTGCTCTTGTTCACCATTCCACAATTTAGCACTCGTAGATTCATTTTGTTGCCATTATCTCTTCGTTGACCTCATTTATAATGCAATATTTTTTTTCTCTTTCATTTCATTTTGCTGATTTTCATACCATGGAAATATTTTACATATATTCAGGATTAAGATTGGGAACTTTTTCTAATCTCGAGTGGATGAGTTAAAACAAAACATTTATTAATCAGCACCTTTTTCTAGTCGGACTTTTTTTTTTTTTTTTGTAAATGGAAAAAGAAAGTCACTAAGCAAGCTATTACATTTTCAAATGCTACTAAAACACAAAAAGTATCAGTTAAAATAAAATTAAATGTAACGCTAATGACAATAATATTAATTGATAAGAATTAGGTGTAGGAAAAGTGGCGAATGATGCGAATATTTTTAGTGGCTACTTATTTTTATTTAGTCACCTCGTGGTGACAGGCGACCGCTTGACTTAATTTTTAGAAATATGCTTAAATCGGACGTTTCTAGGAAATAATTTTAATGCCATGCTTTGTTTCCCAATCTGGAATTACAACTACCAATTGAATACGCTTTCCTTCATTTTGTAGCTATACATAAATATAAAGTAATACATAATATATAAACATAATTATAAACTACATATATGTTCTTTTTTTAAATTGAGCCGTTGATTTGAAAATCTAGCCAAGTCTCAAACTCTAAAAATTCGAAAAAAGTATTTTTAACTCCCTATGAAATTTTAATTAACAGAGAAGCATACAGGTATTTGGGAGAAACTTCAAATATAAAAAAAATTAAAAATCGAGCAAAACCTTAAAGGCTTTTACTTCGGTAATGAATGTCAAATTAAAATTAAAAAACGTAATTTATTTTAGCTCATGATTGTGATGGAGTTGTACACTGTCATGGGTAGGTTAACTGCTATAACTGCAGAAATGAGTTTTCGGGATACTTGAAGAAACGCGTTTTGGATTGAATCCTAGCAATAGAGAAATGTTGCAATCAGACTTTTTTTTTTTTTTTTTGCGCTTTTTTATTTTTTATTTTTAAAGCGGAATCCAAATAAGCAAGCTTGGACGAGAAAGCTAACGTACAATCGATGACGAAAATGCGAAAAATTTAAAAGTAAAAAAACTGCTGTTACTACTCTTTACCTGCCCACGGCAGTTTACTTTACCCATGTTAACTAATGTACGAGAATAGATTTTTTTAATGCTATAATTGGTATGTTATTAAAAAAAACTCAAAACTAAATTTCTAATGATTGAAAATAGAAATATTAGTGAGTAATTTTTAACCTTTAAAGTATATTAACATTCAAAAGAATTCTGACAGTTAAAGAAAAAATATATGTTGAGGAATGTAGGGAAAAATCAAATGGTAAAATATTTTCACAGTTTGCAGTGCCACTAACCTTGAAATATTTTAACTATGTTCTTAAAAATGTCGTTGACTCCAGTCAAACAAAATATTGCCCTGAAGATAAAGGTTTATAATTATACAAGAAAATTTCATAATTCCTTTTATTTAATTTTGCAAATAACATTGGCGTTGCATTTTCACCTTATTTGAATCGATAAATCTTTAATGGTAAAATTCGCAGTTTTGATTGCATTGTGCCAATCTTAATCAAGGAAATTTTGCAAGTACAGACTCACTTGCTTAAAACGAAATGCCAATTCACGAATTTGTTCGTATTGGTCGTTATTCGTAAAAATCATGAATAAGTGATATTGGGAAAATATAAAGAAACTTTACCTATATAGGTGAGAAAGGATTGATTTTGTGCTGTTAATGTTAGATACCAAAATAATACTTCATGATTTTTTTTTGCTTTTTTCCTATCAAATAATGATTTTAACACCTTTATTAATATAATATTGCAGAGAAGCATGTTTAATAAAAATTTAAATTACAATTTATTTACGTTCCTTAAATACTTTTTTTTCGTCTTCTGTTTAAACAATTTTATTTTGACTGCATATTATTATTATAGGTAAATAAAAAAAGCCGTAAAAATTTTTACTTTGTGCCTTCTTCCCCTGTCAATTTTTTTCTGGATCCACTACTGGCAACATTTTTTTAGATGCAGTTAAAATTATGCTTTCTAATCAAGAAACACACTAATATCTTGCTTAATATGATGTAATTACTTAAACACTTTATATGACAGTTGAAAGCAAAGCATAAAAATTTAGTTTTGCGCACAAAAAAACAATTTTTTACAAATACGTCGCAAACAAATAGATTTTCTCCCGCGTATTTATATCGAATAAGTATAGTTCGGTTGCTTCTTTATAAAATTTTCAGTTCTAAGCATGCATTCACTCGAAAATTAAAGCCCGTGTATCAACTTAACCCTGTATCAAATGGGGTTTGCCCTATTTTAAAAAGAGTTACTACTGTTCATTATTGCTAATACACTCATTGTAATCTTATTGTTAGTATATTCCGAAAAAAATAACTTATTTTTTAAAGTTGCGGGCCAGGTTGTAATGCAGAGCGGAAGCTTGACAGTTTTAAATGCAAGCAAATCTAAATGCCCACAGGTAAATAAATGTATTGGATCTATGTATTGTTCGACCTATTCGCACAAATGAGACATTTTGACGCATATATTTGCTCTTTATTTCCGGACTTTTAAAACTTTGGCTTTTAATTATGATATACTAACTGCGTTGCCCGGTGTTGCACGGTCTACCTCGAAAAATAAAAATTGTGTCAAGTGACGCATGTTCAACATTCAGGTAAAAAGAAAAGGAGAAAAAAAATGGAGTAAAATTTCCTGTCAAGGTTTAGAAAACATCTATTTTACGACTCAAAATTTATATTTAGACTTCTTTGGATTATTTTTTGAAAGTCCAAAAATTCCGTCAATATTGTTAATTTGCGAATATCCCTCTAAAGGGGTCAATCTCAAAAAGGAGGATTTCCCCCCCCCCCCCCCATAGTACGGCGAAAAAGCCCCAATGATAACTCCTGAACATCAAAGGACCTTCGTGCCGAATTTCGCAAAGATCTGACCTAAACACTGGATTCGGATAAGGGTAACCACATTAGGATGTTTCTTCCCTCTCATTAGGGAGTCCCCCCCCCCCATGACAACTTCTGGGCATCAAAGAACCACCACTATATCAAATTTGGCAAAGATCCAACGCAAATTGTGGATTTGTTTTTACCTTATACAAATCCACATATGCCCTCCATTATTTGGGGGTTGAAAAGCCTCCTATGGGAATTCCTGAGCATCAAAGAGCCTCTGTGCCTAATTTGGTAAAAATCAGACTTAAACTGCGGATTTGCATAAGGAACATTTTCACACACACACATAGAAATAAAATTCCATATATATATATATATCCGGATGTAGAAACTATTATATACAATAGAATATTTTGTACTTCGAATATTGATTTGTTCGTGCTGCGGCCGTGACCGATTCACAGTTTTTAAATGCAAGAATACTTTTTAAAATGTTGATACTTTATGTTATGATGCATAATAGTTCTTCGTATTACAATGAATCCCAATTAAAAGCCTGAGCCTAAATTTTCGGTAATAAAATGAAAACATATGCTAGAAATGTCTCATTTGTAATAAAGGATTGAGCAATACGAAACAATGGTTGTGCGTGTGTGTTTGTGTGTTTTTTCCTTAAAAAAATCCAGTCTTCGTCGCGTTTTTGCCAAATTTAGCACAGAGATCCTTAAATGCTCAGGAATCCACATGGGGGGGGGGGGCGTCCTTATACAAATCAATTTGCGTCGGATAGTTGACAAATTTATCACAGCGGTCCTTTGATGCTCATCGATTTCAAGTCACAAAGTTGCTCTTTTCGCACGTTTTTCATTTTCTTTTATTTCAGCCTGATTGATGAACATGAGCCACAGAACTTTTCTTTTCGAGGTAGACCGCGCAACTCCAGGCAACGTAGCTAGTATATATACTTAGGCATACAGAAGCTACATTTGTTTCTCGATACAAAATATACCTTCTACAAGCTCAAAACAATGAATATATATAAAAAGGAAAACTACAATATTCAATTACGAAAACTTTCATTGAGGAGGTTAGAAACTTTTGTTCGTTTTAGTCAAAATTTTCATTTTGATGCAAGTAAAATGCGCGATTTTTTTAAATGTAACTATAAGGCAAATCAAAGTCAACGAATAATGTGTTCGTTTTAACCTTGATTTCGTATAAACAGTTTAAGTATTAAAGGGCTTTTTTAATGCTCTTAAATAATACTTTGAATGAAATGCTTTTTTTTAAACGTTTATTCAAATGGCACTTACCGTGCCATGTGCTTTTTTTTATAAGATAATGCTTGGTAATTTCAAGCAGATAATTGTAATTTCCTGAACATAGATCAACTGTTTTTTGGTGCATAGTCAAACATAATTTACGAAAAACTCTTAAAACAAAATACTAATCTTAAATTAAAAGAGTTAAGGACAATTATTTAAGGACACCATCTTCCTACTTAATTATTAAAACCATACCGATAAACTTAGCAATATATAGCCCAAAAAAAAAAAAGTTAAGTTATAGGTACATCTGGAATTTTTTTCAAAACTACGGGTCCCTTATGCAACATTTTAAGTATCAAGAGCTCAAAAATACCGCATGGTCATTGCAAATACACTAAGAAAACATATGTAACATTGCAAACATAAGAAAACATATGGTTTAACATTTGAAATCACAAATATAATATTTCGCTACTTGCCATAAATAGTAATTATTCCGAATTACGCACTTATTCAAAAAGTGATTTAGCACTTGTTTAAATCTGCGACTGTGTGTTCTTTATATGTATTCTGTACTGTAATAAAAATATATTATGCGTAACGAAGGCAAGACACTCAGATTGTAGTCCTCATCAAAATAAACCCGTGCAATAAGCACCAAAAGAAAGAGAGTCTACTAATTCGATTTTCATTTCTAACATGTTGCATTTGTTTTTGCCTTGATTCAAGGGACCGAGTTTTGCGACGTGTACTTTCTTGAGAGGCTTTTTTAGTTTTACGAGAAAGATTTGACTGACGACGTTTCCGATTTCGCATCATCATGAGTTATACAGACTGTTTATATAGCTGTGCTGTGGTTGACTTACGTTCGTGCATTTTTGCCGAAGGTCAAGCACATGTAGCTTTAAGTCAAGTTAGGTCCCTATAGGGACTAATTATCTGTAGTTTAGACCACCGCAAGTTACTTAATAAACCTCACGATAGAAACAAACTATCCCGATGAAATGACAAGGTTGCGAAATGTATCGTGTTAACTAATAAATAATCGTATAACTAAGTCAATGGAAATTAACTAAAAAGTGTAAAAAAAAAATATTAAATAAAATCAAAAACCCCCACTGCGTAAAAACCAAAAAAAAAAAAAACTAAAAAGAAAAATGTATTAGCCCAGTAGTTGAGAATGCTATTAAGTACTACTGAATAACTACACCGTTGAAATAGTTTTATAATCGTACACAGATAAGACAAATCATAAATTCAAAAGCAGAGTAGAAGGATCAACTGTCGAGGCCCATTCAAATTTTACGGGGTGCTTTGAATCAGAAAGGAATTCAAACCATTGCGAACGTCCTCGCCAAGTTCCGACGCCAATTCCAACAAAAAAGCCTTCTTATACTTAACTAAATACGTCATACAAAATCGCTATACGTGAAAATAGTTTAATTTCTAGTATCTTATCAGTTCGTATTCCTAAGTTTTAATCGCTAAATACGCTATGCAGAATCGTTTTTTTTTTTTTTTTTTTTTTTCTGTCTGTAAAATGTCCTACTTAATTTCTAATAGCGTATTAAAAGTCTTACAGTTCGTTATGGTACGTATTAGCCGTTAAATTAATTACGCAATTTAAAATATTTTCGAAAATTTAATGTACTCTCGTCACTATCGTTGTAGATGCTGTTTATCCCATTTCTGAAGTGTAAAATTATATTATTTGTAAGCTCAATTCTAAGCTTTCTATGAAATAAAACGTCGTAAGCTAAAGATTCCGTTTTTGGTTTTTGTTTATTTGCTCCCCGTTCGAATTTCCTCAATCGTAACGGTTACAGTTACAGTCATATTCTCGCGCTTGAAAAATTCAAAGTTGCCAATATTATTTTGTAAAGGATGGCTTTTAAAGATAAGAAATAGGAGGACTTAGGCGAATCTTTCAAAATATGTCCACAAAACGCAGTTTTAAGGTATCTTCGGTCACTTAAGGGGGGGGGGGGTGATGAACCCTATGATCCCCTTCTCTCTGGATTCACACCTGATCAGAGCCAGACTAAAATGTGTGAAAAAAAGTCTGATGTTGAAAAAAGACATTTAAACTAAAAATTATTCAATTTTTTAAAAAAAAACGTAGAGTGACGGACGGCACCAGTAACAGACCTGCTTAAGACATCGCTCTCGGGCTAACTCAACTTTCTGAGCCTTTTAATGCTTTTAGACTTTTTAAATTATTTTTCTCTCATGCAACTACATCTCATCTAACGTTTGGCTGCTTCTGGATCCTCTGAATTAGTTAATTCTAATTTCATTTGCTCAATTTCAAAAAAAAGCTCCGCTACCAATAACAGACACCGAATAATCTGATAATACCTAGTAAGAGATAGGATGAGGAAAGGATCAGTTATGGACAAAATTCCCTTTTTATCTTCAAAATGTGCATGAGTTCTTTATTTTTAGAACTGAAGCCTTATTAAATTTAATTGAACATGAAACACCAGCTGACATTGTGGTGGCTGTTCCTTACCTTCCGCCACTGCCTGTAAATACCAACTAGCTTATAAAATTCACTCTGATAACACTAAATGTTCGCACCGTATTCATGAGTCACAGCAACATCAGTTCAATCCGCCTGAAGTTCATATTTTTTAACTCCAAACATATGACTGTCTGTTACTGGACCCTTGTCTGTTACTTGCCGTTACCCTACTGTTATGAGTTTTTATTAATGGCAGTTTCTTTATGAATTGAAACTTTAGTTCTGACATAAAAATATATTGGACAGTTAAAATATAACGTTTAACTTCGGAATACTAATTTCAAAAATACATCGCAATAGCATGTTTCAAATGGCTCTTAGTGAAATAAAAATGAGTTATTAAAAATAAATAAATGAAAAAAGGAGATTCTTCAAAGCAAAATTTTAACAGAAGATATAGTTGTCAGATTCACTGTAAAAAAAACTGTAAATTTTGAAGAAGTTATCCGTATTTTTTACAGAAAAAAACTATTCGTAATAAAATACAGGATTTCTCTGTTTTTTTGAATCTGTAACCGGTTATACTTTGTTTTTCTTCGAATCTTCGAAATTTCGCCCGCGTGTTTGGATTTTCTTTCTCGTGCTCGAGTTTTTGATCTTATATTTATTTAAAGCGAGTAAGTCTTAAATCGTTTGCAACTTCCATTTCATTGCATTCTAATCAATATTTTATTATGATGTTTTTTTGTCATCTGTTACAGAGGCATATTCGGAAATTTACCTTTGTATACATGTATTTCGTAGTAGTATAGTAAATATTGAAATGGATTTATGAAAATATAGTTTCATTTTTTAATCTTCATAAAATAATAAATCAGCTTGAATAAATAAAAATACGGAAGATTTCTGTAAAATAAACGGAAGAAAACTGGCGTCCTGGCTGACAGTTTTTTTCTGTAAATTTTACGGATTTTTTTTACAGTGTTGGGACATATGTTTCGAAAGAATCAACACATTGCATCATTGCAATTCCAGAAGAACTTCATGCACCTAAGATTAAAAATGTAAATTGAAAAATAATCTTTCTGTCATTAAACTGCTTCAAATATTTCAACAACGAATGAATCATTGTAATGTCTTTCTCACTCAGAAAAACGTATTTTCTGAACTTTCGTCGCTTAATAGTGTAAGAAGAAAAATTAAATTTTCATTCGCAATATTTCAAGAAGTAGTAAAACCTGTCTTTTCGTATCTAAAGGAAGAATATTTTATGTCTTTAAATGTCGTCATACAGTTCTTCCATCTCAAAGCAATAAAATTGACACATTTAACTGAGAGGATTGCTTAGGGGTTTTTTTTTTCCTAAACGGTGGAAAATAAATTTGCTTGATATATTGTACTAAACTGGGACATTAATGAGAGTAGCTTATATTAAAACGCATTTCAGGTGTTTAGTATAAAAAACAGCTCAATCCATGATTTTTTTTTTTTTTTTCAAAATTTAATACTTCTTTGTCTATACTATCACGACACACAGTGATTTGGAAACGAATTCCTCCAAATTTAGTAGAAAACCGCTGCCAAAACTCCAGTATGCTCAAATCCAGCTCAATCTCTGCTTTTACCATATTCGCCATTGTTAAAACGTACGGTTAACATCAAAATCATAACAAACTACTTAATTTGCATTTTTTATTGTACATGCATAAAATATTATAAACTACTTGAATTTTATTGCCATTTGAATGGAAAATTGGAAAATAAAAACAAAATAAGGCGGATTAACTTAAAACAGATCAATCCAAGTTATTTTTTTTTCAGTAAATAATGAGACAATACAGCTCATTTCAAAAAAAAAAGAGCAAAAATGAAACCGTGCACTGAATGTTTTCCCAAAAGAAAAAACCTTTTGGAGTAATTGATTGAGAAGTGTAAGAAATGTTTTTGTATCTTTTTTACTTCTTGTTAAGTGAATTGAGCTGATTTTAATCTAAACACTTCATTTAGTAACTTTGGCCGAATGAAGAAAAATACTTCAATTCCACAGCACGGTATAAGAATTTTGTCACAAAAAAGTTTTAGGACAATTTCAGATCTTTGTCAAAACAGAAACGATGTTAACAGACTTGTTAAATGCAGAAGAGCATATTTCTTTTTTGTAAGTCAAGAAAGAACTGTTTTTCATTGTTGATCATATTCCACGTACAAAAGGAAAGTATCTACGTAAAACACTAAGTTAGTCAATAAGCAAAGTACATTGTTTATAGTAAAAACTAATCTTTTGGCAAAATTAAAATATTTAATTCATTTTAGCTTCTGTGAAGGACTTCTTTTAGTAACATTTTCATATAAGATCCCAACTTTGAAATTAAACAGGTTCCTATATTTCAATACGTTGCACCTTACATCAGAAATATAAATAAAAGTTATGAGCTCATGACATTTGTTTACTTTATATCTGTTTAAATTAGTCTTTATTTGGGAAGCATTAAATTGATGATAGTAAATATGCCAGTAATAGGGTAGGTGGGGGTAAAGCCCCGCGTGGGGTAACCAGCGCCGATATTTTAACTTGATCACCTTGGAGTGAGAAATTCACCTCAATGTGGTGGGTTTGACTTATGGAAACCTATTGTTCCATGAAATTTTGTCCTGACTAGGCACTCCAGAGACGAGAAAGAGGGATGAGTCTGTTTTTTACTACTTAGATATAACTTTTCTAATATATTATTTGAACACTGTAAAATGTAGAGTTTGAAAAGAAGAATCACAACGAATTACACATTGATACTGTTACATTAAAGTTTCACCGTCGCGTATGAAAACAGTTATTCTAACGGCTGATTAAAAACAACATGGCACATTTTTCAGAAAGAGACAAAATGGGGCAAATCCCCCTGCAGTTGTTTTGGGGTAAAACCCCGCATCTCCAAAAGTGCAAGGATTCTCTCCACTCGACTTAAAAGTGTCTCTTTTTTGAAATATTATTATTATTTTTGTTTAGCATGAGTTTTGTACAGCTTATTCAACTGAAAAAAAAAATGTTGGTGGACATTTACTCATGAAGTTTTAAATTGGCTAAGATTCGTCAGCTAAAGTCTTACATTCATTTCAATTAAAATGTGCTTTTATTAATGTAATATATTTTTTTCTTTTTTTTAACGTTTTACGTACGTTTAATTTTTTGTTCTTGTACTTCCAAAAGAAAAACAATTCTGAACCATGATATGTGTCGAGCTTAATGAAACATATAACTTAATTGCAGAAATCTCTTCGTTCTGTATGGTAGACATTAGAGTTAAGTTCAAAAAGAACGATTGAAGACATCTCAGAAAAATGGAAAAAAAATTGGGAAAGTAGAAACTGATTTCCCTATCATTTCGAGTGAAACTGTAGAGAATAATTCAAAGCTAATCAATGCTCAATGTGGCCAAGGTAACTTTCTCCTTCTTGTCGTATTGAAGTTATGTAGAAGGTTTTTTTTATGTAAAACATCTAGAAGCCTGCGAATTTACTGAGACACACGAAGAATCCTTAATTGGCAATGAAGACGTTATTAATAAATTGTCGTAACTTGAATAGCACAGGATTCCATCCACGACGCAATAACGTTTTTAAAAAACTCAACTGAGTATACTATTTACTTAGAACACTGGGTACTAGATATTCAATTAAAGTATAGCCTCAATCAATTAAACTATTTTTTATAATGCGGCTGTCATTTTTTTCCGTGTAATTGATCCTCTTTTTGTGGAGAAGAAAATATTTTTGTAACAGTTCCAAAAAAAAAAAAAGGCTTAAACTTATACGATATTTAAGTTCGGTACTGCTAAATAACAATAAAACAATGATTCAAGGAGGTTTGCCATGTGTTTTTGTCAAGCAGTCACCTTTTTTATTCAGTCATCTTGAGTAGGGTAAAGTTCCGCATTACGAGGTTTTACCCCATTTTGTGGGGCAAAACCCCGCAATTTAGTTTTTCCTCTAAACAAATTTTCTCGGTTATTACTAATCAGACATAGCTATAATTTGAAGGGATAATAGGTAACAATTCGTGCAATGACTAATTTGAAAAAAAGAAAAGAAAATCTGCTCTTTATTGATCATAATGTTACAAAAACTGAAAATCGCGGGACTTTACCCCCACTTACCTTAACTGACTTCATTTTTACAATCATTCGAATAAATGTTTTATTAAATACCTATCCAATAAAAACTTCGGTGGAAATAAGGGAAGAAGGAAAAAAATGGTTTAAAATAAACATAAAAGATGCCTATTACAAAGACATATTAATGAACTGTAAAAATTAAAGAAAAAAAAGACCAAGAGTTAAAAAACTGCTTTCTGTTGTTCACCCTTCGATGATATCTTCTCCCGTGTTGAAAGCTGAAGAGATACTAAATCTGCCCCCGGTTTTCCCATCTGCTAGACTACTTTTAAATACTGTGAGTTCATACACATAGAAAACAAACAGCTGAAGCACGTGCCATGTTCTTTTTACAGAATTATATTCAAGATCCAGAATATCTCTTTCTATAATGCTTCTCGTAAAAGAGAGCACTGTTCATACGATACTCAAGAGGCTAGACATAACAGCATAGAAAAGGAAAGTTCTGGAAACTTGTATCTTTCTAACATGAGTTAAGAGTTTTCATGATGCTATTTAGGAGTATAAAGAAGCTTGAATGGCTTTAAACAAAATAGAAATCTTTTAGAGCAATGTTGAAACGGATACTACTTTTACGAAAACTATGTAACTCATGAGTTTGGTTAAAAATACATAGCACTTTTTTTTTTGCAATGAAAGTTTTTTCTTAGAACAAATATACCGAAAGCATATCCAAAAATATAAAAGGGTAAATGCACGTATAGATTGAATATATGGAATATATGATGAATCTTAAAAACATGTCACCAAACTTCGAGGTTTCATAAAATTGCAGTAAAGATGGTATGTACGAACACATTTCCCGTTTGTGTCATTTTCATTGTTGCAACAAAGCAATTGATTCCAACTCTGACATGATGACTACTTTTTTTGAACTCTAAGAGAAAAACTTACTGCATGACGACTTCATTATCGATTCAGTTTTCTTTTCTTCTTGCTTTTTAAATTTCTAATTGCCCTTATTTGTATTTAAATCCGGGTACAACTTCATCACCAAGTATAGTATAGTTTTCGCAAATGAATGTGACACTTCTGAATTCCTTGCCCACATATCGACTCAGTGTTCGAAGTCATTAACATCTTATTGATGAATACACATGAAAGCAAAACTCAAAATATGACTTCATTATCTATACCCTTGAAAAAGATGGCTTCTCCAAGAAGACAATATAATGTCTTTACACTGAGCTGGTATGAGACTTATAGAACCAATTTTGATTTAGTCAGTTTATATGTTTTTTTTAAATTAAGTAATTTATTTTATTTTATTTATTTATTTCTTGCTTCAGTGAAACTTGAAATGTCCTAAAAGAATTTAAATGAAAAAAGTGCAAAAAAAAAAAAAAAAGGTTCATTTGAAACGAACGTGTTTTTGAAACGTTCTTAAGTTGGTATCATTTGGAAGAGGTAACTTATAAAATGGATTCAAAATTAAAACTTTTAGGGTTAGTCAATTGCTCTAGATTTTCAAATGTTTTTTCTGAAGATGCAATGTAAATGCTAATTGTAAGAACTCGATACTCCCTTCAGAATATCTGGGCAATTTAACGTTCTCTGTAAATGCAATTATTTTCAAATTATTTTAATGTATACATATATGTGGCGTACCTCGTATGGGTGATACTTGGAGCGGTATTTTGTGGTGACCCCCTCCCCGGGAAAAATTTCAAATTTGTAGTCTTAAAAATGCATTTTAGCTTTATATTTTTCAAAAACTCTCAATTTAACTTTGGGTGCCACCCCCCAGACGGGTGACACCTGGGGCGGACTCCCGACCCCTCCTCCTGTAGCAACGCCATTGTGTGTATGTGTGTGTATATATATATATATATATATATATATATATATATATATATATATATATATATATATATATATATATATATATATATATATGTATATATATATACATAACCACAAGGTAATTTCAGAGATAAATAAATTTATGAACTAGGCTTTTTGTATCCATTAGGAAAATATAATATTGTGCTTTTGGAAGCGAAAACGACATATTTTTATTCGTGGACTTCAAATTCATGTAATTTTTTCCCCCCTACTAACACCAATATTTTACCAACCTGGATGTTTTATATGCTTTTGAGTGTTTCGTACACATTTTTTACTTGCTAAAACTACCTAGCAGTATATATTTCTCAACCATGAAAAGTAAGCATCCAAAAATATTTTAGCGACTAAAATGTAAACTTTTTCCTTTATAAATTAATAAAGAAAAAAAAATGAAATTTTAATTTTCTTAATAAGCTAAACTAGGACAGCAAACCAAAGCATTTCTTAAAAATATTCTATTATGATTGAATTACGAACAACTTGTACGCATTTTCTCCGGCTTTTACTTTTAATACTTGCTATAACATTTGCATTAACGAACACAAAGCAGCTTCATGGCATACAATTTTCAATTGCTCTTTTTGTGAGTAATTCTCGCAAAAATTGTGAAAATGAAGTCAGATTCTAGATTTTTTTTAAAAATCAAATTTAATAATTACCACATTTTTTTATCGATTCTGCACTGTACAAGTACCAATTGTTAATACAAAAGCAATTTATAAAGTATTCAAAAATATTTTTCTTCAGAACAAGAAGGAGAATATTACGTTTCCCAGCTTCAAATTGTTAAGAGTTGACATGTGATTTAAGGTTGTGCTGAAATGCGATAGTAGAAATTGCCAGTATTATACACTATATGACCAAAAATATTGGGACACTTTCAAAAATTGACATTTTTATGGATTTCTCGAGAAATAAAAGACCAATTGCTCTGTAATTTTTTTTCACATACAGAGTATACTCTAGCTGTCATTTTCCAATGAAAATTAAGTCTACTATTCATTTATGGGACAAGCAACAAATTGAGGAAACAAAGAGAGGTTTTTGGTTATTTTTCTTTGTAAATAGCTAGGAATAAGCTATAAATTTCAGAAATAAGTTTAAAAACTATCTAAAATTTATTTTTATATTTTCGTAAAAATATCTCTTATACCCACGGAGGTATAAGCATTTCTTTCAAAAAAAAAAATATATATATTTTTAAAGGTTTTCGGCTCATATCATGCTGAGTTTTCTGTCAAATGTTACTAAACTTTCAGAATATTTGATAGCATATCAGAGAAACATAATAAAATTTGAAATTGAAATATTGAAAATTCAATGAAATATGAACGTTTAAAGCAATTTATTTTTCACTGCGCATGCGTGAAAGATAGCAATTTGTAACTTTCATAATTCAAAGCTCAGGTAGATGATGCAATTCATAAAAAAATTCCACCTCAATATCTTTAAAATTGAAAAAGTTATCAACGATCTAATGAGCCGAATTTCTATAATCATTGGCTAGGCGACGAATGATAAGGGGTCCTTCGCAAACCGCAACACTTTCCTCTTATTGTTACAGACTGATTCATGATAAGAACGGATTCTTTGTGAACGATCCCTCACGAGTCGTCGTCTAGCCAAGAATATTAAAATTCGGCTCATTAGATCGCTGATAACTTCTTACATTTTAAAGATATTAAGGTGTAATTTTTTATGAGTTGTAGGATCTATCTGGGCTTCCGATTATGAAGGTTAACAATTGCTATCTTTCGCGCATGCGCAGTGAAAAAATAATTGCTTCAAACGTACATATTTCATTAAATTTTCAATATTTAACTTTAAATTTTATAATTATGTTTCTTTGATATGCTGTCGAATATTTTGAAAGTTAAGTAAAGTTTGACGGAAAACTCTGCGTGATATGAGCCGAATATCTTCAAAACAAATTTGTATTTTTGAACGATATTGCTTATATCTCCGTGGGTATAAGAAATACCTTCACGAAATTATAAAAATAAATTCTAGATTGTTTTTTAACTTATTTCTGAAATTTATAGCTAATTCCCAGCTATTTACAATGAAAAATGATCAAAAACCTTTTTTTTGTTTCCTCAATTTGTAACTGTTCCCCTAAATGAATAATAGACTTAATTTTTATTGGAAAATGACAGCTGAAGTATACTTTTTATGTGAAAAAAATTACAAAGCAATTGGTCTTTTATTTCTCGAGAAATCTGTAAAAATGTGAATTTTTGAAAGTGTCCCAATATTTTTAGTCATATAGTGCATACATTTATATAAAAATGAAGTTGCAACACAAATTAAAAATGGAAAAAAAATGTTTTTTTAAATAAATATCCCGAGACTTTCGATGTTTTGCATTGTCGAATCTGTTACAATAATTTTGTAAAGAAAATAAACAATTGCATTGAAGTAGTAAAATTTAAGTCTTTAGGTAGCTTTTTTGAATACTACTGTCAAATAACAAGGTGAGCAGAATTCTTTTTTTCTGATTGTTAATTAAAAGTGTTGAATGTCCACTCTGTTACAACGATATTAACGATTTTTTTAAAGATTTTTTTCCTTGAAATTGCAGACTGACTAACAGCTTTAGCATTATAATTTCAGTACATAGTTTTTTTTTATTGTACGTTTCGTTATGATTGGCACGATTATTTTTTTATTTTTATTTTTCCACTCTGTTACACCAAGTACTCAAAATACTTAAAAACTCTTCATAAATTGCTTATGTATAAACCAGTCATCTTTTATTATAACAGAACAAAAGAAAAATCGATGAAAAAAAAAACCAATTGGTTGGTGTAAATTATTTAACATTATAAACTAATTCAACAGTATCGGACATGATTTATACTATTTTCTCAAGAATGACTCTTTTCTCACTTGATTCTGCTTTTTTGAAAAACGCTCAAGAGTTGACACTACATAAAGAATTTTTCGATGAAGGATGTCTGAATATTTTCCATTTGATGTAGAAAATACGTACTTATTTTCCCTTTCTACCATAAATAAATCTTTCAAATGCGGCGATACAATTGATTTTAACTTAAGGTAAAACATTGGTTCCAACATCCCCATGCGTTGCATTGCGATCGGAGGAGTTGTAAATGTTTTCTCTCGCAAAACCATCTTCCAAAAAATAGTCCTAAAACAAGGAACTAGAACCAATTTTCTATCCCTAATTGTTGATTCATAGATTTCATTTAACCGGGCGAAAGAAATTACGATTTGAGAAAACTAAAACTTTGGGATTCCAATGATTTTCAACTGCATCCTAATAATGACAGATATTTAAAATTTCTTATTTGTAACATCTCACACCATTACAAACCCATGAAAATATTTAGCAAAATATTTATCCTACAAAATTAAACGTTTTATTTAAAAGCGCAACCCAGCTAATTGAAAAATTTCTTTTTCAAAAACATTAAGCCATAAAACTTGAGTTTAATTAAATACCATGCATATTAAGTACATAAAGTTTCATTCCCACCCCCCCTCGAAAAAAAAAAGAAAAATATGTACTTGCATTTTTTTTTTTCTGAAGATACTCATAACAAGAAAATGAGTTTAGACACTTCTGTAAATCAAGAAGCATACCATTTGATCTTATGTGAAATTGTTGAAGGAGTTTTTAATCATAATTCTATTTTTCTTTACTATAAACACATGTCCTTAGCCCAAATGGGAGCGCTCATTTAACCGGTTGCGTGCATTGTATGGAAATAAAGTGCATTTCTATAGATACAAGTAATCTGATTGATGAAATTAAAAAAAAAAAAAACACTTTTCCTCTCCTTATAAATCACGCCTGGTTGTTTTCTAAAGTTTACTCCTGCACTGTAGTTAATTACTTACTCGCGTATTATCAAGCACACAATTCACCTTAAAAAGAGAAAATTAATCAAGATTCGTGTAACTGTCCTCCATCCAAATGATTAATTCATAGTTGAAAGAAATGCAAATAATTTTCTGCATTCATAAGCTTTCCACATATTTAAGGGAACAAAAAAAGTTTTATTAATGTTCATTATCAGAAAACAATTTTTTGATACTTTTATAAGTAATATAGAGCTGTTATCGGGCACTTTTTGTTAATAAATGTAATACTAAATCAGAAATCCTATATAATTACTATCTCCTATATAATTACTAAATCAGAAAACACATCTGAAGCAACGAGAAGCACATTACAACTTCATATAGTGATCTCCAGAAGAATAAATATGGAATTTTTGCTATATTCTAAGCGTACTTAATCTCATTTTTTAATTTTAACTAAGGCGCTCCGCTCCCTGCTCTTTTTTCTCGTTAACTTTCCTAATGAAAAGATCGTTTTTTCTGAATTTAATCATTTTCTTATCTTTTCATAGGCGTCATACATGTTAAGTTTCGTAAATAGTGACATTTATACTCCGTTTTTATGCTATGTGCAATCTGGTACATAAAAAAAGAGAGTTTTTTAACATTTAGCCCTGAAATGTCAAAGGTTTTCTATGTTCTATCTATACATTCTGTCCGATATATAGCTTTTGATTTACGCAGTATTCACTTCTAAGGTTTATCATTTATTTCATTATTTCTGGCAGTCAATTTCTATTTCTTTCCATCGGATTGCATTATAAATCCAACGCCAACAGTACCTTATATTTCACAATCATTACATCACCTATTTGATTTCTCTATTATCGATTTGAAACAACTATCATTGCGAAAATATATTTGGAAATCTCTCTATTTCCCTTTTACAAACGTATTCTTACGTTCTCATGGCACAGATTGAAAAACTTTTATTCCTTTTGTATCAGAAACTAAAATATCATTACTACTGTTCTACCATATGACATTTCAGTTCATTGAATACAAGTTTACACTCTAAACCTTTCTCTTTAATAGACCGAACCCATTCGCGCAGAATATTTCTAACACAACTCTCAATGTACTGCATTAATATTTTCTATAACCACCAGTTTTCCATTTTTCTCCCATTTAGTTGAATTGTTTTATGACAATTCGAATGCAACAAGGTACTTCAGTTCGACCAAGCGAAACATTTTTTTTTTTTGTGACATTATTTTAAGTTAATATTTATTCAGTAAAGCATTGAGTAGTCTGTTTCAAATGTGAAAAATTGGATGTTTTGTGGAAAAACATGTATAAATGCAACAGAAGTTTTGACCGAACAAAAATGAATCTATAATTATATCGAAGTTTTTTAAATTACTGAAAAGGGCTTTGAATTATATATGTAGTTATTTGTTTTCATGTTACAAAAAGGTCATGATAGCTAAAATGAAGAGAAAATTTTCATTACATCATTGTATATTATAAGCAGCCACCCGCCCTGCCTAGTGGTCAGAGGAGTCTGACTGCGATGGAGAGGTCCCAGGTTCGAATCCGGCTCGGGCATGGATGTACAGTCTCTCTCCTGGTCCTTGTCCTTTCTTTATGTGCATGTATTGTGAATGGTTGCCTTCCCTATGAACGGAACCTTATGGAATGTGTGTCCTGTGGAAGTCGGACTTCACACCAAATTACGATACAGTTGGAAAAATGTAGCAGCATACTCCAAATTACCAACCTACCTGGCACAAGACAACAACATAACATAAGCAATAAGCTTACAGGCATTCAAGACATTTTTACTGAAAAGATTCAGGAAGCTTGAGCTTTTCCTTAGAATTTTCAGAGGGCCCAAAACTGACTGGAAACTACCATTAAAAATTCCAGTTTATGCTTTTAAATGAATTTTCAAAGAGAATGCAAATGTGTTAGAGTTGGTTCAATAAGATATTTCGATACAGTTTTAAAAAGTGAGGACAAATTTTATAAAATGCGAGCTTTTTACAAAAGTGAGATATGATTCAACTTTGTAACAATGTCCTAAATTTTAATTATGCGACAAATTAGATTCAACAGTCCTAACTATAGAACTGTAGCGCAAACACACATAATGTGAACATTTTTCATGTTGAAGTGGGAGGAGGGAAACAAATAGAATCCGGTGGAACCTTTTGGAAATTATATTTGCAGCTTCAGCGAGTTTTATTTCAAAATTTTCCGAACCAAAAAGTGATTGACCCCAGGACCGCCGAGAGGAAGTCAGTCAAGTTGAAATTGGCAGTGTAGATTGTAGAAGGTAAAGATATGGGAAGGGGCTCGTGTAATAAATTTAACATGGGTCCTCCTTGGATCTTGGTGGGCCTTGAGGACCCCAAAAAAGAAACTGTTTATCCTTTCAGAGGTTAATCGGGCTCTGAGCATATTCCGTTTATTTTCATTTCAACATGCAGTTACCAGTTCTGAAAACGCTAGAAGACTGATAAAGCTATTTTTAGAGGAAATAATTGGTTTTAACCGAAAATATCAGTACCTCACAGTCAGTGACGTAAACTCAAAAATTGCGATTTTCCGTTTATTAGTGCATTGTATGTAAAAGATTATTCCGCATCGAGCCATGTGAATGTAATTCTTTAAAACAAAATTTTACCAGGGTGAAAAGATCGCGCGTCCTAGCCTTTGCATGCGCCAGAAAAAAAAGTCTTTTATCTCTCCTGTAAAATTATCATAATGTGACTTACGTCCTTCTGGCTCTGAGGTACAGATATTAGGATACATTTTTCGCTGATTCATGGAAAAAAACACTGTTTCAATTTCATATTAACAATCATTTTTCACAACTGCTACTCTATTTGAAAAATGTGAGAGTCATTTAATGAAAAAAACAAAGCTTTTCTGTTGCAATTTATTTTACATGCAGAATTTCTTTTTTTTTCATGCGCAATGAAAATATAAAACTCATAAAAAAAATTGTGGGCGGGGGGGGGGAGCGATTGTATCGAAAATTCATTCAACTTTTTTTTATTTTATTTTAAATCATTACATACGATCAAAATTAGTTTCCTCATCGGGCTGTAACTTGAAATAAAAAAAGGGTAAAATTAAGTTATTTATTGCGAAAATAAATCATTTTCTATAAGTTGCGTCATCCCATAGAAAATTTCTTTAGAAAATTGCAGCAATAAGGAGCAGACAGCATCAGTGAAGACATTTGAAGGTCATCCAAGCAGTCGTGTTCGCAGCTTCAAAGATACCTGCTGTGTCTAATAGCCATATGCCGCGAAGCACCTGCTCACCCGGAGAAATAATCACGATATCTTCACTAAAATATTTATTTCCTTAACCTCGTCTAATACTTCGCTACAAATACGTGAAAATCATCGTTATGCGAGGGGTACCCATCCCTCACAAGAGCAATGACGCAGCAAACTCAAATGCATTCGCGAGTTTTTCCAAAAAAAAAAAAGGAGAAAAGTACCTTTTAAAAGAATCCCCCCTAAAAAGTTCGACTGCTTAACGGGCCATTCCACGAAAAGACAACCCTTTATCCCGCACGTAACGGTTTATATATTTCATTAATTAGTAATAGTTTTAAAGGGTAATGACAGTTTTTCAAAAGAAATCACACATAAGTTTGTAATTTTTTAAGCAAAAAACAATTGTTCATTAATATTTTAAAGTATTATTTTTAATGAAATATGTGAGGCGTCACGTGCGGGACAAAATGAGTTTTCCGCGGAATAGCCCTTAATCTGTGCCATGCAGTCCCCTCCCCTCAACTTCTGCCCTCTTCTTATGCTCTTGCTATAAATTTTAAATTTTCAAATGAAAAAAGAACTGACTTCAAAAAACAAAGAGGAACTAAAAAGTAAAAAAATAATTGGTCATACTTACATTCGATTTCCTACCCAAACGTATAAATCAAATTTATTTTACGATTCCAGTACAAAAATCAACTAAACACCAAATTATAAAATAAACACTAATTTTAATTACTATACGATGAATTATTTTAATACCTTACTAATTATATACGATCTCTTAGTTTTTAATAACCATTTGAAGTCGGGGCCTCCTATAAACTACTAAGTAACGTAACTGACCACCCACCAAATACTGAGTTGAACACTAAGTTAACAAAACGCGGAAGTCTTTAAAACTAAACCTACTCAGTTAGTAGTAGTTTATAGGATGCCCCGGCTTCAAATGGTAAGTAAAAATTAATATAATTAGTTAGGTATAAAAAAAATCACCGTATAGCAATTAAAATCAGTGTTTATTTCATAACTGGGTGTTTAGTTTAGTTGATTTTTGTACTGGAATTGTAAAATAAATCTGATTTATACTTTTGGGTAGCAAATCGAATGTAAGTATGACCAATTATTTTTTACTTTGTAGTTCCTCTTTATTTTTTGAAGTCGGTTCTTTTTTTATTTGAAAAAAAATTATTTTTTGCTTTTTAGTAGTGTAAATATAAAATGAGTACGTAGGGTAGAGTATGTAGTACACTCCTTACGTACATCTCGAGTGAGAAAGCGTCAAGCACAGGAGTCTGAAAACAACTAAGATGAGCAAAATAGAGAAAGAAATAGAGCTTAGCGGTCTCGAAGACTTCCGAAGACTGGCAAGGCTTTTTCAAATGCGCAATTATTTACAAAAAAAAATTGTCTTTATCATCAGTTTGACTTTATCAAAGTGTGCTTTCCGAAAAAAATTCACGAGTCACTAAAAAAACAACAGAAATCGCTTTAACTTTGCCCTTAGAATTTGAAGAGTTTTCGTGATTTTTCAAGCATCCCATCTTCAGATATGACAAATAAGGGAATGAAAGGGTGAAACAGTGTTGGACTTACCGTTTTCCTTATTGAAAAATACACTAGTTGATGCTGTTGTGATTTTTCATATTTAGCGAGACAAAATGCTTTAAAAATAACTATTTTTGAGCCCGATGCATTCTTAATGGGTAGGGTTTTCGAAGCGGTATGGGCAGGCGATCCGTCATGACGAAACAAGTTCCGATTGCTGCTATTCAGGGCTTGGCCCATGACAGTTCCTTGAAACTTTGCTCCCCTTTGAGAATATTCTCAAATACCACGATACTAAGTGAATTTTCATGATTTCGTTGAAAATTTTAACAATTATTTTAAATTAGCAGCGAGATCAAGTATTAAAAGAAAGTTTACTGAAAAAGTTTAAAAAACGACTCTGTGCACAAAATGTATCAGCGAAAAAGAGGGGACAAGTATTGAGATACCTTAAAAAGAGAGTTTGTTTTAATGCATTGAACCTGTCCAACATTAATCCAAAAAGAAGTTTTCAAACAAATCACATATGGGGAAATAACTACATTGCAGACATATGAAGGAAAACATATTGTGATCCATTATGAAACCCAAAGTAATACACTTCTGAAGCAGCTGAAGATTGTTCTGGGAGAAAGGAAGTCATAGCAGAAAATATCTCAGTTTCTGCTCTCAAAATCTATACTTTAACTCATTTTTTAAATACAGGGATTAAGAAAGGGTTTTTTTTTTCTTTTTCCAAGGCATAAAAATACTCGACATTTTTAGAAGAGTGAAATTTATGAAAACAATGAACATCGTACGAGTGATCAATTCATTATAAAACTAACTTTCTGATGATGAAATGGATTATGAAAGGTAAAGATGAAATGTACTATTTTGCTTTATATTTAGAGTTTGTGACATTTTGAATTTAGAAAAAAAAAAAAAAAAAACTAGAAGAACAATCAGATGTAACGTTCTAAAAATTCAAATTCCTTTTCTCCTCCATTTTCCACAATGCTAAATTTTCACTTGAAAGTACAAAGCATGAAAATATGCAACATCAAAAAGGCGGAAAAATCACATTGCTGTCATACTGCAGAACTAAACGTGCGAATGTTTGACCATAAAATAAGAATCCACCCCTTCAAAGGAAATGAAACTTCTGTTACATATCTTTCGCAGCCTACGCCAGACGTAATAGACAAACCGCCACATCTATGAAACAATTATCTTCAACGTTATCGTAGCATATTCTTAGCTAGTCGAATGAAGGATTGTGGACGCAGAAACGCGGCCAAATTTATATCATCAACAAACTCGATATTCCTGGTTAAAAGGTCATGCAAATGCTTCATCTTCGTGTTTTGAGCCAGTGCCTCCCCCCCCCCTCCGAAATCGCCTGAAAGACGAATAAAATATTTCTCGTGTTTTGCTTCTTGAAAAAACGAAAATGTTTGACGAGGCAGCCAGTTGAATATGGCAAGCGTCTGCTAGAGGTTGCTCATGGCAACCTCACGACTAACATAAACCTCCCCTTTTCAGCTGCCCGAGTGGATCACGCACAGATCATGTTTTGCTGAAGAATGGCTTCAGAATAGTCAATGGTCTTCACATTACCACTTCATAAATATGATCATGCGTAGAATCTCACAGACGAGTGACTGTTTTTAAATGGAGAGATAATTTGAGCCTTGACCTCCTCAATCAATTAAAAAGCAACCATTTCTAATGTCTGAAAATGAAGTTAATTCAATATTTATGAGCGCAAATTGAATTTGAGTTTATTTCAATGTGATTCAAGATTGAATCAAATTTTAAAGGTTTTCTGTAAAAAGGAGCATTTTGTAAAACGCAAATGTTTGGATGATCATTTATTTTACTTCGGTAAGCTTTTTAAAAACTGCAACAATACCACAGGTTGGATATATGACAATAATGCTGACTGTTTAATTTACAGCTTACTACTTCTGAGAGATAAACAGAAAATATGAAATGGGTAAGTGTTCATAATTTTTTTCATTTACATTCTGAAGCATTTTTAGTTAAAAAGTTAAATGTCAAATATTTTGGAAAGATGGTTATTGCTTTTTTTTTAATTTGAACTTCAATTACATCTTGCATCACCTGGTTAAAAACTAATTTCTTCTAAGAGTGCTGTGATTAATGCGCTATATTCTTTCAAAAGCTATGCTATAACGTCGATTCCAAACATTTTGTACGTATTTCAATGTAAGCTATGAAACCTTACTTCGTGTAGAAAGTTTCTCAATCATCTTCATCCAAATTAGAGACGGTTAGTTTCACTTTGTCCCCATGTTCCACTTTGATACAAGCCCCCGGAATTGAAATTATTTTTTGTTTCAACCAGATCAGTGGCACTTAGTCATATGAAAATAAGAGGATTAACAGTTGCCTTTATACAACGTATGCACGTTTAGCCTACAGGAACTCCACTTCCGAAAAAGTGTTAGTCCTAGATGCATACTTTAAATTGCAAAAATCGTCATTTTTGCATTAACATAAAAAACAATTTATAAAACTTTGTTACATTGCAAGACTAGTTGAAGCATGAATAACAATATTTAAAAGGGTTTCCTACCGATTCAGTCCAGAAATCAAGCTGAAATATAGTTGAAAGTTACTTTGAAACTTTTCCGTACCTTCTTCCTTTTCGCTATCTTTTTTTTTTTTTTTTTGTAATATAGCTTGTCCCCATTTAACCTACAAGAGCTGTATTTTCACAACTGTTACTTGTAGATACATACTTCCATTTCCCTAAATATGAATAGAGGAACATAGAAACCATGTAAAAAAGTTAGATTTCGTATTTTTTCCAATAAATTCTTTTATAGCTTCCAACATTCGACCATTTTTACAATTGGAAGTATTTATCAAGAACAAATTGTTGCGAAATAAGAGGTCTTGAAGGTTAAATGGGCACAAGCTGTATGTATGTTTCTGTAAAACACAGGAACCTGATAAATGTCAACATTCGCGTAGCATAGATATTGACGAAATACTGAATATTTCCGGTGAATCACTGGCACTGTACAATTACATTATTTCTCAGTAAAGAACATACGTTACTGGAAAGACCGAAACTCGATAAATGTCGACATTCGTCGGTGAATGTGAACATAACATTCACATAGCAAAGCATAGGCGAAAGCAAATATGTCCTATTATTAACCGATAAAGTTTGACATTCCCCAATTTCGGTCTCCTACAGCAACATACACACACACAAAATTTTACACGAAATTTTCAAGCTAAAAGGCCTGATTAGCCATTTGATGTTTTCGCTATATTTTGCTGGTGTTATCTTTCATATTGAGCATATTTCGTAACCGTGTCATCGTGACGAAAAGAATACTTATGAATTTTGTTTATCAGTTTTAATCACCTACGTACAAAATATGCTTTTATAAATTATGTATCAATTTGCGTACGGTAAAGTCAATGATTTGTATATAGAAGAAACTAGGGAAACTTGACCCAATTTTTGGTTTTTTACTTCCCTCACCCCCCTTTTTTTTTTTTTTTTTTTTTGATAGAACTGTTGGAACGAAATTAAAAAGATATATAAGTAGTTTGCCATTTTGCCATTACTATGGCTAAAAATAATAGCATAAGTCTAAGTGAAATGGTACAAAAAAATTATATTCCTCAAGTCTACATGTGGATCAATGTTCCTAGATCTAGGGAGATTTGACCCAACACTTAGGAAGATATGACCCAACTTCATAAATGTAAGAAGACTCATTGGTACTGTAATTAAAAATGCAGGTTTGATGGTGTGTTTTGCTTAAAAAGTGCTACTTAAAGTCAATGAACAAATGTTTACTCTTTACGTAAAGTGTTGCACATTTTTTAAAAATTAATCTTATTCCATATCAGAAGAAAAGCGGAAGTCTAATTCAAAACTTGATCAGCTCAAGCCTAAACAGTATTTCAGTTATTTTATTAAATAACAAATCATTAAGCTTAAATATTAATAGTATTTTAGTTATTTGTCAAACAAAAACAATTTATTGGACCAAAACATTTTAGCTGTTCATTGAGTTTAAAACAAAATCAGGCCCTCATATTCAGAATATTACAGTTATTACTTGAATAAAATAAAATCATTAAGGCCTAAATCGAAATATTTTAGCTAATCGTAAGCAAAAATTCTTTGAAAAAACACTAAATTATACTTTGGGTCAAGTCTCCTTAGTTAGCTTGGGTCAAAGCTCCCTAGGTAGCTTTATTTTGTTTACCTTAAACTTTTAGCAGCTTAAATCAATCAAGTTAAATCATTAGGCCTAAATCACAATATTGTAGCTATTAATAAACAAAAAGCCATTGAAAAAACATCAAATTAGTCTTCGGGTCAAGTCTTGCTAGTTAGTTTGTGTCAAAGTTCCCTAGGTAGCTTTCTTTTGTTTACCTTTATTTTTTAGCAACTTAGATTAAAATTATGTAAAACTACTGCAAATCAATATATAGCTTTTGAAAAGTGACTAAAACATGTATACTTTTAAAATTAATTTCCCTCAAAAATGGAGGTTAAAATCTCAGCAATTCTAAAATCTTCAAAATTTAGTTGAATGGTGCAGTATCATTTAATACTGAATTTCTTGTAAACCACAGATAACTCTAAAATGACTTGTCCTTGCAAAATACTGTTGCGTGACTGGTCAACCAATAATATGACTATAATTTTGCCTAAATATCCTTTCATAAACAAAATTCCCATGGGTCAAGTCTTCCTATGGGTCAAACCTACCTAGTTTCCCCTAGTTCTTAGTTTTTAAATATTTGGACCACTGCGTGAAACAGTAGAAAAATATGCATTTAAAAACAGTGCATGAAAAAAATTACAGTTGTAGAACGAGCATAAAATAAAATAATGATTTTAAAACTTATTCTGCCTGAAATTTAAAGAGGAAAACCCTTTTTATCATTATTAAGAATACAACTGAGAGGATATTCAACAGTTGAAATTAACTATAAGAAAAAAATTTGACTCACCTAATTTGTTGACTGGAGAGTTCAAAGTAGCAAACTGAGCAAGAAAGTTTCACTTAGTCTTCTCTAAAATGTTACTATAATCAATGAAATTGTTTATTTTATTTTTGAGAAGACTACAGCCGAGTGGACAGTGCGAAACATAAAAAATGTTGGAACATATGTAAGCAACACTAGTTTTCAAAGATTTTTTTTCTCTCAAGATGTGTTGTAAGTTGATTTTTATGCAAAAGATGATAATTTAGATTGTTGCTATTCAGCATAATATTAAATATCATTTTAACTGCTAATGATTTGAAGATGATACTTTAATATTGTCTTTGTTCAAAACAAAAATATTTTTGCACCACTTACAAATTACCGATGTGAAAACAAGTGATACTCAGTATATTATAAATAAAAATTATGGCTAACTGGCGGTAGTGTTTAAAACTCATTTAAAAAATGTCTAAATCTCGAACAAGATTTGTCCCTTTTTTACCGGAATAAACCGGTCGCACGAAGCTCCGACTAATTATTTCATTGCGTCAAAATGCAAGCACTAAGTTCTCACCATCTGTTTTATTACGTCAAAATTCATGACATGCATAGATTACTTCCAGACAGTCATAAAACTTCAAATTATTTTATGTCAACATTGGTAGATCGTTGTTTATCCACATGTGTAATTAAATGTTTTAAATTTTTCACGGAATTATAAAATTTTTCTAAGCGGCAATGCTACTCACAAACGAAAATTTGTATTTTGTTTTGAACTCATTCATTTTCTTGTACTTATAATTTTTAATCTAGTCCAACATAAATTTGAGAAGATTTACAACGTTTTCGTGTTAATTTAAAGGATAGTTGAGGATCATCTTCGGAAAAATGAAACAAATCATGTCCAAAACTTTGTAATTATTGAATCTAACTTAATAACTACCAAAATTAATCATATTTTTGTTACTGATTCTCCGTTTAATTGTATATAATCAAGTATCAGTCACATAAGTTCATAAAAACTTCAAAAATACTTTGCTAATATATGATTTAAGATTGAGCTGACATGAAATGACAGTGTAAATAAATAGACATCCTCATATATATATATATATATATATATATATATATATATATATATATATATATATATATATATATATATATATATATATATATATATATATATATAAAATAGCCAATGACCGAGTAACGCTCCTGACGTCATCAACAATGAAACTCGCTCCACGGCATGACAATTTGATAATATGTTTGGTAATGTTTAAAATGCAGGGAAAGGTTTTATTATGACAAGGCTGAACTGGATCCGGTAACTTAACAGTTTTTACTGGTAACACTGTCATTTCAGGGGAATGAAGAAACCAAAAGGTGGTCAACCATGAACGCTATCTACTGGAGTTCAGGGTTAATCCACTGGAGTTAGGGTAAAAATTTCAACTATCGAAATATCATCAAACAGGCACATGCTTCGTTCAAATGTAGAAGCAATTTTCACTCGTCATGACGGGCGATTTTCTTGTCTTTGAAATAAAAATAAAGTTACAACACTATGGGAAAAAAAAGTTCCATGATTGTTTTGAATTTTTTTACGATTTCTATATCCGATTACGCTGTGACCGTTGTAATGACGAATCTTTCTCAGAACCTGTCACCGATGTCGGGGATGTTTTTACGACACGTGCATTTGAGCTGTTGCTTGCAACTTAAAACAACCCCGCTTTAAGTATTTCTTAAAAACTAAAACGTTGTGTTATTTCGCCTCTGTGTAGCATACGAGTGATATGTTTCTCACATGTCAGTTCTTGGCTTTGTGTGCATAATCCTATGTGAAACCCTGTGTACCTGCCTTCACGCTTAGTACTAAAAGTTTTGAATGACCCTTTATTTAATACTTAAGTGTTCAGATACAAGCATTATTTTTTTACAGGTCGAAAGAGATTGAAAATGAACGGAGATTGGCCTACTCCATGGTGCTCACAGTTTGCTTCGTTTACTAAGGAATTCATCCCTACGTCCCTTATCGTCATCTTCCTCTTTAGCAGTTTCATTAGTAAGCAACTTAGCAATATAATATATTGTGTTCAAGTCTCTGTATTTCAACGTTTTTGAATGCTTTTAAAAATACTTAAGTCAGATAACTTAAGACAAAATACTAAATACATTCATATTAGTTACACGGGTGATAAGTTTTACTTCTGAAAAATCCAGCTTTGAGATTTTTTTTTTTTAACGGATTGTTCAACAGAATATAGTTTTATCAACGACAACAAGAAAGTTGGTTTACAAAATTTGAATAAAATTTAAAATATGTTTTAAAGAACAATTATGAAATTGTAGAAAAATAAATCATAGCTCGTAGAAATGAACTAACTATTTGCTAACTCTAAAAAATCGGAACCGTAATTAGAAAAAAAAACTGATGAAGATGTTTGTAGCATTAAAAATCATTAGTATAATAATTAATCGAAGGTCGATTATCTTTTTCCGAATAAACGGTAATCGGTTAGTTTACTCATTGAGGCATCCCTAGTACTATAAAGCCATATATGTAAATATTACAAAACTTTGCATGCTAATATAGAGATCTTAAAATTTCTGTTTCAAAATAACTTTGAAATGAAAAAAAAAAAAAAAATTTGACGTATCTAGTTTACTCACTGGCATCAGCATTTCAATTAGGTTAAAAACTCATAACCCATTTTATGGTATCGACGAAAATATAGCCCCGAAAATGTCATTTGGGTATCCTTATAGCTGCATTTTAAAAGGCTTGCACAATGATAGAAATGTCGATAACAATATAAAACTATAATATATAGTTGCTTATGTTATGAAAATTGCTATAATGTAACATTCTTGGACTTAAGCAGGGAGAAGTGATATAATATATGTACAAATAATTCGGTCCGTACATAGAAATGGTTGTCTCCTGTGAACTTGAAGTGGTATTGCTTATTTAAAAAACAATAAAATTTAAGAAAACCGACTTCGGTTAACCGAGGTTTCGGTTTAAAGAGTTTCGGATAACAGTTTACTTCGGTATTATTAAATATGTTTTCATTTTTTTAAAGTTTATAAACATTTCGAAAGCATGTTCATTTTTTATTTAATTTTTCTGTTTTGTATTAATCTGCACACCTGTCTTACGTAAAGTATTTTACACATATCAAGTGTCAATACATTCCCAAACACCCCACCTTTAGCATCAAGGTTCAAGATTGCCTCATAATTTAAGGATAAAGGGGCAGCATTAAATGGCTACCAATAGTAAAAAAGTCGACACTTAACTAAAAGTGTCTGCAGACAACGTTTCATTATGTTTGAATTTTCATGTTCAACAGAATATAGTTTTATCAACGACAACAAGAAAGTTGGTTTACAAAATTTGAATAAAATTTAAAATATGTTTTAAAGAACAATTATGAAATTGTATAAAAATAAATCATAGCTCGTAGAAATGAACTAACTATTTGCTAACTCTAAAAAATCGGAACCGTAATTAGAAAAAAAACTGATGAAGACGTTTGTAGCATTAAAAATCATTAGTATAATAATTAATCGAAGGTCGATTATCTTTTTCCGAATAAACGGTAATCGGTTAGTTTACTCATTGAGGCATCCCTAGTACTATAAAGCCATGTATGTAAATATTACAAAACTTTGCATGCTAATATAGAGATCTTAAAATTTCTGTTTCAAAATAACTTTGAAATGAAGTAATACAAACTACTACTACGAGACTACTTTATCTCTACTAATAATAAAGCTGAAAGTCTCTCTCTCTGGATCTCTATGACGCGCCTAAACCGTTCGACCGATTTTCATGAACTTTGGCACAGAATTAGTTTGTAGCATGGGGGTGTGCAACTCGAAGCGATTTTTCAAAAATTCGATTTTGTTCTTTTTTATTCCAATTTTAAAAACATTTTACCCTGCAAATTATCGTAACGTGGAAGAGTAAATTACCGAATTGTCATATAGTGGAACCATAACATGGGCGATCAAATGAACATAGCAAATTTGCGAGAAATTCATCATCCATTATTTATAAATATACAGGCGAACCAAATGACCTTTTAATTTTCTACTACGGGCAAAGTCGTGAGGGTACCGCTAGTTTAGAATAAAAACAATGAATTTAAATACAAAGTAAAAACAACTGCAAAAAATAGATAACTAAAAACTGCACTCGGAAAAAGTGGTAACACTTTTAATGAGGGGGGATTTATCGCACAATAAACAGCAAAATAATCGAGTGCATTCTTTGCTAACTTACTCTAGTGTGTTTAGTCACTTTCTGTTTGGTTTGAAAAAGAGGCATATGAATGCACAGCGCAATCCAGTAAAGTAAAATATCAATACTGCCGTACTAAGTGCAAAATTCGTATAGGCAGCTTTGTTCAAAAAGAGGAATTGCCGTTTAAAGTTTTGCGCCTCCGTATATTTGACTCGCATGCAATTTTTTCAGATTTTTTAAAAAAATATTTACTATTGACAAATGACCATAAAACGTTGTATTTAGTTGAAATATGTGACAAAGAACCACCTGGTGACCGTAACTCAATTTTGATGAAAAGTACAGTTACGACTTTTGTGCTTAGCACGACAAAATACCCCGCCTCTCCACTCAACTATACAAAAAACCTTCGCCAGTCAAAGGTTAATGCAGTGATATGTGGAAATAATAAATAATTCTAAAAAATAATATCATTTTCCATCTAAAACGAAAAACTTCTGCTGAAGATTTTAATTGGAAACTTGTTTGAACAGCTGATAGCGATGCACGTCGTTTTCAAAGAACCATTCTTCAAAACGCACAGCATTATTTGTTAAAGTAAAAGCTTATTTTTTTCAAAAATTCAATATATTTTGAATGAAGTGTTTTTAGGTCAGTCAACATTTGAATTGTATGTGCGTAGAATAATGTCTGAAGTGTTGTAAAAACGTATAATCATAAAAAATTTCTTAAAAAATAATAATACAAGTTTTGCATGCTAGTGTTGAATGAAAACTGTTATCTTTGACCGATCTTATGCACATAAGTTAAAATATTGTTAGCCTGCATTTCCTACAAAAAAAAAAAAAAAAAAAAATAGCATCGACGTCATTTCCACTGAAAAAAATTTGTATTCGGTAAAAGGAAACAGAAAAATAATTCTAGTTCCTTACGAAAAGCAAAAAGTATATACAACTGGAAATGTTTAGTGAAACAGCATCGAACAACGATGAACATTTGTTAAACATGCAATAAACAGCTATTTTCCTCTCCTAACTCCATTTTCTTTCCATGACCAAGGAATTATTCCTTGTAGCTTCGATTCCAAAGTCCCAATTCTTATTGTAACTTTGGGACAATCATCGTTATTTTTTCAGTATCCGTTTTTGTTCGTTTGAGCAATGACCTGTGGCGGAGACTGGGCTTTATAAGTATGGGGGAACATTTTCTTGGGGAAGTTGAAGACTATTTTTGGGGTATATTTGGGTGATTTTAAGGGAGAGAGGCTCCGGAGGCTCTCCCCCTGAAATCATTTGATGCTGAAATCTTCAAAGAAACGTTTCGGCTGTCTTTTTTAATGCAAAAAGTAAGGGAAACTCTTGCATTAAAAAAAATCTCGAAATTAGTGTCTTAAAAACACAAAATCAGACAATTTTTAGCAAACTTAGGGCAAGGGAGGTTCTGGGGTTCTCTCCAAAAGGTTTTCTAAAGTTGAAAAGCTATTTTAGACTATCTTTGGGCGACTTAGGAAGGAAGGGGTTTAGAGGTCCTCCCAGTATTTTTTTTGGGGGGGGGGGAGGGGCTGATAAAGTCCTAATAACTCTGTTTTAGACTTCGTTTAGTGACTGGAGACGAAGGTTCGGGAGACTACCCTTCTTCCCCTCCCACATTTTTTCTAAGAATTAAAAAAGAATTTCTAATAATTAAGTCTTATAAACGCAACTTTATATATATTTGCTGTTGTAAAGGTAAAGGCAAGAGTTTCCCTTCCTAGAAAAAAACGCAAAACTGGAGGAAATTTAGGCTATCTTTGAAGTTAAAGGAAGGAAGGAGTGTGTTCGAGAGTTTTCTCGGGGAAATTTCGGCAACTGAAGTCCTAAATTTGCCATTTTAAGTTATCTTCGGTTACGTTAGGGGGTTCGGGTAATCTCCCTAAATTTTTTCGAAATTAAAATCCTAAAAAAGTTTAGGTGATCTTTGATGATGCAAAAAGCGCTAAGTAGTCCCCCTTTTCTTCCCAGCTCCCAAGTCACCACTACTGGCAATAAAAAATCTTTAGAATTTGTCCAATCTAAATTGGACAAATTGGCAACCATCAATGCTCATTCCCAATATTTATACATAGTTTTTTGAACCAACAGACAAATAAGTAGTCAGATAATTTGAGGTAAATGGAAACAGAATTTCAATGCTTCAACTTCAGATCCCTTTCCTTCCTTTTGGACGTATGGATTGAAAGTTTTGTGCATCACATCCAAAACTATACTCTTTGAAAGTAACTGGAAAATTGACTTTTCAAATATTTGTTAGCGAAAAAAATTCCGTTTATATTTACCGCATCAAATTTCTACTTGCCCCAGAGAACAGGGGTAGGTAGAAGCGTCAAGTTCCTTCCCCATGAGGTTGTTGTAAGAAGAAACCATAGTAATACACAATAAATTTAGATAATTTTGAAGTTCTACTTCACCTACACTCAACCTGCAGCCCATAAGCCGCATGCGTGCAGCTAAATCCTTCAAAGGTGATCTGAAATCTTTTGAAAACGAAAATCCTCCAAAAATGTGCTCTGAATTCATATAAAATACAGTCAGCTCTCTATAACTCGATGTCCCAAGGGACCGGACGAAACATTGGAGTTATTGCACTGTTAAAAATTCAGGAAACTTTTACGGTAAACATTACTGTAAAATGGAGTGTTTACAGTACAGAAAAGTTTTTCAGTAAATTGTACGGAAAAAAATTAAACGATTGCAGCACCAATTGAGACACCACGTGATTCACAGGGTGAAGCGGATAACACCGCATTTCCCCTCCTTCGATGTGCCCCAACTGGTATGGTGGTCAGCACAGCCGACTGGCAATACGAAGGTCCCGAGATGGAACCTGCTGCTCGCATTTTACGTTTTTTAACACGTTATTCTACCTTAAAATTTTACAGTAAAATAGGATTTTACGGTAAAAGTTACTGGCAACGTGGATGCCAGTAACTTTTACTGTAAAATTTCGGGATTTTTTTAAACAATGTGGTAGTTTGAGTTATGTGAAGATCTCACAACAGTCTCAAAAGTTTGGACCCAAGGACAACTTCGAGATAAAGGAATATTCGAGTTATAAGCTTCGAGTAATCGAAATCTGATTGTACACTTAAGTGTAATTTACATCAATATTAAATCGTCCAAACGAAAAAAGATAGGAAAAATGCAAGCTTAGTTGTTTAAATGTAGCCCAGAGTGCAATGTGTATAGGGTAAGTAGAAGCCCTAAATTCCACATCAAAAGTAGTAGTGAAGTTAAAATTTATAAAGGCGTTTACTAACCTCCTGCGTGACAACTAAAACTCATTGAAATCACACTCTAGAAACAACAATTTCCAAAATGACGAAAAAGTACCCAAATTTAAACATATCGCAGAGTCAAAATGGCTCCGACTATGTGGTACTCAAATTTGAAATATTCAAATACTCATCAAATACTCGAAACAATAGGTGCTCATTTTTGATGTATTTGTGTTCATTTTAGAATATGTAATAAATTTAAAATTGAGTATTAACCGAGTTATGTACTCACTTTTGACAATGAAATAATTCAGCGCACTATTTGAAAACATGGGTACTCGTATTTGAAACAAAAGGTTTCAAAAAATTCAGAAAGCATGAATATACTCATTTTTGAAAACTTCATTTTTCTCAGTTCAGTTACTTCGCATCTGTACATCTGCTCTTGTGGAAAAGGTAAGATCTTTCAACTTCAATCAATGATTCACACACTTTTTTGCGAACACGCGGAACTCTCCGAGTGTCTTCTTTTTGTTGACTAAGCTTTACCCACCGAAAGTTTGATTTTGAAAATCACCACACACAAGTGTTGTTATACAGTTTCTTTCCATTTACTCCATCTGACCAGGGTTGTCAGGAGAAAATTCTAGCCAAACGGCTTCGTGAAATAAGCAAAAAAATAACCAACCTGTGCGAAAACTACACTCTCTTCTGAGTATTTTGGAAATCTTTAAAGGGGGATCCCCTTTCCTATATTACTAAGCTTGATAAAAACTTACTAGGAGTATAGAACAAAATTGTGAAAAGGAAAAACGAAGAGCGAAATCAATGACGCTTGATACTTAGCTAAAAGCGCTACTTATGCGAGACTTTCGATTTCAGAGTTGTGAAACTTGATCCCACTATTCAGAATCCCTCCTTAAAATATAACAATAAGATATTAAATATAGTACCCTAAACAGCCAAATTTACTCTGAAACCAGTTTCGTTAGACGCAGGGGCGGATCCAGACAGAATTCTTGGGGGGTGGGGGACATTTGGAAAAATACGATGCTTTAGAAAATTTTTGAATTTTACAAATATTAATACAGCCTATCTTTAACTAGAGCATTTTTTAAGGAATTTTCACTAGGCGACATAAGTTGAACATAAAGGCTGTAATCTTCCCAAGAAATTCCCTCTTTTCTTAACAAACGTGTGCAGTGCATATATCGTCGCCTCAAAGTGGTATTCTGTAATCAGTACTGCGTTCTGAGGCATCTGTATAGGACTTCTGGTTTAAGAGAAAGCCGATATGAACCAACCGTAAGTATAATATTAACTCCGAAGTAAAGGGGACCCGGGGGTTTTCCCCCGGGAAAATTTTCGTATTTTTAGTCTTAAAAACGCATTTTAGATGATCTTTAGTCATGTTAGGGGAGAAGAGGTTCTGTGGTGCTCTCCTCTCTATTTTTCGAAATAGTAGCTCCAAGAATGCAGTTTTAAACGATCTTTGATGATGTAAGAGGGAGGAGAGATTTGAGGGTCCATCGAAGGAAAGTTTTCTGATTTTTAATCTTAGAAATGTATTTTCACTGCCTTTCGTAATATTAAGGGCTCGGGTGTGCCTCTTCCCCCCCTCCCCGCCCATTTTTCGAAATTGACATTGCGAACGCAAACATTATCTCCAATAATGTTAAGAAAAGGGATGTTCGGGGTTCTCCTGCGGATTTTTTTTTTTTTTTTTTTTTTGCTATTGTAGAGCAAAAAACGCAGTTCAATACGATTTTTTCGTGATGATACATGGATTTGAAATTTGAGGGCCCACACCAAGAAATTTTTCTAATTTTCAGGCTTAAAGATGCCTTCTCATTATCTTTGGCAATGGTTGGGGGGAGAGGTTTGGAGCGCTCCACCCAAAATTGTAGCTACAAAAAGGCTGTTTCAGATTATTTTTGGTGATGTTAAGGAGAGGATAGATTAAAAGGCCCATCCCAGGAAATTTTACCAATTTAGAGACTTAAAAGCGCATTCTAGACTATCTTTGGTAAGGTTCGGGGTTGAAGAGATTCTGAGGTAAACTCCCAAATTTTTTTCAAAATTGAACTCTTTAAATTGCAAATGTAGACAATCCATGGTTCACGAGTAACTTTTATAGGACCAGCAATTTCCGAAATTGAAGCTCCAGAAACGTAATTCTTGAAGACTTTCAATGATGTTAGGGAGGTTTACACATAATTGTAACAATATCTATGTGCATGTAAAACAGACTTTGTAAACTGCTTTTTTGCTTTTTATCACGAGAAAAAAAAAGTATTTTAAATGTTCATTGACATTTTGGTTGTCTATTCAGTATTCAGCAAGATCATTCTCCGTCCTGTACGCGCATATTTTCTACTTTTTTACTTAATATGAACAGTTCCAGTTAGTTAAAATTTTTCGCCATGAAAAAGTTTCACTTTTTATACATTTCTACTAATGAACGTGTATATACGCATCCCTCTTTCGAGTTAGAAAATAGGTATCTAAGCCAAAAGTCTCGTCAGGCGAAGAGTGAAAAATTCTTTAAGATCTAATTAAAACCCACCTGGAACTTTTTTAATTAAATTTCATATTTCCATTCTTCTTCCCAGGTATATTAATATATAATTATCAGGAACTAAAATCCTGTAAGCAGTCACTTAACGTACAACAGCGATTAGCTTTGAATAGGTAACCCGTATTAATGTAATGGTTTAATTTTAATTAATTTATTTTTTGCATATTGTATTTAAAGCGTTTAGAATCAAAATCAGCTCAATCCATTTTAAGAACTTTGCAGGACAAACAAAATACATTTACCGCTCTGCCCACTTCTTTTTTCAAAAGATTTTATTTTCGTTTGAAAAACATTCGGTGTACGACTTCATTTCTGTTTCCTTTTTTAAATGAGCAGTATTTGCTCATTATTTGCAGATGAAAATAGTTTGGATTGACCCAGACCCAATTTTGCTGTAAGTTGGCCTTAAAAAAAATTCAATTAAACCCCTTTCACTTGTATGCCACGTACTAGCATGTACAATACAAAATGTTAGTCAGTTAAGCCACTTATAATAATGTTGATGTTACTCGTACGGTTTTAGAGTGGCGGTATGGTAAAAGCTTGGATTGTGCTGGTTTCGAAATAAAACTAGTTTCTAGCAAACGTTTTCGACCTGATCATAGATTCAACTTGTTTTGATACCAAATGCCTCATTTTTGTATAATTGTTTCATTAAAATAAACTACTCATGGAAGTGCTATTAATTAATGAAAAACTGAATGGAAAATACTCATTAAGGAGTGATCATGGCATAAGAATAATCTTGTTAGAAATGATAGAACTTGTCCTTAGTTTCGGTTTCATCTTCGGCTATACTTCATTTCTATAGTGGCTTTTTTTTTTTTTTTTTTTTAATAATAAACAAAACTTAATCTGAGCTGAGTAATATTTTGCAATTTTTATGTTCTTAAATGCACCTCTTAAATTTTTCATAAATATTTGTTCGGATTTGAAGCATTAACCATGAACTGCTATGACGCCTTTATTTTCTTTAATCAATCAATGATCTCTCGAAAAGAAAATCTCCAAAAACGAAGAAATCAATGAGTGATTTGTATTTCCGGTCACATTTTATGACGTGTTAAAACGCTTTTTATTTATTTATTTTTTAAGAAACGTTTGCTTTTGTACTAATCATTTAAAGACATGTTTTGCAAATCTGCATAACAAAACTATATATCGCTGCGTCTTTTTCAATATTTTCTCATGGTTTCTAATGCAGTAAAATTACAGAGAGTACCAGTACAACAAAATAACCGCTTCAAAGAAATACAGTTTCAGTGCTGTGTTTGCTGTCATTACATTGCTTAAGTTCAATGCAACGAAATTCCCGTTACAATGAACAATATTTGCGATCCCTTAAAGTTTGTTGAAACAAGATTAACTGTAATTTTGATTTGGTGTTGAGTAGTATTGTTTATATTCAATTAATTATTGCTTAAAAACTACAATTTTTGAGCACAGAACTGGATTTTCCGTTTATACCAACAAGGATCATTATGCTTGGATTTCCGTAGAAAAATGATTCGTGGGGTAAAAAGAGTAATGGCAATTGTATAGTTATTTGATTGAGCTAAAAAATACAATACAATTCTCAAGAGCAACTAAAATGGCCTACAAAACATATATCGCTCACCGGCAACAATACTGAAACATCTCAAACGGTATAAAAAAACGCAATAATTATTGATTTGCTAATAATTATTGAAGTAATTATTCATTGAATTTAATTTAATTTTGTTTCTTGTCATAAAATCGGCAAAAACCAATTTACATAACTGATGTGGTGATGGCGCATAAACAACATAATCAAAAGAGACATCGTTTAAATGTCATTGAAAATATTTCTAACTTTAATTATACTCTATTTAGACTACAAAAATCAACTAGTGAGCATAACATCGTGAACATGTTGCGCACATCCTAGTACTTGAGCATAAATCGGTTAAAACTAGTGTTGCGTTTTTTTTTTTTTTTTTTTGGTCACCGGCAGGATCGCGGTGATTGAATTTGTTTCAGCTTTCAGTCATCATTTTATTTTCTACATGCCTACGGTTAAAGATAATTGTCACAAGACTTACCTTCTGAATTGCGTGTCAGGACTGGCTTGGTAATATCTTTTATCTAGGTGCATCTAAAACACTAATTCATCAACCAGTAAAACATGTATATCAGGACCAAACTAGTTGTTTTCGTGAACAAATATTAATTAATCACTCTGCTACACTATTTACACTTGAAAACCTTCATTGAAACAAATCATAACCAATTAATTCTTCTCTTAACCAACTCCAATTGTTACGTCTACGCACCTGCGCTTCTGCAAGTCAAACTTCTTCTTCTTGTCACACTTTGCGGCGATCTTGCTACAGTTTACTCAAGTGGCTTTACCTCTGTTACTCTAAATTATCACTCCAGAACAACTGTTAACAAAATGAAAAACGACTGAGGAAACATAATCAAACAGATTTTTTAAAAAAAGCCCACCACCAACCCAGAAACCGAACAGCATCAAAGGTCAAAGTTATTCCGTTTTTGTTAAAACAACCTTCCAGTCTATAACTGGTGTCTGTGAACTTCATTTAAAAATGCCAGCATTAGTTTTCTTTGGTTACAGCGTTGGGATAACAGCACATATGATTTTCTTCCCGTACTTAAGTTTTATAGGAAAAAATAAATAAAAATAAATTATATTATACTCTGTACAAGAAGTTGAACAACTTCACACATGTTTATTCCAGAAGGCTGCGAAGAAAGCTCCTTGCTTTTAGACAAACTCACAGAAAAGATTAACATCACCAAGAGAAGAAAATAGCTCCTAAGACAGCGGTGAGAATCGAACCCATGACCTCCTTAATTGGGCACAGGCAGCGGTCGGAGCAAACGTTTTCCGCCGTTCGGACATGGAGGTCCCAAAATGAAACAAATACAGAGTTATCACAAAAGAAAGAACAGATATCAAAGTTGTTGTTGTTGCTGTCTTGTGCCAGCTGACAGGGAACTTGGGGTACGCTGCTTCACTTTTCCAACTGTAGAGTAATTTGGTGTGAAGTCCGACTTCCACAGTACACACATGCCATAAGAACCCGTTTATAGGGTAGGCAACCATTCACAACACATCACGTTCACACAAAAGAAGTACAAAGGCAGAAGAGAGAAAGAACATCCTTGTCCGAGTCGGGATTCGAACCCTGGACCTCCCCCATCGCAGTCAGATTCCTCTGACCACTAGACATGGCGGGCGGCACAGGATATCAGTAACTCATAATATCGAAACTAGTACACATGTTAAAGTAATTGATAATCAAAAGTCAGGAAAAATATATTGGGTTGTTCGGAAAGTAATTTCGTTTTTTCCCGTAAGAGGAATTAATTACGTTTTTTCGAAATCAACTTCACACTTAAGCCGCATAACCATTATATGTCTTGAGAGCTGATATTGCAAGGCTTGTGTGTGAAAAAGTTCTATTAATTCTACGCAGTAGTTTTTGGTTGGTGCCCTTTTAAATATGGAGAGCAATAAGCAGCATTTTCGTCATATTTTACTTTTTTACTTCAGAAAAGGTAAAAATGCTGTCCAAGCGAGAAAAAAATGGACGGATGTGTATGGAGAAGGCGTGTTAACAGTACGCCAGTGCCAGAACTGGTTTGCAAAATTTCGATCCGGCAATTTTGATGTCGAAGATGCACCACGGTCTGGAAGGCCGGTCGAAGCTGACAAAGATGCGATAAAGGCATTAGTTGATGCAAATCGGCGAATAACCACACGAGAGATCGGTGAGAGATTAAATTTGTCGAATTCGACTGTTTATGGCCATTTGAAAGGCATGGGCTTAACCTCGAAGCTCGATGTGTGGGTGCCCCATGTCCTTACGGAGCGAAATTTGTGTCGTCGCGTTGACGCGTGTGATTCGCTCCTCAAACGTCAAGAAAATGATCCATTTTTGAAGCGGATTATTACTGGGGACGAAAAATGGGTTGTATACAACAATGTTAAACGCAAGAGGTCATGGAGCAGAAAAGATGAACCGGCTCAAAGCGTGTCAAAAGCCAACATTCACCAAAAAAAGGTGATGCTCTCCGTTTGGTGGGATGTCAAAGGAATCGTTTTTTTTTTTTTTGAGCTTTTGCCGGACAATACAACGATTAATTCAGAAGTCTATTGTCATCAGCTGGACAAATTGAATGATTCACTTAAAGAGAAGAGGCCTGAATTAATCAACAGGAAGGGTGCAGTGTTCCACCAGAATAATGCGAGACCTCAGACAAGTTTGGTCACTCGCCAAAAACTTTTACAGCTTGAATGGGACGTACTGCAACATCCACCATATTCTCCAGATCTGGCGCCTTCCGACTACTATTTGTTCCGGTCCCTGCAAAATTTTTTGGATGGCAAAAACTTTACCTCAAATGAAGATGTCAAAAACCACCTGAACCAGTTTTTTGCCAGCAAGGACCAAAACTTTTATGAGAGGGGAATTATGTTACTGAGAGAAAGATGGCAAAAGGTGTTGGACCAGAATGGCCAATATATAATTTAATAAAATATTTATTCATTATACGAAAACTGTCTTTCATGTTCTCCAAAAAATACGAAATGACTTTCCGAACAACCCAATACCAAGTTCGTTTGTTTTTTCAGTTACAAATGTTCAATGTAAAAACCTTTTTGCAACGGCAGTTACATAATCTGTAATTCAGTTCGCTAAATACGTTTTGTAGAGTAGCAGAGTAGCGCAAACTCGAAACTCGATATAGCCCGGGAAAATCCAGGAAACTCGGTCACGCCTTGGCAAGACGATAAAAAACCGCGCGAAAAATCTGTCACGCCTGAATTCCCGATAACCCGAAATTTTAAAATTCAGCGACTTTTGAGTCCACAATAGCTCGGGTTTTCGGGACGTTGTGCTGTATCACATTACAAATGGTTCGTAATGACTTAGCTGTCATGTGTCTGTCATTGGTTCCTAATGTTGCACAAATGCATCTGCCAATGGTTGGTATTACTACAAATGTTACGAACCATTGACATCACTTCCATTTCTTGAGTTGGATGTCAATAGTTGATAAACAGTGCCCTCCCCCCCCCCCCTTTGATAGACAAACAAAAACGTCCCAGGACGAGCGGAGCGAACTGAATTACTGATTAGATGTTTGTCGTGTAGCAAAAGGCACACATACTGGAAATTTTTAATTGAATAGTTTATTGAGCAATAACGATTGCTTATTGTTCTCATTTGACCGTTTTTGGTGTCCGTGCCTTTTTCAACTTGAACCAGAAGCCTCTGCAGCACCACCGCCCACCGTCCTCTGCTGGCGGCGCGGCGCGGCTTCTCCGGTTTTGAGCTATCCGCTTCTCCTGGTCGGAGGCGTCCATGTCCTACACACACGCACGTTCACACACATACGCACACACGACTTCACACACACACACACACACGACTTCACACACATACACTCACACACGCCTACGTGCATACACACAGGTCTACGCACACACACAACTATGCACGCGTAACCGCCCTGGAGGAGAGGCAGGCTTGGGGGGGGGGGGGGCCAGGAGCCGTTTCTAGAAACAATAACTCCAATGAGTAGGGTCCTGTCTCAGTTCGTGATTGCGAAAAACATAATTTGAATTCAAAATTTCAGAATTCAAATTATTATTATTATTGAGCAATCACGATTGCTTATTGCTTTCATTTGACTGTTTTTGATGTTAGCTGATTTTTCCCACCGCCACCCTCTGCACCATCACCGTGGACAGGCGGGCTGCTCACGCTGCTGCTCCTATAGCGAAAGCCGTCTCCAGGTTGCATCCATGTCCTACACACACGCGCATACATACACAACTACGCACAAACACACATACATACAGACACTTACACATATATACACACAAAAACCTACACACACACACACAAAACTACCCACACTTTCATGCCTGCACACAGACACAAACACATATATCCCCCCCCCCACACTCACACTCGTGATTGCGAAAAACATAATTTGAATTCAAGATGTCGAAATTCAAATTATTTTTTTTTTCTTTAACCTCATTTTTCTATTATTTTAATGCTTATAATAGGAAAAAAACAAAGTGTAAAAGAAAATGAATATTTTTGATTACTCCTTTTTTAATGTTTTATTACACAAAAATATTGATCGTACTTTTTTAATGAAGTATTCTATTCAGACCTGTGTGTGTAAAATCTAAATCTGTATGGGGGTCTTTTTTTTTCTCGTTTGTCTGAAAGGTGCTACACGTTTCGTACTGTACGTACTGAATAAAACACTTCTTTTGTGACGTACTTGACCTAAATAAAAAGTTAAATGAAATTAAATAGCTTTTTATTTATTCATTTTGGGAAAATTAAGCTCTTTTGTTCTGAAAATGAAATATAACTGTTGTTTTATCCATACAGTTTATGTGAATTCCAGCCATACGCTGCTAATATGTTAATAGGCTTGTGAATGAAATTATGATAAGACCTGACACTGTGAACTAAGCTTTAGTGGATTAGCTATCATGTTCTTTGCGTAAAGTTGTTCAGTGAAACGTAAAACATAAAATGTAAGACACGGAGAAAGTTTCACACACCAACGTTTAACAGATTCTTAGCGAATCGCAACGTCGTAGATTCCGCTGATATGAAAGCTTTACTCAAGCGGAAACAATAGCAAGTTTCCCATTAAAATCAGAATGACATCATCATCTTCAAATCCTAAAGCTATCATTTCAACTTTTGATTGAGTAATAGATGTTCTTATGTAGTTACGTTGGCAGTATTTTCATAGCATTCACTTTCTCGTGAAACGGCTTACTGCGTAAGACAAAATAATGTAAAAGAAACGACTTTCGTTTTCTCCCAAGAAAATCCTGTTCCTCGAGAAACACCAATTGAAGCTACTCTTCAATATAAAATTATGATTAACTCTTCTTTGAGCTTGCGGGAAGAAGGGAGGAGAAGTGATAGAAATGCGTTCACAATTCGATTCCTGTAATAAGTTTTCTTCGGTGGTTTGAAGTGGTATTGTTCTTTCACTCTATGTGATCTTCAGGGACACGGACAACAACAACACAACCAAAAATAATAATAATAACAATAAATTCAAGGAAACCGACTTTTGTGTTGATTTCAAGAAAATGAAATGAATTTACGAAACCTTAGCAATTGTCATCTGCTGTCTCATTTTAACAATCGATGAATTTAGTGACGTATGGTTTCCTCACATATGGCAGCTTTATAAATCGCTGTTCCCAAACGTCTAGCTTTACCACCGAAATTTTAACTGGCAGTATGTACACTGAAAACATAATATCAATTTAAAAATTATATTTGTAAGTCATGGTGACGTGTGAATAGTTTTGAATTAGTGTTTTGACTCCTGAATACTACTACTATAAATGACACCCCTCAGTAACTTATTAATAAAATACAATTATTTCATCACGCTCTTAATATTGTTAGAATTGTACTTAAATAAATGTATTAATGTTATAAAATTTTACTTTTGAACAACTAAAGGGTAAGGGTGTGATCCAGGTCAAACTTTCACAAAAATATCCTATTCCATTATACTATTCCGTACTTTCAGAATAATTATAACATTTATACCCGACTGTTGGGAACTATTGTTTACTTGTAAGCATTATCGTGTTGTTGGTGTCCTGTCATAGTTAATACTCCCCCTTAAAGGTATGGGGTTCCGTTACCGCTCAAAGTATTAGCATTCTCATAAACATTTTATTCTCTAAAAATAGTTGTTTTACTTTTTTTTTTTTCAATTCTTTGTAGAAGTATTTTCTATTCAACTGTGAAAATCTCTTGTTTAAGTTAAGGAATTCTTTATTAAGTTTGTACTTAATTTAACTGGTAACTATTTTTTTTTCTATTTTCAGATATAAAAGTAATAAATATATAAAGTAGAACATCGATTAACCGAATTAAAGATCGGACCTCCTTCAGCAAATTGAAAATTCTGAATTAAAAAGGTACTGAAGAATGACTGTCAAGTGGCAGAAGAAACTTCAACGTAGACTTTAGACATGCTCACATTTACAAAATGACTTCTACATGTGATGCTTTTGTTCAGTAAATGTCACAAAAATCAGAAAATACAATGTAATTTAATAAGATTTAATAAAACTCAGTGGCGTACAGCACATTGGGGCCAAGGGCTAGTGTGCCCTTCTCAATTTACGAGGTCAAGGGCTATGGGGTGCAAGGTAGCGGTAGATGTTTCAGTTAGGTGGTCAACCGAGCGCGGAACCCCCAGGGTTCAGTTCCCAAGCAAGCTCGATACTCATTTTGTCTACCCGCTAAAGTGATGACAGGCTGATAAGACACGACCCTTATCTTTCTTGTGTTGCTAATAATACAGTGTAACGTATTTTTTGCTTCTTAATTTTAAACATAATACGCTAACAAATATTTACTTAGCAAAACAACATTTTACTTTCACATTTAATGGAATTTAAATATATATATATATATATATATATATATATATATATATATATATATATATATATATATATATATATATATATATATATATATATATATATATATATATATATATATATATAGAATTATTTGATGTCTTAAAAATTTACTATTGGGTTTGAGGGATTTCAAAAAAAGAAAAAAAAAACGTGGGAGGGGGGGGGAGGTTGAAATGCGTAACTAATTTGTGTTTGCAGCTGAAATGGCTGCTTCCGGTGCCTTTGAGTGATGTTGTTTACTTATATATGAGACAGTGAGAAGAAAAGGGATGTATAAGTGAACATTTTCAAGCTTTGAGCAAAACGCGTTTAAAGATAAGATCCTAGGTAGACTTTCGTTGAAATTTTTTTCTGAATCATGCTGCTCAACGGTACTCACCAGGGCTACAAGTACTATTCCTTGCCCCAAGACAGAGGAGAGGTTCACCTTATCATCTGTACTCCAAATTTTAAAATTTTGCCACTCCCATCCCTTTGCTTCTCACTGCCTGTATATATAAAAAATAAAAATTAAATTAAAAGTCAGTAAAACGACCTCATTTGACCTTTTGGTTAAAGTAAGAGTTTCAAATAATGGAGATTCTTCTGTATTTTTCAGTTCCTGTAAAATTGACATCACTTTTCATGATTTCTGAATACCGCAAAAGTCGGCAATGGAACTGTTCCTCTCCAAGTCATTCGGTGACTGTTTTTCACACAAACAAATTTTTTTTTATTCATTTTAAGGTTGTGATGCTCTCGACTGCTTCAAATGTGTCTCTGTTGGTGGTGATAATAAAGCGTGTGAGGATCCTTTTCACAACAACTATACCAGTGACATATTAGAAGCTCCATGCTGGGCAGGGAGGAAACAAAGAGATGGTGTCTTTCCAGCAACCGCTTGTATAAAACTTTCAGGTATTTACGGTGAGTTTAGGCTTTCTTCTTTGTATTTCTTAGTTTGGTTCTTTTTTAAACTTTTCAATTAGATAAGAAATAAAAGTAATTCTAAGTGTTCAAATGAACAAAATACATTGATCTATGCATGTTATACATTACCGTTTTAAGCATGAATGACAAAAATACTAACATTTGAAGTGAATTGCAGTTTGCTGCAAAGGAATGAAGAAATCCAAGCGCTTTTAACAGTAAGTCTGGGGGCCTTAGTACCCTAAGCGGGTGCTAAGGCCCCCAGAACTACATGCAATGTACCAGATAGCTCGCTTATCACATCCCACATCTTGAGGATATGATAACCGGGCTGCCTGGTATATTGCATGTAGCTCTCGATTAACCCTCTGGCTTAGGGGCGATAACTTGCTGCTAAATACCCAAGCTTTGTATTCAATTCACGAGTCAAACCGCACCATGCTGCGGACACTTGCTGGTGAGGATTAATTCACTTTATCTACCAGTTTGTTGGCACTCTCAGCCTCAATGATATGGCATCTGCCTCCAGCTCGGAGTTCTAAGACGAACGAAACTGCAATTTCAGGATGTGATAACTTGGCCGTCTGGTATATTGCAAAAAGTTTTTGATTTTTCAATTTTTTCAATGTAGCTGCAATGTAGTGAGAATTGCAAATTGTATCCTTTCCTTTAAAAAAGGTGTAACGGAAACAGTTGGAGGAAGAAAAAAGTTTAAATTTTTTTCATTATTTTGCAGCAGACTGCATTTTACTTCATCTGTTAGTATTTTTGTTATTAATGTTTATAGAATGGTGAATAACTTTTCCGAACAAGCTATATTACGAGGTCAGTATAATGCCCACTTTTCGGGTACTCCACAGGTAAAAAAAAAAAAAAAAAAGTCTATTAAGTGATAGATGAAAGTGGTGGGAATTGTAAAATTCATTTCCTGGTCATATGCAGTCAATAAGCTGATGGTTTATTAACCACTTGTTTCCTTTTTCTTTACTTTCAGAGGACACTGGACAGAAAATGGTGGTGAGAGGATGTGCTTTGGACAGCGGTACATTAACCATCGACACAGAAATAGTTCGAATGAGTCACTGTGGAGGCTTTTATTTTGATGATCGCTACGTCAGCGGATGCCTTCAGAGTTGTTCCGAAGACGCATGCAACACAGCCCAACAATGGGCCTGGCCTTGGACAATCTGGCTTTATCTGCTTTGGACAATATGTGTTACAGACTTCCATCACAACTATTTATCCATTCTTTCCTTCGAATAGGTTTCTCCCATGACATTTTCATGAAAAGGACCAAAATTTTACTGAAACTATGGTGTGAGGAGAAAGGTCATTCCATTGGTAGATCTTGAAACTGACTTTTAACTCATTGAGCATTATCATGGTGGTTCTTTTCCGTGATACATCATGCAACATGCTGGCTAGACAGCATTATAGGATGTAAAATGTGGAAACACTGCTTATTTACGTATGAAGCCGTTCTTCCAGTTATAAAAACAAACGGAAATCCGCTTACACTACTTTTTCTTCAAACTTCGTAAGATTAATCAATAATGAACATTTTAAGGTGACTAGTTTTGTAATATTTACATCGATACTGTGGTGAGTAAAGAGAATTGTAAAATCTGGATTGCCAACTTCGCAGTATTCTTCTTATAGGAAGAAGTTGAGACTTGCTAGGCACAGTGAGGGGCCTTCACATTACTCTACAACTGATACAAATATCGATCATGGAATTAAGATCGAAAAAAAAAATAATAATATTTTACATTTTTGATGCCTTTAGGAGGAAACTTTACAAAAGTATGTTTCTTGAGACTTTCTCCGAAAATTGCACATTCTCTTCCATAAAATGTGAGGTTTAAGTAGTCAACTCGTGTAGCATTACTTTCTTTCTTAATAAATTGTTCTTTTATAACTGCGTGAGTTTGAATTTTCGAGTAAGTTGATTGGTACTAAGTTTTATAGGAATTTGTATTAATGTGGTGAACAATTTCATACACTTTTTAAAGTAATTACATTTTACGTAACCTTCAGTCTGCCAAAAAAAAGCAGATGAGCAATCAAAAGCCATAATAAAGAAACTGAAATCATAAGCACTCATGTGAACTAAAGTTGTCTACTGTTTTTCAGCATTAAACACTTCGGAAGTTCTGCTATAAAATCATATTTATTTAAAAAATCAAGGGGCTGTTCATATATACCATGTCATCCTTTTTTTTCAACACATTTAACCCCTTCAATCTTTGTCACAAAGTGTCACACTTCGTCATACCCTCTTAACCTCCCCTTGTCACTTGTCACGCTATATTTTGTAACATAGGTAGTGCTATATAAAAACATATATATATTTTTTCAACTAAAATGTGTGATGTTGCACTTCTTGTTACCCCCTCCCTCCCGACACCGTTACATCATTTGTAGACGACCCCCAATGAACATATGTTGACGTAAATACATGAAAATATGAGCAAATTAGATAAATATATTGTTCATTAATTAAGAGACGGGAGAAAATAAGTGCACCTAAAAAATAAAATAATCATCGAAGGGGATAACTCCAAAGCATGAGGAAGAGTTTGAAATCATTTAACTTGCATAACTGTTTTAGGAATTTATTTTTCCGTTTATTAAATTACACTATTGGTTGAGCGGTAATGCCTGGCATAGATGTGTAAAGCTTGACCACGGCGAGATGGCGGATGACTTAGAAGCGGAAACGTCATTTGCATCATTTGTAATGGGTAGAATCAGCCAGATAGCACCGAGTAGTGTGAGGCACTTTTCTGCCGATCCTATCTATTAAAAAATAATGACAAACAACCTATTACAAATGATACAAATGATGTTTCCGAATCAAGGTCATCCGCCATCTCTCCGTGGTCAAGCTTTAATTGTACTCAAAATTTGGATATAGCATTTAAGTTCGGCAAGAGGACGTCAGATGGACAGCAAAGATAGTGTCGGGAGAATATTGCTCTAGCTAGTAACAGATGAATAAATTCACGAAGCGTTGGAAGGGAATATCTGCTACAGGAGAGACTCAAAGTCTCTTCAAACGACCCTAGAGAAAAAGATGGAAGATGTTCGATAGAGGGGGCTACTTGTACAGCAGCAGCTGACGAAATGCTAAAACGATATTGTTCTTATGAAACCCGAGAAGAATGAACTGGTGGAACATCTGATACATTATAATTCTATTCCTACTGAAGATTAAAAAGCCAAGAAGACAAACTGCAGAACTAGTGACATTATCTAACGAGGAGCAGAAAGAGTGATGATGCTTGCATCTTTTGTAATGGCCGGTATGAAAATCAAACTGACAAACAGGGTTAGATTTAGTGTAAGTAAGTCGTGTGGAGCTTCAGCCTATGAACCTTGTTCAAGTGCAGAAGAAGATCATGTTAACTTCAGATGTAATTTTTGAAATTTAATTATTTTGCTGTTGGAAGCTGATTCTTGCTTGAAACGTTAGTGAACAGTGTTCACTGAACACAGGTCTTTTATTTCCATTTTTTAATTTCAACTTCCCTTAGTTTCACCAAATAAGTGCTCTTGATAAATTTTGAACTAAATTTGAAACGGACATTGCTTTTTACTCTTTCCCTATTTTACCCGACTGGTTGTCCAAAGAGGGGATTTAAGTCATTTTTTAGAAAATATTGTCTGCTTCATCCTAATTATTTTGTTCAAACAGCAACCACATTCAGTAAGTTACCGCCCTATAGCCAGGGCTAAGGGTTTTCCACCTCCAGCTCAGTCACTCCTATGCCGGGATGATGAGTGCTAATAAGCACAAAACTGCAGTCCTCGGCTGGAATTGACTGAGCTGGCGGTGTATTTCATGTAGAAACCACATGTTCCGGTAGTATAGCAGGGCTGAGAAGTCGGAGTGAAGCTGACTGACTCCGGCTTTGATTCCAACTCCTAGAACTTGAGATCCTTCGACTCCGACTCCTTTACCCCAAAATTACAGCAATTTTGACTACACGACTCAGACTTTGACCCCGCATCTGACAGAGTTGCTGACTCGGAGGGAAAATGATCGACTCCCACTCTCGGAATTTTTAAAAGTCTTCTACTCCCGACTCCGCAGGCTTGTAGTACCTAACCTGTTCAGTGAAGAAAATAGTTTGAATGTGTTTTTATTTTAAAATATTTCTTTTGGCAGGATATATTGTTACCTTCCGCGGTTTTGGACAATTCGCCCCTCACTTCCCTCACTACATAATTTGTACATCTGTTACTTTGTTTCACAATTTCTTAAATATTGCATTTTTCCCTTTTTTCATGTATTGAAACAATTAAGAGTAAATAGTTATTAATTCCATCAAAATATGATTGCAATTAATCCTACAGCTGTATTTTATCCAAACAATACCATCATTGCATGCAACAGAAACATGAAAAACTAGTTTGCACTCTTTCCCACGTTTTCGTAAGTAGTGCAGTTTATTTATTTATTTATTTATTTATTTATACACCACTGTATACATGGATGCCTCAGTTGCCAAATCGATTAACTCCACTTTTCTAAAAAAATCCTCATTTCTGCTTTAATAGTGCTTAATCAATGCTTAGAATGTGAATTTATATTAAACTTTTGGTTCAGTACATTTCTGATCCTGCAATGGCAGAAAATGTAACACGAGGACCCATTCACTCCTATAGATAACACTATCTTCTTCATCACTTTTCTCGAATTTTTGTTTTATGGAGTTAATCGATTTGGCAAGTGAAGCATCCATATAATCTTTCTTACTTTTAACTATAGCAGCTGAATGGAATTTTGGGTATGAATAAATGCAGAGTCTTTATATATATATATATATATATATATATATATATATATATATATATATATATATATATATATATATATATATATATATATATATATATATATATATATATATATATATATATATATATATATATAGAAGTAAATGATGCATTAATCTGTCAGAGAGATGCAAAGAACATAGTGCTGAAATTTCTATCTTTTTTTAACAATTTAGTGTTCTCAAATGAAAGAGAAGCAAAAGAACTACTCACCCTTGACAGTTTTTTTTTACTTTTAGACTGATATCTGCTTCAATATGAGGATGAAAATATTGTTTTTTTTTTTTCTTTTTTTTTTCCCTACAAAGGTCCTTTTTAGTTGATCAAAGTTGCTTTAGCAAGAGCTTAAACATCATTTTTGGACAATACAGTAAAGTTATGTTCCGAAACTTTCCATTTTTCTTTGCATATCATGGTTAACATACACACACTCACAATTCAAAGATAACAAAATTCTTGAACACAAATTTAAAAAATAAATAAATACTTTAAGAAATACATTTTGCAAATTTTTTAGATTTGAGACAGAACGACACGTTTGTGAGAAAAAACGGCACAAATCCAAAGTATGGAAGAAGAAAAAAAAAAAGAGAACTTATTTATTGCATTCCGTTATGTTTTACTTTGAAAAAAATTAACGTCGTACCCATGGCTTCTCGAAAAACTATTGAAATGCATTTCTTTACATTAAGCAGTTAATTTTCTCGCTTTTAAAATGTGAAACAATAGCAGAAACAAAAGCAGCAGAAATTCGTAAATAATTGTAAACTCGAATGTTATTTACGAGGGTGAGATAAAAGTTCTAGTTCTCATTTTGAAGTTTTAAAATTGTTCATCTTAATAAGACGTCCCTTTCTTTAAATAAAAATGTTCAATAGAATATTATAAAATGCATCATTACTGATAAACCGATAGTCCGTGCTCTATTATAAATATTGTTTAAATAGTAAGGAGTGTTTCATCCCTCTCCCCAGAGTGGTTAGTTTTTCTCTTTTTCATTCCTTATGTTTATTTTTTAGCTACTTATAGCAAAAGTAAAATGAGTAAACAGAATGTTTTAAGAACGTAACTTCTCATTTGCCTTATCTGAAAGTCATTGTCTGATGTCTGAGTACTTTTGATAAAGTTTTTAATCTAGGAAAGGAAATTATACTCTTATCACTTATCACGGTAGCTTTCATTTCAAAAGCAAGCGAAAATGAGCAAACATTTTGTTTCAAAATTCATTGCTTTGATCCATTAAGAACATGTTCAGGAAAATATTGAAAAGAAGATATGGTAATGTCGTCATGACCGTTGATGATGATGATCAAAATATTTGCACATCTCTTCCCTCCAAGATAAGTACTGAAATTGTTTTTTATAGGATTCACAGTATGTTGGATTTGATTTTTTGGAGCGATTATATTATTTAAAATAATCATTATGTAGAGGGCGACTAAAAAAATGCCTTGATGATCAGATATTTCAGAATGATGAAACAAATATTATACATAAATACTGAGAAATAATTTGCTCGGCGAGTAAAAGCGCTTCCTGGCTCCTAAACTTTTATACTTTTTTCCAGATTCTGATAATTTATCAACACACTTTGGATTTTTAATAAATAAACAATATATAAAATCTATTATTTATTTATTTACTTAATTTTCTGGCTTACCGCTGCAGATATTTAGAAAAGAAGCTACTGCTCCCTGAAACTTATTTGAAAAGGCAGATGATATTAAATTTTGTTGAAAGGTACTATTCATTATCATCTCTGTATCTTCAACTCTGGACCTTAATAATTTGCGTCATATTTAAAATATGACTGAAAAAATATTAATTTCGAAGTTTATAATGTAAAGTTATAACTGTGCCTCATCTCCTTGACAAGGCACCAGACTGTAGAGTCGACCGCTTTTTTATACGCACAGTGTTTATACGAATGAATTACACATAAAGCCGTGTTTAGGGGGTAAGTTTTTAGGGTTCAAACCCCCACCGAAAATTTTCAAAACCATTCCAGAAAATACTTTTATAATATTTTTTTAGTGATTTTTTTTATTACTACTATTTTTTTTAACATTTCATTCGGAAAATAAAATTATATCATTGAAGAATTTTAAAAACTCGGTGATTTATCTTCAGTAAAAAATTTTATTGTCGTTATTGTGGACATCATTTCTTACAAAAAAAAAAAGGTGTTTTCCTTCAGATTTTAAAAACCTGACGCTCACAAAATCATCAATTTTTTTTTTTAATTTGAAAGTGCCAAACTTTATATTTAACACTTTTTTGAAGGGTCAAACACAATATGAACTTGTGAAGTACTACTCCAAATGCGCGTACATGAGCTGCTCCCCCGCGGGGGTTACGTTCCACGGAAATACCGCGTAAATCGAAAACGCGTAAATTGAGACTTAATAGTAGTGTTAAAATAGGTTAGGTTCCGTAGATAAAAAAAAGAATACTTCGTTCTAGTGATGCTGAATAATTGTATAATATGTTTAATGTGTACTTATATCGATTTTTATGCACAACATGCATAAAGAAAACATAAATTAATTTCCTGTTCTGTTTATAAAGAGGAGCTGGCTATGATAGTCTTTTGGCAGTCATTAAGAACTTTTCTCTGTAATTCTTTGCAGAGCATAAACGCATCCATGACCACTTACATCATTTCAATTATAGAATCTTCCTTCACTAACAAATCAGAAAGATCATTTCTATTGTGTAGGAATGGCTCAAAATTTTCAATGTGAAAGGTTTTGGTTGTGTGTCACCGATGTCGGTATCCTCGTTGGATTTGGCTGCATTCGTCACTCCTAAAAGCTCTTCTTCCAATTAGTTCTGAACTGTATGAATTTAATAGCTTTACTTGTGGAAAGAGCTCTGAAACCAATAGCATAAATTGGTTCCAGTGTCCCAAGCTCGATTATTAGTACTCCAAAATACAGTTTATTACGTGTAATCTGCAATCGTTTGGAGTTTGGATTTTGAAAGAGGGGAAAACGTTATCTGTTTGCATTGCCGCATCCGTGTAAAACCGAAACTCATCTGCGTAAAATAAAATAAAGGTGTCAAATCTTAAACCCCGTATAATCGAAACCGCGTAAAATAAACCCACGTAAAATGAGGGTCTACTATATTAAAATACATGGAATATTTAAAAGAGGTTAAGTTATGGTGTCCACATCAATTTTTTCTCCTTCGTTAAATAAATAAGTGATCATTTACATTTGCTCATGTTGATGTCCTTAAAGCAGAACCTCTCATTTAAATAAACTATTGTAGCAAAAAATGTACAAATGAACTCATATTTTATTGGTCATATAGATTTGACGATAAATGTGTTTGGTAAAACTCTCCCCGAAACAAAAGCCTGGTAAGACAAAATGCTGTGATGAAAATTGCGTAGACTGATTTTAGAGTTACACGAGAGACATTTTTTTCGGAACAACAAAGTAGAGGTGAGACAGAGCATAAAATAACAGGGCGTTAAAAAATACTCGTTTTATGTGGCATAACTTTATCTTCTGGCTCTGAGGGAACAAATCCGAACATGTAAATTAGGATCCTACATATGCAAAGGAAAACCCCCCTTTTTTTAAAGGTCCATTCAAACATTATATCCCCCCACTCAAAAAAAACTAAGAATGCTGATACTCAGTATTATCTTTTGTCGTACTCTGAACTCCCCCAGACCGTTCTGCGACTGCTGACCTTTTTTTCAATCGAGGTGGTAAGGTATATTCTTTGGTAAGGACCTCCACTCATGGCTTGGCACAGCAAGACGGGAGGAGGGGGGGGGGGCGGTAAACAGGAACTCTTGCTTTTTTTTTCTCTCATACGATACTGTATCTAGCAAAAGTTTTGAGATTACGTGCTTTTCTGACCTAACTTTTTCTGCAAGCAAAATTTTTTAGGACAGTATATTGATTTGCATCCCTTTTTAAAGCTCAACAAAATGCATCCATTAAACAATTGATACATATGTATGAATTAAAAATTATTCCTCAATTACCTATCAAAACTCACATAAGGAAAAGTTTAGGCATGCTTCAGTTTTTCTAAACGTTTGATGATAAAATCAATCGTCTTAATGAAAACGAAATGCAGCAATATTTAATACTTAATAGGGTATCCTTTTGCTTTGAAGAGTGTGGCGCATCGTCTTGAGATGACATGAACAAAAAACTTTCTAAGGTAGAACTAGTGATTTTTGCTTAATTCGATTGAAGAAATGAAAAGCAAAAGGTTGTAATTGGCCTTTTCAAAGTTTTGATTGAAAAGAGTTTAAAGCTCTGGCCTTGTAGACATTTATTGATTTTTTTTTTCTAAATTATGCTATACAGCAACACCTAGCAGGACTACTAGAACTATCTCTTACCCGAACGAAGAGGAGAGGTTCTCCAACCATTTTACTGATTATCTCCAAATTTTTAGTTTTATCTCTTAAATCCATTTGCTTCTTACTTCCTCAGTTGAACATTCTGAAGTAGTCATGTCGTCGAAGAATGCTTCCATGTCCCAACTTTTTTACCAATGTGTCTCCAAATGTGTTCAAATGAATTGAGGTTTAGTAACGGACTCGGTGAGGTAATTTTTTTTCCTTAGCAGTAAACCTACATGTCACCTTTTGATATTCTTTGCTACACCTCCGTTCTTGGAGTTCCTGATCTTGGAACGTCGCGCGAATCGTAAGCAAACTGCATATATGCTCAAAATTATCGACGTTATAACATCAGTCATATACAGCTTGAACACAAAAGAAACATCGAAATGGAATTTGAAACATAGGGGTTTGGGGCACATGCGCTACCGAATGAGATTGATGGATCTACACTACTATTTGTGAAAATTTCAACACCACGAAGGACTTACGCGAGTGAGCTGAAAATTGCAGGAACTGTAAAGTAGGGCATGATATACATATGATTAGAATTACAGACCGGTAGCGCATGCGTATGCTGAGCAGCGCCCTCTGAACGGCGGATCGAACCGAATATAAATGGACGGCTGTAGCGAGACGTGTATGATTATTGGTGGTTACATGCTGGAGTAAACGTTAACTCTGAATCTTTACTATGTCTCCTCGACGAAAGAAAGCGAAATTTGAGCAAATTTCGGAGTTTGAACGGGGCAGAATCGTCGGTCGTCGTGAGGCTGGATTGTCTTATCGTGCAGTAGCCGCTCGTGTGCAGCGTAACAGCAGCACAATCATGCGTGTTTGGAAGAAGTGGACGGACGAGGGTCGGACAGCTCGGAAATCCGGGAGTGGACCCCGAAATGCGACGTCAGCTCGCGATGACAGACACCTGGTGCGTAGGCGCTGACGGAACGCACAGCTTCTTCTAGACAACTGGCAGCACAGTGGTCAACAGCAACAGGTGTTTCATTGTGTGCTTCATCCATTCGGAGACGTCTGCTGCAGCGTGGGCTGCGCGCAAGGATTCCTTTATACAGAATTCCTCTCACGCAAAACCATCACCGCCTGCGGCTACAATGGACCAATGTGCATAGGAGCAGGCGTGCTGATTGGCAGCAGGTCATCTTTTCTGACGAATCCCGCTTCAATTTGTGGCACCATGAAGGCTGAATTCGTGTCAGGCGCTATGCCAGTGAACGGCACATTCCGGAATGCATTATCGAACGCCACAGTGGACGAACACCCGGAGTTATGGTCTGGGGTGCCATAACATATCATGGGCGATCGCAAGTGCTACCGAATTGTGGGCAATTTGAACGGTACCCGATACATAAACGAAATTTTACAGTCCCAAGCTATTCCTTTCCTGCAAGGATTGCCAGGGGCTGTATTCCAGCAGGATAATGCCCGTCCAGATGTCGCCTGACTGTCAAATCCTACCTTGATTCGCAGCAGGTACAGCTTCTTCCTTGGTCTGCATATTCCCCGGATATATCACCGATTGAACATGTGTGGGATTTCGTTGGACCGCGTCTCGCTTGTGAGCCTCGCCCTGTTGCTTCGACAGACGAACTTTGGTTGCGCATACAAACAATATGGAATACTCTTCCGCAGGCAGATATTCAAACTTTGTTTCACTCTATGCCGAGTCGTGTAACAGCTCTTATTGCGGCGCGTGGTGGCCACACAAAATACTAATTTCTATCTCTTTTAATTGTTTGTTTGGTTTGAATATGTAATCATTCATTTGTACCATTACCACTCAACTGTGTATTAAATTTCATTCAACTATGATGCTTTCTTCATGATGTTGCAATTTTCACAAACAGGAGTGTAAATACAGTCGAACCTGCTTAATAGAATAGCCATATTGCCACGAAAAAATATTCTAATAAGCGTGATATTCCATTAAACGGGATCAAAATAACACATTACATTGGTTTGGTACAATGAAAATGCATGATATTAAGCGGGATATTCTTTTAACCGATATTCTAATAAGCAGGCTCGACTGTAATGCTAAGCTCAACTTTTAGATTTAGTTTCAATATTGAAATTTTGATCAGCGGCAACCCTATGATTGGACCACTTTTGCTTGGGCAACCCTATGCCATCGGTTTTGTAATATTTTTACCTGTATTTTTTATATAACTTGTGTGGAAATCGATGAGTGTAAATTACTTATTTTTGGGCACCTTTTATCCCCTGGAATTAGTTCACACGCAACAAGTAGGCAACACTGCTTAAACGTTTCGTTTACAACTTTTACTCTTTATTTATGACTAGCAGTAGCCGCACGGCGATGCCCGCGCTAAGAAGTTAAAGGAAGTCCGTTGAGCAAAAGATATACATGTCCCCCTTCCCCCACCCCCTTCTGATGTGAGAGGATCATTTTTCTTTAACTAAAATGCTTACACACCTTTTCAAAAGACTTATTAAAGGCTATATGGAATTTTAAACTATTCACCAAAACACATAAAAATATTAACAGTAGCTTTAAAACTCAAAGTAATCCTTCAACTACATAGTTAATCGCTTAACACGCCAATTGACCACGCTACCGTAACCCTTCTCTTTAGCTAGTGAAGCGGTTTCCCCCCTGCAATTTAAAGTGTTTTGCCAAATAAACAATGCTAGAATATAAACGGCATAGTGAACAATCACAATTGAATAATACGACAAATCAAATTATTTACTTAGATAAGTAACTACCTTCAACTATAAGAACGAAAACAAACGTTGAAAAAATAAGGAAAACAAAACCCAGCAGAAAACTCCTTCAAAATCAAATTATGTACCTGATCATCGCAAAAAAAAGGCATTCAAAAATATATTTGCTGATCACAACAGCGTAGCATGGGCATGGTTCCTCGCAGCTATCGACACTTTTGGCCAGCGCCCTTTCGAAGAGTTAACTTACCCCGCCATCTATTAGGAATTCATAGAACTAAACTTACCTCGCCTTCTATTAGAAATTCATAGAACTAAAAAATTAATTAAACATTTAATTTGCAATTACTAATATTTCGGTCAATCTGATTAAAAAAAATATCCTACAGCCTCCTCATAAATGGTCTATTCAACACATTTTTTTTTTAAAAATTCGAACCAGTAGTTCCTGAGATTAGCGCGTTCAAACAAACACTCTTCAGTTTCATAATATTAGTACAGATATAAATTTTCCCGTTTTCATAGCATTTTTATTGCTGCTGCACTCCGATTAGTCAGAGCGTGATGTTATACAGCCTATAGCCTTTGCCAATGAATGGGCAATTTAACACAAAAAGAATTTTTCAATTCGAACCAGTTGTTCCTGAGATTGGCACGTTCAAACAAACTCTTCAGTTTTATGTTATTAGTTAATTATATTATTATAGTTAATTATTAAGAAAAATTAGACAATGATACGTATTTATATATATATATATTTTCACAAATCATTTTTAGCATCGCTTAGGATTTTCTCTGAAAAGTACCCTCGAGATTCCCTCATGGTTGACTCGAACGCAAGCCCACTTGATCGCGAAACCAGAGCGTTCAAGTCGCGCCACCGTGGACAAGAATGTTCTGCGTTCCAAGCATTTTTTATTATACTATAAATTTTCCCGTTTTCATAACATTTTTTATTGCTTCTCCACTCCTATTAGTCATAACGTGATGTTATGTAGCCTAAAGCCTTCCTCAATGAATGGACTATTCAATACAAAAAGAATTTTTCAATTTGAACTTCTAGTTCCTGAGATTAGCGCGTCCAAACAAACAAACTCTACTGCTTTATATTATTAAGTATGGATGGGTAATTCTCCAAACGCCTGACATTTTCCAATCACTTTTTTTTTAAATAAAAATTCTTAAAAACATATGAAAAAAAATTATACTTTCTCTATGTTCGAACTTATTAAGGGGAAAATAGAGAGAACTTACTTTAATTATGCTACACCCCTTAAAACAGAGGGTCAAATTTTCACACACCAGGTGATAATATGAGTTTTATCAAAGATTTTCAAAAACTAGTTATAGTAATAAAGAAACAATTGTAACCTAAAGCAAAAAGTATGTTATTGCGTGACAAAACAAGATGTATGTAAAACTTCCCTCAACGGACACTCCCAAATAACGAACATCTTTTCGAGCCGCAGTCCCTTTGTATAGTTTTTTCCACATTATTCACCCTGAATATATTACACTCCGAATAGCGGACAGTTATTTGAACAACAGAAACATTATTTTTCAATTGCTATATTAAAATTCTAAACCAACAAATTAATAACAATTTTTATATTAAGTTCTATTGATTGTTATTTCTAATTATTTTATTTAGAAAAGTATTTACCTAGTTCTAGAAAGCTATCCTCTAATTCATCCGAGTCAGAAATTTAAAGCAAGTTCATTTACCTATTCGAGCAACATTAAAATTAAACGAGCTGATGTGTGCATCACATGACTTCCTTTTACTCCAATTTAATGTCATTTTCCCATTACTGGCAATTTTAAAGTGATTCAATCGTTTGCTCCCTAAATATTATCAATAGTGGTTAAATATATAAACCAGATTTTAAAAAAAAAATTGCCAAATTTGTCGCCAAGTTGGCAACAAAAATTGGCGACCAAACTTGGCGAACAAAAGACTGGCGATATATCGCCAAGTGTCCGCCAAATTGTAACACCACTTGAGTTTACATTGAAATTAACAATGATTTCCCCCAAAAAGAGGCAAAAGACCCCTTTAGAAACACGCGAATGCAACCAAAAGGAGAAGTGCACACCTAGACCCCACTAGGAGGCTACGTACCAAATTTCAACTTTCTAGGACATACCGTTCTTGAGTTATACGACATATATCCGCACATCCGCATATACGCACATACGTATATACAGACGTCATGAGAAAACTCGTCGTAATTAACTCGGGAATCGTCAAAATGGATATTTCGCGTGTCTATACGTTTTTAGGCATTTATCCATGACAGGTCGAGTCGAAAAAAAAAACTCAGCATTCATTCGGGGGTGAGCAAAATGGAAATTAGGATCGATTTTTGAGTGAAAATTTTTTCGCGAATACAATACTTCCTTTTTTGTAAAAGGAAGTAAAAAATGAATAACCAACAAATCTATTTTTGAAAGATTCGTCTGAACAAGAAAACAAGGGGGAAAAAAAGAAGATTAAATAAATAGAATTTTTCTACTGATACATTTTTTTAATTTTTCGTTTGCTAAATTGAGCTTCAAAAATATATATATATATATAATCATATTTTCTAACTAATGTTTTGGAAATATATAAACTCTATTCTTCTTAATATAATACCAGTGCCACATAAATAATGCTAGGGGAGCTTTACTTTTTTTTTTTGCGCCAGGTGATGTGATATTTTGCGCCAGGAGAATGACATTTTTTTTGAGGGGTCGGCTAATCCAAATCCCTCTGGATCCGCTCTCGTATATGGGGGAGTACGAAATGTTATAGCCCCCACATCCGTTATTTACAGTGCTCAGGAGGAACAACTGCTGCTCTAACTTAGAAAACTAATGTATAAGTAGGAGACGATTCTGTTGTTTTTTGATGCTATTTTCATTACCCCTTGACCCGCCTCCCCCCCCAGAAAAGTTTGGAATAAAGGGCAACCCCCCCCCCCAAATCGAATTATGTTGTACTTAGCAAAACATCCATGTATGAGGCAGTGAGAAGCAAAAGGAAATGTAAGTGGACATCTTCAAGTTTTGAGTAACACATGTTTTAAATTGCGGTCCTAGGTAGACTTTCATTGAAATTCTTTTCTAAATCATGCTGTATAGCAACTACCACGGTTACTAGTACTATCTCTTGCCCCAACACAGAGGAGAGTTTCACCTGCCATTTGTATTGGTTATCTCCATGTTTTTAATTTTGGCCCTTTCATCCCTTTTTGCTTCTCACTGCCTCATATATGCTTCTGCTGTAGTACCTACTATAGTTCCACGAAATTGATTAAGTATTGAATTATCGGAAAAAAAGGCCTTTTACATTTCAAAGTTAGAAGAATAACACGTTCCCCAGCGGTGCCCACGAAGCGGGAGGAAGGGGGAGAGGGGGGGCGTGGTGCACGGGATTTTTTTTTCTTTTGAATTTTCTTTGTGGGTTTGTTTAAAGTTGTGATTTTCTTAATTTTTTTGGGGGGGGGGGGAGGAGGGGAGGCTCTCACTGTTGGGGGGGGGGGGGGGAGGTGGACTGCCGCAGCATTTGAGTGATGTGTGACATTGCTCTTGGGGGTGGGGGTCCCTGAGTTCCAAAACAGTTCGCGGCGTATTATTTAAAAAAACAAAAAAAAATCAAGAAAGTGAATATTTTCGATGTGGTCATAGTGTATCGAAAGTTACAGACCGTTACTTTAAGGTGTTTTCATTGAGGGGAGGGCGGGAGGGGGTCATCAGCCTTTTCTCTTATAAGTTGTTGAACTTGCTTTGTCAGCTGTCGATTACAGCGGCCTCTAGTCCGTAAAGAGCTAAGGAAGTCATTTAAAAAAGGAACTGCGCATATTTGGCACGTTATCGCTGCGCAGACGAAACTAGTCGTTCTTCTTCTTACATTACTTGATTACTTGCATTGTTTCGAACAAAAATTTTCATTTCTTAAAACAAAAATAAAGGAAATTGAAGAATGTGCACAAATATTCAAGTCAGAAAATAGTAACTGCTTTCTTATTCCTTTTGTTGCAGACGTTTTCGAAGCCACTTCTTTGACTAACATTTTTTTCAACACTGGAGAAAATTGTTTTTAATTTCAAAATATGCTTAATTTTTTAAAATCATGACTTGTTCAATAAACAATGATTTTAAATTAGAAATTGCAAATTAATTGCAAGAGTTGGTTTCGCTTTGTCTGACATACAGTTAAGAATACAGTTTAGTTAGTTTGGCGACAATTGCTGTGTTTTGGTTGGCAAACCTATTATGAGTGTTAGACTATGCTTGACGGTATAGTGCAGCAATGGGAGGGCGATGATGGAAAGTTTAATGGTTTTCTTTACGCATGGAAGCAAATTTAAGCTTCAAAGTTTCGTCACTTGCTTATATTTACTATTGAATTTAACATTCGCCCTCTTGATTTCTGTCGAATCTGCTGCTTTGACATCTTTTTCGTGTCACGAAGTGCAGTGTATTCACGGGGTTTGTAAAGACGGCCGTTGCATTTGCGAACAAGGGTGGCAAGGAAGTGGATGTCACCGTTGTGGTGGACGAGCAAAGTGAGTTTTTATGTTTACAAACATCTTTTTCTGTTGTGATTGTTTGTATTGTGTGAAGGAAAAAATACAACAGGAGGATTCATTAACCCTTAACTGGTGAAGTGAATTTTTTGTAACGTAAGCGGTGAGGTGAGGTCTATGTTACCCCAACATTACACTTGCACACTCCACAAAATTTAGAAAATTAAAGTGGAAACATTTTCCACTGATTCTTGTATTATTTTTTGTAAAAATGCCCTGAAACTACTGTAAGTGACATGTATATGTAAACATTACCGAACGTTAGAATGGTTGTGTAAATCACCTTACCTAACCAGATGATTTTCAGTTGCAAATTACGAATTAATTTCAAGAGTTGATTTCGCTTTGTCTTGCATACAATAAAAATTACAGTTTTGTGAGTTTGGAGACAAGGTGTAACTAGTGAGGTTTCTTAACTCCCAAGCGAAATTTAAATCCGAAAATATTTTTACTTAACATACTTGCGCTGTGGGTTCACATACACCCAAACTTGTTTTCATGAGGTGGATAGGGACGGAACATAAAAAAGATTGTTCGAAACTTCACGAGTAGCTATAAAAAATTGTTTTCGTAACACAGTTTTTTTTTATGCGGTAGATTTTGACCACACAAAAAGTCTCACCATAGAACATAACCCAAAATGTTTTTATATCAAAATAAACCAAGTGATGATAATTTTGCCAACTCCCGAAAAATTTCACAAAAAAGGACATTTTTAGGGGGTCACAGTGACTTCCCATCTGGATACCCCTGTTGTCACTTGAAGATACTACCTCCCCCTCATTTTATAAATAATTTCCTCTCATTTTGTAAATAATTTTCATATACCGCACTAAAAAAAGACCCCACAAAAACAGGTTTGGGTGCACCTTATTTTTTAGCAAAAAAGAAAGTGACTGAGTGTAAGAGAGCTAGTTAGCTTTGAATGCAGTCCATTATTTTGTTGTTGGTAGTACAATAAATCTCACCTTGCCAAAAGAGTTATAATTTTTCCCATTGTAGATTTTAGTTATATTTTTTGTATTTATTATTTCACAGTTAACTAATACTCTATCTTACATAGTATATAGATAGTGGAGCAGCCAGAAAATGTTTCTGGGAGGGGTTTTCAGAATCAAAAATTGTTGCTTTCTTATGGATTCATTTATAATGAAGAAACATACAATTTTTTTTCAAAGAGTTTCTATAGCATAGCAATTATTAATTCTCAACACTCATAGAAAACTAATTAATAATTCATACTGATATCGCTATGACTTTAAAATGAAGGACCTGGGGGAAAAGCACATTATACTTATCATTCGTTTTACTTGAATCTTGCATTCATTCTATGTGGGGTCTTTATGAATGTCAAATTTATATCCATAGAGCTGCTCATATTAAATATTACTTTGTTTATTTAAAAATTGGAAAATAATATGACTGCTTCCCGATCATTAAAAACAGTAAGATATTTTTTTGAAACCTATCCCGCTTAGAAAAACTTAATGTTTTTTCCCCCTGATTTGTGTGGGGAGGATGAATGTGTTTAAGTTCTGGGAGGGGTTTTAACCAGTGGCGTAGCTCCACTATTTGCCGCCTGAGGCGGATCCTCAATTTGTCGCTCTTTCGTTGTGAAATAGCTAATACATTAAACTGTCAAGGGTATTTAAATTAAAACTAGAAATTCAACTAAAGGAAAAAAAGATGTAATTATTTTCTACATACTTACAAAAGATAAAAAAGGAGGAGGAGGTGGCCCAAAAGTGGAGCAAATTGCTAAATTTATGTAAAAAATCATAAATTTAGTCCGTTTTTGGTGAAGTGAAAGAAAAGGGCGGGTTGGGTTTGCTTCAGATTTTTTTTTTTTCAAAACAAGTCTTTTAGTGTTTTTTGTTGACGTTAGGGGATTGGTGGGCACCGAAAGGAAATGGTTTTAAAACGTAGCTTAGGATACTTTGTGGAGAGAAGAAAATCAGGAATGGTTGGATACTCAAATTTGAAATTTTTCAGGCTCTGAAATATACAATTTTAGGCTATCTTTGGCAATGCAATTGCTTGTGTATTCCAAGGCAGTTATAAGCGTTATGGACCGGAGGGGTGCTGAGGTTTCTTACTGAAGTATTCTTTTTATTGAAATCAATTTTAAGGGTATCTTTGGTGATTTACTGGATTGGGGAAGGTTCAGCTTCTTTCTTTAAGAATTCTTTAGCACCAAAGTCTTAAAAACGCAATTCTAGGCTATCTTTGGTGACATTAAAGGGTTCCCTAACACCTAATGGCACCAAAAATGTTGCGAAGCCAGGCGGCTCTCTCATGGAAAATTTTTGTAATTAACGCCTGACTTTCGGCTTTGTTTGATATTAAGTTAGGAGCAAAAGGTGACAGAGGGAGTTTTCCTTCCCGAAATCTTTCTTCAAGCTGAAGTTCATTTTTGGCTATCTTTGAGAAGGAAGAATTAGAGAGCTCTACCACCCACCGAAATTTCTATGAGCAAAATTTTGGGCTATCTTTGGGTAGCTAGGCAAAGGTCTGAGAAGTTCAGCTTTCCTTCCATGGAAATTTTTCAAATTTAAGTTTCCAAAACACAGTTTTAATCTTTGGTGAAGTTAGATGAGGGGGGGGGGAGGGCATTAAGGTATCTTTCTCAGAAAAATTCCGAAACTGAAGTTCTAAAAACGTATTTTAAGCTATCTTTGATCAATTTAGGAGATAAAGCATAGTCAAGGTTCAAATAATATTTTAAAAAATTGATATTGAAGTATCAAGGTTTTAAAACTATAAATTTAGGCTATCTGTTGAGACTTTAGAAGAGAGAGTAGGAATTTGCTCCGGGAAAGTTTTCAGAATAAAAGTCCTAAATATGGACTTTTTGGCTGTGTTAGCTACATTGGAAGAAAAGACAGAGTTCGAGGTTCTACCCCAAAATTTTTAAACATTGAGGCCTAAAACCATATTTCTAAGCTATCTCTGGTGATATCAGGAAAAGAGATGAAAGATTCGAGAGCTCTCCCTCCTAAAAACATTTTGAAACTAGCTTTCAGACTGTTAGACTACAGAGTGGGGGTGGGAGAGGTTCTTGACCTGAATTATTTGAAACTGAATATGCTAAAAACTTTAGACTATGTTTGACCAAGTTGAGGGATCAAACCAAATGTTGAAAAATGAAATTCGCTTACCTTCCATATCCTCCATTCCATACATACCATTTCCAAACATATGATCTAAAGTTGTTGGATATATATTCTACTCTCAAAAGCGAGAAAACAGAAATCCATTAAAATTACTTTTTTTGAAATAGAGAACTCTTGTAATAAATGAGAAATCAAAGTAAATCCTGCAACATGTAAAGCCACCCCTGTGATAAGCAATAAACTGTTTCGTGTACTATTTTTCACCTTTCACTCTCTTTCTAAGAAAATCATAAAATCCAGTGTTAACTTTTTCTTACAACGATAATTGGAAAACATCATTGTTTTCTTCCTAAAAGAACATCTTGGTCTCATGACTGTCCACTGCCGCCCCTACAGAAAAAAACAAGGCATTGTACTGATATGCTATCAAGAAAGACTTTTGAAAGTTTTTGAAAGAAAGCAGAAAGTATTGCATAAAAGTAATTTTAATCTGGCAGGGACACAAAAGATTTTATTTTTGCCTACAGTAACGGATTTTAACCATAATTTCCTTATTTGAAAAATATGTTTATTTTTTCTACATCAAGAGGGTTAATTTGCCATCTCTCGAAAAAGTGCCGCTCAGGGCTGGCTGCCCCCTCCGCCCAACCATAGCTATGCCACTGGTTTGAAATCTAAAACCTTTCCTGTTGCTGCACCAGTGGGTGTAGATAATTTATAGGTTTGTGTTCAGATAGTTATATAATAGAAATGTTAAGATCTTTCTGTTAGCCTACAAAGTTTTTGTACTATTAAGGTACCGTATATACGTGCGTATAAGTCGAGAAATTTAACACAAAAAATTAATTTAGAAGTTAGAGGTCAACTCATACGCGAGGCAGGACTTTCGAAATTTTTTCCTGAAAAAGTCTTAGGGAAAAGAACCCTCAAAAACGTGGGACATTTTCCCAATTTCAGACCAACCCTTTTAAGCAGATGCTATAGAAGTAAATGCTTACACATTCTGCTATAATTTTACATGGTCTGATTGTGAAATAGACTAAATAATTACAGTAAACGGCCTACTACTTGAAAAGTGGGGGATTCGCCGTAATTGCAAATTTTCCCGATAATCGTGAATTAATGCTCATTGTTTAAAAAATAATGTGTAATATGGCTACAGTGCAGAATTTTATTGATATTTATTCAAAATAAAAGCAATAAGCAGCAAAAATCGTAACAGCAAAATTGAACCCTTTACAAAAATTGCGATTGCAAAAGTGAACTCTTTTTGTGCTAAAGAGAACTCTTTGTTCTAAAGAATAATAATCTGATGTTTTTTAACATAAAAATGTTCATTGCATTTCATTTTCCTCCGTTTTAAAACGTTCATTTTCAAAATTAACATTTACGGCAAAACATTCCCCATTTTTTTTCTGAAAGTAGGGGCTCAACTTATATGCAGGTTTTAGTTTTTTCCCCCGATTTTCCTCCTAAAAGTAGGAGGGTCAACTTATACGAGAGATCGACTAATATGAGAGTATATACCGTATATGGCTTAATATTGTATATGCAAGGCTTAATTTGCATGAAAGCTCGGTACCTGCTTTTTCAGTAGAAATAAAGCACTGGTGTATGCACGTTAACTGTGCAACTGTACTATTTCAGTTGCATTTGTGTAAAGGAACAACAAAACTCATTGGATGTTTTCGTTTGTCTGTCAACTTTTGTGGAGTACGCAGTGTTAGGAAAAGCAGTTGTTCACAGTTTGAACCCCAAAAATTTTGATTAAAGGCCTTGATTTCGAAACCTAGGTGCCAATTTTAATGCCTAAATTTTGATTGCATCAATACTTTTTGTTTCTGACTCTGTTTCTGTGAGGTTAAGACCATCATTAAAGTGAAGAATAAATTGTTTAATTGTTTACAATTATAATTTTTAAACACAATCAATTTTATGTTTACAGAATATTTTCTTCCAGCTATATATTTCAGATTTCTTTTATTACTGTTAGATTTTTTTTAATGTATTTTTTAAAAATATTGTAAGTATAGATTTGATTCAAGCATATAGATACAGACATGACAGAACTTATGGAAGCTAGTTAAGGCACTGTCAAAATGCATGTTTGGTTGCCTGCAAACTTGCACACATAAATGCATTACAGACATCGTGAACAAAAAAGTCGATATTTGTTTAGAGGTAATTAATAGCAAAATTTATATTCTTCAGTGATTGATTTTTCTGGAAGACACGAATCTTTCTCTTTGTACAAGGCAGTAAAAGGTGCTCTTTCTTATGTCAACGGAAAAGTATAAAATTTTAACCTAAAAGATTCTTGAGAGTGGACTAATTTATTTAAAAAAAAACACTTGAACTGAGCTCTTTTTTGGGGGGGGGGGGGGGGAATCAACTGAACATGGATATAACACAGTCAAACTTTGATGTCTCGCACCTCATTATCTTAAAAACCTTGATATCTTGGGGAGAAAAAGTTTTCCTCTGCAGTTCCCATATTAACTCTTATGTATTTGTAACTGAACCAACTGTTCGGCAAATGTCCAAGTGGTTGGTTTGCTTCCCAGATGTGGAGTGCATAGGAGTTGGTTAAACCAATGGGCTAAGTGTATGAACCTGGTACTTAAGGAAATTTGCGTGAAGCGTAGTATCAGGTTTATTGATGTGTGGAGTAAATGTAAACGTGATTGGATTGCTAGGGATGGCTTGCATCTGAGCTCTACAGGGGTCAAAATAGTTAGTGGTTTGGTTTTAGAGGATTCAGAATCAAAAAAACTAAGTTGGAATGGGGGGCATGGTTTAAGGAGCAGAATTCAAAAGGGGCTATTGGGATTTTAGTAGAAATGGAAATAGGGTGGCTAATAAGAGAAAAGATTTTATCAGTTGGGATTCAAATAATTGCGCAGCATTAAATAAAAGTAAGATGGGCTTACTTGAAGAAGTTTTTTACACAAATGCTCGTAGTATTAGGAAGGAGATGGAAGAATTGAAAAGCATAATAATAGACGAGAGGTTGGATATTATTGGAGATATCGAGACATGGGCTACCGAAAATGATGATGATTCATTATCTATTGCTGGGTATAATTTGTTTAGACAAGATAGAGTAGGTAAAAGAGGTGGTGGGGTTTTATTTTATGTCAGAGACACTTTAACTTGCAATGAATTGGTAATTAATGATAAACCTAATGAGGTTGATATGATTTGGCTGGAGTTGATGAGCAATAAGGGCAAAAAACTACATTTAGGGAACATTTATAGGCCACCCAACTTAAGCCAGGGCCAAGATGAACAGTTGTTTAGTATTATTACTGACATTACAAGCAAAGGGTTAGTCATAATGGGAGATTTTAATTTTCCAGGAATTGATTGGAATAATTTTTACCATAGTAATAGGAGAAGAGGAATTTTTGAAAATAATTGGTGACTGTTTCTTGCATCAAATTGTAACTCAGGGTACTCGACAGGATGTGATTTTGGATCCAGTTTTCTGTGATATGGATGGTTCCGTTCAGGGATTATGTGTAGGGGAACACATTGGAGACTGACCACTACAGTATTTAGGTTTGGGATTAAATTTGATACGCACAAAGTAGAGAATTTTAGGTTTGTGCCCAATTTCAGAAATACTGATTTTGTGGCACTTAGGCAGAGTTTGAAAGCAGTTTTTTCTTCTGGATTGGACAATAGCAATGTGAATCTTCAGTGGGCAGAGTTTAAGGAAAAGCTAGCGAAAACGGTTGGGGATCATGTTTCCTTTAGGATAAAGGGTGTCAACACTAAAATTTGGCCTATGTAGTTTTCCAGGGAAACTAAAGACACTCTAAATTACAAGCAAGCCGCTTTTCATAGGTTTAGAGAAACTGGTCACAATGCAGATAGGCTCCAATATTGTAAGGCAAGGCATAAATTTAAGTATTTGGTACGGATTCAGAAAAGAGAGTTGGAGCAAAGACTGGCAGATAACATAAACAGGAGTCCCAAGAGGTTTTTTGCATACGCTAATTCGGGGAAAGTTCGAAACAGTCATATTGGGCCACTGGTTGATGCACATTGCTAATGTTCTTAATAACTTTTTTTCGAGTGTTTTTAACGATAAATGTATCTCAACAGCCGACACCAACAAGATACAAGCTATAGTACAGCTTGAGGACTTTGTATTTTCCAGGGATGACGTTTTACTTCATTTGAAAAAAATTAAAGAGACTAAGGCTCTGGGACCAGATAATTTTATCCAAAAATTTTAGTTGAATGTGCGGAGGAATTAGCAGATGTAATCGTAAATATTTTCAATGCTTCTTATAACTCGGGGACAGTGCCAGAGGACTGGAAGCTGGCTAACATTACACCGCTCTTCAAGAAAGGGTCTAAAGGGAGTACAGGAAATTATACACCTGTGAGTCTAACTTCGGTGGTTTGCAAAATTTTTGAAACATTGATAAAAATTAAGATAGTAAATTTTCTAGAGACTAATAATCTATATTGACTAGTTTTCAGTATGGTTTCAGGAAAGGTAAATCTTGTGCAACTAATTTATTACATTTCTATGACAAAGTTACCATGGCTTTGGACAATAAGAAGCCTGTAGATGTTGTTTACATTGATTTTCAAAAAGTTTCGATAAGGTACCGCATGATGATCTACTTAGCAAATTAGCTGATATAGGAATAGGAGGGAAAACTTTCATTTGGACAAAAAACTGGCTGACCGGAAGGAAGCAAAGGGTAGTTGTAAGGGGAAATTATTCTAATTGGACTGAGGTTTTAAGCGGAGTTCCTCAAGGATCGGTGTTAGGGCCTGTTTTGTTCATTGTTTTTATGAACAATATTCACAAAAATATTTCTGGGAACATGAAGTGTTTTGCTGATGGTGTCAAGGACTGTAGAAAATGAAGAACAAGCAAATCAGCTGCAAGAGGATCTAAATCATATTACGGAGTGGGCTGATAAATGGGGTATGGCTGTTAATGTTGGGAAATGTCAAATGCTACATTTAGGGCATGGAAATAAGTGTACAAAGTTATTATTTGCAAGGTACAGTCATTAGTCAGGCAGACAAAGTTACTGATCTGGGGTTCTTAATAAGTCAGGATTTAAAGTTTAGCCAACAGTGCAGCATGGCTAGTATTAAAGCTAATAAGATGCTTGGGTTTATCAATAGATCTATTTCAAGCAAATCTAAAGAAGTTCTTCTGCCCTTATATAGAAGTTTGGTAAGACCTTATTTTGGAGTATGCTGTTCAGTTTTGGTCTCCTTATCTTAAGAAAGATGATAATGCATTGGAAATGGTTCAAAGGTGGGCTACAAGGCTAATAAATGGACTTTCTCACTTAGACAATGATTCCTGGCTTAGAAGGCTAAAAATGTACAGTCTTGAGCAAAGAAGAGACCGAGGGGACATGATTCAGTTGTTTAAATTTATTAAAATGAAAGATGTTACAGGGGTGAAGTTTAGCATTGAAAATAGGACAAGGGGTCATTGTTTTAAGCTATTTAAATCTCAGGCTAACATGGATATTAGGAAAAATTATTATTTTAGCAGGGTAGTGTAACCTTGGAACAGCTTACCGGAGGAGGTGGTAATGAGCAAGGGAGTAGATAGTTTTAAGAGGGCGTTGATCTTCACTGGGGATTGTAAATTGACTAGGACCAGTCTAGCTGGGCCCAGAGCCTGTTGCTGGTCGTCACTTTTGTATTTGTATTTTCCATAGTAAGCTCGAAATTTCTTTTCGCAAACCCTTGATGTGTCAAAATTTTTGCACAGAAGGAAATTTCAATTGTTGTTTTTCCTTTGCAATTTTGTAGTAGAACCAGCATGGTTCTGGTGCCCCAAAGAAGTGGGGGGGGGGGGGGGCATGAGGCTTTTTTTTTTTTGTAGAATTGGGTTGTATTAAAGGCTTTTAACATTTATGATTCTATGACTTCCAAAAAATGGAATATGGCCTCCAAAATTGGGACGGAGGGCCACCGCTTTCCCCTTCTAATTCGAAGTTCCACTTTTATGAAGAAAATAAAATTAGAAGTTTTAACTTTGTAGATGGAAAAAGAAAATCAAAATTGTTGGTCATTTCAAAATCTATTTCTCTACACTTTCCTCAGTTATAAAAAACCATCAAGTTATTGAGAAAATTTATGATGAAAGAAATTGTTGAAAAATGAAAATTAGGGAGTTTTCTGATCAGAGCGGCCAAGAGCCAAGGCAGTCTCCTTGCGGGGCTTCCACAATCCTTCTTTGAGTAAGCCTGGAACAGGATAGAAGCTACTAAGTGATGGTTGCCTTTTGTGGAACTTAATGTTTACGTGCTGTCTGGTATCGTTTGCTCAAACGTTTGCAATTTTTTGTATTTACGTTTGCATTTAATTAACTCTTATTTATAATTTAATCATGATTGGTGTACATTTATTTATTAAGAGTTAAAACTGCTTTTTTTGCGATAAAAATTGATATCAAGAGGTTAAATTAAAAGCACTTACTTATAAAAAAAACTATTTTTCAGCTATTTCTAAAAAGAAATTACTGTGAAGGAAATTAACAAAAATAGTTGTATTTTAATATAAAACTATCAGAGCCACATCAGCCATCTGATTTTTTCGAAACCTGTGTTTAAGAAGACACATCAAAAGGAGGTGTGGTTGGCTTTGCGTTGTAAATGATGTTTTTTTTTTTCCTTTTATTTAATTTTTTAAATTTTTTCTTTTTTCCCCTTTTTTTCTTTTTTATGGGTTAGACCTTTATATTGTCTCTTGTAATCTGAGAATAATGAAAACATATCTGTTAGGAATCATAGCTTGTTTTAAAGATTACTGCTAAGATGCGCTAATGTACTCTAACTTCCTTTTTTTTTTGCCTTTCCTTGATTTAGCATTACTATTTTTTAGTTTCGAATAAATGTTTGAAAATACTTTAATGCAAACAGATATGATTTTTTTGCTGTGTTTTCCTTTGTTCTGTTGCATGTTTCACATTATTGTAATGTCTAAATCAGGAATTTTATCAAATAAGATTTTTTCAACATTTGTTCTTATATTTTCTAAGTGGAGAAGATTTTCATCGCAAGATAAAATCAATTGAAGAAAATTTAAAACTTGCTACAAATATTTTCACAATATCTGAATCTAGATAAGTCAGTTTACTTTTATCTGTATCAAGCAAATATTCTTTTGTCATAGAATTTGTTATTTCAAATAATAACTCCTGCTAATAAGTTTAACCTTGATGTGAAGTGACATTACAGTGCAGTGACTGAACACTGCACTGTAAATGAGGTTTTAATTTATGAACAGTGTATCCAGAAAGGTAAATATAGAGAGGTATTAAATCTTCTTCAGTCATGTTATAAAAGTCAACACCTTTTATGTAAACTTTAATCACTTCTATTGGTATTTCTTTTTCTGAAAACTCACGCAAAAATTCTTTCAAATGAAAAGCGCCACATTCTTTCGAATGCAATTTCTGTAAGCTGTTTATTTTCTTTTTTTTTTCAGCTTGAAAAACTTACTCTATATAAATACTGTATAACTGTACTGTATAACTCTATATAATACTGTCACATAACTGGTGATATTGACAAAATTCGCCTTCCAAAGGGTTAGTTTGGTACTTTCCAGTTAAAAATAACTATCAGAGAATAATGTCAGTTGATGAATTATTATTTTTCTTATAGTTTTTGTGGTACGTTCAAATGAGCAAAACGTTTCTGATGTCAGTTTCCCAAGTTTCATTTTGTGTCCTGCCTGGAATTGTAACCCTTTTCCATTCCCTGACCCATTCTATACCTTTTTACAAAAAAAAATCAATCTCTTATCTGATATAAGCTTAAAAGGTTTCTATTGTCTTCCAATTGTTCATAGCCTTTGTGAGGCTATTTCGCATTAATAATGCTCCTCCATTTCTTAATTATTTGGATGAACTCTATCGTTTCTTTATATGCAGAGTCACTTTACCTTTTGAAAGTTTGGGCATTTGTCACATCAAAAACTTTTAAACACAAACGTACATTTTGACGCTCAACATTGGTTGGGTGTTATAATACTACCGTCAACTTTGAAGCACACTTAATCACAGATTTAGACTCTTCTCTGCCTAGTTTTCTCTGAAGAACTAAGAATGATTTACCCCACTAAATACTCACATGAATATCAAGAAACTTAATTCTGTAATCGTAACACAGGATTTATGATTTAAAATAAAATTTCACAACTCGAAATGTCAAAACACATGCAATGAGTAATCAATACAATGCTTAAAGCTGACCCAAAGAGTGAAGAAACCAATTTTCCCCCATTGCTTAGCTCTGGGGTCGAAGGGCGGAGGTGACACTTGTTCCAGGCCCACTGAAAGAGAAACATCTCGGAGGCCCCGCTCCTGGTCAGTTTGTTTGCCTGACCCCGCTCCACACCCTAAAACTTGCCAAATTTATACTATTCCGATTCTGAGCTGGCCCCTCAAGGGAGTTTCCGACAGGCTGGCATGGCCTCTCGTCGGCCCTGTTGCTGATTTAGAATTGGCTAACAATCTGGTTTAACAATATGTAGTAACCAGGCAAAGATTGGAGCATTACACATTGTTACATCGAAACAGGAATATAGATGAATTGGAAATCTAGTAAAATGTTCAGGAATAACTTGCTAATCGTTATATGAAGTAGTCAAATAAGTACATGTGTATACAGGGGTCTGTCCAGGATTTTTTATAGGGTCCGTTTTTTGTGAAAAATCAAATAATTTTGTGAAAAATGAATTAATTTTGTGAAAAATGAATTAATTTTGTGAAAAAATCAAAAAATTTCGCAAAAAAAAAAAAAAAAATAATTTTTTTTTTGTTAAAACGAAACTTTAGAATTTAGAGATGGCACAAACTGTATCAATTAAACTTAAAGTTGAGTGTTTTCCTCTTCTACGTCGAGAAAATCATTCTGGATTTTTTTTCTGATATTTGGCGGGGGGGGGGGGGGGGGCATCGCTCTTTCAAGTATCATTATTTATCTACCATTCTACATTATGTTAAATTATACTAGATATATTTCTGTACAGTACTTAAAATAATTGTAACAAAAATATAAATAAATAAAATAAAATTCAGAATAGGGTTCAGCATTCAACTTTTTGACCCAAGACACTCTTAAGAAGCACAGAATTTCGTTTAAAACTTTTTATTTTAACAAAAATAAAAAGATATTTCAATTGTTTACCTCTTAACAAAGCGTAATAATCATCAAAAATTCGAAAAATCGGATTCCCATCAGGGTTTCCGCTACGGTCGCATTTTTCGCAAAATGCGAAAACACTATCTAAATTGCGAAAATTAAGCAATGCATTTTCTCTTTTTTGCTCAAGTAAAAAATAAATTAGTTTTTTAAATAAAGAAGAAATGTATGATCCTAGAGAGGAAGCGTGCATGGCGATAATATACTTAATCTTTTTTAAATCTTAGCTAAGATGTTTAAACTACAATTAAGTTCAATAACTATTAGTCTTATCCAGCATTATGTCCCCCCAAAAACTGCTTTATTAGGAAGAGGGGACTGCAACGTTCTAAACACCAATCCTGTTTTCTTTTTTTTATGTTTTAAAAAAATTGCTGTTGTACTTATTTCTTCAAGGATGTCACAAATGAAATATGAATTTTATTTTCAACTGGAGATGAAACACACTGAGGCATATATAAATATATGAGAATGTGTAACATTTTAGCATTTTGCTAACATTTTTCCATCAATTTTAGCTTTTATGCTAAAGAACTTTTGAACCCAGCTTAAACCCTGATTCCCATAGCGGATGCAAAGAGATCGCAATTCTCAAAGTGAAGGCATCAAATGTATAAAAAGGGCTTGTAAAAGAAATATTTTTGATAAAATTATTTTTAAATTACATTTCAGCGTCCTATGATAAACATATCATTAATATCTGTGGACACAGTTGACCCAGAAAATAAAATAAAATAAACCATCTATTCAGCATTTTAATTTTTGACTCATAACAGAAAATGGAATTTTGCTTTAAAAACTTGAAATGAGAGTTCTAACAGAAATTAAGAGACTTTTCATTTATTTGAATCCTAACAAAGCGAAATTAGCTTGAAAAAAGAGCAAAATATGATACTCATATCGGATGTTAAAAGATTGCATTTTTCAAAATGTAGACATCTAAAGAAAAAAAAAATGGTAATTAAAAGAGTTTATTTAAAGTTAATCATCCTTGTTAGCATTGAAAAAACAAAGCCCATATAATTTTCTCCCAAAATAACAATTAAACATCCCACTGCACCCACCACCGTAAAAGCGCAAATATTGACAAGCTGGTAAAATGATGAGAATATTTTCTAATCAAGTCATTATAAAGGTTCAACGCCAGACGCTAAGTGGTGATAATTTTGAAGTTAGTAACCCTATCTGAAGCGATCATATTTTTTCCCCCACCCTTACTATCCCTTTGCAGTTCTAAGTTCATTTCGCAGATATATATTATTATTGGTTATTAAATCATGAGCAGGGAGAAAAGTGCTTACCAATGCCTTTTCAGAAAAGTTTACAACAACACCGCTGCTAATTAGCTGTGATAAAACAAACAACCATTATATTTATTGGGCAGTAGCAATTATTTATCGCTTGCAGAAGCATCCCAAGAGTGCCGTTTTTTTTTTTTTTTTTCAAAATTAGCCGATTTTGTATAAGCCGATCCCTCTAATTTGACTTAAAAAAAGGTTCCAAAAATTATCGGTTTATACACAGAAATATGAGATATTTTGCTTTCAGATTTGCTCTTTCAATAAACAATTTGTGACAGATCCTATCTTGTTTATCAGAATTTTGTGAAGGGTCCGTTTTGTTTGATCGGGATTTTGTGAAAGGTCCGTTTTGTTTGATCGGGATTTTGTGAAAGGTCCGTTTTGGTTGATCGGATTTTTGTGAAGGGTCCGTTAACGGACCCAAATATCCTCTGGCCAGACCCCTGGTATATATATATATATATATATATATATCAGTGGCATTGTTGACACCTGGGGCTGTAATTTGTGGTGTCACCCCCCCCCCCTACAAACTTAAAAGAAAAAAATATATGTAAACATAAAGACCATGCAATATTCAGAAACAACTATATGTGTGTTAAAACAATATTTTGATTGGGCTAATGTACAAAAAACAAATAAAAATGGGGGGTCGGGGGGTTTTCCCCATAAAATTTTCTGATTTATAGTCTTAAAAATGCTTTTTTAGCTTCATATTTTTCAAAAACTTACATTTTCACGTTGGGTGTTCCCCATAGCGACGCCACTGTATATGTATATAAACATCAATAAAACAAGAACCAGACAAGGTAACAAAACAAAAAAGATAAATTACATAGATGAAACCAGAACTCCTCAGCAATGGAAGCTTCATCAGGGGTCGAAGTAGTCCTATATATCCTATATTTCCTATATTTTCAAAAAAAGCATCAAAATTGTCCTATATTTCCTATATTTTTCAAAAATGTTCTATATTTCCTATATTCCCATTTTTTACCCTATATATCTTTTAAAAAGAACAGTAAATAAACTTTCTAACATCGGATTTTTCGCTAAAAGTACATGCCCAAACGAATTTCAAATTAAAAAACTCAACTGACTAAATTCTGCAACAGGCACCTTCTCTCATTAGCTACAGCAATGTGACGTCAATGTATAGTGGGCGGAGTTTCGAGAACTAAGGCTGAATTTGGTTTTAGAATTTTGCTTTTGGGGGGCAACAGCCATTTGTTTTGTTTTCCATCATGGTTTTCGTTGGTATATTTTTGTGTTCAGTGCATTTTTTGATCGGAATGTTCTAGTTTTCTTTTTGCAATCTTTTCTTTTTGTGGAATTTTGGGATTGTGGCATGTTATTTCCTTATGATGTTAAAATGTAGTTTGTTGTAATAAGTGGAATTATAATGGTGAAATCGCATCGCTTAACAAAATTTCCTGTGGAGTTGTTGAACCAGGAGGACATTAATTCTACAAATTTTGGTGCATGGTGCATGAAGGAAAAGATGATTTTACCGCTTTTTGCCATTTTTGCAACTGTTCAGTGCCCATAAGCAATTGTGGATTTTTGCAATTGAGGCAGCATGCTAAAACATTCAAGCATAAAAAAAACTTTGAGAAACGTCTGAAGGATCCTTCTCAAGCTCTGTTTGTTCTTAATACAAGTGGTAAAGGGTTCAGTTTAGATATAAAATCAAAGAACAGTGGAATTAGTATTTGGGTCATGAATGAGGAAGAAAAAATAAAAATTATCTTGGTTCAAATTTTGTTTAGTTATTTAGTCTATAAAGTACACTGTTTTTTCAAAAATTATTCTTTCAACTACAGGAAAGTCATTTCAGATGTAAGGTATAATTTTGTTTGAGATTTTTTTTAAACAAAATCATTGATAAGAATAACTAAATAATATATGATATGTATTATTTCTTTTTTCATGGCAAAATTATTCATATAATGTGTCCTATATTTTTTGTGGAAAATGTCCTATATGTGACAAGTCGGTCACTTCTACCCCTGCTTCATCCTAGGGTCAAAAGACCAAAAAATTATACTGAAACTAAATGGATTATGTCCAGTTCTGAAAAAGCTAGCATTTAGGAATACATTGGGCTAAAGGTACCACATTTAAAAAATGAATGCAGATTTCTGGAACTAAGACCTGAATCAATACACTTGGGTTTAGTCTCTGTTATTAAAAGTCAAAGGCAATCAATAATAACCCTCCATCGTACCGCCAGCAAAACTTAAAAGTCTTATGTGTCTGACTGAGTGCAAGCTAAAATCTGTGATCGTCATGTCAGTATTTCTGCCAGTTGATAAAAATAAAACAAAAACATTCAAAATAAATAAAAAAGATCATCCGTTAAAAGCAAGTCCATAAATCGTGCAGGGTCGACCGTAAAAAAAAAATCAAAAGATATTAACTGAAGTCCACATGTGTGGTTTCCAACGATTAAATCATAAAAGTGAATAGTTAGGCAATTACAGTGAAGCAAAATGTTAATTAAAGGCTATGCTAGCAAATATGTTTTTTAAAAGAACATTTAGGAAATTGTTTTCAAGTGATTTATTTTAAAGTAGATTCATTTCTTGGTTGAATGCAGTAATAGTGTTTCAAATTCTTTTGATTCTGATGACTTGTGAAACAATGATGCCAATAGAAACTTTTTTACTGAGGCAAGTAGAAAAACTTTGCTCTATAATATGTTTTCAATAGGTGTTTCAGTTTTCTTTTCATAGTCTTTTGAAAAAAAAAAAAACTTTTTTTCTCAAATGCCAATTTCAAAATTTTCATTTTCTTACTGTTAATTATTTAAACTGAGCACAACATTCCCTGAAAAGGAAAGCTTCCACTTTTTCGCTGAACTGATTTTGGAGACATTTGAAAAAATTAAGGTTTTTAAGGAACTCGTAAGAACAGACCTGAAAATTCAAAATTTTTATTCAGCAACAAGTGGCCAGAAAACACTTTTAATTTAGTTATGTAGCAAATTTAACTTTTTTTTTAATGGTGGAGAGCCATTTAATTGTCTATTGTTCCTCACCTAACCAAAAATAGGTTAAAAGGTTTTTTAGATTACTAATTTCAAGTGACTTCAAGGTTCCGTCTCATCCCCTTGCCCCACTTTCCTTGTGTTACGTTGCAAAACATAGCTTAAAAATAATTGCTTTTTAACGTTAGGAAAACTCCCAATCTTGGATCAATTCCCTTAACATTAGGCCAAAGATAGTTCCAAATTGTGTCTAAAGTGCCTCAATGTCCAAATTTCCAGGAAGAGCTCTTGTGTCTTCTCTCTTCCTATAATACAGGGAAACCTCTTCAAGCGGACACCCTTCTTAACGTCCAATTTTTTATGGTACAGATTTTTCCCCCCCATAAACTTAATGTTAAAAACACCCCTAGCAACGATTGCAGAGTGAGTGCACCCTTCCCATTTTTCAGGAAATGTTATTCACTTCAGTTCCTAATATACAGCCTTTCAGTCAGTGTGTTATTGGTTGTTAACGAATTTCAATAATTTTGGAGTAAAAATGTCACTTACCCTTATTGTATTAGTTGGTTAGTGTGTGTTTTAGTGATTGATCTGGGTTGCAAACAACATTGTTAAAGAATATTTTTATGAATCTCAAACATCGTACTGAAATTCTGAGGAATGCAAGCACTGAAAACTGGTGAGAGTATTATTTGAGCACAATTTCGAATTCTTTTCATGCACGAAACAGCGATGGAGTGCCTTGATATTTACAGTGCCAAATGAGAGAAAAGTCTTTTGGTTAACAAGTCTGCCAAAAATTAGCATTTTTCAATCAAATCTAAAGTTAATTTGAGGTTCATTTAAATTAACTATTATGTTCGCTGTTTGCATTATTAACGTTCTTAGAATAAATATTTTTTTGTGCCTTTCAGACACTAATTCGATCTTTGTTGATCAGTTTTCTAATATGGTTAAGTATTCGTCAGCCAGCTAAATTTTCAACTGAAATGATTTAAGGGTTTTGGGAATAATAGATAAAGTCATCAAAAATTTGGATGCAATCACAAATACATTGGTTAGAGATTTACATTTTGAACTGAAAAATGAATTTGAAAACAATTGTTGTAGCATAAAATCAAAAATTTTACTCTTTCTTTGAAAAATGTAAACTGATTAAATAAAATACTCTTTAGAAAAGTCTCAAACTTCCTTTTATGTGTTAAACTGGCTTATATTATGTATTATAGAAATTATATTGCCACTAACAAAAACCTTTTAAAGCATTCTTCCCCTCTGAATGGCTGAAAATAAGGGAGCGGAGGGGTGATCCCGCTTGGAGAGGCTTCACTTTATCACCAACAATGGAGACAAATTGCATTTTTAGCGCTTAAAAATTCAGAACAACACCGAAGGAGAGTTCCCCATACCCTCTGCAAACATCTCAACACATAGCTTAAAATAGTTTTTAAAACTTTAAAGTTACAATTTTCTGGAAATATCTCCCATTCTAACGTCATCAAAGTTCTCCTAAAATGATTTTAGAGCTTCAATTCCAAAAAATGGCCGGAGAGGACCTCTGAATTTTCCATATTCCCTCTACATCATCAATGATAGTCTAAAAACAACTATCTTGTTACGCCTATGCTTGACCCTTTCTAAAGAAATTCCTGGCTATGCCTGGCTAAATCACTTTCAGAATGTTTTAAACAAAACATCATATAAACAAAGTGTAAATAATTTGATTACATATTTATTTTAAACTTCAAATTATTAAAGAAATCAAATTGTACCTATTTAAATTGTCATACTTGCAAGCATAAGAATTACTAAAAAGTCAGTTTGGTATGATATACGCCTGATGAATTGGCATATTGTTCAAAATCATTATTGTCAGAGTCGTCCATTATCAGATAGCTTTTTATAAAAAAATTACAAAAACACATAGTAAAAGTTAATTTGTGGTTAACCGCTTACTTTTCTTTTATATTTATGTACTAAAAATGGATATTTTACCTTTTCCACACCAAACAACTGCTTTATAACAAAGAATTCCGAATAATAAATTAAGATGTATCATTAAAATACACCACCTGGGTTACTCAAGGCAAAATCTGCATAGGTTTAATTATTATCTAGCCTATCTATTTTGACTGGAATATATCTCAGATGGGCTGGAAGTAAAATAATGCAAGATTCAAGAGCGCCTGTGTCAGTCACGAGCATCTGTAAGTTTGCCAGTAACTTTCGCTCGTGGCAGACATGGGCAAATGCATTCAGTGGTTAATGATGTAAGTTGTATCTCAAATAAAATTGTAGAACTTATAATAATATAGTTGTGCTTTAATAACAAGTTTATTTTATTTTCTAGGTTAACGAAATCATCAGGTTTTATCATAGATGGCACAGGTAACTATAGTGTTGATATGCAATGCACATGGCTTATTGAAAGCGGTACACCAAACAGTACTATTAGATTGGAGGTAGCACATTTTGAAACTGAATGCAGCTGGGATCATTTGTATATATTTGATGGAGATTCTGTATTTTCAAAACTTTTAGCGGCATATAGGTAAATAGTTTAGACAAATTTTATTTTAAAAATAATTTAACTTTGATTAATCTAATAAGTTCACAGTATGACATCCAAAAATGTTTTAATACTAAGCTGTATATTATAGATTAATGTCAGTATATGTCAGTGACGGATCTAGCCGATCATTTTGGGAAAAGCCATCCAAAATTTTTGAACAAATTCCCCAGAAATTTTATTAAAATGAAGTTTTAAAACCTCAATGCTAGGCTATCTTTGGAGACATTAGGTGATGGGAATGGTTTTAGGGATCTCCCCCGGGGGGGGGGGGAAATGATCCAAAATTAAAACTCCCGAGTAGTTTTTTAAAATAGGGATCCTATAAACGCATTTTAGACTATTTTTGATCATGTAAGAAAAAAAGACAGGGTTCTAGTGCTAACCCAAAAATGCTTTTTGAAAATGAAGTTTTAAAGCCGAAATATTCTGCCATTATATGTTCAGAAATTAGGAGATTGGGTGGGTGCTCTTCTAGTTCTGCTAAAAAATGCACTTTTATTATGCAATGTTTGCTGATATTAAAGGGAGAGTGCTTGGAATCTCCCCTTCCTTGAAATATTTTGTCATTGAGGCTTTAAATATCCAATTTGAAGCTATTTTTGGCCTCATTAGAGATGGGAATGGAACTTCGTGAGCTCTTTCCGCCCAAAACTTTCTTTTAAAGCTATCATCAAGATATAAGCCGGGGGAGGGGGTTAATCCTATTGGAAATCTTTGTTAGTTAAAGCCCCCAAGAATGTGGATAAGCTAATCTCTGTTGAGAATTAAACCAAATTGAAGTCCTAAAATGAAATTTTCGGTTATCTTTTGTGGCACTTGTGGAGGAACATGGGAAAATGGGGCTCTCCCTCAGTAAATTTTCAAAATTAAATCCATAAAAATGCAAGTTTAGGCTCTCTTTTGTCTTGCAAGCAATAATTATACTCTGAAGACAGCAGCATTTAGAGATCGTCCAAGTGTCTTTTGTTGGCCTCAAGAGATGATAACCGTGTATTAAAATTTCGGAAATAATAGTTCTGTTTTAAGGAGAGGAATATAATTTTTCTCCCAATTAAATCCTAAATTTCTTTTAAAGTAAAACACATGTTGAATTTTGTTATTTTCTCACAGTATTTTCTTTCCTTTTTTATTCCTACAAACACAAGGCTTTGGGAGGGCACATGGCCCCCCTCTAGATCTGCCCCTGGTATATGTCAATATTGTATTTGCTATGTGTATGCAGGCAAGTGTGGTGGCCCAAGCCGAAGCAGCTGTAATGTCCAACTGTCTTCATATTTTTAGGGGGCACGGCAGTGCTCCCGCCAAGTCGAGCGCGAAGCAAACACTGCCGTACCATCCTTTACTGGAACCATTTCGCCGCATTTTCAGGCCCCTATTTGAGAACCTCTGGATGAGACCAGAACGCAGAAATTTTCGTCATCCAGTAAGCTATAATCACATACTTAAAATCCAAAATTTCAAGTCTGTAGGTCATTTAGTTCCGAAGTTAAGCGAAAGCAAAGATCTGCATTTATGACACTCACTCACTCATGATCTTAAAATAGAACTAGTACTTCCCATAAACTCAGAGAGGTGAAATTTGGTACAGAGTTAGGGTTTAATGGCCACATAAAGGGAAAACTATAAAAACTAGGCTAATCGAAGATCTGGAGTGACCCTGATTAGAAAACACAAGAGCCCAATCAAACTATTAGAGATCGACATACCGCCTTTACAAAAAATATTCAACTTGGTGGGCCGCTTCATTTGATGTCAAAAATCGAGAGTCTGAAGTTTCTAATGAAGAACCCTCAGCTGGTCTCAGCTGTATTAGAGACATAATGCCCCCTTCTACTATTGGTACATAAAAAAATCGACTGTCATTGCAAAAGTCCAGCGTAGTGGGACACATCTTCTAATTTAATCTAGCCTAACTTTAGTCTACTCGAACCTTACACAAATTAAATGCTTCTACAAAAAGAAATGAAATCCCACCAAAAACATTCTGTAAAAAACTAGCCAAGTCTAGATGGAGCTGCTTGTTTATCTCTAAAAAGTAATGAAATCCAGACAAAGTCATGACAAGTCTAAGGTTCCTTACTGCGATTTATTTATTATTATAGTTAATGTTGTTTGACTTGGCCGTTAAAGGGTACACAAAGGTACAAAACCAGGTGCTCCATGACACCATTGTACCAATCTGTCGCCAGAAGCGCTACCCATTGACGATAGAAAATTCCCTCTTGGAAAACGTGTAAGCAAAATTGACTTGTACCCACTAACGTATAAAGAATGTTTAACGGCCAAGTCACACAACATTAACTATAATAATAAAGAAATTGCAGTAAGGAACCTTAGACTTGTCATGACTTTGTCTAGATTTCATTACTTTTTAGAGATAAACAAGCAGCTCCATCGAGACTTGGCTAGTTTTTTACAGAATGTTTTTGGTGGGATTACTGTTGCTTTATAATATTTGTTTCTAGTATATCTGTGCTTTCTGAGTAAAGCATGTTAATTCTAGTAACTTTCATGTTGAATCGAACATTATTATACAGCACAACAAATGTGTAATACAAAAAATTTTTAATTACAAAAGTACATTAGAAATGCATATTAGCAACACGTTAAGAAGACAAATAATGACTGAAACTAGGGCCGAAAATATGCAGCGTTATAAAATACCAGTACCACCAAGTGTACTGTTTTTTAAAGCAAATACTGCGTTTAATTTAACTGTTCATTTATTAATGAATTCCATTCTTCGTTCATTAGCAGCAAAATATTCCATTACAGAATCAAAAAACGTGTTGGGAGAGTTGTTTTTAAAAGAACGGATGCATTTCTAATAATAATACACGTAGTTAAAGCATGAGTAAACAGCCGGAGGGAGAGAGCCTATGTGGAGCTGACTCTGACATTGAAATTTTTATCACCATGATACTTTAATAGCCTTTATTCCCATTTGGAAAGTGTGTCTGCTCCACCACTTATTAAGGTAGGAAACCCTTCTAAAGTATTTGTATATTAAGATCAAAAATCAGCATTCTGTGATTGAAAACAGCTATCGACCATCTTGGAATAATAAATACTCCATCGACAGAAAGCCGTCTTCTATTACCATCATGAAGACAAAACATCCATCATCAAAATGACAACAGCAAGCTGAGGCATGAGTAAAAAAGATCAAATAATTATTTTGAAGAATTTAAAACAAATCTCAGTTAAAAAAATCATCTTTTGTCAAAAGATTGTTCAAAATTATTCAAAATCCAAATAAAGCAAAGATAAAACAAAGTCAAGAAGACGCAATTTTTTTTCAAACCAGCTGATTTCAAAAAATGCCAAATTTCTTGAATTTGGCTCGAAGAAGGCAATGGGCAACCCTGCTTCCCCATGTGGGGAACTGCTTGCTTGGTTTCGAGTCTGAAGGAGCGCCAACAGCGGTCTCTTATCATTGGATGGGAACAACAGCATCATGGTGCTGTCATGGCAACACACCTTTCTTTTTTTGCCATGCATGGTCTGCAGTGTGGATTTCACTTTCCTTGCCTGGGGATACGTTTTCCCGCAAAATTGCCATTTGAGCGAATAATAAATGTTTCTTCAACTTATTTTCAGTGAAAGTCAAGATTTGAAAAAACTTATAATTCTTACTTCCTGTCCATTATAAGCATACAAATGAGAAATGAAAATTTATTTTTGAAGTGCCCAAGCTCTGCTTGGTTGGCTTAGGTAGACTGTGCATCACTGTATGTATGTGTAGTATTTATTAATATGGTTGCCACTTTTCAGTCCTAAGGATGGAATTCCAACTATTCCCGGCGAGCAGATTTTATTCTTTCCACTATATCCTAATACTAAAAGAATGACACATTGTCTTCAAAAAAAAAAAAAAAAATCTTAGGCACATGTTCAGAATTTTCATCATGAAAGATTTCTGGAATTTTCAAATTGCATACTTTTAATCTTGCAAATTCATCTTATATGCCTTTTGTAAAGTAGAACATAAAACTTTAAAATTTATTGTATCATGAACAGTTGTTTTTTTCCCTTGTATCTAGCTCAATTGGTTAAGAAAGTTTCATTGGTCTAATTCATTTTATGATAAATATGTAAGCATTTAAAATATAATCAGCATGTTATGAAGTCTTGAAAATGGTCTTCTGTCATTCCTGTAAAATAGGTTTAGGGCATGTTCGCTTTCTGTTATAACCAATTCATTAAATAAGCTTCTATGTATTTATTTTTCTTCAATGTTTAGTTTTTATATATGATTTTGTTTTTATTTTATTTAGTGGGGTTTTAGTGAGATATGGAGCTCCTTCTGACAAGTTATCAGAAATTGTTGCTACATCTGGTAGTGCTTATATTTATTTTTACAGTGATGCTGCATACAATATGAGTGGAGTCAACATTACGTACAGGTATGAAAAATTTTAGCTTTTCAACTTAAATGTTGTATTATAGAATTTCTGTCTGCACCTTGTAAATTTCTGCCTGGATACTGAGCAAATGCAGTAAGAATTAAGTTAATAAAAACAATAATGTTATACAATAATTAAGTTTGTTGTATGATTTGCAGTTTCTTTTAGCTGAAATAAAAATTCTATGTTTTAGTGTAGCAAAACTTTATGTGAAATTCTTAATATCATTTGTTATTGAGCTGTAAGAAATAAAGATATTGTAGGTGTAATGTTATTAATCTTAATCTAGATTATGCAAAAAACTGACTATATTGCTAGAATTATTTTACAAACAAAGCAATTTGGGAAAGGAAATTAAAGGAAAAATAACCTTATATAGTGTTCTCACATTTATTTAAACAACCTAGTATTGGTAAATCTTTCAGTTCTTATATAGATTGATACAAAATAAGTACTAACTAAAATTCTCTTCAAATTTTTAGTGATATTAAAATCAACTAAACTACCCATTTTGTGTCATCAACTTTAATTTTTTAAAACCTATTTCTAAATTTTAACTTGAACATTGAGAGAGTGGTGTCAGTGTTAAAAGTTGGCATCTAAAGAGGTAAAGACTGATTCCAACTTTTACTCCAGTCAGTGGATTTTCAAGATGCAAAAAACAGACAGCGTCTATGTTGTATGAGTATGCAGCCTGTTAAAGATCTCCAAAGTTCTTGTTTGGCTTTGAGTACCCTTGGCAAAATTAAATTCCTAGTGTAGTTTTGCATTGAAGAGAATCCAGGGGTGTTCACTTATGGTGTCAAATGAAAAGGTAGATGCTATATAAATTGATGCAAAAAGTAAAGCCTCTACCACAGCCCTGTTTGAAAAAACTTAAACTTTCAAACTGGTTTAAAGAAAAAGCGAAGGAATAAATAGTGTCATTCCATGCCAACTAAAACCATAACATGGTTTCTTGAAGTTAAAGCTTGTGTTTAATATTATTATGATGGAAACATATTGAAAATTTTCGATTGAATTGCTGGTTTTGACAGACATGCATAGTTATGTTTAAAATTTGAGATGAAAAAGAGGCAATTTTTACTTTCACTTTTAAAATGTTGCTTTTTAAAACTGCAATATCTATTTAAAATAGTGATTTTTCGTACAGTTTTATTTTATACATGAAGGTTCATTGTTTCTGAGTATATGTGTGCAGTGATTTTCTTCATTCAACGAATATTTTTGTTTTTTAAAATTAAAAAGCCTACCAAAGATTAATTTGTCCACTCTGTTACAAATTTTTAAATAAGTTTACTTTATGCAAAATATTAAAGAGTTTCAAACTTAAAAATAGGTATATACAGTAAAATTAAATAGTTTAATCATATTTTGTAATAGTTTTGAAAAGCTGTTACTAATTAGAAGAAATATAGCCTTAACAGAGGGGACATGGATGTGTAACAGAGGGAACACAGTTGGAATGTCCTTTCTGTTACAGCTTGACATTAGACTTTTTATTAAAATCTCACTTTCTGACACTGTTCATAACGGATTCTGGAAATGTATAAATGGGTAATAATATCTTGCTGAAACCACTTTCCTCTGTGTTTGATCTCATTAGGATTCGTATGCGTCTTTCAAGGTTTTGCTTTTAAAGAAAAGAAAATAAGTGCCCTGAAATTTTACTACTATCTCCTTACAAGCTCCTCATTTTTATTCTGTAAATAAGTTGCCTTAAAGTTTTTCTTCTCTACCTTTAAAGTTCAGATAATCCCGAGGACAGTGGAACAAATGAATCTGATTTGCTCTAGAGGATTTGGGCAGAATAATTGACATTCTTGTTTTAACAGCTTATCATTCCTATTTCACCATCAAGATTTTGATGCCACTTAGAGTTCATGTTGGAGCCTGTCTGCCTCAATCTGATCACAAAAACCTTAAATTTTACTCCTTCTAAAATTCTTGATTTTTAAAAATTTAGCACCACAGTTTTATGTATTTTAAAAAACATTTTTGGAGACTAATCTCATGTCTTTACAATAATGAGCTTTTTTATTTTACAATGCAAGTACATGATATTTGAGTCCTCTTACGCATGCATAGATTACTGTATTAATCACAATTCTTATTTCGTTGAATTTCTCTTCAATTTGAACCGTGAAATCGGCGGCAAGTTCGGTAGCTTTGGTAAGAATTGTCAATTACTTTTTAAAGAACTGCACTTCATAGTTTTTGATTCCCTGTTGCTTTTTATATCATTCAACTGTAGAAAAAATGCAGAAATCAACTGCTTTTGCTTTGTAAAGCAACTTCAAATGAATTAAACATGTATTTTTTTCTAGAATTTTCTTGTTTTACTAATCTTTTTCGATCTTTGAAATTTTGATCTATTTTGAGATTAAAATAATTTTTATGATTTTTTTATAAAATATCCCTAATATATGACTTAATATTGTGACTTAATTTCCTCTAGTTCTATCTCATATGAGTAAAACTTGATTTATAAACATGCCAAAATTGAACATGAGCTTCGCCAATAGTTTCTTGCCCCCCCTCCCCCCCCCAAGGTTGATGACATACCTCCTCAAATGCTACAAAGCACCCTTCTCCTCAAAATGCGAGCAAAAAACTCAAAAAATATCTCCCTTTAAAGTTTCAATGATGCAAGACAGACCATGTGATGATGCAGCATGTGTTCAGATGTCATATAGATGCCTCACTTGCCAAATCATTTAACTCCATTAAACAAAAAGTAGAGACAAGTTAAGAAGAAGATGGTGTTATCCGTAAGAGCAAATAGGACCTTGTGTTACTAAATTACCTAAGAATATTTTTAAGATCCATTGAAATTATTCCAACTTTTTCTGCTGAAGTGGTAAGAATATATCAAATCAAGCTTATTTTTGAACTTAGTCTGATTCTCATTTTTGATATATTTTTTCCCTCAATGCATAAAAATGTGTATAAATTTCTTTATTGAACTTGTTCATGAAGTTTTCAAAATCTGTTCAAGTATGCTATATTTGTATGTATTGTTTAATGCTTGAGAGTAATTGGGAAAAAATAAATAATAGAAGGCTTGATCTCAGGAATGCAACTAACAGTACTTATATTAAAAATACTTGTTTTGAAAGCAAGTTTAAAAGAGAAAAATGTTTTAATTGTTGAACAGAATCCATTTTATACTTTCTTAGTTGTCCTATGTAATTTTCAAAGTTCATATTTGATAATTGATGTCGGACTGCTGTTAACACAAAGTCAATAAAATTTCCTCTTTAATTTCTTTATTCATATCATGTGCAGAAACCACTTGATAATTTGATTTAGTGAAGTTTTTTCTGTAAAATGGATTTGACTGAAAACACTGGTTGTCAATTATTGAGAGATGGGGAAAAAACAAAAAAACCTTCACAACTTTTGAACTGTAAGCGATATTCGATTGAAACTTCGATCAAATTCAGGCCATGTTGAGATTTTTTTGCGCTTGTTTGTTGCTCTTGTTCACCTTTTAGTGATAATGTTGAACTATGACATTTCTGAGCATATATTGCTCAGCAAGGCTCTCTGCTACTCAAAGGAAATTTGACTGAGGAAAACTAAAGGCAGCTGTTGCAAGTGTCCAATTAAAAATTTGCCAAATGATAATGTGTCAAAAATTAAAAAAAAAAAAAATATCCAAAGTGCCCCATATTTTGAAAAGATGTAGTTGATACAGAATAGATCACATCCCCCATTGGACTGATATTGAGAGTATTTGAAGGCCTAGAAGAGCATATTAGAGAGTCCATGCTCACTATAGAACTCCCAGGAGACTACTGAAATAGGAATTGCTCAGCCACACTTTTCTCCTGATTTTAACTGTTGTAGCTTATCCCTGAGTGATACAATAAAGTAAAAGCTTATGAAAATTACCTTAAAACTGTCCTTAAGCTCAAAACTGCTGTTGAGGAGATATCAAAAGCATACTATTAAAACTGCAATCTCAACTCTTCAGTGAGTTTTATAGAACTTAGCTTCTCATCTGTGCGACATCATAGCCGTTGAGGGCAGAGAAGTTGATAGTTTTCTAAAATGAACTTGAATATTTATAGTTGTTTGAAACATTTATATTGAATTGTTGAACTTATTAGTTTTTGAAGGTTTCATTTTTTATTTCATGTATCTCCTGTACATATTACAACTTATGTATCAATATTACCACTTCACTAAATCTGGTATAATGTTTGTGATTAGCATTAACAGCTGTCCAAGAAACTGTTCCGGGCATGGTATATGTGTTGATGGTATTTGTACATGCTGGGCAAGTTGGACTGGTGAAGCTTGTGATGTTCCAATATGCCCTCCAAAGTGTGAAGAATTTGGAAAATGTGATACAGAGAACCATAAGTGTATTTGTATGCCAGGATATACGGGTATGTTCCATTAAAGTAAATTGTTTTACAATGAAAGAAATGACTGTTGTTTATATTTAAATTCAAAACAATCACTTCTCATAACATTTTGAATATGTTTTGTGATTTCCGTTTAAGTATTGTATTAGTAGCCATTTATAGGTTGAGCCATGACCTTGACAGTGTTTACTTCTTTTAAGAGGGTAAAGGGTAAAAGACTGTGTTTTGGTGCAGATTTAAGTTGATAACCTTTTGCAAAACTACTACAACAGTTACCCGATACAGTTCAGTGCCAATTATCCTTGCCTATTGCCTCCAAAAAGCGTAAACATTATCATGGTCAATGCTCAACTTATCAGAACCACACTGTACTCTGTAAAGGACTAGATTTGTACCAAATGACAATTAAAACAGAAGGTTATAATGCATATTGATAATTCAATTGCATATCATACAGTTTCCTCAAACTCATTTCTCTTATAAATAAAAGTGATAATGTTGCAGACTCTTGCGGAAAATCATAAAGCTTTCTTTAACTCTTAGAATTAAAAAACTTCAATTTGAAATATAAAAATTGAAAAATAAATGAGTTGATAAGGGTAATATTAATACTCTACTCTGTGAAATCTTAATATTAATAGTTTCATTTATTTAAAAACAAGGTAAGCATCATGCTTGAGGGAGATAATTTTCCACATTATGGTATAGACTCAAACCTGTTTATCTCAAATTCAAGGATAGGGGAAAAAATAAAGATATTTTTTTTGGAATACAGAGGTTTTGATAGTTAGTAATAAGTTGCAGTAATAAGCAACCGGAACAAAATCAAAGAGTTCATCAATTCCTTGACAATTATTTTATTGAACATGATACTCTGATTTATTTAAATTACAGGTTTTACTATAAGTTTATGTATACCTTTAAGAGGAAAATAATTGTTAAATGCATAACGTTAAATAATTATGAGTTTTTTACTTGATCCCTAATCAAAATAATGCAAACGTTAGAACGATATAAACCCAGTGAACAAAATAACTGTTCTCAATGTCTCAAAGGTGATAGTCATGCAGCTTTTCCACTGTTCAACAGTTCCCGAAAGCTGCCAAAACCTATGCTTACTTGCTTTTTCAAATGTAAAGTAAAACATGTCCACAGCATTTAATTGTGATTGTCACTGAAAAGGAAATGTGAGCTGATAAAGGGTGTTTGTTCACTGGTTAAGTCATCCAGGTCAAAGAGCGATGACGTCCCTGGCAAGGTGGGGCAGTCATCATCACTTAAACATAAAATAGTATTTTTCTTTTTAAAGTACTTATTGTATGGCAAAAAAAAAAAAAAAAACACAAATAATGTTCATGATTGATATTCTATTACATAAAAATAAAATTATAAGATCAAAAGCTTCCCTATAATTGCATGTTAGAATCTTTTTTCAGTAATAGTAAGGCATAAATTTATTAGCACTCTCTACTGACTCTCAATATATTTTTATTTTTTGATAATATTATAAATAAAATCAACTTTTGCTTTGTGTTTCATCATCTGTTTTTGAGCAAATGATTAAAATTTATCGATAAGTATCTTGATTTTTAGACACTAACAATCAAATAAAAGATGCTAAAGGAAAGCTTCAAATTTTTTCATGTACAAAAACAGTTAAAAGCGGTTGGTAATATATGGAAAGTATTACACTGAAAAGTTCATATGTTTTGCTTGTTATAGTGTTTGTCCTTTGTTCCAATTCCAATATATTTCTATTTTTATTTTGATTTCACTGTCTTAATCAGGTATTTCCTGAATAAGAAAAGTTTCACTGATGTGGTCTCATTCTAATACAATAAAAATATCCCTTTTGTTTCTCATTGATGATACCTTAAATTTTTTAATATTTTTTGAAGGCATAGCTGTAAAATTCTCCATTCATTACATAATTAATGAATGGCGTTGCAGGCAGCTTAAAGCATTGTTCCTTGGATTAGTGCTCATACATAAAACAGAGTATGAGTCTCGACCCCAAGGTATATTTATTTTGATTTAAAAAGTAAACTTTAGCAGCATTTCATGTCTATCGATATTAATAGGTAATGATTTCTCTAAGGCTGTTCATTAAGTTTGAAATATCTAAAATTGCAATTTGAAATACTGTATATACTTGATTATAAAACAAGAAATTTAATATAAAAATGAGGTCAAAAATTAGGGGTTGACTTATAAGTGAGACAGAACTTCCTAAAATTTTCCCCAAACAATTCTTAAAAAAAAAAAAAACACTCGAAAACATGAACATTTTCCCGATTTTAGTCCAACCCTTTTAAGCAAATGCTATAGAAGTAAATACTAACACATGCTATAGTTTTACATGATCTGACTGAAATATGGACTAAATAATTAGTAAATGGTTGACTACGCAAAAAGTGCAGGAATCGCTGTATTCGCGAATTTTCCCGACAATCGAGAATTAATGCTCATTTTTTAAAAAAATAATGTATAAGATATGGCTACAGTTATTGATATTTATTCAAAATAAAAGCAATAAGTAACAAAAAATGTGACAGCAAACTCAAACCCTTTAAAAAAATTGCTATCGCAAAAGTGAACCCTTTTTGTGCAAAAGAATAATAATTTTTAACATAAAAATGTTAATTGCATTTCATTTTTCTCCTTTTTACGTCGTTTATATTCAAAATTAGCTGCAAAACATTCCCGATATTTTCTGATAGTAGGGGCTCAAATTAATGTGGGTTTTCGATTTTTTTTTCAAGATTTTCCTCCTAAAAGTGGGGGAGTCGATTTATACGTGAGATTGACTAATACGCAAGTATATATGGTGATCAAGGAATCAAATGACATGTTATACTAGCTATACGCAGGTAAAAAGGTTTTTTATTGCTTACTGTGGTGTTTGTTTTTCGTTCCGGTTTCAATATACAGTGAAATCCTTTTTTATTAAATACTAGTAGAACAAAATATCTGTTTCAAGAAAACAAATTTTCAGTCCCAGTATAATTTTCTTTACATTGCTTGAATTTCATTGCATTAAAATTCATGCTGCAATGAACATAATGTGCAGTCTCTTGAAGCTCACTGTTTCAATATTTCACTATCACTGTATTGCTATTTTTTTCCATTTTTTTCTTGAGTATTTCCCAAATGAGCAAAATTTCACTAGTATGTTTCAACTAAGTACCATAAAATTATTTTAGTTTCTCATTGAAAAGAGCCTTCTTTTAAAATTTTTTTAAGAGCATAGCTGCAAATTTCACCATGCATTACATCATTATTACATGGTGTTGCTGGCAGTTAAGGCATTATTCCTTGGATTAGTGTACATACGCAAAATAGAGTATGAATCTTGACTCCAATAAACATTGTGTATGCTATTTCATCAGTTCACGTTAAGCCTTTTTTTGTTGAATGTATTACACTATAAATAAAGTCAAATATTGTTTCGTTTTGCAATTTTTATTTTGCGTGGATTAGTGTACATACGCAAAATAGAGTATGAATCTTGACTCTAATGTATATTTTAAAGTCAAACTTAAGCAGCATTTTATGCACCTAGCAAAATTAGTTGTTTCTCTAACTCAGGCTATTCAGGAACTTCAAAATATTGAAAAGTTGCAGCTTAAAATAACCAAGAAATTTCATGAAACATAAAATGATTTTTCTTGTATCCGATTCAACAGTTCTGTAACTTAGATTAGTGGGTCTTTCTATGTCAACTGGTATGTATTTGTCCTTTGAAAAACCATCTTTATTTCTCTACAGCTTGCCCTGCAAGCTTTCCATCTGAACGTATTGAGCATTAGTTACGTTATTATTTTTAACTATATGATGTAGATAACGAATAAATACCTTTGTGCTGAAAATTAAAATAATCAATTAACCAACGTTTTGAAGCACAAAAATTACAAAATTACTGCATACAAGTGATTGGGGGTTACAAGGGACACCTTTTTCAATGCAAATAATTGTGAGCTTCTGGATGAAAAGTCATCCATGAAAAGAAGAGTGATGTATGCTTATTTGTAAAAGTGGGTGAAAATTGGGTGCTTTCATCACTTTGAAGTGGTAACCTTCTGCATATTTGAGTTTTTTTAAAGGTTAGTGAGAAGTGATAAATAAATTAGTGCTTTTTTTCTGATTTTTAACTTTCAATTTTTATTTATGAAATAAATTCAGTTAAAAATATTTTTCACAAAACTCTGGGAGCAAAATATTTTTCCATGTTAAGAGAGTTGTATTAAATGGAACAGCATACAGTCCAGGCTGTTTCATCAGTTCACGTTAAGCCTTTTTTTGTTGAATGTATTACACTATAAATAAAGTCAAATATTGTTTTGTTTTGCAATTTTTATTTTGAATGATCTGTTGTGAGCAAAACGGTAAAATTAAACAAATAACAGCAATAATAAAACACAAGATCATGAAAAGTAAGTTTTGAATTCTTATTATACACACAGTAATTAAGACAGAAGACTGTAATAGTTTAATGTGTATTAAGTTTTACACAGAAAATGTCTGCTCTGTTGCTTGTTACTCTAACTGTTTTAATTTCCAATTCTAATATGTTACTATTTTTCTTTATTCACTGATACGTAAATTGGAATAAAATTTTGCCAGTGCATTTTAATTAAATATTACAAAAATTTATTAGTTACTCATCTTTGAAAACATCCTTCATTTTTAATGTAGTTTAGCTGTGAAATGGTCCATTCATTACATTATTAATGAATGGCGTTGCAGGCAGCTTAAAGCATTGCTCCTTGGATTAGTGCTCATACACGAAACAGAGTATGAGTCTCGACCCCAAGGCATATTTATTTTAATTTCAAAGTTAAAACTTCATGTTTTATGTATTACAAAACTAGTAATCTCTCCTAACTCAAGCAGGGTCTTGAAAATATTGGAAAATTGCAGCATGCGAAACATTTTACCAATTTCTCTGTACAAAAATGTCCCCATGATTGAATAGTCTTTTCTTTGTGTCATTCATTTTTTGAGGTTTTTAAAAAAGTTATTTCTTTACTGTATGGTGTTTAAAAAAAACATCTTCAATTGCTCACTTGAACACCTATTGAGGGCGGATGTGAACAGGCCCGGGCACATTAGAACACAATTAAAAAATGCAGGACAAGCATTATATTTTAAAGGAAAACTCTTAAATAAGAAATATGCATACATGTATCAATTACATTGTAAAGTTTGTAACCTATACTGTGCCAGTTTAAATTGTGTCATCAAGAAGGTATTTTTTCCCAAATATCTAACTGCTCATTGTCGAATATTCATCTCGTATCCTGTTCTGATCACTGGGTAGACATGAAAAAAACTTATAAGACCACATGAGCACAAAATTTTTTTTATTATGTAAAGATTATTCTAATTATATATTACTTTTAAACTTCATACAGAGTATGATAATGTATTTTCAAATGATTTTTACCTTCAGTTTTTTTAACTTTATAAAAATATTTTGTTTCTTTTTATTTCTTGTAAGTATTATATAACTCTAAATCGTAGACCATTTATTTAGAAACAAAAGAAGAAAAAAATATATATAAATATATAATTGTAATATTAATAAATATACAATCTGATTATAGAAAAATAACAATTGAGGCAGTGAGAATCAAAGGGATGTAAGCGGACATTTTCAAGTTTTGAGCTAAAACACATTTAAAGTTCCGGTCCAACGTAGGATTCCATTGAAAAGTTTTTAAAAATCATGCTGTATAGCAGCACCTACCAGGGCTACTAGTACTATAGCTTCCTCAAAACCGAGGAGAGGTTCACCTACAATTTGTATTGGTTATCTCTAAAGTTTTAATTTTGGCACTTACATGCCTTTGTTTCTCATTACCTCAATTATAAATTTTTAACGCTTGTAGTATGCTACACTAATTTTAATATTATGGAGGGGATATGGGAACTGTTCATATGTGCCCCAAGGTGTTGTGTTTTCAAGTGCCCCATCAGTAACCTTAGAATTAACTTGCACAAAAAGTGAACTCTTAATTTCATTAAAAAGAAATAAACATTGCATAATAAATTTACTATAATGTTCTTATAATAGTTTACAATAACTTAGTTTAGCTTTATAGCTAGTTTAGAATGTTTTTATGAGAACAAGAGAGTGATAAAATTACATGCAATACCTGAGATACCCAAGAAGTTGTCGCCACAGAAACATAAAATGGCTCATTGCTCTAAAAGCTTGGTAGAACTTTTATTGTCATTACTTAAGAATTTTTGCTTGAAGATTTCTTAGTAAAACTTCCCCTTATACATTTATATATTGATATAGACAGGGTGTTTCAAAACTCTTGAAACCTGTACACATTATTATCAAGCTTTTTTCATGAGTTTTATCTAAGTAGAGTATAACTTTTAACAGTATTCTCGAACATTGATACATTCTTTTGGCAACAAATTATTTTTTGTACAAAATTAATGAAATGGAATAAGTTTTACTACAGTTAGAAAGTTCCAAATTTCTTTACTTTCATATTATGTTTTAGGATTTGACTGCAGCTTTCCTATTGATGAAGGATGGTGGGCTGAAGAGTCAGTCAAAACTAAAATCCAAGGACGGGCCTTACATGAAGCAGTGGTGGTTGGTGATGACATGTGGATTATTGGAGGAGAGAATTTTTATCATTCTGTCTTCCAAAATATGATAAAGTAATTTTTAAAATTATTTTTGATAATTCATCGAAGGCTGAGTTATATGATGCTAGTATGTTCTTGACCTTTTAATTGCATAGAAGTGAAATAACTGTGATAAAAGTGAGCAATTGGGTGGATGGATCATCTAAAGAAAATATACCTTTGCTCAAAGTGGTAGAAATTTGTTTTTTAACACTGTAGTAGGTGTTCTAACAACATTGATTCAAAGAATATAAATAAAATATTTTGTGTAGATTCTGCTAAAATAATTCTTTTGAAATCATTTTTTACCTAAGCAGCATATAATAGGTTTAGTTGTGCCCTTTTTTGCAATAGTGAGTCATTCCATGTCAAGTGACCTAGGGGTCCCCACTCGACCATCTTCGATTTGGATGAAATTTTATAGAGGAGTAGAGATGCCTTTGAAACTAATCTATGCAAATTTTCAGCTTCTTAGATGCAAATCCTGAAGATCTAGGATTTGAGAAAAATGTGATCCAAGATGGCGGATTAACTTTTGGTGCCAAATTGCCAAGTTTACGCCAAATTGCCAAGTTTACACCAAATTTACAGGAAATTTTATTACACTGGAAGCCTGAAATTTTAGGCGCTTAAAGTATGTTTGACCGTTAGTATATTCAAGTACTTTTGTGAATTTGAGCTCGTTAGATTTTGTGTAGCATGAGCGTGAACTTACAAAAAATTGCAATGGGAAATTTTTTTCCCGAATTTTAGGTTGTCATAAAATCTGAGCAAAAATAATTCAAAAGCTTGTACTGCGTGATTCTATTGTAAAAGTGCTTGTTTTTAATGGGTTACAGTTACAGAGCTTAAATATCTATTATCTAGAAGATATTGTGATTCAAAGTGGCTATCAAAACTGTTCAAGTGAAAAATAGCCCATTTTCAAAGCGCAATAGCTCAAGTTTGTCACCTCACATCTTCTTTTTGTTCATAACATTAGAAAAAACACATTTTTTCCTTTCAAATTAACTTTTTTCTTCGATGGTATTCTTTCAAATAAGGATAGAAAAACGAGCTTGAAATTATATCTGTCGTAACGAATTGCCATGGTCAATCTCAGATTACAGGACATTTTATAAGACTAGAAGCCTGAAATTTTAGGAGCTTTAAGTACTTTTGGTTGTCAACACATTCTAGTATTTTTGTGAGTTGGAGTTCATTAACTTTTGTGTAGCATTTATGCAAAGTCTGGACCAAACCAAAAGAGAAATATTTTCCTGGATTTTAAAATGTCATAAATTCTAAACAAAAATGATTCAAATGCTCTAACTTTGTAATTCTATTGTCAATAAGCATGTTTTAATGGGTTATAGTTGCAGAGCATAAATATTGATTTTCTAAGAGATATTGGCATCCAAAGTGGCTATCAAAATAGTTCACATGAAAAAGAACCTGTTTTTAATGCCCTGTAGCTCAAGTTTGTCACATTGCATCTTGTTTTCGTTGGTACCATTAGATAGAACATATTTTTTCCTATAAAATTTTTTTTTTCTTTTCGATGGTGTTCTTTCAGATAAGCGGGAAAAAATGAGCCTGAAATGCTATTTGTCGTTAGCGAGAAAATCTCGTTCTACAATAAATAAAGAATGCCGTGACAACCGACTTATAGGAATTTTGCAATGTTGTAAGTCAGAAATAGTTTTTATGAATCATTTAAAAACTTCTTTTGTAAATTAAATATGTTAGATCAGAAAAATATTTTGTTCAGGAAGCTGATACAATAGACAGAACAAGATAATTTTCTTTTTTTATCGTATTTCATTTGCAAAGTATCTTTTTAAAAGATTAATAAAAAAATATTTCTGACTTATAACAGTTGCAAAATCCCCATAAGTCGGTTGTAACCAGGGCTGCAGAGTCGGATGGAAAATGGCCGACTCCGACCCCAACTCCGACTCCTGTATTTTGAAACGCCCGACTCTGACTCCGGATTTTTTTTTAAATTGTGTTTTTTCAACTCCCTCTCTCCCTTCAGGGGAAGGAGGAAAACCTCTAAACAGAGATTGAAATATTAATTCCTTTTTATGAAAATTTCACATTTTGTTTTTTATTGTAAACCCAAGACGTATACAACGTTAGAAATTCAATTTAAAAATCAAATTTTCCAATAGTTACGAGTTAAAAAGTAAGATCACTTAAAAATCCCTTTTAAAAAATTGAAAAGGATTACCTGTAATTTGCCCCCTTTTAATGTTTAACAAATAGATATTGATCAAATCGTGTGCTTTCAATTTGTGAGAGCTGTAACTTGAGAGGAAAAAAAAAAGCTTTTTTTCTAAATCCAAATTCTTGAGAGGGGGTGGTTTACTCCGGTTGACATCTATCTGGTAGATGACACCCAAAGTTAATTTCAGAGTTTATAAAAAATATAAATATTTTAATTCTGAAAATTTTCGCGAATATATTTTAAATTATATTTCATCAATAAAATGTCAACGAAAATATGGCACATATACGTCAGGAGCTATTTTTACACAAAATGCGACGGTATACAAATTTGTACGAATAGCTTTTACTATACCCTTATTCCTTCTTCGCCTAATTTTTAATTTAAATTTTATTGGCTGCTTTAGAATTAACCTCAATATGAAGATTTTAAGATTAACTGCAATAATTGAGTGTTGTAATCAAGAAATCATTTACATAATTTTGTTCCATACTTTTTAGTGAGAACCAAGCTTATAGAAATAGTCTTAATAAAGAAAAAAAACATTAGATTATTTCATCGGATCTTTTGGATTCATGCTTTTGCACCAGAACTTCTTTGAATTTGCCGATCACCCTTAAAAGTTTCAACCTTAGCCTTGACTTACTAATTTCTTACAATTTTTTAACTATTTTATATATATAACTGAGATCGAATAAAACACTATATTTCTATTTTTATTTGAAAGTGATTATTTGAAAATGTTAGGCAACAAAACTGTTTGCTGACAGTTGCTATTAGTTAAGTTAAAAAGCAAGCAAACTAGGGGACGGCTACAGAAATTTCGGTAAGCGCTCAAGCTAGCTGATTGCCATAACAGCAGTTATTTTCTCATTAGTATCTTTTTATACATGTAATCGAACCAATTGGTATTCAGTTTTAAAAAAATACAAAGAGAGTCAGTAAAAAGGAAAGAAAAAAAGAAGCTCGGAGTCGGAGTCTGCATGTTTTCCAACGACTCCGACTCCACAGCCCTGGTTGTAACGGCATTCACCATTCTTCATTTATTGCAGAAGGAGAATTTCTCGCTAACGACAAATAGCATTTCAGGCTCATTTTTCCCTGCTTATCTGAAAGAACACAATCGAAAAGAAAAATTAGTTTTACAGGAGAAAATATGTTCTATCTCATGGTATCAACGAAAAGAAGATGCAAGGTGACAAACTTGGGCTTCAGGGCATTAAAAACAGGCTATTCTTCATGTGAACTATTTTGATAGCCACTTTTGATGCCAATATCTCTTAGAAAATCAATATTTACACTCTGCCACTATAACCTATTAAAAACCTCCTTTTTGACAATAGAATTACAAAGTTCGAGCTTTTGAATCATTTTTGTTTAGAATTTATGATGTTTCAAAATCCAAGAAAACGTTTCTCTTTTGCGTTTTGTCCAGACTTTGCATACGTTCTACACAAAAGTTAATAAACTCCTATTCACAAAAATACTAGAATGTGTTGACAACCAAAAGTACTTAAAGTTCCTAACATTTCAAACTTCCAGTGTTATAAAATGTCCCGTAATCTGAGATTTAACATGACAATTCGTTACGACAGATATAATTTCAAGCTCATTTTTTTATCCTTATTCCAAAGAACACCATCGAAAAAAAACTTAATTTGAAAGGAAAATATGTGTTCATTCTAATGGTATAAATGAAAAGAAGATGTGAGGTGACAAACTTGAGCTATTGCCCTTTGAAAATGGGCTATTTTTCACTTGAACGGTTTTGATAGCCACTTTGAATCACAATACCTTCTAGAAAATGATATTTCAGGTCTGTAACTGTTACCCATTAAAAACAAGCATTTTTACAATATAATCACGTAGTACGAGCTTTTGAATTAGTTTTGTTCAAATTTTATGACAATCTAAAATCCAGAAAAAAAATTTCCAATCGCGCTTTTTCACAAGTTCACGCTCATGCTCCCCAAATCTAAAGAGCTCAAATTCACAAAAATACTTGAATATACTAAATAGTCTAAAATTTCAGACTTCCAGTGTAATAAAATTTCCTGTAAACTTGGTGTAAACTTGGAAATTTGGCACAAAAAGCTAATCCGCCATCTTGGATCATATTTTTCGGAGATCCTAAACTCTCAGGATTTGGATCTAGTAAGCTGAAAATTTGCATAGGTTAGTTTCAAAGGCATCTCTACGTTTCTATAAAATTTCATCCAAATAGGAGAAGGTCGAGTGGGGATGATTTGAAAAATTAGGTCATTTGACATGGAATGACTCTATTAAGTATTTTAATAATTGTCATGTTATTAATTAACTAAAATACTCACTTTATTAAGATGTTGTTTCCTATTTATTTTTTATTAAAAATAAAAAAAAGAAAGATCAATTAATTTTTGTGCAAAGTTTTTTTAGAAACACTTCTCTTCTAGCAGATACATAATTTTGCTGTTCCTTCTTTGATGATGGAAGTCAATGATGTCTTCAACCAGTTGCATACACGATCCTTAACCTTCTTTTTGTTGAGCCTTTGTCTCTCATAGCGTTTTTTTTTGAGAAGACCAAACAGATGGAAGTCATAGGATGACAGATATGGGCTATGGGGAGGATGTTCAAGTGACATCCAGCCCTCGTTCACCCACCTGTACATGATACAATTTCTGCTCGGACGTCAAAAGTGATAAATCCACCTGGCACACATCTTACGAAAACCTAGCTTCTCTAATTATGGAGAATGTACTACCATAACTTATACAAACAATGTTGTTGGTGATGCCTGTGCTGGGTCGGCAATCATGGCTCTTGTTTTCATATTTCTCATGTTCCTCCACAAATTCTTGAGGCCTTGCAACCACCCTTGTTCCTGATAGCGTGTCGTTCTTTTATTGTGCAGTCAATCTCCTCATATCTGCTGGTTTTACAACCACCCTCTCCCTAGCAAGAAACTTAATAATGTGCTGCACAAAAGGTAGCCCTCTGATCAGATGTTGTCACAGTGGGTACTGTAAAGAAATAGCAAGGTCGCTTTTTCCCTGTTTCTTTCACTCCCCTCACCCATGATATGTCAAAATGCAAGAAACCTTACACTTTATATATTGAATGTTTGAGGCCAAAAGTCTTGTATACATGAGATTCATCATATTTCCAAAATTATAGAAAAAGAAAAAAACCCTTTAAAATACCTTATGTTTGTCCTATCTTTAGAAGAGTTAGTTATTCTACATATCTTTGATTTCTTCACAGACACCTTATTTTCAGTTACATCGTCATGAATTACTCAGAAAATTCACCTTCCCACCGCTGTTTTCATCTTGCTGCTAAAATTATAATAATAACAATAATTGAAGGAATTCCTATATTCTGGAAAAGACTGAAAAATTTGCAAATATTATTCAAAATCAGGGAATTTTTCAATATTGACCTATCCCTAGAATGATTGTGTTAGTAATTATAAGTATTGATTGTCATAGCTTAGTAACATTTCAAAGTTGTGTTACAGAAGACCTCATTTTATGCTGGGGTTACGTTCCTTGGAGATGCCACGTGAATCAAAACCGTGTAAATTAAGACTTCATATTAGTATTAAAATAGGGGTTAGGTCTGTAAATACAAAAAAATCATTCTAGTGATGAATAATTGTATAATAAATTTAATGTGCACTAATATCGATTTCTATACATAACATGCATAAAGAAAACAAATTAATTTAGTGTTTATGAAAAGGAACTGGCTATGATAGTCTTTTGGCAGTCAAGAATTTTTCTCTGTAGTTCTTTGCAAAGCATTAATGCATCCATGATCATTTCCATAATAGAAATCTTCCTTCACTAACAAATCAGAAAGATCATTTCTATTGTATTTTCAAGGAATGGCTCAAAGTTTTCAATGTTAATGTTTTTGTTTCTGTGTCATCAATGTCGGTATCCTCGTTGCTTTTGTTCTTTGTCACTTCTAAAAGCTCTTCTTGCAGTGGGTTCTGAACTGTGTGAGCTTAATAGCTTTAATTCCGGAAAGAGCTCTGGAACTAATTGCATAAAATCTCTAGTGGCTCAAGCTCCATTATTAACACGCCAAAATGCAGTTTATTATATGTAATCTGAAATCTCAAGGAGTTTGGATTTTGAAAGAGGGGAAAATTTTATCGGTTTGAATTGCCACATCCACATAAAACAAAACTCATCCACATAAAATAAAGGCGTCAAATCTTAAACTGAGTATAGTCGAAATCGTGTAAAATGAGGGTCTACTATATTTTTAAAAGTTCTTTAATTTCCCATTTTTGTATTTTTTGTGTTTACATTTTTAAAAATGCAATCTTTTTTCATACGCTTTCATAAAAGTGTGTATTAAAGAAACTAAAAGTATCTAAAAAAGAAATTAAAGAGATTCTCAAATGTCAAAGCAGTCTCCCAAACTCAAGGAAACTTAAACTCTTACTTTAAAAAAAGAAGAAAAAAGTTTGTGAAAATGCAAATGTTCATACTTTAATGATGGACATTTGTCAAACTTTAAGCACTTTATTTATGCTTAGCTTGGTATAGCTTGACCACGAAAAGAAGGCGGCAAAACATTGAAGCAAAAACTATTAACAAAACTCAATATTTTGGAATACATAGGATTAGCGAGACCTTTCCTTTTACTATTCGGTGCTTTTTGGCAGATTCTACCTATTACAAATCATACAAATAATGTCTCACTGCAGGGTCATCCACCTTCTTTTCTTGTTAAAGCTTTAATTTTATAAAGCTATCTTTTCGACACGTCCTTGGCTTGTTGTAGAAGTGTCACAGTAATGTTTAGTTTTATGCCTTTTAACAGTATGGTGATTTTTCAACAAACCTCTCAATCTATATAAACTTTATTTAGTTGCAATGAATCGTTTCCAGATTTCAGGGTTGTTCAATTTCAAATCTAAAAGTTATAAGTCAAATTTATGTTTGTCAGTTTTAGCACCTTAGCAGCTTTTTTTTTTTTTGACAATTATGTATTTGCTCAATGCTTGTTTAATGTCTCTGCAACAACTCTAATAAACTGACATTTATTTTTTAGATATAATTTTATAAAGAAAACATGGAAAGTTATATCTAGCGAATCGTCTTTTGAACCTCTTGCAAGATACTGCCATTCTGTTGTAGCTTATGAGGTAAGCTTTACTGTTCAGTAATTGTGTATCATAATACAGTCGAACCTCCATATATCGAACTTCTACATATCAAAATTTTCTATGTATCGAAATCCCAGAAAATTTCTATGTTCATTACTTAGAAAAATTATTTCTATATATCGAAAAAATCTCTACATATCGAAATTTTTTTCGAGACATTCGTAGATTCTTTTTTCCACTTTAGACTGTTTGTCTCATGAAAAATGAAAGTTAGGGGAGAAAATTATGTTCACTAAAGGTTACTACGAAACTCATAAGGAATCTGGGGTTGAGGGGTATGTAGATAGATCGTTGTTTCGTTCTGGAGTTCTTAAATTCCCTCAAGTTTATTTCAAATCTTAGTTGTAACCAGTAACATTGTAAAATCAGTTTCAAGTTCTTCCTTTTGTCTGTTGATTATCATTCCTCGTCTTTTTAGCTGCAGTAAAAGTCATTCAAGTTAAGTAGATTGATTTTTGACTTTTCTTTCGATTACATTGTCAAAACGAAAATCCCCTAATGTTGCGGATCAAGCTGAATTGAAGAAGAATGAAGATGTATGAAGGCGCAAAAATGTAATCTTGGTTATTTTTTTAATTACTAACTTTTATTTTATCCGATGCTTGTATCAATTAGAAATATGCTTTCATACACGTAAATAAGTTTTAATTTTAATGTTTTAGGAGACTTTTAGGATAAAATAAGATCGTTTCTGTATATCAAAATTTCTATATATCGAATTTTTTTCCGACGATTTGCTACTTCGATATATGGAGGTTCGACTGTAATTTCGAAAACAAAGCTGTTAGATTGTGTTAATTTTTAAGATCTAGTTCGTCCAGTTCAGTGTTTAGAAGTAGCGCGCTACAAGTAGCGATGCTGCTGTAGTAGCTACATTTTTTAGTTTGTAGTGTAGCACACTACTTTTAAAAAAAGTAGTGTAGTGAGTAGTTCGATACAAAAAAATTGTAGCTTGTAGCAATTTCTGAAAACTACTTTTAAATAAACTTAAAAGAAAGAATCAAGATTCAAACGAATTTGACTGGCACAAATTTTGCACAAGTACATCAGCGGATGCAATGAGAAATAAGACTCATAAAAATACAAGCTGGCCTGGATATCATTTTGACTCCATATGTTCTAACTGTTTGACACCATTAGTTTGTTTAGCATCGTAATTTTCATATTTTGCCAATATTTGTATTGAATAGAGCTTAAAAAGAAACATATACGAATGAGCATTAACCTCCAATTTAGCAACTTGTTTTTCTGCCAAGAATGTCCTGTTGGTGAACATTTTAGATTTTAGATTCAGTTCCTATACCGTAAAAGCACTCATTTTCGCGAGAATGAAGATATCAGTGATTTAGCGAGTGGAAAATTTCTTGAATTTTATATGAACCGATCGAAAGTTGAAAAACAAAAATATTTCGAAAGGCAAAAATTTTAGTGATTACGACGGGCACATTTCTGTTGTTAAAACATTGTCCCTATACTCCACGTGCACCACAAAAATATTTCAATTTAAAAATATTTTTGTATCCCACCCTTTTTTCCCACAAAATTTTCTTCAAAAAATTGATTTTTTTTTCAATTTTAATTTTTAAAAATGTTAGGTAAATTTTACAAAACTATCAAGCTGAAAAATATAAACAGTAAAGTAGGTAATTAGAGTTAAATAGAACTATTCGCTCTCCTGCAATATTTAAGTCTCCCATATAATACTCAAAGATATGGATTTTTTCCAAGTTCAAGTTTTTTTCATTTTAAATGTATTATTTTTTTATTATTCTTTTGCAAATGTTGATCTGAAAATGTGTTTGCTATTAATTTTTGAACTTGATATTTTTTAAAATTTGTATGTAATTTTTTAAATATAAAAAGTAAATAGTCACTTTTTTGCAAGAAATTATAATTTTTAGGCTATCTAAATGTTTTTAAATTTGAATAACTGTTTTTGCAGTACATGTGGGGTATACGGCTAACGTTTTATCAACAGAAATTTTAAGATTCTATACAAAGTTTTTTTTTTATTCGATTTGGCCTAGCATACAATGCTGATTCATACTTTGATATGCAAGTTGGCACGAGTTGCTGTTGTTCAAATTATATGAAATTTTTTTTTTAATTGTTTTGACATAGAGGAAAAACATAAGAGGTTATGTGACTTAAAAAATAGACTTTCATGTTTTGCATGTCTAGTGTGTGTGCGTTTTATTTACTTATTTTTTGAAAAATAGAGAAGTAGCGACTACATTTCAAAAGTAGTTTGTAGTTGCTATATTTTGTAAAAAGGAGTTGTAGTTATCTACATTTGTAACAAAGTAGTTGTAGTTCGCTATGAAAAAAATGTAGTTTTTCCAACCACTTGTTAAAGGTCAAGATTAAGAAAATTTCTAAGTGGCCAGTGGCCACTAAACCCAAAAAACTTGATGGCCACTACTGTCGCCGAGTGTTAAAGTACCAAATGGGAAAGGAATTTTTACAACTTTCAAGAAAAAGCAAATAAATAGAACTTTACAGAGTTATTTTAAAAGCAATAAACATGCATTTTTTTCCTCAAAATAAATAGACAATTAAATCAGGGAAAAGTCGTCAGAAAACTGCATTTTTGAGGCAATTTACAAGAAATACAATTTTGCTGATAAAATTTCACTTTTCCAGAAAATAACTAATTAAAAAAAAAACATAATTTCTGGCCCTTTTCATGTTATTTACACTGGTTTGCACTGAGATAGTCATTCAATTCTGTTTTTGAATACTTAGGCAATTAAATAGTCTTGTCTGCTTAAATCTTTCGAATGACCAAACATGGCGACTACGCGAAAAATTTAAGATATGAAAGTAATTTTAATGATTAAAAATCCTCAAAAAACATTAATTTAGATGAAAGAGTCAGTTTTAGCACATTAGCGTCTAAAGCAATATGGAAAAAATAATATTTTGGATTTAAAATTTGAAAAAAAAAACTGCATTTTTCAAGAAAATAATTAATTATCCAGGGGGGGGGGGGGATACCGCACATATTCGGATTGTTCAATAGTTTGCATTGTATTGTAATAAACATACAATACTATTTTTGAAAACGTAGGCTCTTAAAGAATCTTGTCTACTGCCATCTTAGGAAGTGACCAAATATGGCGACTGCGCTAAAAATTAAGATTTATGTTTTTGAATTTGTTGCATAAACATAATTATAAAATAGAAAATCCTCATTGAACCTCAATTTAATTGAACTGTTATAGGTTTTAGCAGATTAGCATCCAATTCAGTAAGGATAAGATAAAATTTTAAATACAAAATTTTTCATTTCTCAAGAAAACTGTTTTAAATAATAAAAAACAAATAAATGCTTTACAGCGCATTTTGCACGATTTTCATTAGTTTGCATTTGAATAAACATCAAATTTGCTTTGTTTTTGCAAACTTAAGCACTTAAGTACTTTGCCTACTTCCATCTTGTGAGTGACCAAATATGGCGTCTATATTTCACACAGAACTGAAAAGTATTGCCGTTCTGGTCAAAAAACGATCTTCTTTGATGTGTTTATACTCAGGCTTATGTTTCCAAAGCAATTTATCTTCTTCCACCCTCTTAAATCACTGGTCATACCAAGATTTTTTTTTCTTTGGAACAACAGGGGGGTAAATGGCGACTGAGAACGTTTTTTTAGTCTGACCACTTTTTCAAACTAGGTCGCCACGTGGCGAGTGGCGACCGTGAATCTTGACCTCTACCACTTGTTCAGTTACATAAAGGCTATTTGATTTCTGCTCCAAAATTGCAAGTTTTGTGTCTGGAAAATTTTCTTGATGATGAACTACAAGTGGCAAATAAGAGGGAAAAAATACCTTTGTGGAGAAAATTTAAAAAAATATATGGAAACAAAAAATCTTAAAACTTGTAAAGAACTGCAGGCATGTGTTTTGAGTTTTTAAAGACCCCCTCTAAAGTGCAGTTTTGAGTGGAAAGTCACCGATAAAAGCAACTTGAATGAACAGTAGACTGCTTAAATACGAGGGGGTTTAAAAATGTAAGGTAACAAGCTTATGCAGCAGAAAAAAATATTCAGGAATCACAAAAACCGTTATGGAAGAAATCGTCATAATTGTGAAACCACATCAAGATGACTTGCTGAACTGCAGCTTTGGTTCTAAAATGCTGACCTCCCAATCGTTTCTTTAAAGGTCCAAAGTGATGGAAACCACTTGCTGCTAGGTTAAGACTGTAAGGAGAGTGGTCCAATTCATGCCCGGCATTTGGCCAATCAGAGGGAGGTCAGGTGACCCCTTCTAGCTTTTAAAAACAAAATGGGATTTTGCATGTTTTTTGTGTTTTTTTCCACAAAATGCATTCAGTACGCATTTGTCCCTGAAAGGACAGGCCTGGTCCAATACCTTTCAATGCAAAAACCTTATCATATTTCTTGTTTCTATGTCAGACCATGTTTCTTACAGTGCAGCATCTTCTACTTTACATTTTGTCCTATTAGAAAATCAACACACCAGAGCTCTTGTTACCTTACTTTTTGATACACTTACGTTGTAAAAATAGCAAACAAGTCAAAATATAACTCAGAGCAAAAATTTAGTATGTGATTCCCTTCAAGAAAAAGCTGTTAAGCTATAAAATTTTTCTCAAAAAATCCCATAATTATAATTTTTGTTATCCAACTGGTTGTGAAACTAGTAATTAATTTTAAAAAAAGCAATAAATATAGGTTAGAAATCTAATGTAACAAATTTATTGCTATATTTAAAGAAAGGCAAACTAAACATAATAATGGAAAAAAATTAATTTGAACTTTGACATCTTGAATTCAAATTATGTTTTTCGCAATCACGAGTGTGTGTGTGTGTGTAGGCGTGTGTGTTTGTGTGTGGGCGATTTGTGTATGTGTATGTGTTTGTGCGTCTGTATGTATGCGTGTGTGTATGTCTTTGTGTGTGTAGGTGTGTGTGTAGATGTGTGTGTAGGTGTATGTGTGTGTGTAGGTGTAAGTGTTGGCAAGTAAGTGACCCAACCTGGAGACTTTTCGCTAGAGGGCAGCATTGTGAGGCAACCGGCTGGTCGACAGTGGTGCTGCAGAGGGGGCTGGCGGGAAAATAAAATGATAGCACATCAAAACAGTCAAGTGAAAACAATAAGCAATCGTGATTGCTCAAAAAACAAATGTGCTGGGTACTATGACATAAAAATGAAAAATGGAAATCTTACGCTGGATTAATTATGTTTTTATGTCAATTATATTGGTACAGTCGAGTCACGACTTACGCGAGGGATGCGTTTCAAGACCCCTCGCATAAGTCGAAATTTCACGCTGTGGAGAAGGCTATATGTAAAATCTTTTATAAATATACGTACCCAATTATTTTTTTACTTGTAAACACCACCTAAAACTGTTAGAAATCATTTCTCAACTATAAATTATTGTTTCTTACATAAAAAAAATGAATTTTTATTTGTATTAACAAAAAATGTTTTATTTAGTCCAAAATACTGCTACGAGGCACAAAATCAATGATTAATGGGAAAGAAAGATATAAAATAAACCTGTGCGGTACGCACAATATGTAGTAAGAAAAACAGATGCACTATAGTTGTATGGTAGATTCATTGATGATATTTGTAACTTAGAAAAGAGAAGATGATGGTGGTTTATGCTGCATGATCAAACCGTTATTGTTATATATTTTTATATAAACAACAGTTGCTTCGCTAGTTTTTTTTTTTTATGTTTTTTTATAACATTTCCATCTATGGTAACACCCCTATTCCTAGTTTCTTAAATTCACAGTACAAGAGCAGTTTCCATTTTAATAATTTTTGCACTTTCCTCAAATACTACTTGGTGAACTTTTACAGATTTCCTTTTCGTGACTTTTAGTCGTACATATGGACATGCAAGGGTGCCCATCTAGGGGGGGGGGTGTCATGGCTCAGACTGCGCCATTGAAACTTTTAGGGGGTATGTGTTTTAAGGGTTATTTTCCTCTTTTTTTGGGGGGGGATCTTCATGGTATTGGAGGGGGTGTATCCTTGCTCTTAAGGGGGGTGGGCACCCCTGGTTCATGCACATAACCTTTAGCTTTTCTTTAATTGTCAGAAACTTTTTTTTTTTCCTTCACAAAGTTTTGATGACAGCGCTTTTAGGTGTCATTATATTTCATCAACATTCACATTTGAAATGAAAATAATAAATGGAAGAAAATATGGAGAGGGGGTATTTGTATAAGTGATGTTTAGACTAGTACGATGTGGGAACTTCCACTCTCAGCGATGCTAAAGGGATGAAGGTCCATTTACGAAAAAAAAAATTTAATAGCCAATAACAAAGCCAATACTTACACATCGCAATTCCTTTCTAAACATTTTCGTGTTGCGGGCGAGGAATTCACGTTAGATCTAAAATTCTTTGTTGGGGAAAAAATCGCATTTTAGCCATTTTGCGTAAGTTGGAACGCGTTGCAGCGGGAGTCGACTGTATCTAAAAATTTTCACTACAGATTTGTTAAAGTGAATTTCTAAAGCTTTTCTTAGTGCCATTTCTATTTTTTATGCTATTTTAATGCCATTTCTATACTTTTGCTGCTTTTATTTGTAAATTGCGATCTCATCCAATCTGCTGTGGGAATGTGATTTTTTTCATTTTTGACACTACTAATCTTTTAGGCAAAGCAAATATATAAATAGCTTATTTGAAATCATTAATTGATGTTCTTTAATATACTTTTGCTGCTTTTATTTGTAAATTGCGATCTCATCCAATCTGCCAGGCTTGGAGTAATCGCCGATTACGTAATCGTAATCTGAGTAATCGATTACGTTTTTGTGTAATCGTAATCTGTCGATGGGATACTGCCGTAATCGTAATCGAAATCATAATCAGGATTTTCATGCGTAATCATAACTGTAATCTAAGTAAAATAATCCGTAATTTCCCCTTGTAATCGTGTAATCTTGACTTTCTAAAAGAGAAAACATTTAAGCCTCCCTTTTATTAATGTATGGAAAGATAACATATAGTGCAATAGTAACATTGAAAACAACTTCTTTCGTTAAACGACTATTCAGTGCTCATCCCCACTCGTCCCTGTTTGCAAACAAGAGTCATAAATCGAGCCCCATCTTAAAGTGTTTAGTACAATTAGTACCCTGTGGGCGCTTTTGCACTTCTTGGCTTCTTGGGAACGTCTTCCCAAATCCCTACAATTGGTCATTCATCAGTTTCCCTTTCATCTGTCAATGTTAGGCAATCAAGCGAAGCACATTGCCGCCTCAAAATCGTATTTTGCAGAAAAGTACAATGATATCAAAAGTACAACTAAGTTTTGCGCAACAAAATGCTTTTGTTTTTTTTTATACTTTCATGAGAAAGTAGTGAATGACTGAAAAAAGATTTTGTCAAACGAAAACGGAATTCGCATTTGTGTTTCAGTGATTCTTTAAGTATTCTTGCCTCTACACGTATTGCATTTATTTTTTGCTACATGACATCTAATTTAAACCCTGGTGAATAAGATCCTCGCATAGTTTCATCTTAAATGTATGTTCATATGTTTACAACTGATTATCTCTAATTAATGAGTATGTATGAAAGTAAAAAGTTTGCATTGACAGATTTTATAAAATTTGTTTTCGTTTTATTGTATCAAGGAATTAACACAAATTTTGAACTTTAATTATCTTTTAAGCTACATTTTTAAAGTGAGAAAAATTGCACTTCAATGTTGCATTAAAACTGCGATGTATAAATATCATTATAAAATACTCATTTATGCAAAAAAAAAAGCTGTGTGACAAAAAAGTGGAAATCATAGCAAAAATATGTTATGTCCAATCTTTTTTTTTTATGAGTGTTAAGTTGAAGCCTTTTAGCGCTTGTAAAAGTGCAATTTATATGGTACGTGAGTGATTCAAAAATGAAATCAAGTTGTAGGGGTCTAACACTCATAAGTATCTTTTTGCTAAAAATAATACTACCCAAGTATTTTTTCACCTCTGCGTCATGTGCTCCAGTTCAACGATTGTTTAGCATTGCTGGATTTTTTTCACTTCTCAAAGAATGAGAGAGAAAAAAAAACAGACATCTTTGAAGTATTAATTACACTTAAATGCATTTAATTCCTTTTTTTTTATTTCAATTGTTTAGTTCCGTATTTTTTAGTTACACTTTCCGCGTATTTTATTACATTGCAGTTTTTCTGCATAAAAATCCATAGGAGGTTCTTTTTTTTTTTTTTGAATAGCTGCGCATTAAATTAATTGGTAATATATTAAATAATTGAGAGTACAATGATGAAATATACCACGCAATTTTTAGAAATAATAAGCTATAAAATGTTGAGCAGTTTAGCAATAAGCCATTGCCCTTAGCCAGGGCTAAGGCAGAACTACTGCAATGGCAAAATAATAATGAACAGCCGAGTCAAAAACAATATGCACTGTGTATCCATTTGAATAAGAGTGTGCCTATACCTGTACAGTCATTGTGGCATTGTGTAATGTACGCAATTTGAATTTTCTAGATTTTTTTTTTATCTTTCATATATTGCTCTTTCCCTGCAACAGCGCAATAATACAAAATAAATAACCTTTAAGTTAATACTACACGGTAGTTGCAATTATCTCTTTAATATTAAATCAAAAATCATAATTTTCAACTATCACGTTGTTGATGCAAATGGGTGATATATATACAATATAATATAAGTCGGTAATCGTAATCAAAATCATAATCGGCATATTATAATCGTAATCGATTACATTTTCTACATAATCGGATAGTTGCTGTAATCGTAATTATGTTTTGCCAGAGGATTATAATCGTAATTGTAATCCCCCTTTTATTGTGCCCGTAATCATAATCGTAATCGATTACATTCCCTCGTAATTGACTCCAAGCCTGCAATCTGCTGTGGGAATGTGATTTTTTTCATTTTTGACACTACTAATCTTTTAGGCAAAGCAAATATATAAATAGCTTATTTGAAATCATTAATTGATGTTCTTTAATAGTGTCGAATGTTAAAAATGCAAATGCTGAATCGATGACTTAGTTTTAGTTTTGTTTCAATCATTTTCAGTTTTGTATTGTATACGTACAGGGTTAGTACAGGTCATGGAAATCCTGGAAAGTCATGGAAAAAAAGTAAGAAAATTTCAGACCTGGAAAATTAATATTTTCTTTAAAAGTCATGGAAATGTATTTGAAGTCATGGAAAAATGTCTTGTAACAGTAGAGAATTAAAACTTTGAGTGATTTCACCATATTGCATGTAAAAGCTTTTAATACTCGAAAATTGAACAATCTCAAAAACAAATCAGAGTTTAGTAATCCTATTGCTTCCGCTTCTGTAACGCTCGTCCGCCTTTTTGTGTAATGTGATTTTACTGCTGGGACGCGCCTAATTTTGAGTTCACCACTATTTTTAGAACTTCTGTGTTATATTCTGTAGTAGTGGGCTTAGCATGTTCTTGATTTTGCCACGCCCACTCAAAAAGTGTAATTTAATTGCATCAGAGTTTATTTCAACCACTTGCAATTGTCAGAGTTTATCTTAAATTATTGAAAGCTTTAGAAAATGAAGACTTTAGTCAGGCGATAGAACATACAAATAGGAGAATTCTAATAGTCAAACATTGGTGCCCAACGTGCAGCTTGCAAATTTGATCCATGTGGCCAGCTGTAAAATCTGGTTTAGAAAAATGAATTCACTGACATTAAATGGCGAATTAATACTGGCAAGTTAGACATTAAATAGTACCATTCTCTTCATGTAACAAGATAATGAAAATGTTTATGTAGTCTTGGCAAAGTCATGGAATTTTTTCATCCGAATTGAGTGTGAACCCTGTACGTAATGTCTATTGTTAATGTTTCTCTTCTGGAATATTAATTATGTCATATTGGAATCGACTCATATTGTTAAGAGATCTGCATATTGATCTAATTTGATTCTTTTTCTGTATTCATTAGCAAGTGCAATTTTTATCAATTTGACATATTTAATTTTTGAGAGTATTTTTATCCAAAACTTTGCATCTGCTATTAAAATGAAACATTTTTTAATTGTTAAAACATACATAATTTTTAAATGAATTCCGAACTAAATGTTTCAGAAGTGAAACTTGACTGTCACACATCTATCTCTTTGTTCTTACTTTGAGCCTTGACGATACTTATTCAAAATTGTTAATGATACATTCAAAGAAATACTTGGACTTAAGTAAATGTAAAAGTTTTGAATTAAAAGTTTTTTCTTAAATTATTAGCATATGATTAAGAAATGTTAATTCTTTGGGCCTCCAAGACTTGCTATCTGCCTTTCAGAGACTTAAAAACTGTTTCTTCGTAGTTTCTGTGGACGTGCATTCCTTTACTACAGACTATGCTAGTGATAATACATTTTGTATAAAATTTTGATTTCAATTGTTTATTTCCACTAACATAATTTGTTTAAAATGCTTTAAAACTATGTTTTCCTTATTACTAATCTTCAAGAGGATAGAAGAAAAGAGAAAAAAAAAAGAAACCTTGGAATCACTTGCATTTTTTAAGATGTCTCTCAAAAGCTGATGCATGCCCTTTTTTTTTCTTCCAGTGTATTTTATTTTCCCTTTTTTTTCCTTCTTCCCTTGTTTCTATGTCTATGAAAGTAGAGTGATTCAACAGCCACTTGCCTGACTTTTTATTACATGTACACTTCACTCAGGAAGAGCAAGAGTTCTCTCCTTCGGTTTGAGAAATGAGAAAGTTCTGTTCTGACTCATTTCAAATGCTAGGATATTTTTACTTTTTATCCTTTTTGTCTTTTTGTCCAATTAACAAATCTTATAAGTGGATTGACGAAATGACGTCATTTCTTAAGTGTTGCACTTAGAGTCATTTCATTTTTTATGTCACAGTATATTAAGTGAAAATGACGAAACCCATTATTATTTTTTTAAATTTATATTTTTTGAATAACATTGCTAAATTAGAAATTTTAGGAAAATATATTTCATTATATTTTCAAGATATGTCTTTAACACTTCTTTCAGTTGATTTAAATTTAATTTTCATTTGATATAAGATTTAATTTTCATTCACTTTTAGTTTACAATTTAGCAGAATTACAAGTATTATTAATAATTTTGCTAGTGTATATTTTTTCTGTTTCTATTCTAATCAATATTAATGTGAGTTAAAATATTATTTTCATTAATTTTATTTTTATGCTAGGTTTTTAAAGTCCAACTATTAATTTTTGTAATGTTTGAGGCTTAGCTATTTTTGAGAAAATTCCATGCTTTCACTATTGTGAAAAACTTTTTTTTTTTACCTTGCTGGAGTGCAAAAAATTCCCCTTTTATAATGGAGAGTCTTTTCTTCTTAAAGATTTTGTTTTTCTCTCTTTTCTTTATGTGTTAAATAAATTGTCCAATTATGTGATAATTCTATGAAAATGATTATCATTATCAAAAATATTTTCCATAAGAGATGCTATCATGTGTCCATACCCCCCCCCCCCCAGTTTTATGTACTAAAAAAATAAAAAATGAGAGTTGATAATCACAATTTTGTTCATGTTTACTGTGATACTCGACAATGGGTTTCTATTTATCTGAATTTATTTTTCTCTTATTTCAGGGAAACTTATATATGTATGGAGGAATGTTATACAATGGAACTGTTTTGAATGAGTTGTGTGTTTATAATACTTCTAAGCGCACTTGGCACTTGCTTTCAAAAATGACGATGGATCAAAACTGCCACTCTGAACCTTGTAGTCCTTTAGCAGCTATAGGACACACAGCAACTGTTGTAGGAAAATATATGATCGTAATTTTTGGACATAACCCTGTGTATGGTTATCTTAATACAGTACAGCATTACAATTTTGGTAAGAATAATTTTGTAGCAGATTATAATTTTTATCTACTGATAATTTTATTCTTAATTTCATGTTTAAATAAATGATTTTCAAGTGCTAAGTACCACTTTAATTTACACTTTACATATATCATGGATGAAAAGAAATACATGCCAGAAGAATATTTTTTACCTTAATAATACAAAAAGAGCAGGGGCAAAAATTCAAAATTTTAAACTGATGGAATACTTCCCTTTAAGGAAATCACATATTTTTTGGAAAGGAGAAATAGTGATAATATTATAACTATTTCAAGATTTTCATCTTCCCAAATTTTATAAAAGTTTGCTCTTGGCACTGTGTTTTCCATTCAATGTGCACAAGTAAGCCAAAAATTTTGTGAAATTCTAAATCATAATGAAATAGTTTTCATTTTCATACTTATCTTAAATTTAATTTTCAATAAAAATCTCCTTTAAATTTTTTTTTTTTTTTTGGATTTATTGGTATTCCAAACTACGAATCTAATCTATGCTTAACATTAAAAATAGTTTATTAATAAATAAAATCTTAAAAAAGTTGTATAAAAAATAAAAATTTTAAAATGTAAAAAAAAAATGTATAAACCAGTGTTAAACTTAGAGTTAAGTTGTAATGCTTGTTTATTCCTAAAGCTTTAGATCAATGGGAACTGGTAACTACTCGAGGTGCTATAGTTAAAGGTGGCTATGGGCATACTAGTGTTTATGATCATCAAACACAGAGAATTTATGTTTATGGAGGTTATCATTCTCATGGGGCCGAAGCAGCACTTGTGGATTACCTGTATGCATACAACTCTTGGGAATATACTTGGTAATTATAAATTATTTTTTAATCATTAAAAAAATCAAATTTAAATTATGTTTTTCATGCTAAAATCTGTATATAATAATTTTATCCTTGCAAGTACATTGATTTGTGAAAGTCGGAGCTTATTTCTAGCTTTTTTATAATGCTAGATGATCAATAAATGTTTTTTCTTCAATTCAACTTATAACTTTCTTCCTAGGGTTCTTCTAACACCTAGCCAGTCACATCGCTATTTGCATAGCAGTGTAATTTTAAATGGAATGATGTTAGTATTTGGAGGGAATACTCACAATGGTACATCATATAGCAATGGAGGACAGTGTTTTTCAGCTGATTTTCAAGCTTATGATATAGGTAATAAATGCTCTGTCAATTACTATTGAAATTCTGCTGTTCCTTGTTTTAAATGTTAATATCCTTTCTGTGGAATTCCTTTGCTGAGTGTTACAATACTCTCTGAAGTGTGATTCTTTTTTTTTTTCCCTTTTTTAGCATGTGATACTTGGCATAGAATGAATTTTCCATCAATACATAACCAAAATATTGCAAGGTTTGGTCATTCAGCTGTTGTCTATAATGGGTAGGCTTTGTTTTTCATAAATATTATTTAACTGCAAGAATATTACTTTAAATTTTGGATGTGGGTGTTTTAAATACTATTTCTTACCAATTTAGTGCTTCTAATATCAGTTCTTTTCATTTTCTCTGCATGTTTTAGCATATGTTTTCTAGACCTTTCGAGTTTTTTTTTTATTTACTACTACAATTTGTCTTACGGGAAGACGTAACAGATGTAAGTAAAGCATTGTGAGCCTTGGCAGTATTGATCTCTGCTACACACAGTCAAGACCTAAAACAGCATCCATATAAATGTTACAGTTTTGCTGCATAAAACTGTTTTGATGTTTGTGATTTCTTTTTCAAATAGTAATAAATTTTCATATTTAGGAAAAATAAGTAAGAAGAAAGCAAAAAAGAAAATACACTCTGAAGAGAAAAAGAGCAATTTAAAGCAACAAAGCACTTAACCTACCAACCTTTGCGATAAAACAACCGCCTCTTATTTTTACTTTTCCCGTTACTCTTTTTAAAACAGATAATAGATTTGGTGTTTTTCAAAATGTGATAGTAACAGTTGAACAGCATTTTAAGATACAGTGAAATCCCTCTAATGTGGACACTAATGGGACAAATTTTTTTTGTCCGCAATACAGAGGTGTCCGCGGGACAGCGGTTTAATAATGTGATTTGCATTGGAATTGGGGAATTAAAAATCGTCCGCATAAGAGGGGTGTACGTTAGGTGGGGTTTTACTGTATATATTTCTCTAAATAGTTTCTGTGCAAAATTTAATGCTTTTTATTTCATGTAATTTCAGATCTATGTATGTTTTTGGAGGATTCAATGGGCAGATGTTAAGTGATATACAGAAATTGACACCAGGTTTGTCTTCTTAACTAATTAATGCTTTATATGTAATTATATATTTAAAATATTCCAATCTTTGCTCTGCAATTTTCAGTTATGTTCTGTAAATTTGAAGCTTATCATATTGGCACCCTCAGAAAGAATAAGCCTTGTTCAAGTATATAAGTGACTTAGAAATTTCATCAAAACTTTAAATAAATTTTATTTATTTGTCTCCAGAAAAAGTTGCCTATTTAAGTACAGCTGCTCATGCCGCTGTGTTTGGCATTGTATTCATCTGCAAATACATTTGTGTCATCAATTTGAACAAGTCCAGAGCAAGGAATGGACTTGCACTTTTCTACGACTGCATCTTTGAAGCACTACTACAAACTTTAATGAAAATTTGATACAATTTTATGTGTGATATCAATGAATTGTTGTGCATTCTTGGATTAAATTTTTATTAAATGTTATGCATTGTAGTTATCTGCTTTGCTTAGTTAAAAAAAAATATATATAATAATGATTGTACTAAGTTATACTTGCTAATTTCTTACTTAGTTTATTTTTGTGTGAACCATTTTCATTAATGATTCGCCAATATCTCTGTTCAAGTGCAAAATTAGCAATGAGTGTAAAATACATCGTGCGTGAATTTTTAAGATTTTGACACCTCCAACCCCAAACAAACTTTTTGAAGTGGCCCTCAATGCAATCAAGACTGGTGTTTGTGGCCTGCTGTTTCAAAAATGTCGTGCATTCCTGATGTATCCTATTATTTTCACCTCGTCTTATATTTAAATTTTTGTTGAGGACTTGCACACTCATAGTTTGTCACACCCACTTAAAAATTTCTCACCAGTTCTATCGAAGCTAATTTAAGCCAATGCCATTTGTCAAATTTAGTCTCATTGCTTATTAAAGATTTTGCTCATGAAGATGTTAATAAAATTAAATGTATTTTAATTATTCTTTGCTAATTTATAATGAATAGATAAGTAAATATGGGAATCCCTGGCTCAGGTACAAGGAACTGCTTAACTTGAGTAGGAATGAGGTCAAGAAGTCTGTTGGGTTACTAAATGGACACTGCTCTCTTAATAGGCACCTTAATCTGATAAGTGTTATCGACAACCCTTCGTGTAGAGGATGTCATATGGCTGATGAAAGTTCAATTCATGTGCTATGTGAATGTGACTTCTACTCTGCACAAAAATTTGAGCACTTGGGATACCACTATGTAGATCCCTGGGAACTGCCTAGAATTTCGGTTAGGCAACTGCTGAGTTTTATTTCTGTTACTGGGCTCCTTTAGTAGTCTAAGCGGGGATAGTACAATAGACCTGTGGTCTCGGTGCTCGCGCTGTTTTCAAGCGCCCCCCCCCCCCTTTTCACTTCATACTTCAAATATGGGAAATTAAAAATGCTTATACTCAAAGTATGACAGATTTATATAAAGCTGCTTTATTGGTTAAAAATATTTCTTACTGTGCTTGTGCTTTAAATGATTATCAAAGTGCAAAAACAAACTAGTTAAGTGGCTTTCTTAAAGTAAAAAAAAAATTAATGCAAAGTACCATTGTGCTTGGCAAGAATTTCAAAATGCTCTTTAAAATCACCACAGATGCTTCTCTAATTGTTTCTGCCCTGATTATGTAAAAATACAGTTTAAATCTTTATCATTTTCTTTTTCGTTTATGAAAGAAAACTTTTTAAATGCAGATAGGTAAAAATGTAAAGCCTTGTAAAGTTCTCCACTAACTGAATCCAGTTCACTGCACTAAGGGTTGAGAATCCCTGGCCTAGACTGTGTGAGATATGTTTAAAAATTTATATAATATTATGAAGTACAAGTTTCAGTCTTTGTTGAAACTGCTGCTAATCATTTGTTTCAAAGGCATGTACAAAACACTATGTTTGCTTGTAAAAGGATCATGGATTAGAATAATATTAAAAATCATTGAAAAATATATTTCGATATTTTTACCAAAGACATATTATAGTTGAAGAGCAATTCTTTGGAATCTTCACTATTTTGAAAGATTTGCATGCAATTCAATTTAGTTTCTCTTAACAGTTTGGTTATCCAATTTTTTTCTCTATACATTTTTTGGCTTCCAAGCAGAGCATCCTCACATACTTCGTCTATTCAGCTAACTGAACCAGCTTATGAGAAACATCATGTATACCTTTTTAAAATATTAAACCACCTGAATTATTAATTTTTTGCAGGGTATCCGTGCACCTGGAAAGTCGAGGAAAATCATTGAAAGTCATGCATTTGGATGATGATCGAAAATAGTCATGAAAAATTATAATTTTCAGCAAAAAATGCTCAAAAATCATGGAAACTGACAGTAATGGGTTTTAGATTCTAGAGCGTAAATACTTACCAAATTTTACAGATAGTATTAAATCTAGATATCTTAGCTGTTTGTTGCACTTTTATGTGTCACTCTCGATTTTTTTTTACACAAAAAATGCGCTTGCTTAAGGAATAGCTATTCACCCGTAGTTTTACATGCATAGTACTGCTAGTTTGAGGGTTTTTTGCATTTTGGAAAACCATTTTACAAATTGAAACTATTTTTTAATTTTTACGTTTGAAAAATTCTCGTGTATTACACCATATTTTTCAGAGAAAAAATAATAAATTTGTTCACATGTGCATTCTTCTGTGTTTCTAACTTTCATATGATTTCTCGGAAACTGAAAAATAATATCTGAAATTTTTTCTTTGTAAATGAATGCATAGTAGCAAAATATTAAGTTTAAATTTCTTATTATTTCATGTGTATCACTAGTTACTGTTTTACTTGTATTTTGTTTTTTTCGAAGACATATGTGCAAAGCATAGATCATATGGTTGAAGTTTTATTTTTTCACAAAGCACTATAATATATAAATAGATATTCTTGTAAAAGAAATGTGTTTTATCTGGAAATTACATCTTGTGAGTCATGGAAAATTACAAGTAGAAGTCATTGAAAATTGGAGAAAGTTATAAATTTCAAAACTCAAAACATAGCATATACCCTGTTTTTAGTTTTCCAAAGCTAGAGTAAATCTATTTTTGATTGCGAACACATTAAAATTCGTGTTTGTAGAGGAAAATAGTCTGTGCAAAGAAAAAATTTATAAATTTTTTTCATTATTTGTCTTTATTTTTTTAAAAATAGGTCAAAAAACCTTTTAGAAGCTTATATAAACCCTGTAAATCTCATTTTTGAACTTTTCATTTTTATTTACATAAATAATTATAACTTATAACTTTGTTTTTCCCTCAAAAAGCTCAATATACAATACCAAAATTAAGTCATTTAGCTTTGAAAATGTTTTAAAAGATATAGAGTACAAACTTGTAAAATGAACTTTTCAATTTCTTTTTTTAAGCAATTATTATCATAATATAATAGTAGTCGGCATCCATGTTAAGAGTATTTTAACTGTTGTTGCAAATTTTGTTGTGACAAAAAATCATATTATTAAAGATTAAATGTCTTTACTTCCCGAAATTTTCAAGCAGTGCACTTAGCGAGTTTCTAAAACCTAAGATTATATTATAGTTTACAGTAGTTCATTGTATTTTATTATTGTTTTAGGTTCATGTGAAAAAAATGACAACAGTGGTGCTTGTGAAAAAGCTGCTCCTGGAATTAAATGTGTTTGGAATTTTGAAAAGAAAATCTGTCAACCATTTTCAGTTACAACAAAAGTAGCTTCATATCATACATGCTCTAGGAGAGGGGGTAATGAATTATAATATTATGTTTACTATTTTTCTATTAAGTACACGCTGTTTTTGATTACTCAATGATATTTTCCCCTTTTTATAGCAAATGTTACATCTTTATGTGGTCGACTGACTTCATGTCCTAGCTGTTTAGAAAATACCTATGGATGTGTTTGGTGTGGTTCTTCCTGCTCGCATGGTCGTTGCGGAAAAAATATTAAGGTACATTTTTTTGTACCATATTTTTACTGTTTTATTATTTGATTATCATTATGTTTCAAATTGTTTTAATTTATATTTGTATTTTGTGCAATTTATTTTTGATTAATGAATGAAAATGTTCATTAACTATATGAAAATTAACCCTTTTCTTTGTAATTCTGAAAAATTGCAATATTCAGGAGTTTTGGGGCTTTAAATTATTCCCTTTACAGTAATATGATTTTTATTCTCTAAATTTTAGAATTGAAAATTTAATGCAAATTATGTGATGTGCAGGGGTGCGGACTCGCTATGAAGTGAGTGTAAAAGACATATGATGCATGAAAAATGACTTAGTCCAGGCTAGTGTCTATTGAAATGCCATGAAACCTCTTTTATATATATATATATATATATATATATATATATATATATATATATATATATATATATATATATATATATATATATATATATATATAAGGTTTTTTGATGTTTTCTGTAAGAATTCGACTTTCTGATTTCAAATCCAAGGAGTACCAGACGCTAAACCTTGAACATTTTTACCAAAATGGTAAAATTCAAGATATCTGCCAAAACAACTGTAAGGTTCGATTTCTAGGTGTTAATCATTTTTTTAAACTATGAAGGGCATTAAAATAGAATGTTTTACCAAAGATTATCATTACAATGATATATAGGGATCATAAAAGTTTTGATTTACCTTAAGAATAAACTCTAATGGATTAAAAAGGCTTAAAACATATCAGAAAACTAAAGTAGTACCTATATACACTATGTTCATGGGTCATCAGGTATTATAAGGAAAACACTAAATAAAATTACAACTACTACTTTGGCATTATTACTAGGAATATTTAATAGATTCAGAAACAATTTGAAATCAATGAAGAACGGTGATGTACAAAATGCAGTTACTTTTCATGCCAAAGAGAATCACTCACATACTGCTTCAGAATGGCAGACAAATAATTCATGAAAAACTCTCCACTTGCATTGATGCATTAAATAGCTTTGATCAACCAGGGATGGGAGTGGTTAACATTTACTACGGTATGAATATCAATGATACAATTTTAAATGTAGAAGAATCTTAAAATTGGCAAGTCACAGTGGCATGCATATAAGAAACAGTAGTCTCAAAAATTTCCAAAAGACATTAAAAAAGGCAGTTAAAACAATGGCTATATTGCTATATTCAGTAAAAAGAAGATTAAAATCGGTGATTAACGTCATACGCTGCGTACAGGATTTATATATGCTAAAATAATTCGTTTAATGGCACCATTAAGGGAACAGTCTCCTTGCAGAAATCATTCAGTCAAGAACTGGTTCCTCATCCTACTGCTTAATGTGATGATGATGGAAATATGAGAGATTCAAATAAATCTGCATTGAAGTCAAAACTGAAAGTAGATTACATGTAGGACATAGTGTTTTGGCCTGCAAGGCTAGCAGTGGTGGGTGGTTGTATTAATGCTGTAGAAAACCATGCTTAGCACCGCATACAAAGATTTCCAAGGCATACTTTGACAAATGCAATAACTTTAGCACCAAGTCACAATGTCAAGGAAAAATTTTTATGTCGCGATTTTCAACTAAATGAAGAATCATCACCTTTGCAATAAAAGATATCAGCTTGAAAGTAGCAGCAAATAAGATGAAAGTAATTAAGTTTGGTTGGAAGCAAACTGAATTTAATGAATATTCCTCTATGTCAAAGTGTAATTGTTATTCTTCTCCACAACACCCCACCTTTTAGCTTTCAGCCTTAAGTTAGTGTAATTGTTACTGGTACCGATCTTTTTTACCATTGAAATTGGTTTAGGACCATAAGCAGACGCCTGTTGTCCTGAAAAAGCTGATGTGATTATAGCAAACCACATAATTTGCGAATAAGGAAAAGGAAAGTCACATCTAAGAGTCATTTCTGATGACACGGGGTCTTTGCATCTTAGCTCATCATCTTTACATAAGAAAGGGAGTAATGCTTAAGGAACAGAGTTGATCATGAAGAGAAGCACACCAGAAACTGGAAAAAAAAATCATGCCAAACATACCATCATAGCAGCGCATGCTTTCATTGACTGTTATAAACTGCTAATTTTTCCCAGCTATAATCAAGCCTATGAGAAAGGTGAACCAGCTAATTTCTATAAAATATTTTGGTAGTGAGCAAGTAGGCAGTGTGGATAAAAACCAGCTTCAGAAGAAGGCAAGCCGCTAAGTTTTTGACACATAAATGCCTCTTTCCATTTAGATCTCCCTTTGAAACATAATTTACCACAAATTTTCTAGAGGCAGTCCATCCTGATTGCGGCCATATAAACTGGAAATAAATTTTGATGCTGAATGTATCACATTATCTATTGTCACCGTTGGAACATCTGGATGAATTATGTCCAAGACATTTGTCAGCTCCAAGCGAAATGCTCAACTTAAACAGTTGCAGGTACACTACTAGACGCAGAGTATACTCTGCTCCATGGCGAAAATTTTCTATGCAATGTCCAGGATTCTGCTTTTGTTATGGATTTGACTTCAAGGATCCTTCAAAACCATCAAATATCGATAGTAATAATGATAATGATAGCAACAATTAAAAAAATACTTTTAAGAAAAATGAAAACACAATTTGTGTGAAGTCATCTGAATATATCATTTTTCTTTTGCAAACTATTCTTTGTTCCAGCAACAAATTGTTCTATTACAGTCTGTATGTGGCTGGACTGATTTTATTCATATCCCTTTTATAAATATTTCTTCCAATAACAGTAGAATATCATTCATCCAGATTTATGACCCAGGTTGTCTGAATTAATGAAAGTAAGAATCAAACAAAATAACCTATAAAATGAGCTAAGGATCACAAACAAACTACTGTATGCAGTAAAAATTCTCAAAAGCTCCCCAGTTTGCTGTAATTGACACCAATCGACATCACCGGCACGACAGTAACTTCTATCACCGTGCCACGAGCATACATAACACATATCTACAAAAATGCGCCTACTCATCTTTTATTTATACAATCTTTACATCTAAATGGCTGTCCGGATAAGGCAAAGTCCAGTTTAAAAGGGTTTGAATGAATGAAGGTTTGCTACATATTTTGTCCTGGCTAAAAGTTGCAATAATTTTTAAAATGTCTAATACATTTCATTGCACTTATGTTTCCTATTTTTGCTTTTTACCTTTTATAGCCGCCATCTTGAGTTTTGCCATTTTTTAAAAAAATGCTCCAAGTTTAGCCTTTGGCACTCAACAGATTTGGAATCAGCAGGTCAAAATAGTATAAGAACAGTCAAAAAACATTATATATGTTCGAAAAAGAGGTATACGGCCTTCTAACCTGGACTAACTGCATTTTCTAAACACAGTGGGTCCCAAAGGATGTGCCATTTTCTGCCTCTAAGGTTTTTTTTTTTTTCCTTTCTTTCAAAGTTCATAAAAGTTAAGCCAGAGCAAAATGAGATTCAGTTTTCTCCTAAAAGAATTACAACCAGAAATCTGAAAGGCCTATTAGCAATTCCTTTGTGTTTTTCTTTCCTTTAATAGTAATGCCGGTGACAGGAGCTTGAAATGCTTACTCCATGGAGGTGTGGGGGATTATACTAGTAGTCCTTGCCCCCTGTACTTTGGAAATTAATTTATCTCTTTACATAGGTGTCAATTGCTGATCCACATCACATGCATGACTGCACATTCCCCTAATGCTTCAGCAATGCATTTGCATGAAATGGAATGTTCTTCAAGAATTTTCACTTTATGTTAAGCAATTACTTACTCTTTTCATGCTCCCTGCAAAATTGTTCTGTGCTAAAATGTACTGAGCCAATTGAGTAGCTAACAATCAAGTAGTTCCAGACCTAAAATTATCACATTCTGTGAAAATGCTGTTTAGTTACATGTATTTAATTTTTTTAAATACATTTTAAAGATGTTTATTATATTTATCTTTTAATAAATTTATTATAAGGTATCTGATACTCCTATTCTTGGCCCTAAATCAGCAATAGGGATTGAATCTTATTTTGACTTGTTTTTGATATTTTTAGGAAAAAACTATAAATTGGATAGGCAGCATCAGGCAAAGGAACTTGATAAGGGTTGACCTAGTATTAGGGCTGAAGAACTCTTTAAGTCTGAATGGAAAGTGTTAGAAGGCTGTTGGTCTTCTTGCTGGTCGTTACATTCTTAAGCCCTCCATCTTACTGTTATGAGCGTCATAACACTAGAATTACGGAAGGGGTCATTTTGATCCAAGCAAACTTTTTTTGCTAACTGCTTCTCTGTATCTTTGCATGAAACTTATTCCTTTCTTGACTTTTCCTTAATCATTTTGCTGTGCCATAATATTAAGTTTTCAGGAAAATTGTATTCTATTTCAAACCCAAATTAAATGGTTGTACCTAATATCTGGACATGTGTCATTTTGATCTTTTTGAGCAAAATAAAAATGCAAGCACATTTACTCATGCTGAAACAGAGCAGAAACTCAAAAATGTCTCTTACAACATATGATTGTCATAACTTGAAGCATGAATGATTTTTTTGTACATAAAAGGGGGCTTTAGCCCCTAGTTTCTGAAATTCAACTGAAACAGCTCTGGTTACTTTGGGGTTGTTTAAAACTTTTTAAAATTACTTCATTATATATCAGTAAAATCTTTGCATCCTTTAAATAAACTATTTCTTTTTAATATTTTCATTTGAAACTAAATTTTACCAATATATAACATTACATAGCAAACTATACAGATTTCTTTTCAGAAGGTCAAAATGACCCCCGCTGTATTTCTAGGTTTTAAATGATTGCCGTGATTCAAGTGGTAATGATCCAACTTGTAAGAGTTGCCTCTTTCAGAAAAGAATTGTTGGACACATTCTGTGGGATTGCGAGGTGTTTTCTGCCTACCGGTTTGAACACCTTGGTCGCCACTTGCTTGAGGGTTGGAAGATTCATGACATTCCCATTAGATGCTTGCTGAATTTTGCTTCTGCTATTTAAGACTTTTCTTTGAGGATTCGTACAATGGATCTCTGGTCACAGTACTTGGCTCTGTTTAGCCCCCTCTCCTTCATTTCATTTATTATCTAGATAGATCCATAGCAATAAAATAGCCTCCCTCTCACGAATATTCGGCAAACTTTATTTTTTAGATCTTTTTCACAATATTGCTAGCTAACTTCTCTCATACTTTTTTTATTTTTCGTGCAGAGATTTTTTTCCATGAAATAATTTTAACTGGATTATAATCAGAGCAACTCCGCATCTATAAAATTGCTGCATTGAGCTAAACCATTGCGGTTGAACTTTCGATTTTTTTCATGCATAGCTTTTGCCTTTCATACTTTGTAGAGATTGTTTATTTTAATCTTAAAGAACAATTACACATCCATAAAGTTTGGCATTAGCTTTTAATTTTAATTTAGTTTCAGTTAATATTGCCATTAAAAGGGGGGGGAGGGTAGATGGAGGGAGAACATTTGTTTCACGTTTATAAGATTTTTAATTAATTTTTTGAGAGTTCTAGATTTGTAAAATATTTGTTTCAACATTGCGCTAAATTGAAGTCATGCTGGTCAGGTGGCTCTAAATTGAAACATTTTTGTATTCAGTTTCATATGAGTTGGTACAAACTGTTCACTCTTAATACCATTCTTTAAATGAGAAAAAATCTAAAAGGAATCCATGATTTTAAAAAAGAATCTACATTTCTGTGAACCCTGAGCCCCTGGGACCCAATTTTATGAGTCGTCAGCGGCATCCCTATATGTATGTGTAAAAAAAAAAATGCACGCAAGTAATTGAAAAATATTAACCAAAACTGCTTTGAAAATATTCAGTTCTCATTACAAAATGTGCCAATTTTGTTTTCAATGTTCAGCTTGGGGTTTCTGTAGCAAAACATTGCTCGCTTGCATTTGGACAACGAATAAAAAAAAGTATGAAAGCAGGAGACATCTTACTTTGGAAAAAAAAAACATTATTTTTCAAGAAAACAAAATCTCTTTTCATACACTTTATGAGTATGAGTAGACACTTACATACAAGCTTATGATATACAAATATCTAAAATAGTATCAATTTAATTTTTTTTTTTTTCGGAAATAGAATGTCATGTATAGGGTCTGGTGGGGGAAAGTGGTCAATGGGGGTAAAGTAGTCATACGTCAAAGAAATGGCTATAGCTTGGAAATAAATGTTCGAATGAATGTGAAAATTTTATTTTAGAGCAGGGGGGTTAGAAACTACATTCTGAATACAAAATTTTACAACTGGAAAAATGTTATGTGGTTTAAAAAAAATATTTTGGGTGAATATGAAAAATTTTACAATCTTAACACCTCTTTTAACTTCCTCAGGAAATTTTGTTTGTTAGAATTATGAACAGATGGACTGCACAGGAAGCTTCCTACATGTCTCAAGAAATCTTACTCGTTAGCAGTTAGCTCAATCTCTTTTTGATAATTTTTTAGAGCAATTTAAGTAATATGGAGTAAAGTGGTCATAATATTAGGCTTAATGAATGTTGTTCTTCTAAAGTCACTTAATATTTAAGTATAAGGCAGATATAAATTGAATATTAATTTCACTTAACATGTTTTGTTTTTACAGTAAACGGGGTTAAATTTACGAGTATATGCGTATGCATACGCATATACTCGTGTAGACACGTATATATACGTATTCACATAAATGCACCAATAACTATGTATATGAGTGTCTGCAAGTATTTTTTATCTATATACAGCTATACATTCGGCTATACACGTATATGCTGGCTTAAACTCATATATATACGAACAGTTATATACTCAGGTAGACACGTATATACGCATTCGTACTCGAGTAGACACTTACATACAAGCTTATGATATACATGTATACAGGGTGGCTTTAAACTCTATGGCAAATCAATCCTAGGTGTTAGAGGGAAGGATAAGAAGCAAGAATCATAGGGAAAATATGGTCACTAACACAACGTTGACGTGCTACATGTACGCAAAGCCAGAAACTGATGGATGCAAAACAGGTCACAAATTTATTTCTGTTGGCCTTTAAAGGTGGACCAACGGATGTGGAATGGTAAGTTCGGGAGAAATGAAGCAATGGAAACTGAATTTCAATTTAAATAACATTTTATTCAAAAACATGTGTAAAATGTAAATAGGCAGAAACAATCAAACATTTATAAAAAGTAAATCCCCTATTAACAATTCACATATAATAATACCCCCCAACAAACAAATATCACAGAGAAATATCACAAGATTCAATTACTGAAAAAAACTATCAACAGTTCTAAAACGTTCCTAATATTTTTAAAAATTTACCCTACTCCATGCCACAACGATGGTAGCTGTCCAGAAAACTATTTAAATAATCATACCACTGGAAGTCCATACTTTTAAACTTGGCACACATAACAACGAAGGTAACATCCATCTGTCGGATGTTCAGACGAGTTGAAAACGTCCACTCGTGGACAGCAGACCAGAATCCATGGTCAATCAATCCCAGGCACACCTATGCCACAGAAACAGCAGCACAGGAAATTATTTGCCCAGCTTCAAGCAAAACAGGAACCTCCACTAGCAGAGGCTACCTCACCATATAGTGGATTCAATCCAGTCCGACCGGCTCCGTAATCGAGTATATGCCAGACGAACCTTCCGGCTTTGTTAGGCCTAATACTTAAAAAAACATCAACTCTTTAAATTTATATTCCTTAAAAAAACTCCTTCGTTACTTGTAGGGCACTGTTTTAGAACATCCTGCACTGTTAGCAGGCTATTGAATCTTGTTACTACATATCGGAAAACCTCCACGTCCTCTGCGTGGATAAATCATTCTATTCGAGCACACATGCTCAAATCAAAACACACCGTCTGCAGAACGGAAGCAAATCATAAGAGATCAATTGATTGATTGTTTTTCTATTTAAACCTTCTCTGTTACCCCGACGCAATGACATGACGTCATCAAAATTTGCATCTGAAAGCAACTCACAGTTAATCCTTTAACTGTTGCTATTTCTTAAATTTACTTTCTTGACTGCTACCAGCAGAAAGATCCTCAACTCATGAGGCCTGACGTCACGTCCGCCGATGGGCGAAACACGTGATTGACTTGTCGGGTGTTTAGTCACTTGGGGATTTCTCACGCTCAGGATTTTACGCACGCCGGTTTTTCAACAACATTTAAAAACGGAATGTATTTCTAGGATAGTTTGAGTGAATAAGTTTTAAACAATTAAAATACATTCTATCTTTTTAAGAAATTGCTCCAAGAACATAAAATATAGGCTTCTGCTAACAATTTCACAAAGACAATTTTACACAACATTTAAGGTCTCAAGAAAGTTTTAAAAAGATTTATGAAATCTGCGGATCGCAGCTGTAATACACGCGTCGCAATCACAAAACACGTTCTGTTGTAATAATGAGACTTATGAAAATCGTTCATCAGTCGCTGTGCCTTTGTTGCGATGCACGTATTAGAGTTACTACAGGCCATAACTTTTAGCAACTCCTCTAAATATTTCTTAAACTAAAATGTTGAGTAAAATACTCTTTGTGAACAAATTTGTGACCTGTTTTGCATTAATCAGTTTTTGACTTTGTGTGCATGTAGGGCATCAGCAACCATAAGTTTCTCATAATTCTTTGCTTCTTATCCTGCCCTCTCACATCCCTTAGATTTTCGCTCAAGAGTTTGGATTCACTCTGTAGGCATGCACGTATATAAGCGTTCATACTCGAGTATGCATACATGTACAGGTATATTCAAGAAAATGTACGTATATGCGTCTTATAATCGTGTTTACATACGTATATAATCGTGCTTCCATATATATACGAGTATATACCTGAGTAGTCATGTACAGACACGCACTGGGTGTATCTACGAGTTAACTCATGTATACGTGTTCATGTATGCGTGTATGTACTCTTATATATGTGTATATACGTCTACTATACACGCATATAGACAGGTATGCGCGCATATACTCAAGATACAAATGCATACGCTCATATGATGTTTGTTTACACGTGTATATACTCGTATATGCACGTGACACATTTATACATGTCATGTATATACTCGTGAAGACACTTATACACTCTTGTAGGTTATACCGTAAAAATTCTTATATACTGTGTATACACGTATATTCTTGTGTAGGCACGTGCATGCATGTATCTGATGTATACATGTATCTACTCATATATAGGAACGTGTTTACTCATGTTCACAAAACACATACATACTCGTGTATGCACGCATATACTTGTGCATATATTTGAACTATAAAAACAACCGAACTATACAAATATTAGGGTTATTTATAACGGTTTTGAAGCTATTTTTCACTATGACCACTTTACCCCATGCTATGACCACTTTCCCCCACCCCATGGGTTAACGTGGTCATAAATACATGAAGAAAAGAAAGTGTTATAAAACTACTTAAATCAATTTTTTTTCCTAAAATTCAATGTGCCGTGTTCTTTAATAATGCAATGTAAAATAATAATAAAAAAAGTTGAAGTTTTTTAAAGAAATTATAGCATTTTTTGTCCACCTAAGTTGAAAACCTACGATTTTATGGCCACTTTACCCTACCAGACCCTATTGAATATGCAATAATATTGGCTGATGACTTATAATTAAAATACTTCCGAGAAAGTATCCTCAATTTTTTTTCTGCACTTTTTTTTTTTTAGAATGTATGATTCCTATTGATTAACATTACTTGGTTCTAGACAGTTGTAAAATTATTTTATATAAAGCTGAAAACATTAATGCAATTGTCATACATGCTGAATCTACTGTTTTTTGCAGTAGCTTCTTCTCCTTTATTGGCTGCCTTAAGATTTCCCGCTTCCTTCAACTTTTTGAAATAATTTAGCCAAAATTATTTAAAAAGACTCACTGTTACAAATTAATTCATCCACAATTTTCAATGATCAAAATTGATTCGAAGATAAGATCAAACCATGGTCATATTAAAATGCAATTGTAAATTTATTTTATTCCTTACAAAGCTAGATTTTTTTGCTTTGGTTCCACACTTGAAATGAGAAATGCAATTTGTGTTGGGAATTCCATTTTTCGTTAATTTTTGATTACCTGTTAACAGGATAGTGAATAAAATTCATGTTTGTTTTTATTTTAAGTTTAGTTCTGAAAAGTTTAAACAATTTTCTGTGATTATTTTGGGTGCGCGTTTTTAAGTCATTTTTTAAAAAAGCTGGTCAAAGTTAATGGGAGCCGGATAGTTGGCACCGTCAATTTTCCTGAAACTTTCAGGATATTTTACTAGTACTGAGATAAGAGAAAGTGAAGTTTCTTTCCTCTCTGATTTGTTGACCCTCGAGTGGAGGTCAAAGTTTAGGGTCGTGAGAAAAAAGAGCTAAATATATTATTGTTTTGCTTAAAAAGCAATGAGTGAACCAAGCAGATTCTTTTAAATAAGGATACTACTTGATACTAAGTACATTTTCGTATGAATATTTTGGTGACTCACTCTTTGAGGGCAAAGGTCAATTGTACATGCTTTAAAAAAAATTTTTTTTGCCTTTTTTGGGCCTGGATATCTGCTAAAGTCGTGAGTAACCCTCAGAAATAAGAGTATGATTAACTACTCACCATAGTATAGTACTAAGAAAAATATAAAATACAGTCGAGTCCCGACTTACTCGAGGGATGTGTTCCAAGACTCCTCGCGTAACTCGAAATCTCGCGTTGTGGAAAAGGGTATGTGAAAAAACGTTTATAAACATAACCAATCATTTTAGACACTTGTAAACACCACCTGAAACAGTTAAAAACCTTTTCTTAACTATACATTACTTTTTCTCACTTAAAGAACTGAATTTTTATTTGTATTTAAAAAAGTGTTATTCAACATAAAATACTGCTATGATGCACAAAAACAATGATGAATGAGAAAGAAAGACATAAATAAACCAGTACCGTACGTATAGCATGTAGTAAGGAAAACAATTGCCCTATAGTTGTACTGTACAGTTGATTCAGTAATGATTTTTGTAACTTAAAAAAAGTGAAAATGATTATGATTTATGCTACGTGATCAAACCCTTATTCTAATTTATTTTTTAATACAGTTGCTTCACTGGTTCTTTTATAACGTTGGCTTCTTTCATTTACAATAAAGAGCAGCTTCAATTTTCATAATTTTTGCATTTTGCTTGGAAACTATTACTCGGTGAACTTTTATGGATTTCCTTTTCTTGACTTTTAATTGTATGTATGGAAGATTCACTCATACCTAACTGTTGTGCTACCCTTCGAAGCATTTTTTGGTTCAGCTTCAGCTTTTCAAGATGCTTTACCTTTTCTTTAACTGTTAGAAACAGCGCTCTTAGGTGTTGTTATATTTCGTTAACTTTCGCATTTAGAATGAAAAAAAATAATGGAAAATGAGAAGTAGTTATTTGTATAAGCGATAAAAGACTAGTACGGTGTGGGTACTTCTGCTCTTAGTGATGCTAAAGGGATGAAGGTCCATTCACAAAAATTTACACACCACGGTTCCCTTCCGAAACTTTTCATGTTGCCAGCGAGGGCTCAAAAAATTTTTACTGTTGAAAAAATTGTGTTATAGCCATTTCGTGTAAGTCGGATCGAGGTGTAGCGGGAGTCGACTGTAGCTTTCGTTTCTCTTGGCTTTAGTAGTTAAACAGTCTCAAAGCCTATGATTTTTTTAAAATGTTCAAGTTTAGAGGTCAATAACTCTGATCGTGACGAGGCAACAACTTTGGGACACAGCTCTAGTTATAGTCCAAATGGTGTAGTTTAAGATTCCGGTTAGAAACCCATGGTAACTCAAATTTTCAATTCATCCCTTTCGGAAATTTCATCCCTTTCGGGGATGATCAAGCGGGGACAGTTCGAAAAATCAGGTCAGCTGACGTGGAACACTATGCACATTTCAACCATATGTTTTGCTATAACCAAACAAAACTGTTTTTTTTTCCTTTTTTTTGACTTTTTATTTATGTTTTTCCCTTTGAGCTAAATTTAATAAATTTGCTTATTTATAAAAGTTTATTACCAAGTATTGTATATGCAAATTCTACTGTAATTATGAACTAAATCTCCCCAATTGCAATTCTCTTCCTAAAATATAGCATTGATTTATGATCATTATAAAGTCAAAAAAACAAAACAAAGATGCATGTAAATTGTCAATATTATATCAGAGTGATTCCACATCAAAAATGGCAGATCAGCTCTGTAAGAAGAACTGCCATGTTGTGGTGAAGGTTACAGAAAAATTTTATGACACTGAAAGCATGAAATTATGGGAGCTTAAAGCCCATTTGGCTGTTGATTCATTCTATAATTTATGTGAGTTTGAGCTCAGAAGATTTTGAGTAGTACCCATGAGTAGTAAACTCATGAAAAAATGCTCTTTTATACTGAAATCATCATTTTTGAGACTTTTTTTATTAAGTAATACGATTAGATCTCATGGTTTTCTAACATGAGTCTAAAACTACACCACGTAGAGCATAATTACAGCTCTTGCTCAAAGTTTTTGACTCAGGAGTTATAGAGTAATTGGTGTAAAACTTTGATTTTTGTTGTTTCAAATTATCAACTTTGAGACCGCATAGTTAAAAAAGTTGATTAGTTGCCATGGGTTTCAAACCTGGACCTTAAACTACACCACTCGGACTATAACTAGAGCTGTGTCCCAAAGTTGTTGACCCATCACGATCAAAGTTATTGACCTCTAAACTTGGCCATTTAAAAAAAATCATCGACTTTGAGACCGTTTAACTACTAAAGCCAAGAGAAACGAAAGCTGTTTTATATTTTTCTTAGTACTATACTGTGGGGAGTAGTTAATCATATACTTATTGCTGAAGGTTACTCACGGCTTTAGCAGATATCCGGGTCCAAACAAGGAAGAAAAAGTTTAAAAAATTGTATTTTCTATTGACCTTTGCCCTCAAAGCCATTGTGAGTCGCCAAAATATTTATATTAGAATGTACCTAGTATCAAGTAGTATCCTTATTTAAAAGAATTGGCTTGGTTCAATAATTGCTTTTGAAGCAAAGCATTCATATATTTAGCTCTTTTTTTCATGACCCTAAACTTTGACCCCTACTCAAGGGCAGACAAATCAGTGTTTTTAAAAAAAGGAACTTCACTTTTTCTTATCATAGTACCACTAACACATCCTGAAATTTTTACGAAAATTGAAGACATCAACTATTAAAAGTGTCCAGCTTTAAAAAAAAAATGACTCTTAAGTTTCATTAAGTTGAATGCTGAACCCAATGAAATTTTATTCAAAAAGCTGTCTTAATATTTTCAAAATAAATTCAGCTGTTTTTTGATACAAAAATCTAATTAGTTTTCTCCTGTTAGACTTAGTTTAAAAATATCTGCTGTTTTTAAAAAATGGCAAGTATTAATTGTATCTTCTATTTTGTTAGCTTCTGTAGACACTTATTTGATTTTTTTACTCTTTAAGTAAAACTATACTACTTTCAGGTTATTAATTTTATATAACTAAAGAACTTCATTCAGCTTGATAATACACAAAAGATAAAGCATTTCAGTTGCATTACTCAACCAATTTAAATGTTTTTCATTTTAAACTAAAATTTATATTATAATAATTCCGTGAAATATGTTCTTCAATTGTACCATGTTCAATTTTTTAGTTTTAATGTACTTTATTGTTTCAGGAAACAAATATAATTGAAAAATGTGAAGTTGCTGAAAGTAGTAATTGTGATAAATTACATAATTGTCATGCATGCCATACTGAGTATCATTGTGGGTGGCAAACAGATGAAAAATGCTATACATTTGTTCGTGAATCCAGTAAGAATTTTATCATTATTATTCTAGAATTACTGCATTTAGAGGTGGATAGAGCATGTTGGTACACTTATTTACTTTTAATTTTTTATCTCATCAAAACATTTAATCATCAGTTTGATTTTTTATAGTAAGTTTCACGAAACATTTCTTATCATCCTAGATTTTTTTTTTGAAATGTTGAATTGGTTCATTATGCATACAAGGTGTTTCTGAATTCTTGGACAAAACTTTAAAGGGGAATAGTACCCATATGGGCAAACAATCTAATGGCAAAAATAGGGTCCCAAACGTCTTCCGAAGCAGATAGGCACCATTAAAGTTTAGGGTTCAAAATTTCAAACGATCATAAAAAACAAAAACTTGGGTTGATTTGTTTGCGGTTTTCGCTAAAGTTTTTATTTTTATCATTATTTTCTTGAAAACAAATTTTGAAGATGTAGTTTAAAAATTGCTGATAGAGGGCACTTTAAACTTTGGAGTAACCAACAACTATTTTTACCCGTATTTTTTAATCCAATTAAATGTTTTTTAATGCTTGGAATTAAACATAAATTTTGAGCTCAAAATCCGAGTTGTTGGGAGTGATTCAGTAGCAAAAACAGAGCTGTCTTCAAAGGTTGAAATACACTTTGTCAACAAAAAAATGTATGCATCAAAAAAAAATTGAACTGCAACCAGCAAACTCGGCAGGAATGTAGTTCGGTAAGAGATGATTTGAATTTCGTCGCCAGTAACGAAAGGGTAAGCGAGGTATGCGCATACTAGATGTATAGATAAATACGATTAAAATTGTGAAAGCTTTGTCTCAAAGGGTACTTCAAACAAAACTGTTGAGTTGTAAGGACGCTATGGTGACTAGGATGACCTTTTAGAGGTATACGAAAAATTGTTGAACTTTTTAAAAGGACGAACAGTAGGTCTCAGTAAAACAGGTTGGTTGTATGCGCATATCTGCTGCCACCTCGGTCAGAGCGATATGGTAGTAGCTTAGTGTAGATTAAAATGAATGAATCACTCCATTATGGTCTGTTAAGGCATTCTAAAAATGTCCAAAAATGGTGCCACTTGTCTGTTACTGGTGCCGTCATAATATTGTTTTTTACGGGGAACCTTGTAAAGTGGACCAATGTGCCTCTACCCATGGTATGTTGATTCGCCTTTCAGGGCACATTAGAGTGCATTATGCCTACAACTTCTGTTACAATTTTGGTGAAAAATTTTATTCTTTTTTTGCTAACTTACTATCTTTTGTGTGTTGACTGCAGTAGCATAACTAGGGGTTGGCAGGAGTGGCTCTCGCCGGGAGCCCAGCAGTCAGGGGGGCAGCATTTCGACTGATTAAAAATAAAATGATTTTTAACCTGCAAAACCTTTATTTTCGCAACTGTTGGTCCTAGATGTATACTTCCAATTGCAAAAAATGTTCAAAATCAGATGCAGAGTTAAGATATTGAAAGTTTAAAGCAAGAATAAAAATGAGTCAAAAAAAAAACTTTTCATGCGTATCGTAGGACCCCTAACAAATATTTGGAGAAATAATCTCCGTTGAAAACTATTACTGACACAAAAAACTTGACATTTGTGCGACCAAAACTCAAGGAGATATTCCAGTTTAAAGTTTTTCGGGACCATACAAAAGATGAGATTGGAACTTATCGCCCATTCAGAAGAATGACAGGTCGTTAAAGTAAGAAAAACAAGGTAGTATTTATACTTTTCATTGCTATTCAAAAATAAATGCGAATGTTATGCCGTGATATGCAAAAACACACTACAAAACCTCAAACAGTTTTAAAAACCACTTTCTATGCACCCATATAGTTTTAAACACTTGTTAACCACTATGTTTTCCCCCAAAAGGTGTTATTGACGGCGAGTGAAAAGTGGTCTAAGTCACAAAACGCCATGTTTCATATCTCTGTGAATATTGGTCGTACTAATTTCAAACTTTTCGTGTTGGAATTATTTTTCAATGGAGATTATATCCCTAAATATAAGTTAGGTGACCAGGGGCCAGTATAACAAGTAAAATTTTACATTTTTTGACTTCTTTTTATTTCCACTTCCAACTTTCAACATCTTAACTCTGAACCTGTTTTTAAACATTTTTGCAATTGGAAGTATACATCTAGGACTAACAGTTATGAAAATAAAGGTCTTGCAGGTTAAAACGAAACACCCTGCATATACACATACATAACATCTACTGAGAAGGATCATTGAAAACAATTCTAAAAAACAATTCTAAAAAATTGCTGCTCCTATTTGTCAAATCAATTACTCAAAATGTTCCAAAAAAATTAATAAATTTTTTTTGAGGTCACAATGACCTCTTGTGACTTCCCATGTGGGCGACCCTGGGGGAGGGGGGGTTGCAATTTCGTTTGTTCACCAGAGGCACTAGACCACATAGTTATGCTACTGGTCAAATCATAAACCATCTTTCATTTAAAACAGCAGTAAGTGTTCACCATTAGTACACAACTATTTTTTTAAGATATAAAGAATAATTATCTAATATCACATGAAAAAAATAGTGCAGATTAAAGTTAGCAAAAGAAGTGTAATCTGGGAGCATAAAAGTCTGCTTCTTCCTGAACAGACTCTGGGTTCTGGAAGAATAAAACATATACCTCAATAAGTAGTCAACCGTTTAAGTAGTCACTCCGCTTAAGTCGTCGTTTTCCTTTGGTCCTGACAAGGTATCATTCACAGTAATGTAAAATGATCCTCTTTTACTGGTCACCAAGTTTAACTTTACCCCGGCTAACTAGTCACTCAAAAATTGTTTTCTAAAACTCTCTTTTGTTATCGTATCTTAGAAAATGGCATTAGACTTAGTTGAAATGCTGTGTGATAGTCATTTTTCCTTGAAATCTTGCTTCTCACTTCTGGTCATTCAAAGCATACTTCTTGCTACGACTCCGTCTAGTACCAATCATAGGAATCAAACTCCATCCAGCAAGACAGACAAAATTTAATACCTGGAGAACATTTGTCAGTATTTAACATTCGTTAAAGGTACAACAGACGCAGAATTTAAAGCTTGAAGCACGTTAGAAGACAGAGTTATTTTCAGTAAGCAACAACGTCATCACTGATGGATTGTTTTAGTACATTAAGCTGAGTTATTATGATTGAATAATGTATAATTAAAAGAATATAATGTTAGGTAACTATAATGAGTGTTTTTTCCTTTTTAAAGTTCCCACTAGTTTATAGACATTGATTACTCAAGCTTTTGGTTTTTCTCACTGAATTCTATAGCTAGTCATGAAAGTACTTGTGAGAAGTTTTTTTTTTTTCTTTCCTTCCTTAATTTCCCACTCCACATAAGTAGTCACTCTGCATAAGTGGTCAAAATTTTTTTGTCCCTTGAGTGACTACTTAACGAAGTTTTATTGTATCACATTTATGTACAGTTGGTAACAATGTTTCGGGGGGGGGGAAGCATTTTTTTTTCTTCATTGAGTCGCATGAAGCAAAAAAAGAAAATAGTCCTAATAAACAGATACTATGTATATCAAAGAAAAAGTGCAATGAAATTGACGTTTTTTAGTTATATGTTTGCATCCTGAAAATTTTTTTAATGAAGAAAATGAAACAAGTTAATCTTAAGAAAAATTGTTTTTGTTGTTGTTTCTATGCTAGTGCATCATTTGGCAAAATTTATGTTTAATCCCAGAACTTGATTATTTACATATACATATATTTTATTTTTTGAAAACAATTAGTCTGCAGAGTTTTAGAAAATATTTGAATATATAATTAGTAGAAAAGTAGTTTCAAAATAAGTCTTTTGGTATAATTAATTTTTTTACCAAAGTGTGAAAAAATTAATTATACCGTGTGATTTTTTTAGTGTGATTTTTAAAAATAAGTATAATATATCTTTGCTCGTTTCCCATCAAAGTTTTTTTTTTTAGAATTATTTCAAATATCAATAACATTAAATGAATGTACAAAAAAAGTCAGAATAATGTAAGAATTATTGTGTTCATTTTAATGAGTATACGGTACTTTATGAAAATTTCATTCATGCAGTTTTCAAGATTTTAATCCCTTGTCAGCTGACATTTTTCTTTTTTCATTACATATATTAACTGAATAATTAAGAGTATTTCCCCATTGACTGTACAAGTGGCACCTATATTAATGATTGAATCTTTTCTGTGTAATTCAAAAAATAACTATTTCCCTTCTGAGACTAAAGTCTTCTTTTATCAATAGGTAATGGTACAGAAAAAGCTATTCTTACTGATGATTACAGAGTTAAATGTGAAATTCCTTGTAGTAGCAGACATACTTGTGAAAACTGTACTCAAGGTCCATGCATGTGGTGTAGCAGTCAGCAAATGTGCATAGAATCCAATGCTTATGCTGCAGTTTTCCCTGTTGCCCAGTGTATGGAATGGACCACTCAATTGCCCAAATGTAGAGGTACGATGAAAGGTTTTGTTTTAAATAAGTTAAAAATTCAATGTGTTTTGCCTGCACTGTAGAATAGAAACTTGTTTTGTTTAAGGGTCTAAAAAGCACATAATTAGTAAAAATTTTCTGAGCAGTTAAGAGCAAAAATGGCATAAATCATTTTTTTTTTTTAATAATTTGTTTACAACACCAGAAATTAGTTTTAGCCTCTTTCAACTTCATGCAAATAGGGTGTAAGTCCAGGTTCAACCATTTGCCAATAGACAGTAACCGTAAAACGGAACATCAGGATTGTCTTGCGCAAAGGTAGTGTTCAACTTCTCAAAATCTTGTGCATGAAACATATGTGCTTCTCAATGTTGGTCTTGCTTAATTTGTAACTATTTAGTTACTAGGGCTCGACCGATGGCATTTTTTGGCCGATGGGCCGATGCCGATTGTTGACCGATTGTTCAAAGATGGCCGATGGCCGATGGCCGATTGTTTTCCTCCAAATGGCCGATTGCCGATGGCCGATGGCCGATGCCGTTGGCCGATGGAAAAAAAAATCAAACAGAAATAAATTAATAAGATTATCAAGGATTTAAAGGATCGTTTATTCATTTCACTTTACTTCCTTTCTACGAATAAGGAATGGTATAATCACAAAAAAAAACAAGAAAAAAACAGATTTCGACCTAAATTTCTATTTTACGATCACCCAATTTAAATTTCATAAAGTTTTTCCGGCACATTTGTACATGCATATGTACTTAAGAACATATAGATGACCGAAATATCCATTTTGAACGCCTCCTCAGTTAATTATCGCAAATTCTCGCGTAAACTTGCGCCACTCAAAAACGTTATGAAATAGTATGTTAAAAACACATACGTACTTAGTATGATCTAAAAGTTCAGGGACAAGTTGTATAAAACCTTACCCTGAATAGTTCACATTACCGAAGCACATCTATCAACAAAATAGTCACCTTGGACGACTATGCACTTCTGCCAACGTTCGTATAGCTTTTAGAAGCACTCCTGTGGAAGACATTTTTCGCAACCTCCTGTAAGGCCTCTTGCGCTGCTGCTTTAACTTCATTGTGGGGAAGAAGGCGAGTTTCATGTTGAGGCTTAGCTCCGAGTGACTTTTACTTGTTCCCAGCCAAAAAAAAAAAAAACATTTGCATGGACGTCGCTTTCTTCCGTTAGGAGAAGATAAAGCTGCATCATAGAAGGTAGCGAAAAACGGCTTCCAGGACTGATTCCAGAAGTTTCATGAACACTGGCAGAAGTACATAGTCCCTCAAGGTGACCTTTTAAAAGTGAACGTGCTTCGGCAATGTGAACTATTTTGAGTAAGGTTCTATACAGCTTGTTCCCGAACTTTTGGATCGTATTACGTACAATCTGTATAGGGTGTAGTTATGCTTCTCCTTTTTTGACTGCTGTGTGATGAAAGAGAAAGAACAACAGCCAAAAAAAAAAAAAAGAATGAAAAAAAAAGGAAGAAAAACAAAGAGACTGTTTAATAACCAATAGATTTTTTTTTTAAATTGAACATATAATTAAGATTTCAGTAATATTGTAATAATGTATGGATTTAGGTACACTAAAAATAGTTTTAAAACATTAAATTATGTTATTTAATCATTCAAAAAAAAATAATAATAACAATAAAAAAAATAAAAATAATAAGAATAAAACTGTGAAACCGTCAACAAATTACGCAATTAAAGTGGAAAGATTGCACGTAGACATTTTTTAGTCATCAAATCAAACAAAAAAGGTGTCAGATAAATTACAATATTAAATCATAATAGGAATATTTTTGTACTTATTTAAAATTTATGAATAGAAAAGTTTGCGTTTTTCATAAAAGCTATAATAGTGACATACATTTTGCTGAAAAACGAAATAGCCATGAAAAGAGCGAGGTTCTTAAAACGCAGCTACAAAAAAAAAAAAAAAACTCAATATTTACACCAAGTTAATAACCGAAATAAATATACTACTTGATCTGATGTTTGCACACATAATATTGAACAATTTGATTGTTTAATCTTTTATGAAGCTTTACAAACAAGTTCAAATTAAATTTTTAAATTTAACAATAATTTTCTGAAATTTTTTTCAAAAAATGCATAATAAAAAATCCTTGAAACTTTTCTATAAAAAACGAAAATAACTGATTCATTGATTTTATATAAATAGAAAAAAATCGTTACTCACAACAGAAGAAAAATCGATCGCTATTAATGATGCAAAAAAGAAGGCGCATTACGAAATATAGGTGAAACAAGTATGAGAAATACGCAAAATGACATTTCTTGACCAAAATAAATAATCGCTCTAAATATTTAAGAAATGCTTGAAACGACGAGGGATGGTTTGGGGGGGAGGGTCACCCTCTGATTTTGGAGTAACTCACACTTCGGCCCCATTTTAGGCCTCATTTGTTTAGTACAGAACCGCTACCACCAACGCCTCGGAAGAGTTTCTGAATCTACTTCAGCACTTCTGAAGAAAAAATTTCAAAAGTCCCTTGGATTTTCGAATTATGTCACCATTCAAAACGTCTTTAATCAATTTCTTACATTAATGCTCTAAATTCTTTCTAAACAATAGATAAAGTTTGAATAAAAAAATATCTAAATATTGTTAATTTAAAGAACTCAGAAGTACAACTAGAGTTTAATTTCAGAAATTGAGGTAGTGGGAGGAGGGGCACGCAAGTGTTCTCGGAAATTCAAAAAATAGTCGTAAAAAATCGAGTTCAAAATAATCATAAAAATAGAGCTGAAAAAACCTTTTTAAACTTGCACCCGAGTTTGTTTTGACGTGCAGTGGCGGATTTAAAATATAGCAAATGTTGCAACTGCACGAAAGGCCCCATAACTATAGGGACACCGTAGGAGTTACAAAAATGCTTATGATAAATGTTTTACAACTTCTGTGATAGAGAAATGGGGCCCCAAAATATATTTCGATGGGCCCCAAACTTGTAGCTCCGCCGAAGCGATACAGAAAAGACTGCATTAATGTGATTCATATTAAAAATATCGAAAAATTAAAAATTACCGTCGGTTCAACTGGAATCTACCAAAATGACACAAAAACCGGTTTTGCCATCTCATATTTGTTTCCATGGTTTCCAATGCGGCAATGTATCACCAAATGATCGTCAGTCTGAGACACTATATTAGTTTTACTTTGAAATAAGTAATTAATAGCTACAAAAAAGGAGTAAACCGGCTTTTCAGAACACCCAATCGAAGACAAAAAGGGAAGCGCACAACTGGAACGTACGCACACCCCGCATGCGAAAACTTAACCTTCTACAGCTTACCATCTTTGAGTTATGACTTATGAGAGATATATACGTACATCCAACTGCAAGAAACAACGCAATAATTAACTTGTTTGGTACCTGAATGTAGTATTAAAAACTCTTTCAGAGGTGACTAAAATAGAAATTCATACTGAAATTTAAGTAAACAGTTTTAAACTCCCAAAAATCAAAAACTCCCTTTACTTTGTATTAAAAAGTAAAAACAGCAAAGGTCCTTTAAAAAAAAAAAAAACATCGGCCTTTTCCATCGGCTTTTTGATGTATTTTAAGGCCGATGGGCCGATGTTTCCTGCTAGTTAGCATCGGCCGCCGATGCCGATGCCGATGGCTAAATTATTGAACCATCGGCGCCGAGTCCTATTAGTTACTAAATGAAAGGTGAGTGTTAGCGGAACTCAAAAGCAGTATTAATAGCAGGTAGTGTAACATTTTTTGAATTAAAAGAACGAATATTAAAACTATTACAATAGTGATCATTAAGGTACAAAATAGACCAGTATTGTCCAACCTGCGGCCCGCATAACTGATCCATGTGGCCAGTTGATATGTTCAATGTTATGAATTGAATAAGATATTTTGAAACCATCTAGCACAAACAATCATCTTGATTCAACATTTTGAATGATTGTTGCAAATTTGATGTTAAACAGTCAGAAATTTGTATCCAAAAAACAGTTGGAAACTTCACTCCAATGTAATAAGCATGCAAGTATGATAGCAGCAATATTCTTGATTTGTAATTTTCTTTCCTTTTCAGTTTAATACTTATTGTTATCTAAAAATATTTAAGTATATTTTAATTTTATATGTGTTCTGGCCTGCGAGATTCACTTTAATATGAGGTGCGGCCCACAAGCAAAAAAAGGTTAGACACCACTGCAATAGACCTTCAGTTTACGTTGGGAGTAGGTTTCGCGAAAATGTCACATAAGTCAAAACCACATGTTTTAGACTTAATAGTAGTGTTAAAATTAGGGTTAGGTTCCCTAGATAAAAAAAAAATGCTTCAATCTAATGACAGATCATAGCCGACAGAGTGATGCAGTGGTCAAGACGCGGGACTTTCACTCCCCAAAGATGCCGGATTAAACCTGGCTCCAGTCAGTGGATTTTCAAGATGCAGAAAATCGACAGTGTCCATATCGTGTGATTATGCAGCATGTAAAAGATCCCTCTAGTACTCATTTGGCTTAGAGCACCTCTTAGAAAAATTAAACTCCTAGTGCAGTTTCGCATTGAATAGTGCCCAGGTGCCTCCATCTAGTGGGGAAACTCGGCATCAAAATTCTCATGGCAATGGCATCCCACCAATGGTGGTGCAACATGAAAGAGTGGATGCTATGCCGGAAGATTGCACTAAGTCTGCAGTGTCTCTAAAACAGCCCCATTAGAAAGAAAAAAAATGATGGATCAAAATATAACTGGTTTAATTTCAGTGGCATATGCACAATGTGCATAAAGAAAACATGAATGAACTTAGTGCTTATAAAATATAGCTGGTTATTATAGTCTTTTGTGGAAATCATTATTTTTCTCTTTAGTTCTTTGTTGGGCATTAATGCATCCATTATATCTCGCATCTCTTCCATGAAGCATGACGAACTTTCTTCACTAACAAATCGAAAAGACAGACCTGCCAACACTCCCGTTATTCATGGGAGTCTCCCACTTTTTGCTCATTTCTCCCAGTTTTAAGTTTAAGTATTAATTTCTCCCATTTTTCTTTAGATTTCTTACTTTGTCTTAATTTTATCATAATTTATTGATAATTTTATTTGTAAAAGGAAAATTGTTTTTCTAATCCTGATTAAAAGGCACTACTATAGCCTCCAAGTTCTTTTCAGTATATGGTATGCATCTGGGGGGAAAGGCATTACTGATGTTTGGGCAGCAATCTTTTAGCATCTGTTTCTGGTTTGTCTTTTTTTTTTTTTGATTACTTCTTAAATTGTACACTGTGCAATGCCTATTGAGTTAAAATTTAAAGGTATTTTTTGGCGTCCCTTGCTTTCAGCTCCCTCCCCCCTAAAAATGGCATTTAAAATTGAAGCTTTTTGTTATGCTTGAAATGTACTGCCGCGGAAAACTCTTTAGTGATTTTTTTTTCAGTGTATGTACTTTATTTTACTGCTGGAATTAATTTTTCCCCAACTAATTAACCTAATTCAAATTGTAGCCAAATTTACCTAAGTTTCTTAGGGCTAATGACACTAATATAAACTGTATTAGTATTTTTTTTTTAATAAACCCTTTTTTTCCCCTCAAATAACATAGTTTAAACTCTCCAGTTTTCTCTCTTTAAACTTTAAGATAATTTCCTGTTTTTCATTTCGTAAGGTTGGCAGGGCTAAAAAGATCATTTGTCATTGTCAAAGAATGTCTCAAAAAGAAAAAAAAGAAAAGAAAAAAATGAAAATATTCCAATTTTTCTTAATTTTCATTCCCTGTTTTCTTGTTCTTTCAATTTCTCCCCTTGAATCTTTATCAGCCTGCAATACCTGAACGTAACTGACAACCCACCGAATCCCTGAATTAAACACTAATTTAACTATACGCGAAATTAGTCTTTAAAACTAAACCTACTCAGTTACGTTAGGTAGTAGTTTATAGGAGGCCCCGACTTCAAAAGGTTATTTTAAACCAGTGTTTATTTTATAATTCGGTGTTTAGTTTAGTTGATTTTTGTACTGGAATTGTAAAATAGATTTCATTTCTATGTTTGGGTAGGAAATAGAATGTAAGTGTAATCATTTATTTTTTGCTTTTTAGTTCCTGGGTATTTTTTGAAGGCATTTTTTTTTTTTTTTTAAGTAATTTTCTCTAAATTATTACTTACAGGTCTAAATTGCAGAGACATTCAAACATGTGACCAATGTCAAAAAAATCCTCGCTGTGGTTGGTGTGATGATGGTAGTGGAACAGGCTTGGGAATCTGTTTAGAAGGCTCTGCTGCAGGGCCTGTACATGTTGGATCAACACATCCTTCAAATAATTCCATGTGTCCTGCCGGTCAATGGTACTTCACTTCATGCCCAGGTAGATTTTAAATTTAGTACATATCCGATTACACAATTATGTAACTTAGACTGATTGGTCATTCCATGTCAGTTGGTATGCCATCTGTCCCAAAACAAAGGGGTGGATACAATGAGAAGGTCATGGGGTCATGACCCCCCCCTCCCCCAACTGTCAGAAATATCATTTGTTCCCATTGTGTTAAAATACTTTATGAACAAAGAAAAAAAAGATTTCAGTAATCTTTTCAACTATTAATTATTTTTTAAAGTAAGTATTTTATATACTACTTTTCATTGCTCATGAAATGAATTAGTAACCTTTCTATTTTATTAGGTGCCTTGTTACTGATTGATTTGGTGCTTTTTCTTGACTCCCAAACAGTTCCAGAAATTTTTCATACTGAAAACCATAGGTTTGTTCATCCGGGGGGGGGGGGGGGGGGCAATTTTCAGCATGATCCCCTCCCCCTAAAATGGTAGTCTGTATCCGCCCCTGAAAACAACATGACCGCCACAGGTAGCCAACATCTACCTGCTCCGATTGAAGTAGCCTTTATATAAATAGTTTTTTTAATAAATTCACTTTTGTTAGAGAAATGCCTAATGTAATAATTGTTTTTAATTATTGAAAACAATCCAATGATATTTAATAGTTTACTGTAACTTTCTAAAGTGTATTCATCAATCGTGCATTATTTTTTTTTTATTCTCTACTTTAACTGGAATTTTGCTTTACTGGACTCCTCCCAATCCTATTTAGCCATTTGCTTGGGAGTCTACTGAAAATAACATTGCATCCATTTTCAATTTACTTTATAAGAAAATAAAAATGGAAGGAAAAGAAACTTATAGGGTTTTAAACATAAATATTGATTTCTCCATGTGTTAATTTTTTTTAGATTGTTTTAAAGTTTTTTCAGAGTTGTGGGCATCATTCTTGCATGCTACTTGTTGCCATGTAATTCATCGTTCAGTAATAATTTGAAAGGGTATCAAGATGTACATTTTAAATATTACTTATAGTTATCTGCTTCAAATAAGCTATGTAACAAAATATGTAATTAGTTTGTTTTTGCTTATAGCATGTCAGTGCAATGGGCATAGTACTTGTCTCAATGGAACGGATAAATGTGTCATGCCTTGTCAACATTTAACAGAAGGTAAGTTATTGTACATATATATAATTACAGGGTCCAACAAATTTTGGGCGCCAGGTCACTTGGGCCTGGATAAAAGAATATTTTAGCCACTAGTTCTTTCCAAACAAGAATCTGTCATGAACCATGCTCCATTGAATTTTCCTATAAACTAAGAAATAATTTGTGTGACAGATAAATTCTGTTCCTGGCTTCTAAGATTTCACAATGTTTGTTCATTTCTCTTTGTATATTGTGTGTATGTATATATTAATGTATATTCGATAAACTTTTATCGCTTTACTCATTTCAAGCAGTGAGAAGCAAAGGGATGTAAGTGAACATTTTCTAGTTTTGAGTAAAATGCGTTTAAAGATAACATCATGGGATGGCTTTCATTGAATTCTTTTTCTAAATTATGCTGTATAGCAGCAACTGCCAGGGCTACTAGTACCATCTCTTGCCCCAAGACAGAGGAGAGGTTCACCTACCATGTGTACTGGTCATATCCAAATTTTTAATTTTGCCACTTACATCCCTTTGCTTCACACTGCCTCATTTGATAACTACTACAAAAGCATTGACAACATTATTTTTATCTGTGGTCTGACTAATATTTAAAATACTTCTGCAGGTACTCATTGTCAGCAGTGTATGGCAGGCTATCATGGAGATCCTGTTAATGGAGGCAATTGTACTCCATGCTTTTGCAATAACCATGGGGATTTGTGCCATAGGGAGACAGGAAGGTGCTATTGTACTACAAAAGGCATCAATGGGCCACATTGTAATAGGTAACTTTTTTTCCCTTTTGGCTGCTAAAGTTTTTAAATTGTTCTCTTTTGTTTTTGTAACTACCATTGATACTTTTAGATGTGATGAATCAAACCATTATGTTGGGAACCCAGAAGAAGAAAACGGATCATGTTTTTGTATGTATTTTCTTTCATTTCTTCATTTTTTTAAATGATTATTCTTCTGAGAATATATTCGATAAATTTTGTGGAATTACTAATAAAAGGATTCATGGATTTTTGTGTGGAATTATTCAGTCAATGTTTATGCTCCTGAAAGATCATTCACCGCAATTGCCTACTGATTAGGCGTACCCCTCAAAAAGTGGAGAGTGTAAAAATGTAGATAATATTTACGTACATCTCATACTTATACTTCATCATATCAATTTCTTATTTATATTTTGGTTGGACTTATGCTATTTGTTCCTATTGTTATGGGTTCATCTACATAAAGAAAATTAAGGCTTTAAGAAGCAATCTTAATCCGTTTGACTTGATTATAGGGAAGTTTTTATACCAATATTTTGTAATATCCAGCCACCATGCTCAAAATGGTTTTTTGAATACTAATAGCTATCTCTTAGGCTAACTAAGAAAGGAAGAATCAGCATTATATAATTCAGGGTAGTCAATCACTCAAGAAACCAGAAATACTTGGAATTCTCAGAATATTGAAATACCATTGGAAAACTTGAACACTCCGGGAAATTTTGAATTGGACTCTGGAAAATATGACTAGTAGCATATTGGCTTTTACTGAAACCGTTTCATGTAATTTCCACCAATGCACTTTTTGACTGCAACAATGGGAATCGTTTTTTATACTTAAATATCGAATATACTCGCATAAGAGCTTGATCCTTCTACTTTCAGAGAAAAAATCATAAGTCCACTCCACACTTACAGACGAAATTGGATGATGTTTTGCAGAGCTTTTCTTAGGAGTAATCATTGCACAAAAAAAGGAACTGAGGCAAATACCCCCCCCCCCCCCTCCCTTTTATCAGTTCTTGTGGAGGTCTGTTTTTTCAATCGAGAATTGGGTAAATGGCACGTGTTGGCTATTATGATTTTCATCTCCTCCCTATGCCCTTGTTGCACTGTAGAACTTTCCGAGCTAACCTTGTAAGCCTAGCTAGGAAAAATAAAAGTGCAACTAAAGCAAATTAGTTTGATTTTTAACTACAATTCCATTAAATCATTATCCACCTTAAATACTTCTTGTAATTTCTTTCTCTCCTCATGTTTTTGTAAAATGATGATGATTGATATAGAAAAAATCAGTAGAGAATAAAAACCATCGAACTGAGAAAAAATAAAATTTTACATTTGTATATAAATCAATCATCATTACTGAATATATCCTCTACGGAAACATAGCTTTTTCTATTATTCTCGTGTCCAATGGCATATCCAGGATTTTTCCAAGGGGGGAGGGGCTTCGATCTTCAGATAATTTTCAATGTTCAGTTGACTCGCTCTACAACGTGATTCGACTTATGCAAACGACTATAATGAGAGTTTTTCACCAGTATTGATTTTTAGAGCTGACACAAATTCTTTGCCGCAACATGAAAATTTTCGTAATCGCTTAGCGTAAGTATCGTCTTTGATTCTGGTACTAAATATTGGTTTCATGAATGGAATTCAGTCCTTTAGAACCATTGAAGTGCGGAAGTTCTCTCACCATACTTAGTTGAATCGTTGCTTTGTTATACAAATAACCACTCTGTATTTCCACTCTAAATGTAAAAACTAATTTAACATTGTAATATCTTAGCATGCTGTTTCAAATTAAGCTAGGGAAGATAAACTTTCTTAAAATTAAAGAAAAAGTATAGATTCTCAATATGCAGGAGAATATTGATATTGATCGGTCAAGCTTATCACAGCACCTACCAAACCGTTATCATCTTCAGTTTCTTAGTTATTGTAGTAATTATTATATTTATGTACTATAGAGTAGTGTAATAGTATTGCATTTCGTTAATATTATCAATGTGTACTGTACATACAGTATTGAGCTTTGTCTTCCTCTCCCATTCATCATTGATTTTGTGCTTCATAACAGTACTTTATATTGAATAATGTAGGGATTTTTTTTAATGCAGTATAAATTTAGTTCTTTATGTGGAAAATGTTGGCAAAAACTTCAGGAATGGATTAAAGTAAGCTGAAGGGTGTTTACAAGTGTCTAATATTACTGTTTATGAGTAACAACAGTTCGTATACATACCCTTTTCCACAATGCAAAATTTTGACTTACGCAAAGGGTCTTGGAATGCATCTATGATGCATGTCGAGACTAGACTATATTGTGTGTAAGAATATATACACTGATGAGCCAGAACATTATGACCACCCAGTCAATAACGCGTTATGCCACCTTTGGCCCGCAAAACAGCCACAACTTGCCTTCGCATGGATGCCACAAGCTCTTGGTAGATGTCTGGAGATAGATTGTACCTAATGTTAATGCAGCGGTAAAGCAAAAATGAGGTTTCTTGAGAAATCGCGATTCGTCAGACCAGACATTTCTCCTATAATCATCCAAGGACCAGTCTTTGTGTTTTCGGTCCCACTGTAGGCGTAGTAGGCAATGACATTGGTCAATAGAGGCACATGAGTGGGAAGTCTGCTGCACAGTCCCATATCCAACAGTGTCCACAGAACTGTATGTTTGGAAACACTTTCATTCGCAACTGCATTGCATTGAGCTGTCAGTTGATCAGCTGTCTGCCTCCGATTTTGCTTTAACAAGCGGCCTAGTTTCCGACGTCCGTTATCTTTCATGACGCGTGGCCGTTCAACACTTTTATGCCTACTGTTGGTTTCAACGTCCTTTTTCTACTTTGCATAAGTACTAACAATGGCAGATCGTGAACAACCTTCTAGTCTTAAAGTTTCTGAGATACTCGTTTCGAGTTTTCGGGCCATCACAATCTGCCCTCTATCAAATTTGCCAAGATCGTTACCCTTTCTCATAATTTGCAAAAGAAAGTGTTTGAATGAAGCCTGGCCTTCTCCAGCCTCAGTTATATAGCAACCCAAATTCATCATGTAGTCTCCACGTCATCCAGACTAATTCTTTAAAAAAGTTAGGGGTGGTCATAATGTTTTGGCTCTTTAGTGTATATATATATATATAGAGAGAGAGAGAGATACACATGTGATTGTATGCAATCATGCAAGCTCACAATTTTTGCAATAAATAAATCTTTTCTGCCATCCCCTAGACAGTTTAAAAGGTCATGTTTTCATGGCAAAGTTCACCCCTTTTTGTGTTTCGATTCACAGAGGAGACCACAGAGTTGGCCCACAAAAAACATGTATCTGGGACAATTAAATCATGCTTGCTCTGCATGATTTTTTCTCAGAAATGTAGGAGGAAAAATGATCAACCTCATTTTTATCTGGGGGGGGGGGGGGCTAATCCCTTTCCTAGATACGTCAGTGCTCTTGTCTGATTTTTATGGGCCAAGTAAGCAATCCATTGCAAAAAATTAATGTGATTATAGTTAATGTTGCAGTGTTTGAGTAGGAACTTCTTCTGTTACTTGATATTCTGCTAATATGTTCATTGTCTCAAAACAGGACATAAGGACATAATTGGGCTTCAACAATACCTTGCAAGTTATATAATTTAAAAAAAAAAATTCAATACTAAAAATGTATGATTAATCCACACACACACACAAATTTCAATGTAATATCATACTTTTTTGCTAAACCTGAATCAACCACTCTTAAAAAGTTTCACTTGTAAGTCCTTTATATTAAGTTTATATTTTCAAAGCTCCATTCCAAACATACAAATGATGCAATGTCACTGAAAATATTTTTTCTGTGTAAATAAAATTGAAAAATTGCATTCTTTTTCTGTATTTCTTGCTATATTTTCTTCTTGGTTAACCAACACATGAGTATATACAATATTTTAATTTTATTTTAATACTGAATTGCATTAATGATAATAAAACTAATACGTGTGTGTGGTTTTTCCATTTATTCATTTTTAAGGACTAGTTTTACTGGTTTTTCTGAATTGTACTATTTATTACTTGCCTAAAATTTAAAAAATGTCAATATCTGTTTCTCTCTCCTTTTTTTTTTATAGATAACTTATCCATTGATTTTCAATATACTTTCAACATGTCAAAACCAGAAGATCGTCACTTTACCAATATCAACTTCATGAATATCCCAGTCAAACCTGATGTTGATGTTGATTTCTCAATATCTTGCTCTGAATCTGCATTAGTAAATATTTCTGTTGCATCATGTAAGTCTGATATAGAATATTGCTGCTGTATTTCTAATGTTTTATTAGTAGATTATGCATATAATAATGCATTTTTCTGTATACACTTTTTTTTTTTCTCTTTGAACAAACATACTAAAAACATTATTTGGCAATCTTGTGAAAGTCACAACAACACAAAAAATGGTTAGAAAGAATTACAAGACCAGAAAGTTAGAGCAAAATCATAAGAATTTTTAAATGTAGCTTTGCTTGGACACGAGACCTAAAAACAGAAATCTCAACATTGACAAAATTGAATTTTCAGTATCCTAAAAAAATTATCATATAACCTGTATCTTTGCCTTAAATAACATTTTCATCTCAACATTCCTAGTGAATTTGATTTTTCTAGATTATGAGAAGTTGATACCTATAATTTAGCACATTTAAAAAATTTAGCTTTTCTTTTTCATGCCCCAAAAACAGTAGCACAAGTTTATTTCTGTAAAAAAAAAGATATTTTTCAAAAGCACATATTCTTCACATTTTTGAGATGGGACTTTCGTTTCATGATTAGATTTAAAAATAGGAATATTTGTGAATGATTCAATAGTATGTTATTTATTTCATTGGACATTAATATGTAATCAATTTAAAACCAGCCTAGCTTTATATGCACAGCTTCTTCCGAGACCTTAATTTGTATTTGAATGTACAATAGCATAAAGATCAGAATATTAAGCACCAAAAATTTAAGCAACATTGAAACTTTTCCGGAGCGATTTTGAAGTTCTCAGTTTTTTAATGAGTCTACTAGAATTACACTTCTGAATAAGTTTTCATAATTTGTCAGTACATTTCAAAATGGCCATTATTCAAGTTATAACTTTAAGAATGTATTATAACTCATTATGGACCGGTTACGAGAATTCTCGTGACATTCTCGTTCTCGAAAAATGACCATTTACGAGCATCACTAAGTGTCATTGTACAATGTGCACTGGTAATTTTCACACCATCTCATACATTTTGTTGTGAATTTCTAATCGGTTCTAAAGACTCATAGCACATTGACTCACATCTCTGAACAATTACACATGTGTTACATCAGGAACAACCATTTATATTTCACCGGTCAACAATGCGTTAATAGAAAAACAGTAAACTGTTCGATATTTGAAATGCAGGTAATGGGGGGAAGATACACTAATGCAAAATTAAGCTGCTATAATTTCATTGAAAACAATTAATTTGATAAGTTTTTGTATGTTTTGACATGTAGAGTAGAACTTCAATTATCCAGCCCTTATTTAACTGGATCTTTGGATTATATTGATCAATCATGTAGCATTGAAAAAAAAAAAAAGCTTACATCTAGATAATTTTAAATTATGATAGCTAAGAGTGTAACAATAAGATGTCGAACATTCACTTTCTTATTTTGTTCAGCTGTGCAGCACTTGCATAAATAAAACAGTAAATTGTTGCAATCTAACAAACACCACTGCAGCTAAACTATACAAATGAAGCGTAGATTGACCATATAAAATTCTAAAAACAATCAAACAACACACGTGTGTGAACCAAAAGACAGCTGACCAATTTTTTTTAAAGAAAATATGTAAAAATTATTTTGATGTTTTTAAATGTCTTTTAACAATTCTATTTAATTTTGCTGAATTAATGAACGAAAAGTGCTTATTTAAGAATTTGTTTTGCTTAATACCCATACTATCTGAATTACCCAGGGTTGCTTTTGGTCCCAGTTAATCCAGATAAAAGAGAATGTACTATACTTTTATTATGAATGCTACTGCGACTTCTTAGCTGTAATAATATAAACTAGTTTTTCAACAATTTTTGAAAAGTTTTGAAATCTTTTTATTAACTTCAAAATATTCCTTTAAATCTGGGCTAAAGGGAGATATCAAACCCATATCTTCATGTGTAGATTTTATACCATGTTTCATTAACATACTTCTAATGTTAAAGTACTATCGCCACAACTTTTATCTATTCTTAATATGTTGTCATTCCCATCGTGCAGTTACTTTCAGTGTCAGGTTATTCAAATTTTTGCTCCATCCTTGCTTCTCTGTATGTGATTAGTTTATTTATTTATTTACTTTTTAATGAAATACACTTGAGCTTGGTTAATATAAAATCTCAAAAATAGACAAATTTGTAAATATTGGCCATCATTCACTACAACTGTGAATTAGTGATACCCTGAAAGAATAGAAAAATGTGCTCCTACATTTAAAATATAAGTACATTCAGAAAAAATTATTTATGTGTTCAAATTGAATGTTTTTAGAAACGATTGAAAAAGATGATAATGATGGAAGATGATAATCAACAATTGTGTGTGCCAGATAGGTTGAAATCCACAATGAAATATAGACAACTTCATCTCCAAGCAAATCAAAATAACCATAGGAAAATAAGAATATGAGCTTTATTCTTGATGAAAAAGGTTTAACATTTTCTTCTTGTTGCACAATGGGCCTTCTACGACCTCAAAAAATGCTGATTAATTTCTAAAAATAAAATTGTATTATTCAATCAGAGACATTTTCAGGTCAAACATGAGGTCACAAGAGGTCAAAATGTTTTGTTCATCTTAGCTAAGACTTTCAATTGTTTAAGCATGTACTTTTGCGTGAAAATTTTAATGTTATTAAATAGCAAACCAAACTTGACAGATAAAATGTATTTTAGCCGTGATTTTGTACTAGTGTTGGACTGTTAATTAATTTTGTGGCTGTTACTATTTCCATTTTAATTTCATATATTTTTTTTCCTTTTAGCTTCAGCACCAGAAAAATTTCTTGATGAAAACCATAAATGTGGTACATTCAAACTTCGTTTCTCTCATGATGACCACATATTTGGATCTGATAATTCGACCTTTTATGTGTATGTTTTCAATTTCAACACTCCATTTGTACTGCAAATATCATTTTCTCAGCACAGACAACTAGATTTACTACAATTTTTCATCACATTTTCTAGGTAAGTTTGTTATGATACATATTTTCTAGGAATTACCCATTTCTTTGGTAGTAATTATACTTGCAATAACTTTTCTTTTGATAGCTTTTCAAGCTACTGTGCAGATTTCAATTATTTTATTTTTCATATAAGAGAAATTTTCTAACCTTCAGCTTTTTGTCTCATTGAACAGTTTTTATTTGTTAACTTCAAAGCAAAATTTGCTGTTTTAAACTCTAAGGTATATTATTTTCTCTGATATGTGCAAGTTTGTACTTGGACATTGGAAAACTTGCATTAGTGTACAGTAACTTCTGTTTGTGATTTTTTTCAATGCCAAGGTTCACTCTTAATTTCATAAGTTTTATTCCACAAATGACTTGTACTTATAGTCTATGTGAGAATGTATTGAATCAATGAAATTATGAATCACTATCAGAAAAAGCATACTAGTGCCTTACTATGAAGTCAAAATTTGTGTATGCTAACTAGGGAATAAGTTTCACAAACACCTTGCATAAAATAACTTTTGCATTATGTGAAACAAAAACAATATATTTCTCACCCGTCCAAAATTTTAACTGAGATTTTTTAATGCTGCAAAGGGATTTGATTTTTTCTTTGCATATTAGTTTATTACTAGAACATTTTATAGAAATATTTACTGGAACAAATCATTTACATATCATATAGCACAAAATTTATTTGCTAGCATCCTAAGAGACCATTACATTTAATAAGTACAACAAAGGTGCATCTTATTATTTTTGCGATTTGGACTACTTTTAAAGAAAATGAACATTAAAACCTATTTCAATGTCTGTTACATATAAGCAAGATTGATTTTTCAACTCACTTATTTACTAAATGGCACTCTAATGAAGTAGTCTCAATTGGACTGTTATTTCAGGAGCCAGTCAAACAACATATTTGTTATGAGAAATACAGGAGGAAGTGTCTAGCTACTCTGTATGTTTTTATGAAGCTGTTAATGTAATTTCTGCTAAAAGTAGACCTTATTTGATACATTATAGGTAGAAATTCATTTTCTTGCATTCTGTTTTCTTTGCAAAATAATTATTAAAACTTTTTCTGTTTGGGTCATTCCATGCGAAATGAGCAAATCAGCTGTGGCTGACATGTCACAGATTTCAATGAAAATTTTTATTTAGGTAAACCATACATATCTATGAGGGAATGCAAAGTATGGAAGTTTAAAAACTGTTTGTTGCTTTGTTATTGAAATTAGATGTTGATGCTTACGCTAAGCCTAAATTTTCAGAGTCCATTGCTACCAGTTTGTGACTCAATAACTCCATAAGTTATAAACGTACACTTAAAAAATAAATATTTCTATAAATAATTCTCTATTGAGAAAGAGCAAAGTAAAATTTATTTGGATCTTTTTTTGAATCTGAGATATTAAAAAAGATTAAAATTTGCCAAATTACTTCAGATTTTACATCACTTTTCTAGCTCTTTTAGTGAAAAAATAACAGTAAAAATGATTTAGATTGAAAAACTATCTAAAACTCACTATCTGCTCTAATTTAGTAACTGATTATGAATTTCTTGATGATGAAATTGTACTTTAAAAAATCGAAAATTTCCAAAAATTTCATTTTTTCCTCTGTTTTAGATGTTTTTTTAAGTTGAGGGAATGTTCTAAATTTACTCAATTTTTTTAACGTAACATATTGAAGTGTCTTTTAGATGCTACTAAATTTTAATCATTGGTATCAGCGTATTTTTGTTACTAGAGTAACTTGAACTAAGGTAAAATTTCATTCGTTACTTCTTTTTATTTTGTAAGTTTAGCAAAACTAAACATTTCTTTCGTGTTTCATTTTCTCAAAAGCATGTTTTTGAAGTACAGTCTGAAATGTACATTTTTTTAATTGAAATAAATGTTAATTTTACTTGCTTTTGCATCATTTAGTCGTTTATCTAATTCTTTGAATTCTCATAATTTCACATAAGGGTCAATCCATACAGGTTCCATACAGTATCAACTACTCATTCATGTTGAAATATTTCTAAGTTATCAAATTAAAATAGTTATTTTGAAAATTACAATATGTTTTTTTAATATAATGTATTATATAGGGCACAATATACGTAATTTAAGAAGGTGCCATGACGTTTTCACACTTTTTATTTCTGTTTTAGTGTATGAATTGACTAGCAAAATTGCTTAATTTCAAAGACCTGTATTTTTTTTACAAACCAAATACAAAAAACAATATGCATAACATGTATAGTACTTGAACGGAATATTCAATTGTCCAGCAAACTTTATTTTTAATTCCATCCGCTTTTGGTTTATAGGGGTCTAAAAATGTCATTTTCGTCATTTTTCCGATTTTTGAGGGACTGTAATCTATAAAGGGTGCACAAACACGCAGCAACAGTTAAATATTCTTTTTGGCATGGTTCCAGTGATTAGTTTTTGTCGTAATTCATTTTGTGTTTCCGTCCCCTACGTGAGTTATTCCCCTTTGAAATGAGTAAAATTTTTACATTTGGCCTTGAACTTTAACCTGTTGCCATTATTTTAATTATTAACTCACAGCTACATAACTCAGCATGTAAGACTATCAACTTATGCACTTCAACAACAAAGCGTTAAATTAACTTACAAATGTAATTCAAATAGATTTCGGCCAAAATGCAAAGGTCTAAAAGTCCCATTTTTGACTACGAAAATCACTTTAGATGACCTAAAAAATCAAAGGTCCAGTTGAGAAAAAATAAAAGTGGTTTTAAACATCTTTCATATGCAGCTTTTAGGAATATGAATTTAAAAAAAAAAAAAATTTAAATGGCCGAGCGCACCCATCCGTCAAACCTGTATGGATTGACACATAAACCAAAAAAAAACGCTATTTTTCTGAATTTTATTTTACGTTTGGAAATCAAAAATCAATTTTGACTTTCTTCAAGCAAATAGTAGAAACACAGCTCTATATTCTTGTAAAATTTTAAAGTTGTCTGAATTTTCCTTCATTTGAATTTTTGTGTGTATGTGAAGCGAAAAATCATCATTTTACAAATTGTTTAAAACAATTTTTAAAACTGATTTTGAAGACAAAGGAGTTTAAATACAACTTCAAAAGTAAGGTATTTCTTTTATGATACTTAGCACATTATTGGGTATTAATTTCATCAAAGCTAATGCATTCGTTAAAGATTGAGATTGAAAAATAAAATGCTTAATTATGAGAAAATTGAAATATTTTAAGTTTTTGAAACTCAGTTAAAAGTTAACTATAATAACTTTGAAAATTTTACTGATATCAAATTAATTACCCTACTCCATAGATTGCAACAATATATACCTTTTATGTTTTCATTAAATAGTTAATAAGATATAAGCCTTCAAAAGTGCAACATTTAGCATTTATGAGAATGCTGTTCAATTTGACCAAATTTCAATCGCATGTAACTATTCAAATAAAAAATGTTAAGCAAAAATATTTTAGATATTTTTATATAGGCATAAAAGGAACCTGTATACCAAATTTCATAAAAATCTGTTACCATGCGGCCACCACTTTTTTGCGAATTTTGCTCATTTCATATGGAATGACCCGTTTTTGACTTGTTTCTGCAATAACGGATCTGTTCAAATCTTGTTCAATGCTTAACTTTTTTTTTTGGGGGGGGGGGGAGTTTTGTAATAAACATGAGAATATTAGTTTAAAACAATGAATTTTGGTTTGGCATTAATTAATAATACTGATATATGATGCTGATTCTTCCTTTCTTACTTAGTGGGGGGATAGCTACTTGTCTGCACAAAACCATTTTGAGTACATGATGTTCAGACAATGCAAAATGTTGGTGCAGAAATTTTCATATGCCCAACTAGCTACAGATTAAGCTCGCTTAAGGCCTGAATTTTCTTTATAATGATGAATCTATAACAATATAAGAAGAAAATGTAGCAGTCCAACCAAAACATTAAGTTGATGTGAGAGTAAGGTGAAAAGTTCTCGGCCTAACACAGAGGTGATTCTGCTCTTTCATGTCAACCATTAGAAAGTGGGTAGCTGAAATTAAATGTAGTTGCACGTCCCTCAAGGATGAATCTGCTGAAGGTTGGCCAGAAACCATAACCACACTGGAAGATTGTGGAAAAGTATAATTTTGTGTTGGATGATAGGCGAGTAAAAATGAGGATGTGAAACCTCTTACACACAGAATTAGGAATGTAAAAACTCAATGCAAGTTACAGTGCTGGCCAAATTATTAGACTAAAGAGGTTTTTTGTACACTATTTGTACTAAACTTTTATTTATTTTACTGTTAAAGTACAGTATATATTGCACACTGATTATTACATTATTTTAGCATAATTTAATGTTTGCAAGTGGCGGTACTGTCTGCTTTGTTTATGTTCTTTGTTTATCTACCTACCAGGAACATAACCTCAATCAGCTTAAACAGTTCACTAGTTCTTTTTATTAGTGTGTTCTGTTATATTTAAAGTTAGTTTTAGGTAATTAGTGAGTGTGTGTATGTGAGTATATATAATAGTGAGTATAAACAATTTTTTTCCCTCCTTTTTAAAAAAGTTAAGAAATGGTGTAAACCTTGTGAAAAGTATGCCAAAAAGACTTAAAATGTTAATCAAAAACTAGGGAATGAATACTAAATATTAGTTAATTATTTCACTGTTCGTTATTGTGTCTATGGTTATGTAATCAATAAAGAATTTGTTTTTAAAACAGTCTTAGTCTAATAATTTGGCCAGCACTGTAGATGCCAATGTGTTGAATGCTGAATGCCAATCAAGAAAAAAAGTGGAAAAGATTTTTACAACAATGTTTGGACTTATTCAGTAGGGATCAGATTGATTTTGGACTGCTATTTGCCACCATGCTAGAGACATGGGTCCTTCACCACATACCAGAAACGAAACAGCGGCCAACTAATAACAGTTGTAAAAACTTTTCCATGGCAATCACCATCTGTTATATGTTGTAGAACAAGATTTTGTCATGAGCAACAGATAGTATTTCAAGTTTGTTATTTTCATCCTTTTCTGTAAGAACACCATCAAAAAATCCCTATTTTGATGCGAGAAAATATGTTCTTTCTAATGGTACTAACAAAAAAGGTGACAAACAAGGGTTTCCTTTGCTCCAGGAAATATACAGGGAACTCCAAAATCCGCAAAAAAAAAAAAAAAAAGAAAAAAAAAAGAAAGAAACTTGGAAAATTCAGGGAGTTTTGGAACTTTCCTTAAAATCCTGGAAAATAGTTGTTTAAAATTTCAAAAATCAATGCCAAGTATTAACTTCCAAAACAATACATGAATAAAAATTAAAAAAGAAGAAGAAAAGCAAGTAGAATAAAATAAAAATTATAATTTTGCTTCAACTTTTTTTTTGATTTTGTTTAAGTAAATATTAAATTGTCTATCATAAAAGTGGAAACGATTGATTGATTTGTTTCATATGCATCCTGAATTCCATGCACATTTAATTTAGGGAGGATGAGATTTTTCATCTGTATTAATTGTTCTGCTTAGCCTTTTTTTTTTTTAAAGGCCAAGTAATGAATTGTTTTAGCAGTCTTTTTTCCCCTTCAAAAAAAGTTAAACAAATATTCAGTCACCTTGCTGTTATTTAAGGTTTAATGGATACTTGCTTGTTCCCCTTATTTAATTAATTTATTTTTTCCTCATGATGAAACTATCAGGATAATTAATATTCTTAGAAAAATACCAGTATTTGCTTGTTTGTAATGTTGCATCTTGATACAGGAAGTTTTTCTCCCAGGATTGAGTGGCAACCCTGCAAATTAAGCTACAGCTCATTGAAAACAGGCTGTTTTTCATATGAAGGATTTTGATATTGAATTTGGATGATGACATCTGTTTCAAAATAAATTTTCATGATTTGGAACTGTACCCAATAAAAACAAGTATTCAGATAATAGATTTAAGAAGTACTAGCTTATGAATTAATTTTGTTCAGCTCTTATGACATCCTAAAAATTGAGGAAATAAATTCCCCGCTGCCTTTTGTCATGACTCTACATGTGTGCTGTACAAAAGCTAATGAGCTTAAATGTACAAAAATGCTAGAACCTATAAACAGTCAAGAGTACTTAAAGTTCTAAAATTATCAGGCTTACACAGTGTAATGATATTTTCTGCAATTTTAGCCTTAATAGACAGAATTTCAAGCTCATTTTTTTTCCCATCCTTTTCTAAAAGAACTCTTACAAAAAAAAGTAATAATAATAATTTGGTAGGGGGAAAATGGTGACAAACAGGAGCTACAGCTCATTGAAAACAGGCTATTTTTCCGCTAAAGGATTTCGATAATCACTCTGGATGTCAATATCTTTTACAAAATCAATATTTATGCTCTATAACTGTAACCAAACCTATTAAAACAAATATTTTGGTATTAGAGTTACAAAGTACTTGTTTTTCAGTTATTTTTGTTTAGAATTTATGACAGCGTAGAATCTAGGAAAAAAATTCCCCTCCAAGCTTTGTCAGACTTTCACATGCATGCTAGGCAAAAGCAATTGTGAGCTGAAACTCACAAAGAGACTAAAACATATTTGCAACCAAAAGTACTTTAAACTCCCAAAATTTTGGACTTCCAGCACCATAAAACTTTCAGCAACTTGAACCTAAACATGACAATTGGTTTCGCAAATCTGATCTGCCATTTTGGAGCCCTCTTTATGAGGGATCCATAATCCTCAGGATTTGGCTCTTGTAAGCCGAAACGTGAATAGGTGAATTTCAAAGTCATGCCATTCCAATAGGACATGGTCAGGTGAGGAGCACTATGTCACTTGACATGGAACAACTCTTCTCAAACTTATGTTTTCTTGGTAAAGGCAAACTTCTATCTTATTTAAGCTGCAAAATATGTTTAAAAAAAATAGCATATAACTAACTTCTAAGTTAAAAAACATAGATTAAATAATAAAATTAATGAATGGTCTTGAAATGATATTTTACTAGTTTCTGTATAAAACTTTCTTTTTCCTATGTAGTTGCTTCCTTTCCCTTTTAATTATGGCTGCAGTTATGTGGAAAATAAAACAAAAATATGATTTATATAGAAGAAGACAGGTAAGTGCGTGTGATTTTCTTTCAGATAAGTAAATGTTTTTAGTTCCAATATTTATTAACCTAATTTGCATATTTTTCAAAATCTTGCTGTTTTAAATGTAAACTATACTGCCACTAATAAAAAAAACCCAATAATAATGTGAAACTTTGTTAAATCAAACTAAGATTTCCTTTTTCTAAATTAAGTTTTATTTTATACATCAGACTTTGATTTTGTTGCCTTGGACTCAGCACATCTGTTGCTGTATCTCTATTGGAACAGTTACACTATGATCTAGATATCCAAGAAATTTAGCATGTTACTTTCAGTGTAATAAATGGTACTGTTATAGTCAATTGTTTTTTGCATTTTACAGAAAAAAAATGAGATTTTCAAGACAAATAGCAATCTTTCCATTAGTCCAAATTTTTGGTCATCCAACAACAGCTGTCTTTAATCATTTGGAAATAACAGAACTTTAATGTATTTCTCTCTGCAAATACATATGTAAAATGCTTTGCGCTGCATTCATTTTACAAATTGTATTAAATAATCAATATCAAAAACTGCCTAATATTAACTTAATGAGTTTTGCACAGAGATCAGTAAATCTTAATTAGTGCTTGAAATGGTAATAACAAAAATTTCTTCATTTTGAAATAAAAAATAGCATTTTTGATAAATCACCAAGTATTACAATATGGGTAGCAAATTTTGAATATGACTTGTTTAATTATGTATCTTGATCTTTAGATTTTTTTTTTTTTTTTTTTTTGAGCAATCACGGCTTGCCTTTTGTTCTCACTTGATCATTTTAGGCATTCATCCATTGTTTGATTTTATTTTTAGATCGGTAGTAATGCAAAGCAATTTCACTTTGTCCCACATTCCCTTATATCTTTTAAAACATTCTAAACTGACCTTGATACATTTCTTTCAAGTTCTAGATTTTTTTTAATTAATTTTTTTATTGTTTAAAATTTCAAAATATTATTATTATTTTTTTTTTTTCAAATATTTCAAAGTAAGGGCCTTTTTTTTTCTCTTAAGTTTTTAATTTAACTTTTTTATTATCAATAAATTGAATAGTTTGGTTGTTCGCCAGGAAATGGTGCTTGAATGAGCCATGTCATAGCTATTTTTCTTCTAAGACTAATCAATTCTGAGAAAAAATTAATGTGTGGCTCCTTAAGATTTTTCCTTGCTGTCTATGGTTTTATAATTTCTCTCTCTCGGTGTCCAAAAATATATACAGAGCAAGAGAGAGGAAAGGGAGGGGCTTAGGTGAACAAATTTCTCAGCATAAAAAAGCCCTTGTGATTGAATACTCTTTTTCATATCATGGAATTTTTTGAGATTTTTTAAAAAATCATTATTTTACTTTGATATTTTAAATAAATGATTCAGATTCCAAATGTTCACATGTGCCTCTCTAGGGGTACTCATGTGAACAGGCCTAGAGCACAAAATTAAAGTTACAAGATAAGCATCATATTTTTAAGAAAAATCTTTAATATGAAACATACATGTATATAACAGTTACATGGAAGGGTTTGTAGCATATAACTCTACCAGTTTAAATTGCACTGTAGTTGTGTTAATTAAGAAAACATTTTTTTTAAAACAAATATATAACTGCTCACTGTCAAATTTTAAGGTGTTCATGTGTTTCCAGAATAATGTGATCTCTGGATCAACATGAAAAAACTTCAAATATACTGTGCATTATTTACTTGTTTATTGTCATGATTTCTCTGATTATAATATTGCTTCCAACTTCATACAGAGTTTAATAATGTATTTCAGAATGATTTTAAGCTGCAGGTTTAACTAAATTAAAATATTTTGTCTTTATTTCCTGCAAGTATTATTTAATACTAAATTGTAGAGATACTATAAACAAAACACATTGATAAAAAAATAATTGAAGAAATAAAAAATAATTAACTAAATAGTTAATAATAATTATAATCAGTAACAATAAATTTACAATCTGATTATTGAAAAATTATAATCATAAATATATAAACATTTTAACACTTCTAACATGTTAATATTAATATTTTAGAGTTGGTACGGGAACTGTTAACATGTGTCCCTAGATGTTGTGTTCACAGGTGCTCCATTATTTATATTTAGAACTAAAAGGAGAATTCAAAATTTAATTAATGAATTTCAACATTGTTATAAATTTACATGAATGTTCACATAATGATTTGTGATAATTAAGTTTATCTTAGTAGTTAGTTCAAAATATGTTTTAACAAGAAAAAGACAGTGATTAAATTATGTAACAACATACAACACCCGCTAAAACAAAGAAGTTGCTACAACTGAAACATAAAGTTGCTCATTGCTTTCAAAGTCTAGCTGAGAGGCAGAACTGGTACTGCCATTACTTGAGAATTTGTCAAGATTCTTTGCTTGAAGTTATTGTAGTAAAACATATCACATTTTCACATGTGCCCCCTTTCTCCCATATATATATATATATATATATATATATATATATATATATATATATATATATATATATATATATATATATATATATATATATATATATATATATATGGGAGAAAGGGGGGTGTGTGTATGTATATATATATATATATATATATATATATATATATATATACACATACACACACTGGTGTGCAAAAATTAACGACGAGACGGTTTTTTAAATATAACTTTGTACAAAAGCTTTCCAAATCAACACATTTAATACCGTAAGATCCCAATACGTAAGGGACATGTGTAATGTAAGCAACACTTACTAAAAGAAAAATCAGAGGGATAAAAAGAAGCTTTATTGAAAAAGTAGCGTGGAGCGCAATGCGACTGAAGGCCGAAACATCCCTGTGATGGGTGTCCAGCAAGAAATATCCAGTCTTTAGTAGGGGATATGATCTCCCCCGACTGCTAGGCAGGTTTCACAGCGTCTGCCCATGCTGAGAATGAGGGTGTCAATGAGTTGTTGAGGCATTGCTGCCCATTCATCTTGCAGCGCCAATCGAAGCTCCCGAATCGTTACTGGTGGTAAGGTACGAGCTGCCAAGCTTCTGCCTAAAAAAACCCATACATGCTCGATGGGATTGAGATCCGGAGATAGTGCTGGCCAATCCATACGTTCAATATCCTCACTCTCTAAGAGCTGTTCGGCAGCTACTGTGCGATGACATGGTGCATTGTCGTCCATGAAAAGGAACTGCTGACACATATTGAAAATTGGTTACAACACAATGATTTGTTCCCCGGGAAAAATTAGAAAAAGAGATCTTACAATGAGTCCATGCATGGATTAAAAATCCTGTTGGTGTTCCAAGGTGACGCCTCACCGGTCGTTGGACAGCATGGCAATTTCCACGAATTGCAGGCAGGTCGATTCACACCGCGTGAGCAACAGTTCACCACATCAGGGAAAGGTATACCAGGGATGGACGCGATCTTCTTCCGCAGGAGAACAAAAGACCCACATCAGGGAAACTTAGAACTCTTTGCTTTTGTAGACGTCATCACAACACGCGGGTTCCAAACTCAAAACATCATCAGTGCTTTTCCAGGAAAAACCAGACCTCACCAAGAGGCCAATAGCAAAAAATTTAGGATGACATTTGACGAACACGTTCACGGGACACAGACAACACAAGACGAGGAGACGAGTAGAAGTAAAAAAACGAAGCGAAGCGATCGAGCTCCTGCCGGTCTGCGTATTTATAGCCAGATTCGGCCTTTCCAGAAACAATGTGACGTTACCTAATTTGCATATTGCCAAAACAACACAACCCGGAGAAAACACAGCTTGCCGGTTGCACAATTCTTATTTAATTTGGCATTCAGCACTTAACACCTCAACATGATTTCATCACGTCATTGACACGTGCTCTTTCGGAAGTTTACCGACATCTGCCGAATGACAACAACCAATCATAGCATGCCGCATGTTTTCCAAACACTTCCGATTCAAACTCGGACATTTGAGTGTTGGCGGCAGGTGGATGGGATTCTTCGCGCAAAGTTTTCTCTCGGAATGGCAAAAGGTAAGTCACAAAATGATTTTTCCTTTAAAACAATATTGGTGAAATCCTTCAAGAACCAAAAATAAAGGCATTTAGCCCAACAACTGCGAACCCATAGCGCCTCTAAAAAGACACATATGGAAGAAGAATCTCGCTACAATAACGGGTCCCATTGACTGAACCTGCGTCGAAGATGTGAAGGTCTGTACGACTACCAAGCATGATGCCTCCCCAAACGAGAACATCGCGACCTCCATACCTGTCCCTTTCAATGATGTTCGAGGGATGATTGCGGCTTCCCCGCTCTCTCCAGATGAGTATGCAATGAGAATCGCTACTCAGACTAAATCTGCTCTCATCTGTAAAGAGTACTCGTCCCCATTCATTGTCTCTCCAATTCCGGTGTTCTCGGCACCACAGAGAACGCCTTCTCCGATGGGCAGGCGTTAGAGGTACACATCGTATAGGACGTCGTGCAAACAGACCACCACCGTGCAGTCTTCTGGCCACGGTAAAACGCGATATCGGTCGTCCAGTCGCCTGTGTCGTGTGTCTAGCGATTTCTCCCGCTGTCTGCCGCCTGTTTCTTCTGGCCTGTAAGACAATATACCGGTCATCTGCGGGTGTGGTTCCTCGTGGACAACCACTACTGAACCCCCGGATAGCTGTTCCTGTAGTTTGAAATTATCTCCAAAGTCGTGAAACGATGCTGTGAGCAATTCCGAACTCTGCAGCCACACTTGTCACACCGAGGCCTTCCTCCAACTTCCCAATGATTCGACCTCGGGTTAAAGCATCCAGATGTCGTCTAACAGATTGATTATTCGCCATTTCTCACTGAGGCAGCAACTCAGTGTGATTTTAACTGCTATACGGCGTGCAATCTCTTTGCCAGAAATACTGATCTTACACCGACAACATGCTTTATACTACTCAGACACTCCCCTATTACATCTGCCTGCATATCTGCGCATGTGCTACCGTACATCACCTTACTTAATCTCCTGATTGGTCTTTCTGTCCCCTCTGCCTCTTCGTTCAGCTGATATGCTAATTTTTCGACTTCGTCCTTAATTTTTGCACACCAGTGTATATACATACACACACATGAGCCTCTAATTTACAAGCTGTTTGCGAGTCGCAAAAAAGCAGTTTTTGAAAGAAAGTAATCTTTTATTCTTTTTTACAAAGTGGAAATAGTAACAATCTCTTTTTAAGGACTTCATGTGAGGACACCAAGGACAAGAAATCTCTGGAAAAATAATTCCTTTCATTTAATTTGCAGTTATATCTTTTTTCATCTTCATTTTATTTCTATAAAGATATCGGTTCAAAAGTGATCAGCAGACTTTGATAGCTTAATCCAAATTTCTGGATGTGCGTGTTTAGACGATCCTTTATTTAACGTACAACAAAACTATTAGTTTTGATAAATCTTGTCATCAATATATGCATATCATAGTTTTCAACGTGTCAAGAGTTTACGAACTCTTGTTTTTGTAAGCATATTTTTTGGTAGAGTTCCGAAAATCAATCATCAACTGTATATACAGCGTATCCCCATTTAACCTGCAATACGTCTTATTTTTGCAAACCGTTAATCCTAAATGCGTACTTCTTATTGCAAGATAAGTTTTTGAAAGTTTGAAGTGAAAAGGAAAATAACTTTCATACGGACCCTAGGAATTCTAACTTATGTCTAAGAATTTTATCTCCTTTAAAAAATAATTCCAACATAAAATCTTTTTAAACATTTTTGAACAAATCTCAGGCAGTTATTGGAGTCTTAAATCTTAAAGGGACTGTACAGAAGTGAAATTGGAACTTATTGCCCTTTCAGAAGAATGATAAGTTCTTGTCATTGAATGATAGGTTTTTGTCAACGTATAAAATCAAAATTTTTATATTTTTCATTGCTATTGAAAATGAAATGCAAATGTTGTGGTATGATACGTTAAAATACGAGGTGTGGCTAGAAAAAAACCGAACTGATGCTATAAAAAAAATTTATTTTCCATTATTTACAATTTGATGTTATCTCCTTCAATGTACTCTCCTCCTCGGTCTATACACCGCTCCATACGAATTTTCCACTGTTCATAGCAATGCTGCAGATCATTTTCGGTAAGTCCATACATTACTTCCGTTGCTTTTTCTTTTACTGCTTCAACACTCTCAAATCTAGTTCCTTTCAAAGCTGACTTGACTTTAGGGAAAAGAAAAAAATCACAGGGGGCCAAATCAGGTGAGTAGGGTGGATGGTCTAAGATGGGAATGTTGTGATTGGCTAAAAACGTCTTCACTGACAACGCATTGTGCACTGGGGCATTTCATGTGATTCAAACTTTCATGAAGAATCTGCCTAACACTTTCCTTGTCAATTCCTGTCAACTCAGACATTGCTCTGATTGTTAAACGGCGATCTTCTCGAACAAGTTTACCGATTTTTTCAATGTTTGCATCAGTTTTTGCTGACAATGGTCTGCCAGTGCGAGCGTCATCACTTGTGTCTTCGCGGCCATCTTTAAATCGTTTAAACCACTCAAACACTTGTGTTCGCAATAAACAATCATCGCCGTAAACTTGTTGCAACATTACAAACGTTTCACTTGCAGATTTTCCAAGTTTGAAAAGAAATTTGATGTTAACACGCTGTTCTTTCTGTACACTCAACATTTTTCCGACGCACCGACAAAAAGTCAACTACTTAGAACAGACGCCACGGGCAGACTGAGTGCAGGAGGCAGATGAAACTCGAGCAGTAGGCGGAGCAAGAGTCACGCGACAGGCCAGGCGACTTTCAGCCTTATTGCATTCGTTTTATTGTTTCACCTGTGCTAGTTCGGTTTTTTTCTAGCCGCACCTCGTACATTGCAAAAACCTTGTACAATTTGAAAAGGCACTCTATGCATACATGTAATTTTAAACCAATATTTGTCGCTACTTAGTATTCAAACCCTTACATCTTTGAATATTTGTCATACTAATGTCAATTTTTTTGTGCTGGAATTATTTTTCAATGGAAATTATTTCCTGAAATATTAGTTAGGGGGACCTAGGCTCTGTATAAAAAGTGAGACTTTGTACTAATTTCTTTTCTGCTTCACACTTTCAATATCTTAACTCTTCACTTTATTTTGACCATGTTTGCAGTGGGGAGTATGCATTGAGGAGTAGTAGTTGCAAAAATAGAAGTCTTGCAGGCTGAAAAAGTTCAAGCAAGAAAACTGATCTCAATAACTAGTATATGAGGATCAAAATGTCATTTTTTATCATAACAGCTTATGTTTTTTGTCGCTGTGAAAATACTTAAAAAATTCATGAATTTGCTTTGTGAGTGTAGGCTCAACTTACAACTAAAGAGTAATTAATTGATTAATTTATGCTTATTGATTCATTTATTTTTATCAGCAACATTATTGATCTGACAAAACTGATTCTTGCAAGGTTATTCTTTGCTTTTTTAGAGATTATTTGTTGAAATGGAGCAAATGGCTAGTAGACCCTTTGCTGGGGTTGCTGTTGAACTTGATACTCAACTTCTTCTCATATCAGGCCATACTGGAAATGATGATCATAGGAAAAAGGTATGTCTTTGATCTTTAATCTTCATGTATGAGGCAGTGAGAAGCAAAGGGTTGTAAGTGACAAAATTAAAAACTTGAAAATAACCCTCACAAATGGTAGGTGGACCTCCCCTCTCTCTTAGGACAAGAGATGCTATTTCATCAATTTAGTCTGTTGATTAACATAAGCAGAATATATCATGTAAAAAAGTCTAATGTGATAACTAAGAAAGTTGTTAAGATTAATCATTCTTAAAAACCAAAAGTGAGCTCAAATATACTCTAAAAAAATTTATCACTAGGTCACTGTTTAGTAGGAGGCACTTACAGTACAAGCAAATACATGCACTTTGTATAATTATGCAGGGCAGGGGCACTATGCACCTCTCAAAAGAAAAGATAACCCTAGTGAAAAGAACACTAATTGTAAAAATAACAAATTGGTGCCAATCAGGCTCACAACTAGATTGCCAGTCCAGCAGAAGAAACTAGACTGCCTCGCACATATTGCTTGCCCTTATAACAAGAATTTTATTGGGATTTTTTTTATATTTGTATATATATATATATATATATATATATATATATATATATATATATATATATATATATATGAAATGATTTTGAAAAAGAACTAATAAATAACTAAAAACCTATTGCAGTCGAACTTGCTTATAACAAGCACGAAGGGACTGTGATGTTAGCTCTTTATAATTGAGTGCTCATAAAAATGTTTGAAAAAAAATCGTAAAAATTAATCATGGTTGCTTTTTTTTTCTTTTTAATGACTGTGTTCCAAAGAAGTTGTTACTTTGCTTTGAACTGTCTAAATGTTTCTTTCTTATGTCATTGTTTCTGAGGAATCTACAAATACATACACACTCATACAGGGTCAGGGTTCGCGTTTACGCGCTATAGCGGGTTTTTTACGCAAATTCGCGGGAAAGGGACGCAACTTCCGCGAAAAATCGGGTCCCAGGGACCCAGAAAACCCAAAAGATAAGAACCAGAAAAAAAATGGGAGAAAATGCTAAAGATCTATTTAGTAAATGCTTTTAAGCTTCAAAATTACCAGGAGAATCAACAGGAAAGGACTAAAATGACCTTATCTGTTTATCAGCTATTCAAACACACCCCAATTGTGGACCAGTCAATGGGATTTCAGTGATAAGACTGGAGCTTACAGTGACCTCCTGGGCAGAGCTCAGGGAGCAAGTTCACAAGTAGCCCATTGTACTGAATTCTAAGAATAAGCTTTCCCTCAACTTTTATCTTGAGGAAATTCCTAAAAACAGAAACGAAGACTAAAAATAAAAGAGGTTTTCAATGCAATCTTCAGGATTAATACAAGACAATTGTACAGTAAAAATATTGCAATTTGGCATTCATGTAACCAGAATTACTTTTGAAAATCATCACTTCGCATCCCCAATAAAAAGAGGGGAGAAAAAAAATGGCGAACATTTTCCAGATCGCGCTAAACACAAAGAGTTCGGAACTTTACATTTCTCTTGTTAAATTGCTTATGAATACTTGAATTTTATACAAAAGCACCTTAACCTTGTTCTTTTTCTAATAGGTTATTTTTATTTGGACTTGCAAAAGTCGGGTATTAATCGATCGCGCCATTTTGAAAATGGCGCGATTTTAAAAATAGAACAAAAACCAAAACAGATATTTTGAACGAGTCAAAATTCACACTCATATGAGAAAATGTTTCGTTTTTGCGATCGCGATTTTTGCGTTGGGTTCATTCGCTTGCGATTTATTATTATTATTATCTAATTGCCAATGATAATTGGGAGGGGGGGGGGGGTCTGTTTGCTTTTTTCGCTAAGAAAAATTTCCAGGAAAACAAAGGTTAAGGGAGTGCTTTTTGCTTGATCAATCAGAGTCACTTGTTTTATATTTTATGGTAAAACCCATTTTTAAAGTAAATTTTGATTTAATCTCATTGTAACTGACCAAATAGTTTCTCACATAACTAAGTCTTGCAAGTGTATTATTTGAAAATAATTTTACAATGATAAAATCACAAAAACGTAGGGCAAAAATAACCAATTTATTTTATTTCATGCCTCCCCCCCAGTATAAATATTTTTATATTATTCATTTACACTAAGATTTTCTGTTTAAAATTTAAGGGACTCATTTTTTCCACCAAAGGACCCAAATCTATTTCATTAATGGGTCCCTGGGACCCAGGTTACGGATAGTTGAGCGCGAACACTGAGGGTGTTTCTGAACTCTTGCGCAAATCTTTAAGGGGTGATAGTACATATCAGGACAAAAAATATAATGGCAAAAATAAGGGTCCTAAACGTCTTCCGAAGGAAATTCCATTTCCATCGGAAGATGTTTCGAAGGCGCCATTCAAGTTTAGGATCCAAAATTTCAAATGGTCATAAAAAATGGTTGATTCATTTGTGGTTTTTGCTAAAATTATTCTTTTTGTCACTATTTTCTTGAAAATAAGTTTTGGAGATGTAGTTTAAGAAATGCTGATAGAGGGAGCTTTAGACTTTGGAGTAATAAACAACTTTTTTTACAGCTATTTTTGAATCTCATTAGATTTTTTCTGATGCTTGGATTTAAACTTAAATTTTCCTCTCAAAATCAGAATCTTGTGCGTGATTAAGTTACGCAAACTCAACTGTGTTAAGAAGTTGAAATACACTCGGTCACAAAATAAAAATATGAGCAATTTTCACGAAACTTAAAATGGTTGTGGCCTACGACAAGGTAAGGAAATGATTACTAATTCGGAACAAAAGGTTGTTTTATTAAGGAGTATGACACAATAAAGGTTAAAAAGCTGTAAGTTGTATAGCCTCCTCTAGCTGCTATACAAGACAAAACATGGCGTGGTATGAAGGGAAATAGGTTACTTATGACCACTGAAACTTAATTGGGATTCATTGTAGAAGATAACATGCCCCTGTCTGTCACAACCCAGCTAATCAAGTGCAGCAAAAAGCCAATAAACGAAAATGCAATTCATCGCAATGGACGCCGGTTCGAGATACCAGCGTCTTTCAGTCTTCTCAGGATTGTTTTTCTTGAAACTATCAGTTTCTTGGAAGGTGTTAAATGGCATGGAACTAATGTTAGTGACCTTGTCCATACAGTAGTGGCAGCTCGTATGATGTGCGATCTTCACGCTCATTTCTGTTTCTAGAATCCCTTAATTAACCACAATGGAGTGATCCATTTATTTTTACCTACACTAAGCAACTCCCATATCGCTCCGAGGTGGAGGCAGATATGCACATACAACAAACCTGATTCTCTGAGACCTACTGTAGGCCCCTTTAAAATGTCCAAAAATTGTTTGTATACCTCTAAAAGGTTGTCCTAGTCACAATAGCATCCTTACAACTCAACAGCTTTGTTTGAAGTGCCCTTTGACACAAGCTTTCACTCTTTCAATCATACCCATTTGTGCATCTTGTATGCATATAACGAGCTTACCCTTTTGTCACTGGCGACGTAATTTAAATCATCTCTTACCAAACTACATTCCTACCAAGTTTGTTGGTTGCAGCTCAATTTATTCTTAATGCATACATTTTTTTTGATACAAAATGTATTTCAACCTTTGAAGACAGTTCAGTTTTCGCTACTTAATCACTCTTAAAAGTTTAAGACCAAGCATTAGAAAACATTTAATGAGATTCAAAAATAGCGGTTTTTTTGATACAAAATGTATTTCAACCTTTGAAGACAGTTCAGTTTTCGCTACTTAATCACTCTTAAAAGTTTAAGACCAAGCATTAGAAAACATTTAATGAGATTCAAAAATAGCGGTAAAAAATAGTTGTTTCTTACTCCCCAAAGCCTTCTATATGCATTTTTTAAACTACGTGTTCAAAATTTATCTTAAAGAAAATGCTGATAAAAAGAATTATTTTTGTGAAAACTGCAAACAAATTGCCCATTTTTTGTTTTTTATGAGTACTTGAAATTTTGGACCCTAAAGTTTAACTATCTTCTTCGGAAAACGTTTGGGACCCTTATTTTTAACATTATATTGTTTGTCCAGATGTGTACTATCCCCCCTATCAAGTTTTGCCCAAGTGTTCAGAAACACCATGTAATTTTTAAATGCTTCGCTTCACAAATTAAAAAACGTGCTATCATTGCTTGGCCTCAGGATTTATGATTTATCAGTAGCTTTGGTTCACTTTGGAATGATAAGAAAATTTTCCCACATTAACTGAGCTGGGAAGCAATTGAAATTTTATGAATCATAAAATATTGCTCGCTTTAAGCGGGGTTTGCTTGTAAAATGCGTGGTCTGCTCCCATGGACTTAACAGTGTACCAACCAAGTATTTCTGATTTCCTCACTAAATCCAGGTTCTCTTTAAATCAAGGCTCGTTAAAAGCAAGTTTGGGTTTTTTGGTGTCAAAGGCCAGTATGACATGACATGTCGAAAACTCAAAAACCTGACTGAAACGTCAAAAACCTGTCAAAAACTCAAATACAGCCGTTATTGACATTTTTTATTAACATATGAGATTCCTCATTCTGAAATATGATTTCAACAAAATTTATTTTCTTGTCATTTAAGTAAAAAAAATTGAATTAAAAAATTTCATTAAAATAAAATTAATTCCTTAAAATTAATTTGTGCACCACAAAAATAGTTGCAAGTAATTTTATCTATATAAAAAAATCTTTCAATAAAATTACTTTTGTAATAACCTTTTCCTTTTGAGTAAAAGCAAAACTAAATTCATTAACAGGCAATGATTAATTATAAATAAGACTGGTAAAAAAATCCTTTTTTTTTGTTTAAACCAGGTTTATTTGGTTTAAATACTATTTGTAAGAAAAACAATTTTATTTTAAGAAAATTACGAAGATTTCATGAATTAATTGCTAAGGAATGTTTAATAATCATATTTTTACCTAATTTCTTTGTAATTAATTAGATAACTAAGAGTAAAATCTTGTAATTTCATTCCCTCATACATAGAGATTTCTATGGGAAAATATTGCATGAAAATCTTTAACTACTATACAAACATAAATGGGCCTTCGTATAAATAGCCAAAGAAATAATTTACTGTGACATTCAGACATTATTAATTACTAATAACCAAGAATAAATCCTTGTAGATTAATTTCTGCATAATCATAGCTATCTAAAATAAGCAAAAAAATAAAAATTAAAATCACTCATTTTTAAATGTGTGTGGAAAGCATTTTGCAGTATCTACAAAAAATTCACAAGTCCAATGTACATTACAGAACTTTAAAAATCAAAAGATCAATGCACATTTTGTTCGAAGATTTTTAAAAAATGTTACAAATCATCTAATTTTTTGACAAATGTATCAGTAACAACAATTATAGAAACAGGACAAGTAGGTTTTAAGAAAATCATCATGTTTTCTGATGTAGACATTCTTTTTCACTGGTTTAATGCATTTAGGAACACAATTTTTTTATCAATGAAAATTAATTATTTTTATGAATTTAATTATTAATATGAAAATACTCTTTTAACATATTTTAATAATGCACTGTCATAAAAAATAATGTTTATTAATTCTTCCACCACGCATACATGAGACTTCTTTTATTATATTGGGATCAAAAGTTCTTTGAAAGGTGAAAATTTGGCATTAAATTTTTTTTGTAAGAGCAGAGTTGCATAGATATATTGTTTTCAATATTTTATATATTCTTTTCTTGCTCTGACTGCAGTGTCTATTGGGAATCCAAAAACTGTGCAGGTATAAGTGCAGTTATATGCCTACTCTAAGTGTTCTTGGACTTCTTGAGTTATCTTTTTTTCTCTTATCATTTAAATATTCTTGCGTTAAGATTTATATACAATATGTATCGCTTCAATGATACATAATCTATCTGAATAAATCTTAAGTAATCAATCAAATTAGGTAGTGAAAGAAGTTTTGGTTGAAATATCCTTTTTGGACTTTTGAAATGCAAAAATCTGGAAAATAATGATGAAGCTACTTGGATATTTTTTTTCCTTGTAATTTAAGAAAACTTAGGTTGTCTGCCTTGCATATTTACATGCCTTATAGGTGATTTGAAAAAAGAAAAACTATTTAACAAACTTGCCTTGCCTTAAAAAATGTTTCAAAATTTATTAAATCTGTAATTTATCTATAAAGCTTTACTAGTTACTTTGCATTAATTAAATTTTACTCTGTACAGTAATATGTAATATTTATGAAAACATTTGGGGGAAAACAGTAGTGCTTAAAAAAAATTGAAAAAAAAACACATGGTTTAAAAAAAAAAAACATTTGGTTTAAACCAAACAACTCTGATTATAAGTCAGCTAAATATTTTTAATGTTTTTTGTAAATCTAGAAGTGAAAAAATATCTCTTTTGTTGAAAAAAATGAATGTCTTCCATCAAAAGGTGCAGGTCGGGTCTTAAGAGTTCGTCTCCAGCAAATTTATATAGATAACTATGTAATAAAAACCACTCTTAACACAAAAAATGACTGCTTTTTAAGCTGAATCTGCATCATATCCAGGAAATTAGTTCTCGGTTCAGAATGTCTCTGCAACAGTAAGGTTGGAAAAGTCTAAGGAAACCCAATATTTCTGTCAAATTTTTACAACCCATGGCGCATTTACACATTCTAGCCCATTTTGTTCAACATTTATTGAGAGGATCTTCTCAAGTCTGTTAGGTTGAAAGTATAGGTACTAGATAAATGAGTAATCTTTTTACAGCGTTGGAATATTAAAGGAATTAATAGTCATTAAGTTTAGTTTTAGCTATTTATAATTACTTTCTATTCGATAATTACAATAGCTCTTCCATTTATTTCTCTTTTTTTTTCTACAGAAGAGCAGCTTAATGAATCAAAATTATGCTTGGGATTGTTTACTTCACATCATTTTAGGATTCTAAAACTCCTAAAATCAATTCAAAAACTATAATACTATGATGAATTTTTGAATGTATTTTTGTAATCAATATGAAACATAGGCAGGTTTTGGATAGAAATTTAGGTTTTTGACAATTTTGTCAAAAACCATGTCAAAAAGTGGTTTTTGACATGACAGTTAAAAACAGCGGTTAAAACCGGATAAAACCTCTGACTGTCAAAAACTTGCCAACTGTGGGTAAAATCGAGTTTGACTAATTAAAAAATTGGGGGATGGAGAAATTCTGTTTAAATATTTCAAATCATCATCAAAAATTACAGTAGGGGCTGTTCATAAATGTTACTTTTTTTTCTATATTTTAACGTTCCTTTTGTCACTAAATCACATTTCACTTATCCCCTTGTCACATGTCATGCTGTATTACATTAATATCATTCAGAAACAAGTTTTATGTTACGGATGTGTTCTCATCATAATCATAAATGAAACAGGTGATACAAAAGAATCAATTCTATATTTTCTGAAAAACGTAAATACCCAAGATTTCCCTTTTTCTCTAAGCTTTTAAGTGGAACTTATTTTAAATTTTAATCAGCATTATTGTTTTTTGATACTATGTAGAATCAGTGAATTACAGAACAGAAGAATATAGCATTTTTACCCTTCTCGAAGAAACACAAGATAAAAAACTAAAAACAGTTACACTACTGACTTTAAATACAGAAAACTCCCGATTATCGACGAGTCAATCAATAATCAGGAATATTTTTTTTCACAGCAAAAAGCAAGTACCAATGACTTTTTCTGTCGAAAATTTGTAAATTTAAACTTGTTTTTGTTTTCATTTATTCTACTTTTCTCAATGTAATATACACTTGTTCTGTATTGATATTTAGTTCTGTTGTGCGAAAATACTAACATTTTTACTGTGTGTTGTATATATTTTCACTTTCTAAAAAGTATTATGCATCAATACAGCTTAAGTTTCTGACAGAGGGCGATTTTAACCTTATTTTCCCCTCATTTTAGACTGTTTGTAGTTTATCCATGATTTTTATTATCTGCGGCACTTGTGCCACTCAATTCTGCGGATAATTTGGAGTTTACTGTATATTTATTTTAACCAAAACGAGAGTTGTCTCATTTCTTATGAACCTGTTCCATCCTCTTGTCACAGTTTCAAATACCCCTTCTCTCTTCCACCCATAACATCATTCGTGGATGCCCTTTAGAGGCACTGTAAATGTTTTATGTGCTAAAATCTTTATTTTATTTTCTTTCAGTGCCATCCAACTCCTATTGCACTTGAACCATGTTCTGGTGGGAAAGCAGCAGTGCTTTCACTAATTGTCAGGTTACCACCTGGAGATGGAGAATATACTCCTGCTGGTCAGTCAGGTCTTGGTATAGGAAGTGCTCTTGTATCATTAGGAACTTTATGCAAGGGAAATACAGATGTGATTAAAGAGACTAGCAAACTTGATTCATGGAAAACTAGCTCTAACTCTAGTACATGTATATGAAACAACTATGTACTTAAAAGTTCTAGGAGATGGGAAAGTCATTCCATTCCCTTTTTCCTGAAATTTCATCTATATTTATGTTACTGATAAAAACCACTCATGTTCATTTTTTTCTTTAAATTTTATTTCTTCAGTTACGTTGTTTCAGTTTCATGTTGTTAAATGTAGGTTATTCTGCTTGTATGTTGTTTATTTTAAATTTTATGCAGATAATACAAAGTATTAATTAAATTTTATGTGTTTGTTACCTTGCATATGTATCATAGCTAAGTCATTATTTATATTTTATTGCATGCATACCATATTTTTATAGTAGCATCAGGACTTTAAATTATATAAATATTTATATTAAAGGTCTGCAATTTACATTTAGTTGTGCATAAGAGAGAAAAGTGAGACCATGGTTCCTTGAGATGAAATCCAATTAATTTATTACTCAGGAAAAATGACTTGACAGCAATAATTATGAATAGCATTAAATTCTTACATATTTAAATACTTGCCCATTGAATATAAAATTGGAGTAATAAATATTGCTATACCTGTATCGTAAAAATAAATCAAAATTGGAAGCCAAATGACTATTTCATAACTTGTATTAAAAAAAAAAGAGGATTTACTTTTTTCAAGTATTACACAAATTTCATAAGTATTTTTTACAGTGTGTGCTGTTCAACTGAATTTTGCCTGTGATTCAAAATGTGTTTCTGATTGTTTATATTATTCTTCTGGTTTGTCTGTAGTTTGTTTTAAATTGTCTGTGGTACATAAAATTATTTATGAAAAGACTGTTATGTGAATGGTCAATGTTGCCAATTTTGCAATAGTTTTTATGCTGCAATTGATTATGCCGTTCTTCATCTTACTTGTTTTGTAGTTGTATGTATGTTTATATTTATAAGGCTTGTTTGTAAATTTGTGTGAATAATTATTGTGCAGAAATAGTTTCAAACATCATTTTAATTGTTTATTTTAACAATTTTTAAATTTTATTTTTAATATTTTAGCCTTTTCTCCCATTGTTCAAGTTTTCTTAAATTACACATTTTCATGCATAAAAGTGCTTTTATTTTTTATTTTATCAAGGAAGAAACAAAGAAAGATTTTTTTTTTAATTCATGTGTTTTACATAATTTGGTTAAATCAGATGGTAGTGATTGAAGCTTTATTGCATTTACAATTTGAATTTGTTTATTGAATCACAACATAGTTCATATGCTCATTTAATAAAAGAGCTTTCTAGTTTTATGATTTTATTATGTGAGTAATGCATTCAAAGAATATTTATTCTTCCAAAATTATGTGAAGAAATATTTTCAAGTTTTTTTTTCTCCAAATAATTTAAGAAAAATTTTGAATAATCCTGTATTGTATTTTAGAAACCTGTCATAATAAATTTGTCCTTGCTGTTAGTAATTTCAGTGAATGTCTTCATAAAAAAATACTGAAAGTTTAATACAGCAAGGTTTGTATGGGCTTTAAAGATCACTAGTCTTTGATTCAAAATTTTAAATATAGAATGCAAAAATGTTTTCAAAAAAGAAGAGCTTTTCTTCTTGTTAAGTTTTTTTTTTGGGGGGGGGGCATCAAGTAGTATCCATTATACATATATTAATTACTCTGAGAAATGTTAAGCAGCCAGAAAAGTATTTACCATTATTTTAGAAGTAGGCCAAAATCATGAATTCTGTTAGTTTCATAACATTGAGACAATATTTTATTTCTGAAAAGTGCTGGGTGTAGATATATGGTACAGAAAACCACATACTTTCCAACAAACACTTATAACATCTTGATACAGTGCACAAACACCACTGCCTGAATGTCTACTTACAAGATGTTATGTAGAAAAGAAATAGACTTCATCTGCCAGATGGTAGGGTTGGTATGCTTTTTTAGAAACTTAAAAATCATGTTAATGTCTCACCAAGTTAATTGGAAAACTATTTCTATTTTAAAAAAGCTCTATAAATAGGAACTGCATAAGAATTATCTTATTTATGGTTAAGAAAATGTAGTATGCAAAAGTAAATCCCTTTTCAGGGTTTAGTACATTCTTGAAAATGATTTAAAGATATTTTCAATAATGCATTACAAATAACCAACTGTGATATTTACCTTCAAGTTACTACTTGCATATTTGTTATTGGAGGTTTTTCTTTTTTTTTCTTTCAATCTGTTTTATTTATTTTTCTATAATTTAACTTGATATTATAAAATGTTTCCCACAGGTTGTTATTTTTTGAATTACAAATATTTCTCCTTGTAAAAAGTACAGAATATGCATATACTGTTCCATGCTCTTTTTCCCCCTTTTATTTCCATAATACACTCTTAGTCAAAACTTCTTTAATTCTTAGAAGTGATTTTTTTTTACATGATATGTTAAATCACTATAACCTGTTCTTTAAAGTTTAAATAAATATTGGTTAGTATGTAATGCAGAAGATTTTTAAGTTAGAAAAAAAATGTTATTTCTTTGTAAAAAGCATTTTAAAATTAATGTGTTTAAAGTTATTAAAATTGATTTATATTTCATAATAAAAATGTAACTGAAATGCTTGCTGTGAATGGTCACTTCTTAGATGCCTTTCTATTGTGGAAACTTTAAGAGAGTAATAGTATCTTAAGAGTTTTGATATTGATTAGGTTTCAGATCTTATCAAGTTTTAATATCTTTATTAATTTGTAAAGGAACAGATCTGAAAGTTTTGTAATTCATACTTGAAACCTTTTATTTCAAGCTTTAAACTGATCTCTAGTTAAACTTGCTTCATAAATAAATGTTGTTTCTCTAAATGAAGTTCATTACAATATACCTCATTTTTACTATGTCTTTCATTTTCCTAATTTTTCATTTTCACTAAATCATGATCTTGATAAATCATTCATACTGTCTTGATAAATCATTCATACTATCTTGATAAATCATTCATACCATCTTGATAAATCATTCATACCATCTTCATAAATTATTCATGTGAAGTTAAGTGTTATATTTGCTTTCAGTGTTCACATATCCTTCTTTTGTTTTCATTTTTATCTTTCAGTTTTTAACTATTATGACAATTTTCTAATCCCCCTGAAAAGTATAAGATGTTTATCCTTCAATTTGTTTATTAATTTTGAAAAGTGTATCTTCGGGCACAACTTTATTTGAATTGTAAATGCAATCAAAATGCTCCTGTCAATGAATTGATAGTTGCTTTAATTAAAAATTATCAGGAATAAAATTTCAGTTTTGGGAGTGAAAATTTTATTTCAATATGCATAACATGATCTAATTGCATTTAACAAAAATGTTTTCCTTGATTTTTAGTTTTAAATTTTTGTGCCATAAGTGCTGAGTGATAAACGTGGATGAGTTTTTTTTTTTCAGATGATTTCATTCTATTTTTCAAGTTTTATGTTAGTCAATGTCTCAACGCCTTAATATTTCTTCTTTCTTAAATAAAATTTTATTTTATTTTAGTTATTTATTTATTTATTTATTTTTATTTATTTTTTTTTTTGTACTGTTAAGTATTAATAAAATGATGTAAATTCCAATTAAACAATTTTCAGTCAAGGTTTTTAATTTTAAAGTACTTTTAATCTCATTTTGCTTTAATTTTTCAAAGTCTTTTCTTCCATCATTTCCTTAAATTAAATGTATGCTTACTTTTTCACCTTGAGTTGATTTCTTAGTAATTTGTACCATAATTGATCATAATTTTATTTTAAAAGTAATTTTGTTATTATTTGAAATACATATTTTAATTAATAAGTTATTTCACTCCATATTTTTTTTCTTTTCCATTCTACATTTATCTTCATAATGTGAATTTATTTTATAGGAAAATGTTTTTGTATGTAAAGACTAAGTAGAATTTTTTCTTGTATTATTTTTCTAATGGTAAATTTCTATTTCTATTTTTCATTCCATGTTGTTTATAAAGAGCACCAAATGTAAGGTTTTATGTAGTGTAAACTTGTATGAATTTCAAAGCCTTGAGCTTTTCATATGGTATGAAATAATTTTTGGAGTACTTGGTTTGTCATATTTCATGTCTTATATGTATGAAATGTTATTGTTTGAATGTTATAAGTTTTGAAGAGTTTATTTTCTGAATATTTTTGTTGAAATTGTTTAATGCTCAGGGGTCATTCTCAATGTCAAATCAATATAATTTTCGCTGTGAAGTTTTGCTTTCCTACCTCAAGTTTTGAAGGAAACATGGCACAGAGATTGAGTTGACGCAAAAAAATATGTAATGTTGAAAAATTACCTATACTGCAAATTTCGTACATGCAGCAGATGGCATTTTTTTATATCAATCACACCTTTGCCAAATTTAAAGTCGTAAGATCGAATCAGTGTGTTGATTTCATATGGAATGACCTCGTTGCTTATTAATTTTGTAAAACAATTTACACAACTTTAAAGATCTGGCAACTAATTTGTTATCTTTAAAAATACATCTTTTGTTACCTTTAGTTTTGAAAAGTTTAGAAGAAGTTATGCTTAAAAATAGATATGAAATGAAGTATTTTACTGAACATTTGAAACAGTATTCAATTTGCATGCTTAAGCTAAATTTCAAATGCCATCCGTACTTAAAAGATACTGAAATGTCGTGTGGGTGTAAGGATCAGTTTGCATTAAATGGAACTGGTGTGTGTCAGTAATGGATTTGATGTATTTTGCACTCTTCTAACATTCTTGTAAGAGCCCATGAAAAAATTTCCTTTGAAAAAATACTGGAGAGCTTTAAAATAAGTCGATGTTTTTATGAAAATTATTTGTATAATTTGTAATATAGGTATATTATTTAATTTAAATTGTAAATATTGATTGAAGTTTATGTATATATGTATGTATAAATATTTGCTGAGTAATACTTAGCATTATCAGTGAAATTATAATTATCAACTTTTATGAAAATAAAGCAAATGTTCTAAAAAATGGTATTATTTTTAAATGTTTGCCTCTTTTTTTTTTGTCAAATTATTTCCTATGCTAAACATTTGCCTCTCCTGTACAGGGTGGGGGGGGGGGGGGGTGCACTACCATGGTCAGTTTTTTGCTTTTTTGGCAAATTTTCAAAATCAGCATTCTTCATCATATGTATAAGCTGAATAGAAATCCTAAATTTAAAGATCAGATTAAATATAAAAGAAAAACTTCTTACTTGGATGTCATGTCTTTGCTCTAAAAAAGTGCTGGACAGAAGCTGGGTAATTTTTAAACTCCTTTTCTCTAAAGTTCTACCAGCATTTAAGGGAACCTTTTTTTTTATATATAAGGATTGATGGAAATTTTTGAAGTTAGCAATTTTAAAAACTTAATATTCTTATCTCAGATTATAGCAGCTTAATTCCTATTGTTATTTTAACTGTTAAAAGAGGAGTACTTTTTCAAAAAAAAAAAAAAATCAACTACTTGTCTTGGTTTGAGAGCAGTGATTATTTTTCATTTTAATATAATTATTCATGTATTATGAATAAATTTTCATATTCATAAAAATTAAAAAATAATTCAATCAGAAAGCTTTTCAAATTTTGTAATTTATGCTTAGAAAATATGCTCTGTAATCAGTAGTTAGTAAAACCAACTTTCAGAATAAACTTCGAAGATTGTTTTGAGGTCTTTTTTTTTAGTAGAGTAAACTCCCGAATGTCCGCGAGCGGGTTATCTGTGGAGCGGATTATCCTCGAGTCATTTAAGAATCAGGAGCATGTCTTTTCAAAGTAAAAAGCAAATACCAACAGTTTTTTTTTTTATCGAAAAATTGTAAATAAACTCTTGTTTTTGTTTCATTAATTTATTTATTGTGCTTTCTTCATCATACATACACTTGTGGTTGCAAAAATAAATTCCTTGCAGGTTGAAGCAATACCCTGTATAAATATATAAAATTCATATTCACAAGAAGTTTAGTTTGAACATTTTAATGGTAAGGCTTCAAAGTTAATTGAAATACTCTAAATTACAGACTTTGGCGCTCGCTGTGTTCGATATATTTAAGGAACAGTGCAGTTCTGCTTTAATTTTAGTTTTTGAAAACCATCCACTTGGCCAGGTTAGAAAATTTGTATCCTTTTGCGTTCAGAAAATTTTTGGTTTCAATCTATTAGTATTTAGGGTGTAAAATTAACTAAAGTAGAAATATATTTATAAAAGAATTTTTTTTTCAGATTATTATTTTAATTTATTTTGTTTTCCAGTCATTCTCAGTATTATACCAACTGTCACAACCAGTGTGTTTGCGTACAGAAGTTAATGAGGAAAAAGCTGTGAAGATAAAAATGTTTCAAAAGCTCTCATGTTTGTGTTCAAGTTCATAACATATCGCACACTGGCAAGGAAAGTGACCAAACTCCAACTTGGTGAAAAAACAAACTAACTATTGATTTAAAATCCCTATTTTTTTACTCTTTCTTGCCACAAATCTCGAACAAAGTTAGATTACATAACTGGCATGGGTGGCGTAAAACCGATATAATCAACAGTGAAATATCAATAAAATTTCAGAATTTGCAGAAAATTTTTTGAACTTTAAGTATGCATTATTAGTTTGTTTTGCAAAAAAACTAACCTGTAAACATAACTCCACAGTTTTATTTTGTGCGTATTGTAGTACAGTCGAGTCTCAACTTACGCGAGGGATACGTTCTAAGACTTCTCACGTAATTCCGCGTTGTGGAAAAATATATGATCAGATCGTTATTCATATGTAATACATTTTTAACTATGGTTGCTTCTCCTTTTCTTTTATAACATTTCAATTTGTGGCAACAGATCCTCTTCCTGATCTCTTAAATCCATAATACATAGCAGCTTCTATTTTCATAATATTTACTTTGCTAGACTGCTCTGCAAGCTTAAATATTGAAAATAAGTTCTGAACCTTTACGAATATCTTTTTTGTTTGACTTTTAATTGTACGCATGGAAGATTCAATCATATTTATTGTCGCGCTACCCAGGGCTGTGGAGTCTGGTTGATTTTGGGGTAAAGAAGTCGGAGTTGTTAGAAAACATGCCGACTCCGACTCCGGGTTTCTTTTTTTCTTTCATTTTCACTGACTCTCCTTGCATTTTTTAAAAACTGACTACCAATTGGTTCGATTACATGTATAAAAAGATACTTATGAGAAAATAACTGCCATTATGGCAATCGGCTAGCTTGAGTGCTTACCGAACTTTCTGTAGCTGTCCCCTATTTTGCTTGCTTTTTAACTTAACTAATAGCAACTATCAGCAAACGGTTTTGTTGCCTAACAACATTTTCAAGTAATCACTTTCAAATAGAAATAGAAATATGGTGTTTTGTTCGATCTCATTTATAAAATAGTAAAAGAAACGTAACAAATTAGTAAGTCGAGGCCCGTAGCTAAGTTTGAAACGTTTAAGGGTGATCGGCAAATTCAAAGAAGTTTTGGCACGAATCCAAAAGATCCGATGAAATAATCTAATGTTTTTTTTCTTTATTAAGACTATTTTTATAATCTTGGTTCTCACTAAAAAGTATGGAACAAAATAAGTGTAAATGATTTCTTGATTACAACACTCAATAATTGCAGTTAATATCAAAATCTTCATATTAGGTTAATTCTAAAGCAGCCAATAAAATTTTAATTAAAAATTTAGCAAAGAAGAAATATAGGTATAGTAAAAGCTATTCGTACAAATTTGTATACCGCCGCATTTTGTGTGAAATTAGCTCCTGACGTATATGTGCCCTATTTTGGTTGAAATGTTATTGATGAAATATAACTTAAAATATATTCGCAAAAATTTTCAGAATTAAAGTACTTATATTTTTTTATAAATTCCTAAATTAACTTTGAGTGTCATCTACCAGATGGGTGTCACCTGGGGCAAACCACCCCCTCTCAAGAACTTAGATTTAGAAAAAAAGCCTTTTTTTCTCTCAAGTTACAGCTTTCAAAAATTGAAAGCACACGATTTGATCAATATCTATTTGTTAAACGTTAAAGGGGGGGAGGGAAATTACAGATAATGCTTTTCAAATTTTTTAAAAGGGATTTTTAAGTCATCTCACATTTTAACTCGTAACTATTGTAAAATTTGATTTTTAAATTGAGTTTCTAACGTTGAATGCGTCTTGGGTTTACAATAAAAAACAAAATTGGAAATTGTCATAAAAAGGAATTAATATTTCAATCTCTGTTTAGAGGTTTTCCCCCTTCCCCTGAAGGGAGAGAGGGAGTTGAAACAATACTATATAAAAATATATAAAATCCGGAGTCGGAGTCGGGCGTTTCAAAACCCAGGAGTCGGAGTCGGGCATTTACCTTCCGACTCCGCAGCCCTGGCGCTACCGTCGACGCTTTTTAGTTGTTAAAGCGTCTGAGAATCTCAGCTTTTTTTTTTTTTTTTTAAATCAGAAACTTTTATTTTCTTCCCATCTTCACAAAAAGTTTAAATGAAGATACCAGCAAGATACCAATACATTTCATCAACTTTAATATTCAGAATGAAAAAAAATAAATAAATGATGGATGCTGAATGGTTATTTGGTTCACTCGATGCGAAGGTTAGTTTGATGTGGGAACTTTCGCTGTCAGTGATGCTTAGCAGGATGTAATAACATTCACGAAATCAATATTTAGTAGCCAAAATCGAAGCCGATACTTCCTTTTAAAAAATTCGTGTTGTGGACGAAAAATTCGCGTCAACTCTAAAATTCGTAACTCGTGAAAAATTCGCGTTATAGCCATTTCGCGTGAGTTGAATCGCGTTGTAGCGTGAGTCTACTGTAATTGAGATTAAATCTTGAAAGTACTTTTGCATAAAACCTTGATTTTCTCCAATGCTTTTTTTTTAAGTTGTATGACTTTTTTTGCCGTAGTGCGATATTAAATATAAATAAAACATGTTACTTTTATGCGTGTAAAAAGTACATATATACAGTGGTGTTCAATGTTTTAAGGACAAAAGAAAAAACCCCAGATCTTGGCTGCATTTGGTCGGAAAGTTATGCAAATTTTAAGACTAGAAACTAATGGTGAAAGTCACTTTAGTACTTTTATTGGAAATACATAGAAATTTCGTCTTCATAGATTGAAGTTTGAATTTATGCATCCCTGTTGTTTGGATAAACTTATTAGAACAATTAGATTTGTGTGTTCTAAAAAGCGAAGTTTGCTAGTTTATTGTTCTGTAGACTGCACTACATAACAATATAAATGCTCAGTAAGCGATTGGGAACGTCACATTCTAGTTTTACAGTCATGCCGTTGGTTACTACACTTAAAGAATTAGAGAAAACGAAAGTGGTTGCTTGAAAAACTTCACGATTTACTATACGTCAAATAGCAACAAGTCTGAATAGATACAGATCGATCATTTAGAGCTTTCTCGAGAATCCCGACAAATAAGGATCACAAAGACGAACAGGTAGGAAATCTTCTGTTTCTGTACGTGTGAAACACACGATAATGAGAAACGAGCTTGCTCCAAAAAACAAACATCAAGACATATTAGAAGGGAATTCAATTTACAATGCAATTCTCGAATTGTTCAACATGTTTTACAAAAAAAAAAAAAAGTTTCATGGTGTGAAACTAATGTCACGACCGACTCTAAAAAAAATTCACAAGAGGTCAAGGGTTGAGGTTGCCAAAAATGCGTTGTTATGAGTAAAAAGTGGTACAACGTAATCTTTTCTGATGTGAAAAAGTTTAATTAGGATTGACTAGATGGTTTTTGCTACTTATATTACGATCTCTGCGAAGGAAAAAAAATATCAATGCGTACATTTGGAGGAGACTGAGTAATTGTCTGTGAAAGTTTCGCTATGAACGGAAATTATTCCTTTTTTTTTCTTTTTTTGTGCATGGCAGAATGAATTCTGAGAGTGATATTCATGTACTCAGCAGTATTTTTTTTTTAATCAAAAAACCGTTAATTACTATTTTAAGCAATTTGTTCTAGCAGAATAATGCCTAATTGCATGTTTCTTAAACCTCAAAATCATTGTTTAATGCTTTCTCCGTGAAACTGCTGTAGCGGCCCGACAAAAGGCTCGTTAAGTTTAATGGCAGCTTTGTGAGGTATTCTGGCACCCAAAGCATGAAAAACTGGCATTCAATGTCGAAACAAGCAAAAACTTATTTTGTCCATGGAAGAAGAAAGGATAAAATTTTTCAACAAAGTTCTTCAACTTCCATGACATCAAGACAGATAAAAGTGATTGAAAAAAAGGTAAATTATTGATAGGGTTTTTCAGGGCCAAGTGCTCGTTGTCTTTATACTTTTGTCCAGCTCTAACAGTGACATTTTTTATTAATCACAACAAAACATTCATATTTTATATTTTCGAATATTTGGCTTTCCACAACGATTTCTAGCATAAAAAGACACTTTGTGTATAAATTTCGCTGAATTATTTCAGAAAAAAACTTTTTTTTTCTGTGTAATTTTCTGCTGTCCTTATAATTCTGACCACTACTGTATGATTTGATTTCATTGCAGTGAGAAGAGTATGATTAATTTCAACTTTATTGGGCCAACATCTAATCTTTTGGAATAAACATAGTTCTTTTAAAAATTTGCAAAAAATTGTACATTACGCAAGAAAACCAAGAGTTATGTTTTTTTGCGTATGCTAAGCCTTTTCTACAACCTTACATGTTTAGAGCCAGAAGAAAAGCACCGAATAGAAATTTTAAAAACTGTTACTGGATTTATAATAAAGCTAAATATGCACAGCTAAAATAAAAGACTGTGTACCTTTTGACCCGTAAAACCAGACGGAAATCTAATTCTGCGGAATTCATAGTTTTGGGAGGGTTGGAGTTTTAAGGTTGAAAAAATGCAAAGAAATATTAATTTGAATTTAAACTGTTTTAAACTGTAAAAAATTGCTTCTTTTTTATGTAAAGAAATTTCTTCATTTAAAATTTTATATTACCTTAACGCTCGAGTAATAGTACACCTGATGAAGCATCTTCACCGACTAGCAGTAATTTTAAACCTGTTAGCGGGTATGATGCAACTTTTGACACTCGGAGATTACTACTGAAAAGGGCATGATGAAATATTGCGCCGCAATATGAAGTTTTTCTTCATCGCGAAATAAGTTGAACGAAACTGCATTCCAAATTAAACAGCTCAGTTCGATAACTGTTATTATAAGCAATTGAAAAATATTGGAAGTTTGTAACTACCACTTAACATTTTATCCGTCATTGAAGAAGTGCTGTAATAGATGAATAGAAAATTAACACTGTAATATAGGGTGTCCCGTCCATATATGAGAAAAAAAAAATTTGAGCTACACTATCACAAGAGGTGTCAAAATTTGCGAAATTTTTCACAGATCACGAAAAAGGTAAAAAAAAATGGAATTGCGTGTCATCTTGAGGGCTCTACCGCTCTTTGAAGTTTTGCATATTTTACATTTTTGACATACCTAAACGATATGATTTAAAAAATACAAAAATAAAGTTTAGAAAGCATTTTATTTAAGAAACTAATGAAACAAAGCACAAGAAAAAAAAATAAACAAACTACAGTTTATAAATAATGACAAAAGTTTAGAATTTAAACTTATTTTTGTGTCCAAAATTTGGCATTTCTGCGCGAGATTGCAACTTGGTTCTAACGAAGCCATCTCTAGAAGTAGCGTTAGTAACACTTTGTGAAGCCTGTGTTATTAGTTTAACACATCTTTCCACAGATTGTGAGTGGCAAGGAAAGTCAACGATTTCCAAGCTATTACCTTTTGCCATAATTTGAAGGTTCTCGTTAGAAATATGTCGAAGAACCGGTGGTGCTGTAACCTGACACTCTTGCCAGACAATTATTTCCGTATAATCTTTAGCAGAGAAGTCAATTTTTGGTGTTTTAAATATTCTGCGTTTAGTGCTACTTTCAGCCTCTCTAGCTTTTTTTATTCTTCGTAATGCTAACTCCCGAATGTGCTCCCTATCATCAAACAACATACTGACCAGCAGGTTTTCTGGGTGCGCAAAAAAAGCATTTCTTTCGATAACAGAATACACAACAGATTTCAAGTTTTCGGGTAAAAATCGAGAGTACACAATCATTTGAAAAAGATGTTTGGCTGCTTCCTTAAAAGATGACTTTTGCTTGATTAAGAACCAAACTGGAGCGTACACTTTAACCACGTAGTTAACAAGTAATCGCAAATTTTCTGTTGGATTAATAGTACCTACATAAAGTCTGAGTATACGATTAGCAGAAGTAAGCCATCTCGAGTGCGCCATTTTTCCAGGTTGGCGATGACTACAGAAACCAGTTGATACAGCTTGACAAATCTCATAAAGATATTTTTGATCCGTGCTTAGTTCATCAACCACATTTTTCGTCAAATTAGGCAAATTACCATCCACCGCGCAAAAAGACAATGTCATTTTATTTTCACAATCAGCTAACTGTTTTCCAATAGGTCCGGAATATTCTTTAGGACCCAAAATACTTACCATCTAAGGTCAAGAATAAATGACGAAGGGGTAATTCGTTGGCATGAAGCATACACACACACCATTGCAATGGTCTTTCCAAATACTCCTCTAAATATTGAATCACGCCCCCCTTCCAACCGGTGTTTATTGCAGTTCCGTCACATCCAACGCAAATCACGTCTTCTAAATTCAAGCATTGACCTTCTAATAGAGCTGTAATCGAAGTTACAATCGCCTTTGCAGTGCCACGACTTGGCGTTGTGTGTCCCAAATAAATTGATCCGGGTTCTGCTAAAATTGAGATGTGCTCTTCTAAAATTTCTTTGCGATGGTAACGAGCTCCTATTTTCTCATTTATCAGAGTCTTGTCTTTACGTCCATCAAAGTAAATGCTTTTTATAACAATACTTCCAATATCTTTGGAAGCTTCTTTCCGAGCTTTAGCTACAGCTCTGTGGATTTTGTTTTTATCAACAACTAGAGTTAAATCTTCTTTTGAAACCAAGCCGACATCAGCTAAAACTGCAGAAGCAACAGCAGCAGCAGATCGCGTCGACAAACCGTATCTATCACAGACCTTAGCAACTGTTGGCAAGATCAGTGTATTCCTATTTGTCGTTGAAGTTGATGGTGTACCTGTAGAGGCCGTATTCGTCTCTGTTATGGGATACGTTTCTGGAAAAAATTCACGCATTGAATCGTCATCAAAATTTGCTGAGACAGAATCGTTATTTTCAGTAGAAGACTTTTTTGCTGCCCTTTCAAGTTTTCTCTGCTGTTGTTTCATTAATCTAGCTGTTTCTTTCTTATCGACACCTCTTATCACCATTTTCCTGTCATTTCTTTGATCCAACAAGAAACTTCTCTCATTGATGGGAACTTTTTTAGGTTTTAAACACGAATAAGACTCAAATACAGGGCACTTACAAGCCGCAACGTCGAAGAGCTTCTCAGATGACTCTAAAAAGCACTTCAGTTTATTTTCAAAACTATCACTTCGTTTGCTTCTGGGGTATCGTTTCAAATTGACGTACTTTTCGAAATAGAATTTTAATAATTGAATTACTCGTTCCTTAGTTACGATTGGAATTGAAGCTTTTGTCCAAATACTGTTGATTTTTTCAGAAACAATTGTATATATATCTGAACTGGAAGGGTCCTTTCCATTATGCATACATTTCTGTTCGCTCCTGACAAATAAAATAAATTTTATGACGTCTTTTACAGTAGGTAGCTGCCGATCATCAAGTTCCTTGTAGGGTCCCAGTATAGCACAAGTAGTCTCACTACGTCTCGAACTCATTACTTAAAACTAACAGAATCGGCATATAACACTAACAATTGCAACTGTACTTTTATAGCATTAAAATTACTTTGGCTACGAAGAAAACACCCGTGAGTCAAGCCAAGAAAGCCCTCGAAACAAGTAAAAGGAATTAGCAAGTTGAAACCAAACAAAGTCGAAGTCGTCAGTAACATATTGTTGCATGGAAATCGAGACGTGGCGCCAAGCTTCGTGGACGATTCTACTGCGGAAATGGGGGTTATTCCCATATAGGCATTTACAGTAGTAATCACCATATGTTTTTTTTTTTTTTTTTTTTCTGTTCGTGTTGATATCACGATCTTTTTATTTCAGCTGTCGAGCTTTTATTTCACAGTAAATTTATAACTTTATTCACACTACTTCTTTTTCAGTTGCCATAAAAATGACAATTTTTCAAAACTTTGACAATCGGTAGAGCCCTGAAGATGTAGTTTTATTCTATTTTTTAAATTATTTTTGTAATTTACGATCGATTTCGCAAATTTTAAAAGGTCTTGCATTAAGAAAAACGGGGAAAAAAAAAATTTCGGGACACCCTACTGTAATAGCTTAAACTCTCTTAACAGTATAGGGATAAGGTTGAATCACTTTGTATCTCACGTGTAACCACAATCTCCAGGGAGACTTGCGTTCTCTATCACGATCAACAAGGCATAAGGGCAGTAGATTAAGTACTTTAAATGTATTTGAGTTGTACCTATTTCCGTTATAAATAGATTTATGTTGCTTGCTCAAGGTTGGGTTCACTCACAAATGTAATTCTTTTTGCTGCTGGGAGGCGGACAAGAACATTATTACGAGCAAGTTTTGAGTTAAGTTTGTGGATTACAAAATTTTGAATAATTTAACTTTTAAATTTTTAGACTACGTTTCGAAACGTGGAAATACATTTCGTTTGCTTTTAAGCTGTGGATAAGGGGAACAAAATATGTAACAATTTTCTGTAAAATATAAACAAAATATTTGTCTATTATACAGTTGTAAGCACAAACAAGACTTTGTTTTTTTAATTTATTCTGCCTGCAAACAATTAAAAAAAAAAAAAAAACAAATACGGATAGGGACCGAAATACGCGCCCCTACTTCTTTCTCTATAACTCAGTTTAATTGACGGTTTTCAAATAGTTCGTTCCATAAGTTCGCATCCACCTACTTCCATTTTTAATGTTTTACGTAACTTGAAATAACTGTAATATAGTCAGTGGACCCATTCCCATCCCTTACGACGGCTGTTTCTCTATAAATTAAAATTTCGATGTTCTCTAAGGAATACTCCGTCTAGAGCAACAAACTTAAATGCGTGCTCTCTCTACCTGCATCAGCATGAAATATTATGTACAACATTTACGGCAAGTATTAAGTTTTAAAAATTTGAAACAGAACTTAAATCTAGACAAATTTCAAATCGTTACAAGACATTAATATTACTGTCTAACTGCCATTTTTACTTACGAAAATGGAAATTGGACGTCAATATAAGGAAATAAAATGTAGCTGACGATCGTCTTTTTAGACAAGTTGCACTTATTCAATTTTACTCTATGGCATGGCACTATATCATCATATAAAGAGCGAACAGACACATTTTGTAAAATTATTTATACTAGGCAAACTTTTTCTGCGAAATGTGCTTACCGGAAAACGTACAAAATAACCTAAGACATGATAACTTCATTCGAAAAACACCGCCAAAAAATCCGTGACACGGAGTTTTATTGTCTATTAACAACAGTGACTGAATTCTTTATTTTTTGTACGGGGGACTGCCTGTTTAGCTTTTGAGGATTTTGAACGAATCTAAAAATATTGTAACTGTGCCCAAGAAGACTATTTTGTATATATTTGTGCCTGATAATAAGGACTGACTTATATATGTATATATATATATTTTTTTTGGTAAGCTTACGACTCTTGCTAAGGAGACATTCAATGATTTATTTCCGAATAAAATGTATGTGAAGAGTTCTGTTGCATTATTTGATGTCTTGAGGAAAGCAAAACCTACAAAGGCAGAAGCATCACGTAAAAGGTTGTCCCACAAGATGTGCAAAAGACGATAGTTTGTGTTTGCCATTAAGACAATTTATGTACCTCCCGTCTGATTTAACCTGAGACAACGTGCCTCATGCGTTTACGCTTTAAGTTGATGCTACTTTTTCGGTAAATGCTTGATTTTCTGTGCTATTTAAGACTTTTGAAGATTTGAGCCTAGCGGTGTGAATGCATTTTTTTACGCTCAGTTAGATATAATTCTTTCAATTGATTATCCAAAATATATGTTGCATTGAAAAGCACCCGGGCAACGCCGGGTAATAAACTAGTTGAATATATAACAATGGGCTGCATGGATCAGTTTCGTAGACCCCATGGAGTTCTAACTGCGTACCCAAAAACTGCGTAAGTAAAGAACACCTCTCGATCACTTCATGTTTTAAATCAATGGTCCTCAACTTGGGGAATGAGCCCCTTGGGGGGGGGGAGGGTGCGAACACTGTTAAAAATCATCTGCTTAGAAATGAAAGCATTTATCTTCTCATTTCTTCCAAGCAGTTTTGACTAAGAAATACGCAAATGTCAAATTTAAAATCAAGTAAGCAGACCATTTCAAAGATAACGCATGCGCAGAAAGGAAAGTGGGAGTTGAATTTCTCACTGCAGAATCCTCACTGTTGTGAAACATACTTTAGCTCCCAGTTTAAATATTAACTGAGCGTATTTATGAAGTGTATTGGTTTCAGTTCGATTACAGTTCGTTCAGATTGATTAAGCTCACAAAGGGAGCAAATAAGTCCATGGACTACTTAGCTTTGCAAGAATTACAGGTGAGCGAAATATCATGCTCCCGAATGGTACAACATGTGCTTATTTTTGAGACATTCGTGTTCTCAGACCAATTCGACATGTTCTCATTTTTGGGACAGCCCTATTCTCCGAAATGATACCGTCTGCTTATTTTTGACTAGAGCGGTATTTCAAAAATGAGAACATGGCAGAAGAATGTATGTATCGAAAGTAAGAACACTTGCTTTTCAATTCTAAACTAAGTTGTCTTGGAGCTATTTTGAGTAAGTGATGTTCTCAAAAATAAGCGATTTTGTCTCAATTTTAAGAAATCTGTGTTGACAGTGAAGGTTTGAAAAAGAAAATATATAGCAGTAAAACTATAATCTCGGCTCGAATGAACACATCGTCTAACATTTTAGACGTGTAAGTAATAGTTTGTCACGTATAAGTATTTTAGACACAAGGGCGGATTCAGGAGAGGGTCAAAGAGTCAGCTGACCCCCCCCCCCTGTGATGAAAAACGCTTTTCATCAGTAACGCAGCCATTAGCAAATACGTAAAAGAATGTATAGCGTCAGGGCTCCATTTCCCAATAGGCAGAGAAGGTAGTTGCCTAGGGCGGCAAAATTTTCACGGGCGGCAAATGATGCTTTAACCACACATTTTTAAATGATTTTTTTGTTCTTAAAAGTTAAATATTAGCATTCATTCATTTTTCACACAGACAATTTTTTCTTGCAATTTAATAATGATTGCTTTCACACATCTTATGAAAATCAAATGTTTTTCTATCAAGGTAATTGATTAGCGTAAAACAGTAAGTGAAGACGAAAATCGGGTATCGATTTCAGAAAGTGTGAATGCGTTTATTAAGAAGTCGCAACAATATTGGAGTTTGACTAAGATTTTTAGTGCTATACTAAAGTTTATTCAGCACTGGTTTCCTTAGTGATTGATGTTTATTTTCTTTCTTACATTATTAATATTTAAACATTGTTTTCTGTTAATATTAAGTCTCGGTGGTAAAAGAAAATGAGAGACGAAAGCAAAAAGGCTGAATAATTTTTAAATAAAGGATACATTTCAAATTAAGAACCGAAGGACAAAAAAAGAATCTTCAAAAGTTTTTAAACGTGATAGATTTTTTTAAAATGTGAAGTTTTCAAAAACGGAAACTTTGGACTCTTTGCAAAGTAATCCAGATGCACTTTACTAATGAAATACCTTCGAACAGTGAGGAGTGGTAAGAACACAAGTGAGTGAACGTAATAACAGAGGAAATTATTCAACTCGTTGATTCCTAGATGAAGGAAAAAAAACAGGATAAAGATGCTGTTGTAAATAAAGATGACATCTGATAAAATGGTTTAAGGCATAAAACATTTAAGTTCAATGCTCATCAAAGATTCAGCTATATAGATATTAAATAACTAAGCTAGAGTTTCGATTTCCAAACACAGTTTTGATCAAAGGAGCACTAATACGTAACTTTTTTTTTTAATTAACGGAATTAATTCGGAATTTAATCGGTTTTCTTTTCTAAAATCAAACTACCTTTTTGAGCAAGCGATAACAAATAATGAAACAAAAGAAGTTATTAATTTTTTTCAGAAAATAAAGATCTTACGTGATACATACTAACATGCTTAGCATTCGAGACAAATCTCGGTTACTCTTTATTTCCCCATTGTCTATCATAATATTTTCCCTTATAAGTCGATCTCAAGTCTATATCATATTTCAGTAATTCATCTGCGTTGCTTTCTAAAGAAATGTTTTAAAACTTCAAAGAATGAAAGAAAACATGTTTTATGAAACTATAGGGCCATGAAAAAATACTAACCATGCTCTATTAATTGATAATTGTAAATAAATATACATATTGTAAATATTATTTAAACTGGTCTTATCTGAACCGCTTGATAAGAGCAGTATTCATGGCCCAAGAGCAATACTTGAGCCATGAATCCCGGATGCACAAAATTAAATAATGTAAACAGAGGCGCATCGAACTAAAACTTTTGGGAAGAAGAAAATTCTAATTTTACCGAATGATAAAACACGAGCTTACACGCATATCATGCACACGTACGTAACATCATAGAAGGAACGTTAGGTATCATTAAAGATAATTTTAAAAAATTTAAAAAAGAAAAAAGGATGTGTGTCCATGTAATTTCCAAATTTTCCGAATCGTCAGCAAAATTTGCTGTATAAGGAATTTTTTGGGAGATTGCTGTAACCTCCCATCTGGGCGCCCATGATTGTGAAACGTCATCATTTCTTCATAAGCTTGACAGTGTAAATTTCAGATTTTTTTTTTTTTTTTTGCGTTTTTCTGAGTTTTTGTTTATTTTAGGAGAGAGGGGGCGCTATATTTCAAATCTGCCTAGGGGCGGCATGGAGCTAAATTCAATCCTGTATAGCGATACAGCGTTTCCGTAAAATACATTTATCATGAAATACACCGCCAGCTCAGTCATTTCCAGCCGAGGACTGCAGTTTCGTGCTTATTAGCACTCATCAGCCCGGCATAGGAAAGTGACTGAGCTGGAGATGGAAAACCTCATAAGGAAGCCAAGAGTGCGAAACAAACTGGTAGCTAATATAGAATGAGCAGACCAGACGAGTGACCGAAACAATGGTTGGGTTCAACTCGAAGATTGAACAAGAGGCAGGGTATATTCATCTGAGTGCTAATAAGCACGAAACTGCAGTCCTCGGCTGGAAATGACTGAGCTGGCGGTGTATTTCACTTATTTCTGCTTTAGCCCTGGCTAATGGGTGGTAATTTACATTTATCATCTTTATTCTTAACACTTCACACAAGTACATATTACTAAACACGTGTATTCAGTGATCTGTATATTTGTGCAACAAAGCGTTGGATATTTCCAGTTACCTCAAATTCATTTGTAGTCAGTTCTTTGATTGCATGACTTCAAATAATAATGTGCTCAAAAATGTTGTATTTATAGAAATATTAAATTTTTGAGCATTCAAACTGATCTATATTTTTGTTTAATAACCAGATTCAGTTTCAAATTCTTAAATGGGCTGACTACATGTGGTGGTGGTGGTGGGGGGGACCTCTCATGAGTGTTCAAAGGGGGGGGGGTAGAGCCCGAAAAGTTGAGAACTCCTGTTTTAAATGAAAGAACTTAATCAAAATCGGTTCATCCGTTTAGAAGCTATCATGTCACAAGCCACAGATAGACACACAAGTTGAACTTATCATATCCCTCTTTCTGCGTCAGTGGCTGAAAATTAGGATATTTTGAATCATTTTTTCGTATTTTATGAATGGAAGGGCAAGTAGAGTTCGAAATGAATTTCTTGCACATACATTGAAGCCTCGAAAACGTCTAACAATCTGTGACGGCACATGGAATTATTAGTCTCTAGATGGCAATGTAACAATGTTCGAGGGGTCGAAATTACCGGTCGTTATAGGTCAGTTGTCCGTCACACACCCGAACTGCCGAATGAAGCCCCCCCCCCCATTCTTTAGATTAATGAAGGCTTCAACTAGACAGTCTAGTCTGGCGGAGGTTCTTATCGGCTGATTAATAAAGCTGTTAGTCGTATTTTGCATGTTCAAGATTCATTTTTACATTCTGCCGTTATATTTTGCTACTAAATTTTTTGCTATGAAAAATCGGTTCACGATGTTGATTTCACAATTTGTTATTTTTGCCAAGAGAATTCAAATCTGCTTTTCAAAATAGGTTTTCCGCTTTTTCTTTTTGAGTTGTTTCTTTTTCGTCTTTTCTTTTTTTAAGATAAATTTTTTACAGTAATTTTATTTTCACAACGATGTTATTGTCTGTCCAAACAGATGTGCCAATATACTTTCAGAGCAAAGATGTGCCGGAAGAAAAATATCTCCTTCCCACCTCTTAATTTTCTGTTCTTAGACTGCCAGTGACTTGTGACAAGGGTTGAGCCACCCGATGTACTCATAATGAAACTCAGGACTTGATCCAGTTTCCACATTTGTATTGCAATATCTTGTTGAATTGCAATGCCTTTTTTTCCTTGTTGAATTTCAAATCGTTGAATCACGAACTTTTACTTACATTTGAAGTATGCTCGTAAAAATGATTCAGATGAATGTCCTGTATTTCATTTTGCTGCGAGCTAATGAAAGGCCCAAACCCAAATAACATTGAAAACTTCCCAAAAGTTTTTAACTGAAAAGATGTTTCTGCTCGCTTACTTATAGATAACTTATAGATAATTTTATCAGTAAGGCTGTGAGGTTTTGCGATGCTTTTTAACAAATAGACATAATTACAGAAACATTTTAACAGTAGGAAGCTGGAAGCTAATTTTTATTTGTATCTCGAGGGTAATTAAGTAAAGTTTTCCCAACTGTAAGAGATTTTACTACAATAACCCCTCATTGCATCGCGCCTCGAGATATCACTATTTTGGATTTATCGTGCTTTTTCATCATATCCAGAAAAATTAGAAGTGAGGAAAACCTTGCTTTAAATTTGAGACCGGTGAAATAAAAATATTGTATCTCTCCGGAGATAAGGCTTTTTAAAAATATTTTTTTAATCAATAAGCACAGCTGCTATGTTGTCCATTGATCTAAATTTGCTGCTTTTATGCTGAAAATTTGGATTCTTAGGTCACCAAAAGACTAAAAATATTTTTATTTTTTGCTTTTATTAATTTTAAAAGAACATTAGGTAAACAAGCTTTATTTTGTATTTATTAAGAAAGTAATCCTAATATAATAATGAAGTTACAGTAAACTCCCGATTATCAGCGGAATAGGGTGGCACAGTAACCGCGGATTAGCGAAAACCGCGGATAATCCAAATAATAGGTAAAAGGCGTTTCTACTATATACAATTGCTGAAAAATATGAATAACACTCACACTTACATTTAAATCATAGCTAAAAACATTGCTACATTCCATCTACTAACATGGAATGTAAAAAAACATACATATCTAAAAGCTAAAAACGAACAATAACACGATCAAAAGTTTTAAAAGCATTTAAAGACTTAAAAAAATAGTGAAAAGACCCGCGGATAATCCGAACCGCGGATAAACCGACCGCCTGATAACCGGGAGTTTACTGTATTTTTAAAAAGTTACAGTATTCATTTGTACATTAAAGCTATTGTTGTTTTTAGTGATCTCGGCTATATCGCGTTTTAGGATCTATCACGCTTTTTCGCAGGGCTGCGGAATCGGAGTCAGACTGATTTTTGGGAAAAGGAGTCTGTGGCTTTACAGTTCCTGGGTTCGGAGTCGGTCCTTTTTTCATTTTCCCCCCAAGTCCGCTTCTCTACTAGCGCTCCGAAGTCGGAGTTGGACTCATTTTGGGGTGAAGGAGTCGAAGTCGGATGCTTTAACATTTCAGGAGCTGGAGTCGATTTTTTCCGACGACTCCACAACCCTTCCCCCTTTTTTTCTCTCTCTCTCTCTCGATGACCGGGATCAAACGAGGGGACGTTGCAGCGAGAAAAAAACATCCGTACTTAGCCAGAGCAAAACGTCCTCCCAACCTCGAGTTGGTGCCTCAACTTGCATCCGACCCTCCAGATCTCGGGCATCCCAGAGCCAGTGATCCCAACGAAGCGCGTGTGTCGAGGGATTGCGCATGTGCCTGATGTCTCGTGCGCGCGCTTCGGCTCTCGGAGTCTCGGCCGGGGAGAGGGCGCTTGAGATGCGGCGCGGAGCGGACGTGCGCTGGCTGCCGCTGCTGTGGCTGCTTCCGCGGCTCAGCATCGCCTCGCTGCCCGAAGTCATCCCAATAGGTAAGTCATCCCTATCCCAAACCTCTCCTTTTCACCGGGGACCTCTTCCTGATGCTTTTTTCTTTTTCTTCTCCACCATAGGAGGTCTCTTCGAGAGTCTGGAGACTTTCGACGATGACCGGGAGATGGCGTTTCGTTTCGCCGTCGACCGCATCAATTCGGACGAAAGCCTGCTTCCCAACGCCAGGCTCGCGGCCAAGATCGAACGCCTGAAGCCGCAAAGCAGTTTCCACGCCGCTAAAGCAGGTACCATTTATTCTTTTTCTCTCCATCCTCTCAAAGCATCACTCTTCCTGCTCCTCCCGCAAACGCTCTATACTCCCCCGAGTTTTGAAAGCCCCCGTTGGAAAGGGAGCACTTTCCCTAACTACGAGGGATGGCTACTCTGCATACCAAAACATTCTTGCTCTTTATCTCACGGAAGATTATGAGGGTAGTCCGACCACTGAAGAAACAATTAATTGCAATTTCATTTTCAGTCATTGAAACGTTTAGTCTCAGAACTAACTGAATCCGTTTTGCAAAATTTTACCAGAGAGACAAAAAATGCATGTCATGCTTGTCCACTTTATTTTCCCAAAAGTTTTTTTTTTCTTTTGAAAAACATTCGGTGTACGACTTCGATTTTGTTTTCTTTTTTAAATGAGCAGTTCTATCTCATTATTTACAAATAAAAATAGTCTGGATTGAGCTGGTCTTGACGTATATCGGCCTTATTTTACTTTTATTCTTGAGTTTTTAATAACAATTAAAATTAAATTCATCGTTTTCTAGTTTTTTGCCATGTATACTAGCATGTACAATCAAAAATGTGAGTTTTTTAAGCAACTAATTATGATAATGTTGTTAAGGTTACCGTTCGTTTTTTACAAACTACTTGCACAACTACAAAATTTTCTCGTCATTTTCTCTTTGGGATTGCATAGATGGAAATGAGTGTTGCACGTTCATCAAAGGACAAACGTTTGAAACCATATTTTGTAAAAGGAGTGACGAACTGTTCTTTCACTGATCAGTCTACTCTACCGAAATGTTCAAGTTCTCTCTCTCTATCTGAGAGAACTTGAACATTTCGGCTAATTATTTTTAGGGAAAACGAAGAACAAGCATAGCTTAGTGAACTCGCTATTTTCGCTTTTTTGCCTAACATTAACCATTTTTAAAGAAATGCCTTTGTGTTTGCTTCTTTGACAAATCCGAGTTCATGATTTGCTTTTGTTTAATTATAAATAAATCTATCTTTCTTTGATTGAATTCGTCATTTCCCCAATGGAACACATCCTATAGAATAGGGGATCACACTTCCTATAGAATATGTATCTATTTCTCTGCCGTAAGATAGCTTTTGAGATGGAATGTTTCTTAGTCACAAAAAATATGCTTAAAATAGAAAGTACAAGCAGTTACCATTGCATAGAAACCATAAAAATAGAGTTAAAAAAAACAGATTTGTAACAATGTAGCTAAATAACATGTGTTTTGGGGTTTAAAAGAAGCCCTTATCATTGAAAAACATGTGAACTTGCTGTTAAAAATCATTCAAGTAAAAGTCAAACCAACTCTGAATGAAAAGGGTGATAAATGCTATCACAATGCGGCAAATTTAATTTTTAAGTGATATACTTTAAAATAAATTTTCAATCTTTACTCGGATGACTTATATGCGGAAGACATGTATTAATAAAACAGTTTCTTGTTATCCCAAAACACGTGTATTCATCATTTTTGCAAATTTGTTTTATAACGTTTCTTTAAAAATCATAACATGGTTTAATAACGTTGCTTTATGATTTGAGCCGTTGAAAGCGAAACTGGTTTAAGTCAATGAAACACTTACGCCACTTTTGTTCTCAACACAGCTCATAATAATGAGCGCAAAGTGCTCTACTTTTATTGAAACCAAAGTTTTTTCCCTAATACTCCTTTGTTTACACACTTACATTTCTAATTTTTTCTATAAATGAAAGTTTAACCAAATCAATTATAGCATACATATTGAGCAGTTGCGAGCAAAAGCGGTGTAAATCTCTCATTGACTTAAACCACCTTACTCATTTATTTAAGTAGAAAAAATGGCAAATATACTTGAATTTAGTTCCTTTATTATTTATCAATTTTTTCAAAGCCTACATTTTGCATTCTTTGGAAAAATCAATCTAGTTTAACCACTAGCGCAGCCAGAAATACCTTGTGAAGAGGTTTTTTGATCAAAAATACCTTCTGGAGGTTTTTTTTGGTGAAAAATGCCTTCTGGAGTGATTTTTTTAAATCAAAACAGCCCTTTCATATGCATAAATTACTGTATTAGAGTTTGCATCTATGTTAAAACCAATGACTCTGGGGGGGGGCGGGGTGTTTTCACCCCCCCCCTTCGCTGCGTCATTGAGCTTAACAGATCCTCTATCTAGAAACTAAATTATTCTAATTACTGTATTCTTTCACGTACGCCCTTTAAAAAAGCAGATATTCCACTTCTTTCTTAAAAAATATATTGATAAACGTTCGCTTTAAATACCAAGTTCTAAACAGACGGGGGGGGGGGGGGGAAGTAGAATTAGTGTCAACATTTTGGACTTTTACAGATTGTTCCTCTTCTTGAAGAATTCAATTTTATTGCTGACATTCTTAGAAACTCCAATTCGGCAAACTTTGTTCATCATGAACAGCTCCGATTTCTTTATGTGTGTGTGTGACACATTTTTTTTAAATTGCAAAATCCCCTGATAAATACGCTTGGAAAGTTAGTAACATTTTATTGAAATAATTATCAAATTTCAAATACCACCTAGAGTTACTAAAAAAAAAGCCATCATATTGCTTTTTATTGTATTAGTATTGCAATTTTCAGAGTGGGGTAAAATTTAGTTTTATAGCTAAAGCTAATTTTAAGTGGCATCTTTAATATTTTGATAAAAAATCATTTCATAATCAATATTCGTATGCATGGCAATTTTTAAAACAAAGCGAAAGAAGTAACTCGGAACAAAGCAATTGTTACGAGGTCAAGTGTTTTATATGAACAAGCACACACACACACACAAAAAAAAAAAAAAAAAAAAAAAAAAAGAGGAAAAAAGAAGAAAAACAAAGGAAGGAAAAGAAAACTCTTTGCTAAACGCGGTGAAAATTTTGGCAGTAAACCACTGGCATACGGATATTACATAACTACCAAACATGTTTATATTAGCTTAGATTATAACTTTAAAACTTATCAATGAGATGTTTTTTCATAGTTATATTAGGAGGATATATTTTAAGAAGAGCTGCATTTATTTTTAAAACTAAAATGAAAATAATTTTGAATGTAGCTGATATTTTTTACTGATTCCCGACGCTATGACTTTTGAAGTGCTTTATTTTAGTTTACTTACATTTACTTAAAATTTGGCTGAAATGCTAATTGAATATGCGTATTATATTCAACTTTAGGAGTAGCAATTTTGAAGCATTTCGTGTAATTTACTATAGGGGAAAACGATAATAAAAAAAATAATAATTATTTTTTGAAAATAAAAGAAGCTAAAAATAATTGAACACTTATTTTTAGAACCACATTTGTTTAGTTTTAAAATGCGAGACAGTTTTGAAGTATTATCACAATCTTGGTGCAAAAATGAAAATTAAAAAAAAGCACATTTCAAATGCTTTAAGCAAAATTATGCAGAAAAAAGTAAAATAGAAAAATATAGAAGAATACGTCTTTTGTAGGTAAATTCAGTGTCTTTGTAATGCTTCAATGCTTCTAGTTATTTTATTTAAAAAAAACAATCTATTTAAGTAGTGCCCTACTATTATATTTTAAGCACAATGAATTCACGCACTCCGGGCTCACGTAAACCAAGATGTTTACAGTAAAAAATGGAACCAACTAAAGCTTGACCGCGAAGAGAAGGCGAATGACCTTGAAGCGAAACCTCATTTTGTATCATTTGTAATAGGTAGAAGCATACAGAAAGCACCTAAAAGCAAGATTCGTTCTCACTGATTCCAGCTATTACAAAATAATAACAATCAACATATTACAAACGATACAAATGATGTTTTTGCTTCAAGGTCATTCGCCTTCTCTTCGCGGTCAAGCTTTTTTTTTTTTTTTTTTTACTATGTAGTAGATTGCATTCTAGGACTGACAAAAAATACTCCCTCGATCAATGATGAAATTGTGGGTTAAAGAGAAAAAAAAAAGGTATTAGACAATTGAAGGTGCAAAACCTATTGATGTAAAATTAATATTAGATAGAGTACTGCTTGAAACTGACAAAAACAGCTTCCTAAATAAATAATAAAATCCTCTGTTGAAAAGGAAATGGTACAAGACAATTGAAGGTATAGATCTACGAAGGTATAGGCACAAAGAAAAAGCACCAAATATTAGGCAGTAGATTGCGGTAAGGAATGACAAAAATAGCTCCGTCGATAAATAACAAAATCCACTGTTTCTGAAAATATTTCTGAAATGCGGAAACCACAAAGACCTTCCCGGAGCTTACATTACATCAGTAACATCTGAGCTTTTTCGCAGCCACAAACAGTTAACATTTTTCTCTCTTTTGGCTTGTGATATGAGGAAAAAAAAAGATATCTTTAGTTCGTTCTTTTCAAGATAGAAATTTTCGTTTTCGAAGAAAACGTTATCGCAAATTATGCGGACCTCTGCTTTTTATTCCCTTAACTTTTTCCTTTTTTTTTCTTTTCAAATACTTGTATTCTTCTGCTCCTTTAGCGATATTTCTTTTACATTTTACTATTGATTTTTATTTATTATTATTTGAATTTACAACTGTCTTCATTTTCTTTCCGCTATCGTCCTGTAACTATTTATTAATTTTAGAAAATTTTAAAATATTATGAGTTTCGAACATTCTGTTTGGGGAAAGGGGGGGGGGATGAAAAGATTTTTTAGAGAACCGATATCATTAAAATTTAGCATGAAGAACACATATGGCAAAATAAGTAATCCTACCTATTTTTAGATTTCTACTTTGAAAATTGTTCAAAATAATAAACTAGTAAAAAAAAAAAAAACTAGTAAAATGGCAAAACTAGTAAAATGCGCGAAAAAAAATTAGAATTGTGTTCTTACAAATGACTGTAACTTCTCTCCTAATTATAGTAGAAAGAAAACTCAATTAATATTGTAAAGCTAAAAAAATTGCCTTTTTATTCATGTATAACATGACCTTCTTACGAAAGATTAAAATTTTAGGGTTATTAATAGTAACAAGGTAATATTACGAAGAATGGTTTACCCCTATTTATAGTATTTTCAGAAAAATCCTGAAACATGTCAACTTTAGTTTAGGTTTTTTTTCAAATTTTTCAATCGTTATTTGAATTTTTGAAATTAAAATTTAAAAGAATATATATATAGAATATATTGTGCCCTCCAATTTCCAATTACTTAATATTTAGGGGTAAATTTCACCCCGTTAAAGGTGTTTGTAGCCGATAAAAAAAACACCGGTTCAATATTTTTAAGTGTTCTATCGATGTGCCAAGTTTTATTCTAATCGGTGATTCACACTTGGGTAGGGTTACTTTGTAAGTAAAATACTATTGTGCCCTTATTTCAGACATTCAGAAATATGGGAATAACCTAAGACTAGTATTGAAATGTATGAATAAAATTCCATTATTGCCCTTAAAAATATTTAAAAGTTATAAATCCAATAATATTGTTTAGGTCCTGTCATCTAGTGAATAAAAACGAAATGGCGAACTTTCATTACTCTCAGAATACCATTGAATCAGAACAACGTGTGACTTTTTTCATTATTTTGCACTAAAAAGCTCATTTACGTAAATGTTTCGTTTTTACCTTCCATCTATTGATTGCTTTATTCTAATAACATGTAAACTTAATGAAACATTCATTAGGGGATTGGATTTAATAATTATACGCATAACAATTTGCGTTATTAAGAAGTCAGTTTTCAATCTGATGTGATCGAAGAAATTTAATTAGTTTATGAAAATTACTACTGCAATGTTTGAAAAGCTACCACTAATTGTATAGGAAATAGCTTTAAGAAGTAATATGGTGAAAATCTTGCTGATAATTTGCTGTCGGGGAAAAATTAAAGAGCAATAAATTGAATCGTTTATTTCGAAACCAGTCAAATGCCTTCCAATTTTAGGAAAATATTTATACGATAAAATTGAATTATTAATTTAGGACTAAAATGCTTTTTTGTGAAAGAAATATACCTAAATGTGTGTCCTTTTCAATTTAAAATATTGTAATCCTTATTGAAAATTTTTAATATTATTTTTAAAATGCATTTTCCAAATTTCAGAGCTTGGTGCTTAAATGGTTTCTGAAACAAACAGTTTCATTTATAGACTGCGACTATCCCTCTGTCCTGAACTATTTCTTCTGTTAAAACCAGTATTAAAATAATTATATTTATACTTTACTTTCCATGACAAAATAAAGTTCATAAAAGAATTTTGAATCAAAGGCTAAATTGATGTGCCTTTAAACTGTCTTACATCCGTTTTTCGGGCTACATCCAAATAAAAATGAAAGTGAAACCACATCCACGTTTTCCACACTTTCTCACAAGTTTCTGGAATGTTTCCAAGAAATACAGGTAACTCCGATTGAGGATGGATTTTTGTGACGGTCCTTTTTAAATCGCGTTAATATGATTGTAGTGCATTGCTTTTGAACGTAACTATAATTCATTTCTATTTTTCGATTCGTGTCGACAATCAACACCAAATAGCCGTTACCTTCCGAAATTATAACAGAGGTGGCGTTTTATTTGGGTTAACTGAGAGTTTTCACTTTAATCATCTAAACGACTGAAGAAAAGACAATAAGCATTTGTTATCCATGTATATAGTAAATTTATGTCAATATAAATATTACATGACTTATTTTTATACCTTCATGAACTTGAACCAATTACCAATACTATTTTGTTAAATTGTTAACAAAGAAAAAGCAGTTTTTTCGGGTGACAACCTCAAGCGAAGATGTGTCATAAATTTTCAATTATACCTGAATTGGAGTATTTCGGAGATCATTCCAGCAATACTTGAGTTTCTTTGACTATTTCGAAGGGTACGTCAAAACAGTAAATGGATTTCTAATAGAGTGAAACATTGTATCAAGAACCAAAATGAGACAGTAAGAGTTAAAGTTTTCACCTGTGGGTACAGCATGGTCCTACCTGAGTTTCCTTTCAATCGGAGAATTAAAAAACAAAGTGACTAATTTCTCTTTCAACATTCCAATTGCTGTAAATTTCGTCCCAGTGCCAAAATCAATTTATTTCCAACAAATGACACTTGGTGCCCCTTCTTTGTCACCCAACGTAGATCAGAGCCATCTCTTACATTTTGCCGCCTATGGATTGCTAGTTAAGTATTCGTTACCTTCGTTTTTTTAAAAATTTTTAATGGAAATTATCCAGATTAAAGCTTCGTTTTGTTTTATAATTGTTGTATTCTCCAATAGTGGTTTTAGATTTCAATTCAGATCTCTATTTTTTGTGTGTTTTTTATATTAAACATTATATATATATATATATATATATAAAATCCTTATTAACATTATAAATGCGAAAGTGAGTTTGTTTATTTGTTTGTAATGTGTTCACGCCTTAACTACTCTACCTTGCATCATGAAAATTTTTAGACACGTTGTCAGGGGTGCAGAATGGAACATAGGGTACCTTTCATCTGGAAGAAAAAAGTAATCCAAGACTTTTACTCCAATTTTAAAGAAAAAGAAAATCTTAAATTTGCGAGTATCTCATCCAAAAAACATCATATTTATTCTATTTTTGAATATTTTTAAAGCCCTTAAAAAGCTACACAATGCACTTTACGCAGAGTTCGAGAGATGATTAGAACACCCCCTAATTCTTCATTTTGAGTTGATTTCATTTTCCAGAACGAAGCTTATCTTCATTTTTAAAGTATAGTCTGCAGTTTCTAGGCACGGAATTGAAATTAAATAAAGTTGAATTTCTCATTCGTAGCAAACGATATTTTCGTGAAGAAGAGTAATAAATAACAAGCTTGAAGAATATAAAAAAGAACGAGCTGATGTGTGCATCACATGACTTCCCTTTACTCCAATTTAATGCCATTTCTCCATTACTGGCAATTTTAATGTGATTCAATAGTTTACTCTCTAAATACCACCAAAAGTGGCCAAATTGAAACAAATTTTTAAAAAAAATCTCAAAATTTGTCGCCAAGTTGGCGACAAAACTTGGCGACCAAAACACTGGTGATATATCACCAAGTGTCCGACAAATTTTAACACAACTTGAGTTTACATCGAAATTAACAATGATTTCCAACCAAAAAGGGGCAAAAGATCCCTTTATAAACACTCGAATGCAACCAAAAGGGGAGGTGCATAACTAGATCCCACTAGGAGTCTGCGTACCAAATTTCAACTTTCTAGGACTTACCGTTCTTGAGTTATGCGAGATACATACACACATACGCACATACATACGTACATACAGACGCCACGAGAAAACTCGTTGTAATTAACTCGGGAATCGTCAAAATGGATATTTCGCGTGTCTATACGTTCTTAGGCACTTATCCACGTGTGGTCGAGTCAAAAAAAAAAACCCTCAATAATTATTCGGGGATGAGTAAAATGGAAATTAAAGTCGATTTTTGAGTGAATTTTATTTTCGCGAATATAATACTTCCTTTTATATAAAAGGAAGTAAAAAAAGGCGAAAATTATCTCATAATAAAAAATACCGTTTGTTTCATAATCATAGTTATTTGGGTTAAAATCAGTAAAAACTTTTTTCCTTTCTTAAAAAAGAATAATGGGCTCAATTTTATGGATCACAATAGATTGGAAAAAACGCTGATACGAGTCCGTTGATGTACGTTAGTTTTAGAATTACTTTTAGTCTAAGTTTTTAAATATTTTTCTGAAATTTTCGGAACTTAATTCATTGATGCATGCTGCTATCAACGTGGAAGAATCGCGCCTGATGCTGGTTAATACATAATGACGACTGAAGTTTACTGCTTTTAAAAAAAAGCCAAAGAGGTATAAATTTGAATTTTGAGTCATAAAATCGAACGTTTCTACACATTGATGGGAAATTTTACGTGCCTAATTGCTGGGCATGCGTCATTTGACACAGCCTTTGTTTTTGAGGTAGACCGTGCAATGCCGGGCATTGCAGCTAGAATATATATATATATATAAACTGTAAAGTTTAGCCTTCTACACTTTGTACCGTGTGATAATGAAGCTTACTTGCGTTTCTTACGTCATTCTCAAATGCATTTCAGCTATGAGATAAGTTTTGCACAAAATTAGCCATCAACAAGTTGTCAAGTGTCGGTACTGCTCACATCGGTAAATTGTTCAAATGTTATATTATCCTAGGATCCGCATTTAAGTCCCGGAATTTTGCGAAATGTAAAATGTTTCTTTCCTTCTGAAATTGTTGGCATGCTTTACATGACTGTCATAACATTTTCCTCTCTATAGTTAAGGAAGAAAAGTTTACAAATGTTGATCTTAGCAGAACAAGATTGAAGCTCGCCAAAGTTTCTTCTCAATGGAGAGCGACCAAAAATAGTTTCTTGCTGCGTTGCTATTCTAGGCTTTTACCGCTTTTTTGAAAAAGTGGGCCTCCTCCTCCACCGAATGGAATTATTACCACGCTTATGACAAATAAATTTTACAGAGAAATTTATTGGCTGAGAACAACTCGAGCAAAATCGCTTTTGTATTACAGTTAGCAGGAAATATAGAAAGCTTGTTTTCTACTAAAAGAACATTTTAAACTAAACGGTTATTTTCGCCAAACGGAGATAGCAGAAAGTAAGCGATTATGTATTACATTTAACAGAAAATGTAGAAAGCATGTTGTCTACTTTTAGAAACGTTTTAAAACGATTATTTCCGTCAGGACAGACAAACCAGAAATATAGGCGATTCCTTTTTTTTTTTTAGTTTGGCATAAAACTCTTAATTGCCAACTATTAATAACTCAATTGTGTTTCTGTTTATTTCCGCCAAAATCGTTTCGAACTAAATTATTTTGCTTTTGAGATATTAATTAACAATCAACTTCTTGGTAGAATTGATAGTTCAGTTGATTATTTATTTTAGTATGTAAAACGTTTTCAAGATTATTCTAAACTGACATAAGTTTTCGACATTTTTGTTGTGCCTGTGTCTCTTATGTGTCGTAGTTCTGAGACCCATTTAAAAAACGAAAGTGTTTGAAAAACTCAGTGAAATATTATGGAAAAACAAAGAAAAGCAATAGGAGTGGAGGTGTTTTGAGGAAGAAATTTTTTTTTACCACTCCTGAGCCTATGGGGATGGAATATCAGGGTGGAATGCTATAAGTAAAGTTACTACAATTAATTTTTTTTATACTGGTTCGAAAAATATTCAACAAATTAATGTTTTCACAAAATTTTAGTATAATGGGAGAATTTGATTTACAAGTTAAGAAACTACCATTTCTGTATTTTATTTAATTATAAGCATTTATGTCTTCTTTCAAACAAAAATTTTCATCAAAATTGAAACATTTTTTTTTCAATTCCTACTATTAGTTCAAACTTTCCCAATAAATATTTATTTATCTTGTTCAAATTTTCAATAGTTAATAAAATACTTTTTATTCATCCACTGAAGTTCAAATACATTTTCTAAAACTTTTAGTGGATGACATTTGATGGTAATACCGTTTTTTCAAATATTGATTCATTAACTAAATTTAACTGATTTATGTAGGAATAAATTCAAGTAGAAAATCAAATTGTTGTAAATTAAAGATTATTTACGGTGGGATTTGACTTATTTTTTTTTCTATGTTATTTGTTAAAATTTGCAGTTACGTAGTTGTTGTACTCAGCATATGCTATGCATTTTATTATGGTTTTAGTGCTGTTCATGGAAAGTTTTGCTTTCTAATGTGAACAAATATCAAACTTTTGTTCAGTACACCCAAACCTGATTTATGCAGTGGATAGGGACCGCATTAAAAAAATCCATAAAAAAATTATTTGAAACTTCACGAGTAGCTATAAAAGTGGTTTTCGCAACACAGTTTTAAAATATTTTTTTTTATGCGGTGAATAGGAATCGCATAAAAAAAGTCTCACGAAGAAAATAACCCAAAAAACTTACGAAATAACTAGAAATTGCTTCTTTATACGAAATCCAAATAAACCAAGTGAAGATAATTTTGCCGAATAGTCGGACAAAATTTCCCGAAAAAGGAAATTTCTGGGAGGTCACAGTGACTTCTATCGTGGTGCCCTTGTCGTCACTTGAAGATACTAACTCGCCACTCGTTTTATAAACAATTGAGTCAATGTTGCGCGATAATTTTTTTTTTCGTTTGAGATATAATTTTACTAACCAAAAAAAAAAAAAAAAATCTTGTCTACACCCTGGTTTTAAATAGTTAATTCTACTAATTTTGGGTTGACAAAAACGAATATTTAAATGAATTTATTTTGTTAGCTCTTGTTTTCAAGATGCACAAAAGCCCATAGGAGAGAGATTCACAACAACCACCTATTGATTTCAAAGTAAATTTAAAAAGAAAGAAAAATCCTGTGCCATGCATGTAATTAAATTGGTCCTGTTTCATAGAACAATGGTTATTCTTCAGAAAGCAGCAGTTGCTTTCTGCCTACCTCTTTAAACGCTTCATTTTCAATTGCTTCTTGTACCTCAAAAGAGAAGCATCCCTTGTAATAGTCCAGCAATATTTCAGAACATTAACTCATTTTAATGACCCTGATGTCTGTGTTCCATTGCAAAGATATCTTGGTAAAACCTTTCTTCATGCTCATCGTTCACAGCTCCACTGTTTCTAGATAAAATATCCAGGGGTATCCACCTCCCCTAAGTGCAAGAGCTCACCATTCCTCAATATCGCGGAAAACCCCCCAAATGAGAAAAATACCCCTCAAAACACCCCCTTAAAAATTTTAACGGCACATTCCTGCTCGATTACCCCCCCCCCCCCCCCCAGATGGGAACCCCTGAAATATCTTGGAGGAACTGGAGGAAATGAAGTTTCGGAGACGTATACTGCATCAATGGTAATAAAACTTTTGTAGAGTTTTTTCACCAACTGTTGGTAGTTTTTGTCTTCTCTGCTGCCTATAAATACTTGTATCACACCCTTAAAGGCTTCTAAGAATTTATTCTTTTCTCTCACATTTTTTTTATTTTCTTTTAAATCGAAAACGGTGATAGTGGGTATTTGAAAGGTTGTTAAAAATTTTCTCCTTAACCTTTGGTTCAATATATTTTGGGAATTTCAACCTAAGCCACCTTTGTTCATAGTTTTCACGAAGTTCTTCATTATTCCTAGCAGAATGAGCATATGAGGAAGCATAAATGGATGAATCTAGTAGAACTAGCTGCTCATTTTTGGCATTTTCTATCTCAACCTGGGGCCAAAGTTTAAAAGACAATCAGTCCCATGGGAGGTGCTTCTATCTGCCGGGAAAAATAGCATTAATGAGATTTTCATAGCCCAATTGGCTCTGCATCACAAAAAATCACGCGAGACAAAATGATGTGGAAATAACTAATTTTGAGCGTGATGCATTTTTGGTGTTGCGTAGTTTTAGCATCTGGAAATCATCATTTTGTCTTTGAAGGTGGGTACCAAGGAATACGCCTACATTTGTCACTTGTTTGCGCCTCGATTTTTTTTCTTTTTTAAAAAACTGATCTAGATTTAAAACTAATTTTTACAACATTTACATGAAAAATTTCGGAATGGGAGTGGTTGAATTTCGGAAGGAGATATAATTTGTTTTCAGGCTTTCGGAGAGTGATTGATCCCCAAAGCCTGCCCAATAGACATTCCACTGATGCAAAGTTTTAGCATACTTCAACATTAAGATTCACATCGTAGAAAGGAAAAGATTTAATAATGCCCCCATCCCCCCTTCTTCAAGCTAACTTGTCAATGATTTAGATAATTCAAGTATATTAAATGATTAGTTAATAATACTTTTCTAGACGTTCCAAATTGAAAGTATAAAAATAAATCAGTAGACCACGATACTCGAGATTTTGTTATAACAGTATGAAAAAATTGCAATTTCCACTCGGACCCGTGTACATTTCGTTAATAAGAATTTACGAGCTTTGCTGATCTTTACGCATGCACTTTGAAACTTTACACAAGCCGCCGTGAAAGTTTCCTCCAACAACTAGAGCTTTCTTAAAGCAGGCAAGACTTACTCCAGAAGTTGCGTAACGTTACGCCCATTAACAATGATAACATTACAAATTATTTTACAATGTGCATGGCTTAGCTCCGATTATTACTGAGTTGGAAAATTGGTTCAATTTTTCTCTTTCACTAAGCATATTGGAAGGAGGACATTTTTGAAGAAACTATATTAGAAATTCCAGTCTGATGACCCCTAACCACAGATTGGGGTGCTGTTTGTGATATTTTTACTTGCAGTTTCTGCTTGCGTAAGTCACGTGACTATTTAAGTCGAAAATAGGTTTTCCGTATTACTGATTCTTTTTCTGTCGTTAAACGACTTGGAGTGAGGGAATAATGGGTATTACTACTGGTTTCTATTTCACCTATTAATACTAAGAGAAGAAGTCAATATTTAGAAACGAAGTATGACTATTTTGGGTTGTCCCCAGTGAGTTTACACTACCCTTCAGTTTTTTTTTTAATATTTCAAAAGAATTGTTGTAAAACGATGATTTTCACGAACTATGATTAGATACATAGAATACGAAATGTAGTCAACTACGATAACTCGAGTCCTTACAACTGGAATATTCCTTTCTCTCGAAGTTTTCGTTGGGCCCCAAACTCTTCAGAAGACTGTGGGGTACCTCAGAACAATTAATAACAGTTTAAATGATAACATTTACGCATAGAAAAAGAGTAACCCGGAAAACTCTGAACTCGACGATTCACGTGTGTTGGATACCATTCGATTTTGCATACGTTTAAATGATTGCATAGTGTTTTGTCAGACTGTCCATGTGAATATAATAATACAACTATTAAATTATTTCTTCATTCATTTTATAATAAGTTAATAAACAGTGGAATGCGATGCACAGAATATTTTGAAGTTTCACCTTTTAAAAGTTATGATGGTTGTGATATGATGCTAAAGGTTTTACCACCACCATCAAATAAAATTTGCGGTTTAAGGAAGCTTATTTTTTAACTCAATCCAAAGGCGCATTGTTATTAAATTTAATTTACAATGATAAAACATTTATAATACATATTTCGTTTAAATAACTTATTAAGTAATTATCCGATTAACACTAAAGATGAAGAAAATTTATCTAATGTGTTTTTTGGTTCAAAACGCTGTTCCAATTTTCAGCAACTAAACAAAGGAAAAACATTTATATTGGTCATAAATTTAACTTTCTTATAACTGCATTCTGTGACTTTCTCAATATAACAGCTTTCATTTTCGCAGCAGTTTTTATTTAGAATTGGATCGCCCCCCCCCCCCCCCAAAAAAAAAGAACGAAAAAACTCGTACTATAAGTAATATTTATAAAACAGATCAATAACTGCCTGGGGTTGTTCAAATTAACCTCTGCTATTGTTTTATACAATAGCAGGTAGTTTTAATTTTACGGTAGTTTTTCGTTCGGACCTTAAAAAAATAAACATTACACAGAAACATGTTTACACTCATTGTTTACTTTTGGAAATGTATACTTCTCATCTTTTTCAAAGATATCTCAGAATTTAACCGAATATTCTTTGTGTATTTGGTATCGCTATACATGTTTAAGATGTTCATTTTCATGTTTAAATTTTTTGTTTAAAAGAGTACATAATCGGAAAATTTTCTGATAGGTTTTTTTTAATCAAATCACTTAGACATCGTGAGAACTGTATTACAATGAAACGCAGCGGTACGTTTGAAGATGAAAAGAAAAAGGGGTGGGGGTGGGGGGATCAATAACGAATTTCAATTCATCTTAGTACAGTAAGCTCCCGATTATCCGCAGAATAGAGTGGCATGTACGGTAACCGCGGATTATCCGAATATTAGGTAAAAACGATACTACTGTGTACAATAGCTAAAAATATGAATAACACTCGCACATGCATTTAAATTATAGCTAAAAGCATTGCTACCTTGCTCCTACAACATTGAATGCAAAAATAATACATATATAAAAGCTGAAAACGAACAAAAAACCAATTATAAGTTTAAAAAACATTTAATGACTGTTAAGAAGTTAATAAATAAAATGAAATAAATTGCGAAAAGATCCGCGGATAATCTGAACCGCGGATAATCCGACCGCTGACAATCGGAAGTTCACTGTGCTCGTCGAATTCAAAAGTGACACTTGTGAAATTTTATTTTACGTTTAGAGCGAGCGACAATGATATTGTTTTACGACATTACAGTCATTATAAAAAACAAGCATTTAAAAAGCGATTTCGGTAAATCATGTTGTTTTATTTGACATGTGAAGAAAAAAAAAAAGAGAGCTGAAGCTTCATAAAATGTTCTACAAGGTGCATGGGCAATTTGCCATCAACAACCACACGTGCCAGAACAGGTTTGAAAAACTTCATTTCTCAGATTTTCTACAAGAAGATGCAAGATGATCTGAATTGCTGCGGAATGTTCACGGCGAACAAGGAGATGTCCTTTAATCGATAAATAATCCACCAGTACAACGCCGGAAATTCCTAACTCCCCTACGATAGAATGCTAGTATATTCACGATTTGGGATGTAGTCAAACTTTTGACAACTACTTGAGAGGTTTTCTGAAATCTGAGAAATTAAAGTTCAGTAAAGTAATTAAACAGTGGATAGAATTTTGGACAACTTTAACGAGGCAATATAATTAAACATTTCAAAGCATTTGCGCGTTTTGATGCGTTGGGTTATAGTAAAAATTTCGATATAGTAAGAACATTTTAGAGACAGATTATGTTATTTTCCTAAGAAGAGACTTTATTAGTTGAATTTGCACAACCTCAAACTACTTACCGTTAGTTATACATATTTCCGGTTTTCTCTTTAAGTAAAACTTTTTACGTTTCTTTAGGATTAGTTTCCTAGGTTTTAGATCTACTTAGGCTTCCTGGCTTCTCGCAGAAATGGAATAAAATATTAACTAATTATTTTGTCTGCAACTTATTATTTATCCTCTTGGCTTCCTTATAACATCGCTTACAGTTCTTTAACGATGTAATATATTTGAAAATTTCAAAGCATTTGCTGGTTTTGATGCGTTGGATTGGAGTAAAAATTTCAATATAGTAAGACCATTTTAGAGACAGATAATGTTGTTTTCCTAAGAAAGGACTTTATTAGTTGAATTTGCACTTTCTCAAACCACTTAGTTATACATATTTTCTTATAAAATTCACTTTGAAAAAGTAATGCATTATTGTATGTTTATATAATGACAATACATGCGAATTTTTAAAAGTTTTTCTCAGCTTAATTAATGGTGTGATGAAATATTGCATTGAATTTTACCGAAGCTCTTACGCAAGGCCATTCATTTCTGTTTTTTCTTGAATCTTCTTCTATACGTATGTCCTTTCCATTTTCTGATATGCATAAGGAAAGATGTTTTTCTGTTACCACCATCTAACTCATTTGCCACTCATTAGTTCGTAATCTTAGCTTGAATGCTTGTATTTTTAGCTACAGGATTACATTTTTATCCGTGCTAAACGCTTAAAAAATTTTAGAAAAAATTACAATTGAAGACTGAAATTAAAAAACGCATTCAGTGCAAAAAAAAAAATCGTCAAAATGAAGTAATTGCCAAGCATTTCACTGAGGTAAACGATTTATGTGTCTATCCCTCCTAAAAGTAGTTAAAATAACGTTGTTAGGGTCCGCCAGTGGAGCAAGTGTTAGCGCCCGAGCGATTGATAACGCAGTAAGTGCCATTGAAGGTTATTTACAGGGTGTCCAGCAAAGGACTCCCTGGTTTCAAAATTAAATATCTCAAAAACAATGGACGATAGTGGAATAAAATAAACAGTATGTTTATTGTGAAACCCATAAAATCATATACAGGAACTTTTAAATTAGTTTTGAAAATTGCCAACAAGTGGCGCTTCGCACTGTAATTGCAATAGAAGTCTCCATAAATAGTGCTGCAAAAAGGTTAGTTGTTTCATTAGCAGTTTAGCCTCTCAGATATGCTTACATATACACTAGAAATTATCGTCCAACCTCTTCGCAGCACTATTTATGGAGACTTATATTTCAATTTCAGCGTGCAGCGCCACCTGTTGGCAAGTTTTCAAACTAATTTCCAAGTTCCTGTATATGATTTTTATGGGTTTCACAATAAACATACCGTTTATTTTATTCCAATATCGTCCTTTGTTTTCGAGATATTTAATTTTTAAACCAGGGATTCCTTTGTAGGACACCCTGTATCTTGGTTGGTCCAAGTCCATAATGTAAAAAGATGGAAAACGCAGTAAGAGCCACAATCCTCCTGGAATCTTATTTTCGATGCCCTGTAAAACTTTTTATTTGGCACTTAACTGCGTTTTCCATTTTTAGGCTTCAATTTACATTATTTTCAATTTTTCTGAAACTGGGCAAAGTTCAATGCTATGGAAGTGGTTTACATTCTTTTGATTATGTTAATTTTCTTTTTTCTTTTTAATTTCGATAACTCATTGTTTTCTTCTGATGATTTCATCATAGCATTAATTTAGTTTGCACATAAATGTGCTCTTTTATTGCACTAACTCACATTCTATTGTTCTCCTAATCTTGTTATTATTCTAAAACCATTTCGTTTAAACTTTTAATTCCGTGCCCGTTTTTTTGCCTGTCTGTATAAATTAAAAATGAATTTTCCTCAAATAATTTACTAAACGTTTATTTCATTTTAAGGTTTTATCTTTAACTAAGATTCTTTACGTGTTTTTCGGGTTAGTTTCCCAGTTTTAGATCTACCTAGGCTCATTGGCTTCTCGCAGAAATGAAATAAAATATAACTAATTATTTTTTCTGAAACTTATTATTCATCTTTATGGTTTCCTTAAAACATCGCTTACAATAACCCTGTAACTTTATAGTACCTGTTACTTTGTCGTGACAGGCTGTGCTATCAGAGGTTTTAAAAAATGTGGTATCCTTTGAACTAAACTTTGTTGTTCTACATTAATATTAATAATAGCCTTTTTTTTCCACGACAGAAAAATGAGTACTACTATGTTTTGTTGCAGTGTGCGCCTTAGTGAGCGAGGGTGCGCTGGCTCTTTTTGGTCCCCCTTCATCAGCATCGAGCGCGTTAGTTCGTTCCACATCGTCCACCCTTCACTTGCCCCACTTGGAGTGGCATCCGCCCACACGGGAAGGACCCCGCTCTCCCTTCACAGTCTCCTTGTTCCCTCGAAGTCTGGGACTTGCCCTCTACCAGCTGGTCAGGTCTAAGAACTGGAGGGCATTCACCATCATCTATGAAGACCCTGAAGGTAAGAAAGGAAGAATCAGTTGATATTTGCACAGAACATGCTTTAGTTTCTCTAAACTGATGAAAATTCAGATTTGTGGTGTGGACCCAATTCTGGTTCCCTGTTGCTGTTTCTGAGCTTTGATTATATTTGAATTTTTAATACACTTGGAAAACAAGAGAGAGTTATTCTAGATTATGAATGCTTGAATAAGTGCTGCATCTGGTGCGTCGTGTCGGTGAAATGCCGTATTTATTATCAGTGGTGCAGCATTGATCAAAGGCACATTCGAACCCACTCTCATTATTCCAGTGTGTGTGTGGGGGGGGGGGGGGGAATGGAAATTTATCCACTGAATTTGAGAAATGTAAATGTATTACAGTTATGAGTAAGTATGTGTTTTGGCATAACATACCGTCGATAAAAAGACGAATGGGCGTATCTCACTTTTAAGCAGAAAACCGATTTAAAGATTTCCAGTTTACTATATCGCTTGAGAATCGCCACCAGTGTGAGGGACTGTACCTTTTTAACTATTTATTGTAGAGATTCGATCATTGGTCACATTTTAAAAACGATTTTGGACATTTCTGTGGTGGTCATAGCTCATTTTGTTTTTGACATACGCCCATTCGTCCTTTTAGCGACGATATACATGTGTGCTGAGTATGTATGCATGCATTACACCTCAACTCCTTCTATAATTTTGCTTGTACCCCCCTCCACACTCCCGCAAAATTCTAAATGGCTCTGACTATGGAGTGATGCAAGCAAAAAAATAATTTAAGGCGGGCGGCTCCGTCCGCTGTTTGATTCTCTTGCCAGCCCCAGTTCCCCGCCTGTGGCAAGTTGTTGTACACCACTGAAAGCGGTGTACTTCAAGGCTTCATCTTCTACTCGCCGTCTTGGGCGACTGTAGTTTGGTAAACAAAGCTGACAATTTCTCGCTACATTAGGCGATCAAATTATCTACGTGTCGAAAAATAATTTGGTGCTAACCTGGGAGACAATAATTTGAATGGTATGGTTTTCAATTAATATCTTTAGCAGGTAAAAGTTTAGAGGGATGGGGCAAGGCGGAATGACTTTCTGTGGAAGTCCTGTGTCTAACAATACCTTTGTCGATCTGTGAGACATTGTAAGTCCTTTCCTCTACCAAAAAAGGGAAGACATCGCATCGCTTGAATATATTGGGTAATGTGTTTATCCTGTTAAAGATAAGATATGTATGAGACGTTAAGGAGACATAATTTATTGAAAGTATTACAATTCGCTGAAAAATATTCGACAAGACTAAAAATATTGTACCTAAGCAACTGATCAAGAATTTCGGTTAAGTGTGATGACACGGAGCCGTAAAACCATAGAAATTAAATGCTAAATTCTTTAATAGGAGATGCACTCTTCTAAGTATTCCTGAATGGGAAACGTTTTTACTCTAATAACTTTTAATTAAGCTTGTCTGATTTTTTCCATACTGCTTTTTCTTTTGTAAAAAATAACTATGCATAGTGATCTGATGCTTTCTTCAACAGTTATTGCCATAAAAACTTTCCTGCTTTAAATGTTTAAACTTTTACGATATTTCAAATCTTAATTTTGGTTTGTTCAATATTTATTTTTTCGCAGAACTTATAAAACTTCAGGATCTGATGAAACTTCGAAATCTCAGCAATGTAAAAATTTCACTCCAGCAGTACACATTCGACTTTCAGTACAACAAAATCCTCAAAGACATTCGAAAGAAAGGTGAGACGAACATAGTCCTGGAAGTACCAACTTCACGAATTAAAGATGTACTCACTGAGGTATAATTTAATACATAAACGTCGCAAAACAAACACAAGTTTGCATTTAGTCATTAAGCATATTATTCATTTCTTTCACTTTTTAGGCACAGAAGGCTGGCATGCTCACAGAATATCATAATTATCTCATCACATCCCTGGTAAGTGTTTTTTTAATTTTTAAATGTTAATTATCATTAAAAAACGCATTCATGTTTGAATCATAGCTTCCATTAACATTATAAATTCAATCATTTATTAAATTTATTAGTTATCATTGCCCTCACAAAAATATTTTCAAAAATGCACTTATAGCAAGATACCGAAAATAATTGTAAAATCTTAGGAACCAGGATTAAATTTAGGCGCCAGATGAATTATTTCTCTAAGTACTTTTGGAAAATTCAGTGCACCATGCTTCTGAAACATTCTTGTGAAAGAGCTAATCGCCAAGGTATTCTTTCAGTCGCCCGGGTATTTATCGGACTTAGGTAATGCCTATAGGGGAAGCTGCTGCACCCACGGACAAAATTAACTTTTAAATTTTTGCTGGTCTTTGGAAATGGATAATCGATGGTAAAAAATTTCTGGCAGAATCTACAACTTATCATCTAATTTTGGCAATTTTTTTCAGGTGAAAATCTCAAAGTTTTCAGCCCCCAAAAAAAATTTCGTAAAAACCATCTTTTTTATCCGTGGGTACAACAACCCGTTCACACCGCGAACAGGTGCCTTTGCACCCATTAACATATAAAAAATATATATAAATAGGTCTGAGGAACTCAATTATACTCAATACATTTTCATAAGCCATTTTATATTGAAATACTTCAAACATGTATTGAAAATAACATCAAATAAAATATCCAATAGAAATTAAACTTTGAAAATTAATCGAAGGTTTTTTTCCCTTTTTTTTAATTTTCCTTAATCTTTAACATCAGTGAACTCTTTAAAAAAGTTATCAGTTTTAAGAGAGTTAATGATGTTATGAATAATTAATATGTTTTTAAACAAAAAAAATAACTAGATTCATGATAGTATGACTCTCTATGTACCTACATAATAACTTCAATTTATAGGCAAATTGAAACTTTTAATCAAAATTAACCCATTACAAACAACTCAGTTTAGATTAAACCAACAAAAATCTAGAAAAGTCGGCTTCAATGAAAACAGGTGGGCCTGACGGTCAGTAGTTCTTACTACAGGTGGGGGTTACTTCAACGCTATATCTTCAAGCCCTACTTCTAATTCATTATCATTGTTGAAAGCAAATTTCGGACGTTGATGACATGGCTCCATTTTGAGGTACGTCGCATTGTAAGAAGACTCAGGTGTGACCCAAGGACACTAAAAATTGCTGTCCGTGGGTACACATGATTGTGTGTCCTTGAGTACAAAGGTACGCCATTTTGGTTTTGCAAGGCAGTCACATCAACAAGACCACAGTTTTAAAACATTAAAAATCAGAAGCGAAACCTTCAAAATATAGGGAATCATGACACCTACAACAAAAGTGAATAATACAATCCACGACCGACGAAACAAAAAAAAGAAATTGCTCATATTTTTTTTACTTAGATCCTACTAAAAACGAAAAAATGTGACAGAATCTGAAATGTTCGCTTGATGGCGTTGAAACTTTCTGGGGTATTGGACAGAGCTGTGACACACATGTTGAACCCCAATTAGGGTCTTTCTCGATGATACCTGGAATTTCCCTACCAACGTCCGTAGGTACAACCGTCCGTGGGTACAGCAGCTTCCGTTTCAATTTGAAGTGATAGTGCTTAATTTGGCTAGAAGATGAAGGCGTGTGGAAGTTTTCAATCACCTGTTGAATCAGAAAGTAAAAAGTCTCACTCAATTACGATTGTATTGAGAGTTGGAAAGTTGGGATTAATAAATTGCTGAAGTCAAAACGTTTTACTGTATGATACAGGGCAATGTTTTAGTTTTGGCCACCATACCTTTTTTTTTTTTTTTTTTTTGTAAAACCAGGAATTTATACTTTAACATTTACATAGAACCATAGTTTATGCAAAGAGATGAAACCATTTGCAGGGAAAAAAAGAAATTGTACTAAGCAGCAATAATATTTATCTCAGTACGCATTACATTGACCGGCATTTGTAATACAATGAAGACCTCTGATTTAAATCAAGTTTGTTCTAAACAGTTTTGATTCAATAAAAGCAAAAATTAATCTATTTTTTTAATTGCTAGCATACACTTTAAGGAAAGTCAATTGTAGATGAAATATAGTTAGTCGTATCCTTTCGTTCAAAATATTAATTCCTGGATTATTGGGGAGGAGGGGGGAGCATGAAATTTGAAATTTTTTGTTCCTTGAAAAAATAAACTGTTGCTGACTACTTAGAAGAGGCAATAATTAATTTAAACAACTTTTTTCAATGTCATTAAAAAATCTTGTCCTCAAAATTCGGATCTCGTTGCACCAATGATAAACACTCATTCCAATGTAATTCATATGATCTCTCACTTTTATGCCATGTACTAAAAAGTGTGAGTTGATTATGAAATGTAATATAGTGATGTTTATGTCATTCATACATTTTCGCAATGACGACATGGTAAACGCATGGATTGTACTGGATTTAAAGTGTTTTTTGTAGCAGTTTTCTACCTGATTGAGAGGAATTTGTTCCAAATCGCTCTGTGGCGTAATAGTACGGACAAAGGTTTATTGAATCATAACAATAAGTAAATAATTAAATAAATAAAAAGACTTTTTGAAATTCATCGATTGAGCTGGTTTTCATGTTAAACGCCTGCATTACATGCTGAAATTAACATCATACTCTTAAGCATTTTAAGAGCATTGACGGTCCTTTTTGATTAGTTCTACGGTTTAAAATGCTCAGCCAAAACGATTTCTGTAAATTACACATGCAGGCATTGCTCTCAAAATGAATGCATATATGTAATTTATTTTCACTGCTACAGAAATTAAGTCATTTTACATTGCTCTTATTTAATTCTAATGACACAGGATAGATGGATGTACTATGTCCTTTGCATAAGTTTTTCCTTTTTTTATTTCAACCACCAAACTTCAGTTCATTCAATCAGATGTGACGGGCTTTTGCACTGAACTCTTCTAGCATATAGAAATATTTATGCGTAAAAGTATTTGTGTTTTTATATTTCTTCATATAGATCTGAATGTTTCTTTCGTTCTATATTTTAGGACTTCCACACCTTAGACCTTTCATCTTTCCAGCACAGTCGGTCAAACATCTCTGCGTTTCGAATTGTTTCACCCGAAGGACAATACTACGGGCGGGATTCTCACACGCGGCTTTTCGGACGCAAAGAACATTCACTTAGAAAAGTGACTCCACTTACGGTAAGTATATGCGTTTGATAAACTTATAAAATAGGGTTAGGTAGGCGAAGTTTGAATAGAATCCTGTTTTCTAAAGAAAAGACCATGCAATTAATTTTAATGAAACTTTTGATACGTTTTAAACATTTTAGATTTGATTAATTTCTGGTCGTAACACATTCAATTCTTAAGCAAGTTTCGCTATTCTTCGCAGATATCAAATGCATGTATAAAACCTACATAAGTACCGCCTATTAGGAAGTGCCCAGGGCCTGATCAAGTCATAGTTCGCCCCTGGGTCTAGAGTTCATAAGAACTCTCCTCTCCCTCATTCGTGGTATGAATAAAACTATGGGTACTCCATTCTTTAAAATTTAAATGCAAAATTCACTTATATGTACAATCTACAATATAATATTAATGTAATATTATATTGTAATTGTTATTTGTTATTGTAATAATATTAATGTAATATTATAAAAAAATTTGGTATGAAAATGTGCTGGATGTTTAATTTAAACCATAAATATTAGATAAATTTAAGGAAAACGAGCAAAAAACATTTTAACAAAGATTTTGTTTTTAATAATTTTATATTAGAAACCCAATAATAGCAGATTCTGTAACCTATAATGCATGTGACTTTGAAAAGAAATGGATACCCTAAACCTTGTTGGCCCCTGGGCCTGGGCCCAAGCTGCCCATACGTTAATCAGGGCTTAGAAGTTTTGCCAAATTGGGTGACTTTACCCTATAAAAATATAGAATAATTGTGATGCTGTTAAATAAAAATGAGTATTAAACGTTTTTGTCTTTTTTTTTTTTTTTTTGGCTTCATGTTACAGTACTTAAATAGAATAATTTATTCATGGTCGAAGTTATTGTAGATAAAAATAATTTGTATTAAACTGAATTTGAATTAAATTGACCCTCCCCCTTTTTTTTTTGTCAATTTTTTTTTCAAATACTAACCAAACACAATCCCAACTTTATGTCATTTATTTGCTCTTGAAATCAAAATGTGGGTTGATTAAGGAATTTGTTATAAAAGTTATGATAATGTTACCTGTATTTTTACCGTATTTGTTCACTACAAGCATGGATAGGGCAGGTTTTAAAATAAAATCGGCTTTTGACTTGATTGCGAGGGATTCGTTCCAAATCACTTTCTAGAGGAAGGCTTCTTTCACACGAGGTAACTTAGTTGAATCTACTTTCAAATGGCCGGTTATCATGATGTATAACCAGGTAGAAAAGTGAAGGAATCGCCCGGCATCCTTCACACGTCAGTCAACTCGTTTGGCACATGTGTCGCTACCATTCTCAACCTCGATGAGTGGAATCAACGTTTTAGTTGATTCATCTCATCGGGACATCATTCGCTCTACACACGTGTAAACTAGTTGAGTCAACTCGGTTCAGTTTTAACAGTAATGTGGAGCAGCTGCTAGAATAAATTCACCTTATTACTAGAGCAGTTGAGTCAACTAGTTACCACTTGTGAACGCATCGAAAGACGCCAGTCAAGTAGTTGACAAGCAACTTTTTCGGAAATTATATCAACTAACTTCTTCGTGTGTAGGTGACCTAATATAGTATCGACTAAGAAGCATCAGATTATGAAATAAAAATAATTCGTTCTCTTGAAAAATAAGTATCATTTTTTGCATTTTTTTCTGATTTACATTATGGAGCTAAAAGCGGAAAATTCTTCAACGCTTTCAATAATTGGAATAATTTTACATACTGAAATGAATGCTGTTAAAAATGACATTTTTTTTGTCACATAGAATATGCTTTTATTATTAAACGTAAGGACTCGAAGTAAGGGGAAAAGGTATTGGCAAAGTGTCAGACTATTAAAACCTGGAATTTTATTTTTCTCACTTATTTTTCGTTTTTTTTCTTTACTTTCGCTGATTATTTATAAGAGCGATTCTCTCCTACTCTTAGACGGAGACGGCATTGCTGGTTGATGCTGTCAATTTGTATTCCAGAGCACTACATGATGTGGCTCAAAAACAAACCATCAGTTCACGGAGTGTATCATGTGACAGTCCTGGAGTATGGCCCTATGGTACAAGTGTTTTGGAAGCCATGAAAAAGGTAAATTAAGGATTAAATATCGTTTCAAATAAAACAGTTGTGAAAAACTTTTTATTTAATGCATCAAATTGTCTATTTACTATTATTTGGATTAAGGGTTTCCCATTCATTTTTAGATGCAAATGAGAGGTCTGACGGGTGATGTCCAGCTCGACAAACAAGGACGTAGAACGAATTATACATTAGATTTGTTAGAATTGAAAACGAAGGGAATCGTCAAGGTACTGAGGTTGGCAGTCGATTTTCTTTTGTATGTTCAAATTATGTTAATGTTTTATGCCTCTTGGTAAAACCATTAATATAAAACATAAAAGCATATTTTGAAATAATCTTGATGCTTTGAAAGATTTAAAATGTATTGTACTTGTTGTGGAAAATAAATTTTCCCGGAGAACAGAGTTTCACGTTATAAAGTAACAGATCAAAGAACAAGGAATAGCTATCTCATCTGCTTGTAGCAGATATTAAAAGCATCACCACTCATCTCTTAACACTTTTTGGCCCTGGTAAGCAATTACGGATGGCAAATCGAAGCTGGGCCTATGGAATTGCTGAAATCTCATGAAAAGTGTTCTGCTTCAGTTCTTAAACAATATGAGGGGTATTTTCATACACCTTAGACTTGTGGGTTCCCCAAAAAATTCAGTCTAAGGTATAAATACAACAACCCTCATTGTCAACAAAAACTGCTTCAAAAAAAAAAAAAAAAAAAATGAGATGAGATTGCAGCAATTTTAGGATCACAGCTTCTATCTGCCTTCTGCGACTTAGTGGTCATAATTTTCAACATCTGATATTTGCAGACTACCGTGCAATGTCCTCTCCTTTGTCAGGGGTGCCCACCTAGGGAGGGGGTCATGGTGCAGACTGCACCATTGAAATTTTTAGGGGGGGGGTGTTTTGAGGGGTATTTTTCTCATTTTGGGGGGCTCTTGCTTTTGGAGGTGGTCTCCACAATATTGATGGGGTGGGGGGGTCGCGTCTTTGCCCTGGGCGGGGGTTAGTGAGCACCCCTGCCTTTGTTGATTTTTTTTTTTTTTTTTGTGACCTGTGTGGAACTCTGTCTTCCGGCCACTTTTATTTGCCACACCCTGAATGTACAGAATTCTGAACCGTAACACAGTATACGCATTGAATATCCTATGACCTGAGATAAATACGCAGAAGGGTGTGCTATTCCTAATATTCTTTCTCAAAATCTCTCCTGTGCAATTATATTTTTTCATGAGCGGTAAATGCTTAAATCAAATTATTTGATACAGGATAATTTAATCAATACGGATATTTAATGGAAGAAAATATATCCAAATGCAAAAATAAGTAAATATAAAAAGCGAAAACTCACAATATATGTAAATTCATGAATAATTTAAAAAATTCTTTTGTTAGTTTTACGAACTGCGTTTCCGCATAATAAAACTAAAAATAATTTGCATAAGTCTATATTTATTGATTTATTTTCAAGTGGATAAATATTTTTCAAACTAATTTAAACATCTGTATGTAATAAATTTAATCATCGATGTATTGCATCGACCATATTTTTACATATACTATGGTCATTTAGAGCAACTTGAAACCATGTAGGCTCACTTTGTACAAATTTGCATTTTTTAGTGTATTTGACTTCAAAAGAAACTTCCTAAGACCCAAATCTGCAATCTGCTGGCGAGGTTGTAACATTAATATTCTACATTTTACTTTACAAAAGAATTTGGTAACACTGTACGCAGCTCATTGTATCATCTAATCATTCTGAAGAATGAAGGTAGTGTTTGAGGTTGTCTACAAATGATGTCACTATTTTCAAACAATGTTTCTCCCCCCTTCCCTTCTTTGTCCCAAAGTTTCGATTTCACTTTACACTCTCTTCTTCCCTTGTCACACTTCACGCCGTCTTTAATAAGCGAATTGTCATTAAAAAATATTTTATGTCGCACTTTTTGTTATTCGCCCCCCCCCCCCCATTAGGGTGTCCCCTCCCCAAAAAAACGAAAGTCTCTGATTTAAGTCGCACACCCCTTTTATATTTTTCCTTTTAGGTCAAAACAATTGTAAAAAACGTTTCATGTTATTTGAACAACGGCAACCCGTGCCGACTTGCGCCTGAAGGTATGAAGCAGCACTCTGTACTAGGCCGAATAAAAAATTAAAAAAAAAATTTGAAAGTTCGAAATTTCATGTTGGTGAAATGTTGCCCCCGTAGCCCCAAATGCACAACAAAAATATTTAACCAAATTAAAAAAATATTCAGTCTTTCAACAGGAGACCACCTAAAATTTATAATTTTCTTCAAAAAATTGATTTTTTTCGATTTATCTTTTAAAAAATTACGTATACATTTAACTAAAATATCAAGTTCAAAAATTATTAGTGAACACGTTATAGTAAAAAAATAATGTACTTAAATTGAAAAATTTAACTTAAACATGAAAAAATCAATATTTTTTGCACTATGTGGGAGACTTCAAAATTGCAAGAGAGCAAAAATTTCTATTTGACGTTAATTACCGGCTTTACTGTTTATATTTTTCAGCTTGATAACTTCTTAAAATTTACTTTGCAGTTTTTAAAAAATATATAGAAAAAAAAATCTTTTTTTTTTAAGAAAATTACAAATTTTAGGCCTCCTGCTGGACACCTAACTATTTTTTTTTTAATTTGGAAAAATATTTTTTGGAATATGTGGTGCTATAGGGGCAACGTTTTAACAACATGAATTTTGGAGCATCCAAAAAAAAAAAATCGATTTGGCATAATACTAGCGGTTTCACACCTTCAGACGCAAGTCGGCACAGGCTGCTGTTGTTCAGCAGCAAATGGTAAGCGGTCAGCAGTAAAAGTTCAAATTATATGAACCTTTTTTTACAATTGTTTTGGCCTAAAAGGAAAAACATAAGAGGGTGTGCAACGTAAAAAATCGACTTTGTTTTTTTGGGGTTGACACCTTACCCCCCGTATCAAAAACTCAAAATTTTACGACCCCCTCTCCTCCAAGAGCCCTCAAAACTTAGCATAATTTGTGGACCACCCCTTTAAAAACTTCTTCCATGGTTCTTTCATGCTAATTTGAAGTTATCGGAATCTCTCGTCCTATAGTGTAACATTCTACGCAGTATAATAAATAATTGAAGTCATGTGAAGTAATGAAAAAAGGAAGGAGTTTTTGAACATTAGAAATTTCATTTTTACGTCTAAAAATTTCACAAATTTTTTAATATTAATTAAAATTAAAATAAATTATTTTTAACTTCCTTTTTCGTATGATTCAAAGTGACATAACGTTACATGATAATTTTAAATGTTTTTTATACTTATCACACAGTTCGATTTATTGTATTTCATGAAACTTCTTCCGCGAAGTTTTCATATAAATTCGCAGGTTCTTGTAAATAATTTAAAATTGTTTTGATATCTATTTCTAGAGGAGCTTTATAATTAGTGTTTTTCAATAACAATTATACTTTTTCTAATATGCTGTTTTGACTAAAATTCACACAAGTTTGATCACACAAGTTCAGTAATGTGTTACGTTATTTTTAAGCTTTGGACAATTTTGAAACATAACAAATGGATAGGTTTATTTTTAGGTTATCTACTATTAAAATGTATTGTAAATCTTTCGTTATGTTTTTTTCTTTCTTTTTTTCAGGTGGGCGAGTGGGATCAAGAAAACAATCTAGTATTTTCACGTAATTATTCACGTGACCTTTCGGAAGCAAAAGACAACCTCCAGAACATAACTTTAAGAGTTACGTCCATAGAAGTAAGTAATATTTAAGGAAGTAAAGAATGTGTAAGGTAATGTATCTTAATTGACAGCAGGATCAAAATAGTTTCTAATTATTGAAAATATGTTTCAAGAAAATAAAAATTGGAACTAATAAAAATATAAAATAAATAAATAAATTTTGTGAATTCAATATATAAAAGTAAAATAAAGTAAAAAAATACGTATTTACAAGTACATACTAATAAATCACCAACAGCATTAAGATACTGCTGCTTCACTCTTATTAGAGGGAAAACTCTAATTATTAAAGTGAAGCTGCTGTAGTATGGAGTATCGAAGATGCCATAGGTCAACTGTCAGTTTATGCTTGTAGGTCTGCCTTAGCTCTGGCTTGGAGCGGTAACTTAGAACTTATTTATTTATTTCGATGTTGATTCTGTTAGAAACACCTATGATTTGTTTTCGCCTGTTTGTTTGAGAACATGTTTCATCTGCTTAAATTAATAGAAATTAAATTAGGAATAGCTCATTTTGAAGTACTCGGAGTATGAGGTAAAAAAAAAATAGTAGGGGAATGTGGGGCGAAGTGAAATAGTGGGACAAAGTAAAATGTAACACATGTAAGCTACTTCAGACACGAAAAAGTTATCTCTGAAGATCAAAACATATGATAACACAAGCAATTTTTAAAAAATGATAGTCACATTGTAATATTTTATTGCAAGTCAAAAATTATTTTTGTAATAAAAATTAATAAAGTACCTGTTATCAACATTTTGAATATTAATTGAGACCTATTGATATTCAATATTTATTTAATTAATGTTAATCTTACATATTTTTTGAATGTTTAGTGCAATTAGTGAAGCGTATGCGGGGCTAAGTGAAATGATTCGTTTCGTTTATTTAATGTATTCATTAACTAATACATTCATTTACATTACGTCATAACCGAAACCATGCGGTGTAAACCGTGAACTGTTTCTGAACGCAGCCTAAGTGTTTGAATTGGTATATTGATCACCAGGGACCTCCATGGCTCTGTAGTAGAAGCTTCGTGTTCTAAGCCGGAAGTTGTGGGTTTGATTTCCGCCATTGCCCTGGGTGTTATATTCTTCTCTTGTGTTGTAAATCTTCCCTGTGTGTGTCTGGAAGCAAGGCGCTTTGTACGCCGTCCTCTATGTCTGTGAAGCTGTTTTACTTCTGCGCAAATCAAATTCAAAAATATTAATCAACACCACCCCAGAAGAATCTCTGGTTGCAATATGCTCTAAATAACTTTGACAGTTGGTAGTTTTTGTGTATGCTTTGCTTTTCAAAAATCAAAAATTTTGTTTCCATTTCATCATTTCAGAGCAAACCCTATACAATGCGAAAGAAAGGCGAATACCTCCGTGGAAATCAGCGATACGAAGGATTCTGCGTTGACCTCATCCATGCCATCTGCGAACGGCTCAAGTGTAAATTTGAATATCGGTTGGTTGGAGACAAGAACTACGGAAAGAAACATGAGAATGGTACGTGGGATGGTATGATAGGAGAAGTCATCAATCGGGTAAGATATTTCTTCTTTCGGATTTCATTTATTGAAAAAGATATTAGATTATAGCATCACTTTACGTCAATCATTTCCCCTTCCTTTGAATTTTAATGCAGCAAAATTTTAGTCAGTGAAGAAATAATGTATTGCAATATTTGACAACATTTCTTACTCATAAAATCTGAAAAAAAAACTGAGATTAAATATGTTATATTAGATTGAAGAAAGTAAAAGAATGTACACAGGACTAATAGCGTGTCCAAAGCGATGTTTAAACTACCCCACTTTGCAAATTTGAGAGTTTCACTTAAGTAATAACTTCTCCTGCATGAACCTAGTATAGCCAATACAAATATAGCATGTTTAATATATGACTGATTAGCTTTTAACCGTTTTACTTTATAAGAAGAAAATTGCGGGGAGTCATTTATATTGGACAAGATGATGCATTTTCTCAACCACATACAGAAGAGATCCCCTGCTTTTGCCGGTATGGCAATTCAAAACTTCATTCTCAGGAAAGATAGACTAGATGCAAACAAATTGTTGCACCATTAGGCGACCTCATCCATGTGCTTGGCTTGAACGAGAAAAAGTTGATGCCATGTGGACGGCGAATGTGAATCCCATTGTCTAACTTTTTCTCGATTCAAGAGAAAATCCCCAAAAATGGCATACATTGACAACCTTCTGGAAACCTCTTTGTTTACTTTCGGTCTATGTATTCCGTGAACAGAGTGTAGAGTAGAGCTCAATGCTAATAGGCAGAGTATGGAGAACAAAAGCTTCAATCTAATACTATTTAGTATTACAAAATCATTTTCCAACCCCACCATACGCTTAGTGTGGCCGCGCATAGTAATCCTAAGAATTCGTACTAGCAATTCGTACTCGCACGTGCAATTAAAAAATTGAGTGAAATCAATGTACGATGCAATTCTTTTGGGATCACAGCAGACGTTGAGAATATTTAGTTCATTGTAGAGGTAGAATCTAGTACAAAATCAAATTTATGAACGCATTAAGTTAGTAATTAAACATATGAAGTATTGGACAGGTTCTCATTAATTTTGAAGCAAAAGAATGGTTTGAAAACAGTGAGGTAATTATCACACAGGTCTAACTGAAAGCAAATGTAACACGAATTATATTTCCTTCAATTATTCCGTATATATTGCTAAAGTGTTTTTTTTTTTCTTTCAGGAAGTGGATCTTGCGATTGCTGACTTAACCATCACATTAGAACGAGAAGAAGTGGTCGACTTCACAATGCCTTTTATGAATCTTGGAATCAGCATTCTTTTCAAAAAACCTATCAAAAGTAGTCCGAAGCTGTTTTCTTTCTTGGCACCGTTTTCTTTTGAAGTGTGGGTGTATATGGCAACTGCTTATTTAGGAGTCAGCCTTCTTCTTTTTGTGTTAGCTCGCTTTTCTCCTTATGAATGGATAAGCCCACATCCCTGTAACCCAAAGACTGAATACCTGGAAAATAATTTTTCGCTTTTAAACAGCTTTTGGTTTACAATTGGATCCCTCATGCAACAAGGTTCTGATATAGCTCCAAGGTACTAATTGACCAACTTTTTCCCCCTTATGTTGAAATGCTGTTGCACAATGTATGATCTTATAATTTTCCCCCCATAGGGCTACTTCTACACGCACAGTCGCCGCTCTTTGGTGGTTCTTTACCCTCATCATGATATCTTCCTACACAGCAAACTTGGCTGCATTCCTAACAGCAGAACGCATGAAAAGTCCCATTGAAAGTGCAGATGATTTGGCAAGACAGTCTGATATTCAATATGGCTGCGTTGAATCTGGTAGTACACGAGCTTTTTTCGAGGTAAACCCTTTTGTTCTATTTTTTTTCTCTGCATGCTGTCCTCAGTTACAATGGTATTGCCGTAATCATTAAACATCGTTTTTTGTATACAGAGTATCTTTAGAGCACCAATAGATATTTAAAACAGTACTTGAAGTCTGACAGTGTTAAAAAATGAATTTGTACAGAATTAGTTTCACGACAGGTCAGATTCCCCTATGATGTAGTTATGAAACAGTTGTTTTTTTTTTTTTTTGGAAAGCATAATGAAACAAAATGCATTTAAATTTTTAAAACTTTATTAAGTATTCGTTTTAGGAAAATATAAGAAATACAATGCAGAATATGAAAAATAATTTCAGAAGAAAATGTTTTAAAAATACTTTGACAAGATTATAAATAAGGGAATAATAATACCACTTTTTTCCTTTCAGTCCTCCAAATTGCAACCTTATAAGAGGATGTGGACTTTCATGCAAACAACACAGCCTAGTGTGTTTACTAAGAACAATGATCAAGGTATTGAGAGGGTAAAGAAAGGAAATTTTGCTTTCCTAATGGAGTCAACAACGATTGAATTTCATACAGAAAGAGACTGTGATTTGACTCAAATTGGAGGGTTACTAGACTCAAAAGGATATGGTATTGCAACACCACCAGGTAAATATCCCGAATCTTTAAACTGCATATTCATGTCAACAGTAAGAAATTTAATTGAGAAATTCTTGTTTTTAGGCTCACCATACCGTGCGTTAATCTCCAGTGAAATATTGAGGCTACAAGAGGACGGTATTCTGCATATGCTGAAAGAGAAGTGGTGGAAAGGAGCAGGGCGTTGCAAAGACGAAGACAAAAAGCCAACTTCGGCAAGTGAATTGGGTTTACCAAACGTCGGAGGAGTGTTTGTTGTACTCCTTGCTGGTTTAGGGATGGCTGCTATCGTAGCTGTTTTCGAGTTTATTTGGAGGACGAAAAAAATACCTCGAGATGAAAGAGTGAGTATATTGGTTCTTCGATACATTTAATCTTGTATTTTAAATGAGTGTTTTGATTGGCTTTAGCGATCTAAAATCAACCGAAATCAAATTTTGGATTCAATCAATCAATCAAATTAGGGTTTTGATACTTTCTGAAGTTTTGCTATCAAGTCTTAAAGCAGAACAGCTGAACATTGTTTCTGAGTTGAAGAGATCCCCTCCCCACTCACGCAGAAAAAATGTTCTAATTAAAAATATATATGTGTAACTTTATCAACCCCACTAAAAATTCTATACTGTTTCGTACTTCAGAAACACGCAAATAGTTTATCACATTAATCCTTAATAAAAACCCTTGATCATTAAACTGCATATGCATGTCAACAATGAAAAATTTAATTGGGAAATTCTTATTCCTTTAAAGCTCGTTTGTTATACCGAAAGCAGAAATTTACTGCTTTTTGAAAAAAAAAATTGTCTTTCTCGAAGTTCAAAATGCTTTTTAGCAAAGGTACTTACTAAGCAAAATGTGATAGCATTTTCTGCACATAACCTTTCTCTTAAAGTATTGATTTGTTATGGGAATGCGTTTCATGCATTTAAGGGACCAACAACTGAAGAAACAAAAATGATGAATGGTCATCCTACATCGTTAAAAGCTAGGAAAATGCTGCACATGTCACATTAGTTTTACCTGCTGTGTACAATTGAAGTGCTTGTTTCCAAAAGGCATCATATCAAAATTTACAAAAAATGACTTTTCGATGGAAAAGATCAAAGCACATTTGTAACAATATATTTACAGTAAGTGGAAGTTCCAAACAAAGTTAGTCGCATTGAAAACAAAGAGTAGAGCTCGTGTTTGGTCTGAAACTATTGAAGTTACTTGTAAGGTTGGTGCTAAAAGGGAACTTAGTCAACTTGAACCAATTGCAGTGTTCCTTAAGAAGTTCTACAATTGAAGTGCTTGTTTCCAAAAGGCATCATATCAAAATTTACAAAAAATGACTTTTCGATGGAAAAGATCAAAGCACATTTGTAACAATATATTTACAGTAAGTGGAAGTTCCAAACAAAGTTAGTCGCATTGAAAACAGAGAGTAGAGCTCGTGTTTGGTCTGAAAATATTGAAGTTACTTGTAAGGTTGGTGCTAAAAGGGAACTTAGTCAACTTGAACCAATTGCAGTGTTCCTTAAGAAGTTCTTGTCTTCCTTAGAGCGCACAGAGGAGGATAGGGAGAGGGGGAGGAGATCTCCCTTCGAACTCCCCTTCTAAAATGAACCGTAAAAACAATATGAAGCGAGCAAAAAACTTTAAAAATTTTGAAGTTACTTGACATTTTAGAAATTAACGAATGGCACGATTGTTTTTATTTGCAACGATACAAGATACAACTAACGCTAATATTAATAAATATATTGATAAAGGGTGAAATTCGGTGAAAAAATAGAATTTGTCACTGAGTATTTCCAGTAATCTTCCAAAACTGCGTGTATAAATTTTATGCTGTACTTATATGAAAAAAGGACTTGAGTTTCTTTCATATGAAAGTAAGCCTCATTTCGCAATTTGTTTCTGCTAAAAAGGCTCAAGTCATATAGTTTTGTTCCAAAAAGTTTACGTTATTTTTTTCCTTTTTTTTTTCTAAATAAGTACACTGTCGTTTCTTATTTACCATTAATGTTATTATCATGCATAGATTACTTTGAAAAATTATCTCTCCTTAAGTTCAATAATGAATCCTAGATGAATCCTTAGAACGAAATTGAGTGTTTTCAGGAGTGAAAAAATTGACATAAAGCCATTTTAAACAAAGTTTTTAATTATTCTCTAAAATATCACAAAAAAAAAGAAACTTTCACGAAGATGTAAGCATTTCTCTCTAAAAAAACTTTCCTACGTAAGTTTTTGTGTCGTAACAAGCAGAATGTTTCATGAAACTTTATCTGTCACTTGATAGCAAGCAAGAAAAACACTATACACAAATATGAATATTGAAAACTTGATAAAACATGACAATGTGTAGGAATAAATTTTTCACTGCGCATGCACAGAAGATAGCGATTCATAACGTTCATAATTTCGTAGCCATATTCGTAAAATGTATGGCAAAAAATCTATTCAATATTGTAAAGATTTAGAATGTAATCGCGATCTAATGAGTTGTACTTTAACGATTATCAGATAGTAGATGGCTGGTATAGGGAGTGTTCACATGAATACATTTGTAAAAATAGAAAATTTTTAACCTTGAATGCCATTTTCTAGCAAATCCTTAACGACTTCATTGACCAGTTCAATTGTGAAACTGTAAATGTAATTTAAACTAACAATCATTTTTGTCTCTTTTTACACAAGCCTTTTTCGTAGGAAAAGATATCAAAAGGTAAGTGGTTGTGATCCTTTGACTTTTTTATAATTTAAATCTTTAAAGAGATTAGATATATCATTGAACGTAATGAAAGGATGATATTTTCAAAAAAATACAGTTATAGGGTCATTCCATATTAAATCAACGAATGGGCCGTGCCGCACCATTTTTGATTTTTATGAAATTTGGTAGGTAATATGTACTTATATTCTGTACTCCTAAACTGCTATATTTTTTTCTAGGAAAAATTTTGTTCCTGAGATATCGCTATTTTTTGCTCCGCGGATGAGTAAAATTTAGCATTTTTGATCCTTTTTCAAAAAGCTCTAGTAAATGTATTTAAATTAGTAAGAAGATCAAACACATCTCGTTTTAAAGGTGAAAGAATGAACTTTTATTTGTGCATAAAAAGATAAGATTTAAGTTGATCCTAATTAGAAATTTTTGGTTGTCAAATCCTATTTGAAAAAGGGTCGGTTTCGTCATGTTGAGCCTAAAAAAGTCGACGAGGGACTTTCAGTAAGAAGCTAATTTTTTTTCCTGTTGTAGTTAGCTATGCATACTAGAAGCACAGAAAAAAATAGGTTGATACTGGTTGCCTTTTATGACGAAAAAAATTGCTTTAACTTAAGAAAAATGAAAAATGGGCATTTTCACTCCCAAAAAACGGGATGTTTGTTAGGTGATAAAAATTCGAAAATGCTAGAGTAAGAAGCCCTGACATTGCAATTTAAAACAAAATAGATACTGTCTTGTTTTTTTAAGGTGTAGAAGAGATATAAATCTTTAAATAAAACATTTGTTTTTGGTAAAAAATTGTGTTTTGTAAATATAGTTAAGGGTCATTCCGTAGTGACTAACGTAACATTCGCAGCCGATTTTCAAACTCCTTTTATTTACACCGGGAGTAAAAATAAATGTGTTTTGGTTTAGTATGCAGATTTAAAATGTACAAGGTGACTATTTTTCATTTCTACCAAGAATTTGAAGCAAAATAAGCTCTGGCAGGTTTTTTTCACCAAAAAAGGCATCGTGACTAACGTAACATTTTTGCAACCCTGAGAAACAATGCTTATGTTACGAGGAAAATTTTTCTGAAACTTACGCAGGTATTTAAAATCGGCCTATATATTTGTAAGAGGTAAACAATCTATTTTTAAAAATGTACTAGAGATTTGTTACAGATGAATCATTTTGGCCCTTAATGGTACTTTTACGAAAAACTGTGTGTGACTAACGTAACGTGACTAACATAACCATCGAATAACAAGCAATGAATGCATATAAAAAACTTTTTATAATTGATTTCTTGCTCTTATATTACTTTTACACTTTTTAAGAACCTTCTTTGTGTTGCATTATGGTTCTTTCCTTACTTTTTTTCTATATTAGTGTAAGAAATTGAATGGAAGAATTCAGTTCAATTAACTCAATTTGAATGTGTGAAAAAAAAAATGAACAAATGAAAAAACTGCGTTTACAAACTGAATAACATCATTATTGGGCTAATTAAATCCTAAATATCTCTCTTTTAAAAAATTTACTTTATGCTAATTGATAGTTTCACCGAATTCTAGTATTCTGCCGATATACTAGCTATCGTCATAAGAAACTCCGTAGTACTTTTCAGTGGCATATTATTTTTTAAGGTTTACTGATTCATCGAACGAAGTGCTGTGCATACTTTTGAATTAAAATGTAATATTGAAAAAAAATATTCTAATGTTTTTGCAGAATGCATTTTAATTCCAGATATCAGCGCAAATATTTGAATTTCTAAATCATCATTCATGCAGTTTCTGAAATATATGGCAACAGCGCTTATTGTCACTGTGTCATGTAAAATCTTCAAATGTTTTCCAACGAGCAGCCATTACTTCATTTTAATAATAGGAGGAGATGTATTTTCTAAAAAATAGAGACGTTCTCTTTTGTTAAGACTATTTCTATTATCTTAATTCTTAAGCTTGGATTCTTGTGTTGAATGCACATTCAGCAGAGTACTCATTTTACTTTACTCACCTGTTTTCCTTTTTAATAATTCTCTAAATTGGAAGTATCTTTATACAGACCTTTAAAAAAGTATTTTTCTAAGTAAACAAAAGGTTTACAATGTAATATTACTGGTATTTTTCGCCCTTTATTTTTTTAATCAATATAAAATGCCTACATATTCAAAATTGTTCATGAAAATGTACATTAAATTAAATAAATTTTTAATATTAGCAGTCATTTTTAAAATGTTACGTTAGTCACATGCAAACTGTTACGTTAGTCACACTAATTATTTTATATCTACTGATACTAAAATAAATATTTTGCACTTTTTAAGTAGATATGACACAGATGTAAGAAAATAAAAAGTGCTGTTTGGTTCAATCATCTGGTTTAGTTTTTAAGCAGGAAATAGTACATTTTCGTGACTAACGTAACGTAAATATTTTCAGTGAAATAATCAAACTAATTAAAATACTTATCTTACAATATATGTAAAAAGAATAGTCCATTTTATTGGGCCAACATGTAATCATTTAGAATAAACATAGTTCTTTTGAAAATTTGCAAAAAATTTTACATTACACAAGAAAACGCAGACGCATGTTTTTTGCACATGCTAAGCCTTTTCTACAACCGCGAACGATTAGAGGCAGAAAAAAAACACCGAATGAAATTTTTGCAAACTATTACTGAATTTATGTACTTGAAAGTATGCTGAATGAAATGACAGGTCACAATTAAGGCTTTGTGGAAAAAAAATTTCTGAGGTTGAGGTTGACATTTCTATGGAATGACCCTTAATACACAAATTGAAAGCTATTTGTTGTTTAAAACTACATTTTACAAATGTATTTCAATGAAACATGGTTAGATGGTATTTTTTAAGGTATTTACCCAATCTACTTGGACTCTTTTAAGTAATGTGCAAAAGATGTTATTGTTTTACTTTAAAGGCTTATATCTCTTCTACGCCCTAGAAAAACAAGAGTTTTTTTTCGGGGGGGGGGATGTCACTTTAATTTACCGCCCCAGGTTTTACCCATGGTAGGTACGCCACTGATTAATATTAATAATTTATTTGCATGTTCGGACTCCTGAATGATGTAAGTAGAATATCATAAATAGCCTTTTCTGGCCTTCATTGACTGGAAATTTGAATTTAACCTCCTCAAAAGAAATGTGATTCTAAATACTTATTTTGCATATGGGGCATTCCACGGTATTTTTGACATTTATGTAGAGTCCGTAACATGACCTTTTTTGCCATAACTTTTTAATTTACTGTTTGATTAGCATATTATTTTATTTTGATCTTTTCCTACCAATACACCAGCTCAAAATAAAATAATTTGCAAATCAAATGGTAAATTAAAAAGTTATGGCAAAAAAAGGTCACGTTACGGACTCTACATAATGTCAAAAATACCTTGGAATGCCCCATATAGCTTAATCCTGGTTTTGTACATCAGAGTATGAAAATGTAAATTGTTGTTATTCGCCATTTTCGATATTAAAAAGGTATTTGCATGTTTAAATAAATCGGTATGTTGGCGTACAATGAACTTCAAACTAATCTTCCAAAATAATACAACAATCTGTAGATAATTGTCGATGTTTAAAGAAAAAAAAAAAAAAAAACCGACGAAGTTCATTAAAGACATTTGAGTTTTGCATTTGATTGAAATTTTGAATTCATTACTTTCTTTGCTTTAACCAGCGAAACAATGACACTGATAAGCCCACTTGTGACAGTTTAAGGCGTCTTCAAAACAATGGTTGCTGTTTTTGTAGCAGTAAACACGTTTAAATTCATATAAGATCAAAACGACAATTGTGACTTTGTGATGACTTTTTCTGGCAATCCAGCAATGTTAACCTTTATTTGTCATGCTGGGTGTATTAGACCCAAGAATAATTGACTTTTGCATTCAAACGTCTCATAACGTTTACAAATATATCTTTATATGTGACTTACAATACAGTGTGGCTTTGAAAAGTTGAGCCATGACATGACTTTTGGAAATGTTTTCCACTTTTTGGGAAGTTTAGTGAAAAAGGAACACATTATTGGCGCGAATTCGAGTTGGAATATTTTCGCAAAAATGCTACAAAAATAATGCAGTTTCTGCACCAATTACCCTCCAATATTTTTCCAGAAAGAAGGCAACATTCTGAAGGTTGTCGCCTTAACAGAGCCACACTAAACATTTTCGGTTGTAGCTATATGAATAAATTACACAAAAACATTGGAAATTTTCTTACTTCAACTAAACTGTTGGAGTGTTGGGGTTATACACAACCCACCTCACCACTTGCGTTATAAAAGTCACTTCACCAGTGAAGGGTTAACGTTTGCATCAAACCAAAGATTAGAAATCCTGATAAAAAGGAAGGTCCTCCTCATCCATTTTCTTGTACGTCATTTGCATCATAATGTGGCATTTCTAAGTTAAAACTGTTCTTTTCAGCAAATGATCTGGCTGGAAATGATCCAAGAATTGAGAGACATCTGCAAGTGTCGTGGTTCCAGTCGTCCGGCGCCCAACTACTTAAACGGAGACTTGACACGAGGCAGCACAGAAAATGGCTTTGTTCTGCATTCGACGACCAGTTTCAACACACTCTCAAGTCAAGACTTTCTCTCATGATTATTCGAGCCGTCGGCTTCGTTTTATACTTAGAAAATTAGACTCTACTGACTCCACGTTATTTTGAGAACGGAATGGGGCGAAAACATCTTTTACTGCATTTTTATACATTCGATTCATAGCTTTCAGTTATTTTCTTATGAATTTTTACCCATAACAAAGCTTGAAATTGATTTATTATTTTTTACTCTTCTTTCTGTCCTTGGTTCATGATTAAATTTTTAATCAGAGGAAAGTATTTTAAGTTTATGGATATATCTATATAAACAGCAACAGGTTTTTATCATTTAAGCGCTGAACAGATTCAGTTCATTGTGTAGTGCTTAAAATGATTGCATAACGTATACAAAATTTGTGTTTAGAAATAAATTCTTGTGAAAGATTTTATCCAAGTTGGATTTATTTCGTCAATATTTAAGGTAAAACCACTACTATTTGGCACTGCAACTAGATTTACCACTTATACTGAAAGGTAAGCATTGCAAATTTAAACAGAATTTTATAATTTTGATTAAAAAGAAATTTGTTCACTCATATCTTTTATGCTTTTTTAATGAATATTATAAAATTGTGCTTAAATTTGCAATACCTAACTTTCAGCTTATTCTTTATAAGTGTCAACTACTAGTAAAGTGTCAAATACTGGTGGTTTTAACTAACAGATACAAGGTTAATTCTAAAAGGACAATAAGTTAGGATTTATATTTATGAGAGTTATATATAATCACTCAAATAAATGAAGTTATTCATCGGTAAAATAAGTATCTCTATCTGTAAAGTTTTACTATTAAATTAGGAAAGTGTGAATTTTATCGTCTGAAACCTTCTTTCAAGATTTACTTTAATGCTAATTTTCCATAAGCAAACCACAGAAAAATTCAGCTTGTTGATCTTTATTCTTTTTGTCGTCACGGAAAAGAAAAATTAGATACTTGGACTAGATGTAAATAAAGAAATGCGTTCTTTGGCTGCTCTAACCACGTGCTTGGCGTAGAAAATGACAAATAAGCGCCTAGCACGCGGCGGATGTTGGTTTACTTTTTTTCATTGCAGAGAAACCCCCCGAAATTTCCAAAACTTCTAACAACCCAGTTGCTTACTTTGGTCTATCTTTTCACTGATGTGAGTATAGATCTAGAGTGAGTGTAAAAAAAGGTCAAGTGGCAGCTATTGTCTAGCAACATAGGTGTTGCACTGTGACGCAATAAATAAGTATTCCCTTCAAAAATGACATCAATATTACGTCAGAACATCTTTTTGTGTAATTAATTTAATAGACTGATTAACTTTTGAATGTATACATAGCAGCATTTCTTAAACGCTACACTTGTCTTGCTTGTTTAGACGAACAATACTTGATCTTGATGCTATAATACGCATAAATCTTACCTTTTTTTCAATCAATAAAGGCGCTTCTAATTAGGAAATTGAAGAAATGCAAGGATATAATGTTACTTTCTAGTTATCAAGTCTTCGTAGTTAAAAGAATAATAAACTTTTAATGCCTTATTATATTGCTAATCGGTAGGGGAGAGTGTTGCACCTTGGGACACTTATCATGTTTCAATTTTCAGCGTCAATTATTTAAATCAAATTTAAAATATAAAAGTCACATATATAAAAGTACCCCAACATATTTCTCTGCAATATACTTTTTAAATTCAGACAGTTTGAAAATAAAATATTTCTAACCTTTTAAAGTAAGAGTTCCTAACTGTCCCAAGGTACAACATCCTGCTGTGCCATGACACACACACGCGCACACACACACACACACACACACACACACACACACATATATATATATATATGTATATATATATATATATATATATATATATATGTATATATATATATATATATATATATATATATATATATATATATATATATATATATATATATATATATATATATATATATATATATATATAGCCTTGGACACACCAGCTTCCCCTTATGAATTTATGGAATTGAATCTTAGTTCAAAGTTTTTTGCTTTCATAGTGGCACACATTTTGTTTAAGTAAACGATGCACGATGATTTACAAATGTTATAATCATTAGACACATTTTTAGAATTTCCAAATTCATAACAAAAACGCGAGACCAACGAAGCTGAGCGGCGGAAAGCGATTGGTCTGATAGCTACCTGCGCGCAATTAAGGAAGTCGTGAGCTCGATTCCCACCAAGTGTTATCCAGGAGGTATCCCTTTGGTGTTATTTCCTTCTCCTTTCATTGTTAAACTTTCCTGCACATTTGTCTGGAGACAACGAACTTTGCTCGTATTTATCTCATGTATGTAAAGTCGCTCACCTTCTTGAACAGAATATAACAACAATATATTTATTTATTTTATTTATATAGAAGTTAAACAAGCTTCACATACATAGAGGACTGAGTGCACAGCGCCTTGCCTCCAGACACAAACAGGAAACATTCACAACACAGGAGAGGTAAATAACAACCTGGGCACCCCCGGGAATCGAACATACGACTTCGAAGATGAAGCTTCTACCACAGAACTAAGGAGGCCCCCTTATAATAACAAATATTTGCAAATAATAGCTATTCACTGCGATTTTAGTTAAAAGAGCAACCAATAACCAAAATTTATCCTAATTTTTTAAGCCTATTTTGAGAGAAAACAATCAATACTAATGTAACATAAAACCTTTAATTTTATCCAACTCGGTTATTATTATTATTTTTTTTTTTGAAAGAGAGAGAGAGAAGGGCGCTACTATTGTACTTTCTTTCACTGTACACTAAACTGTAAACAAATAGCGTTCACGTGACACGTGCAGGCAGAATCAAGTTGGAATTGTATTAAAAACCGACAGCTTACTGGCGTCTCCGAGAGCTCGCTCAAGTTCAAGGTAAGTTCTTCTTTTATAAGTGTTTGAGGCACTGGAGGGGGGGGGGGGGGACATGGATTTATTTTTAAACAGAAATAACGTTTTGGTTTGATAACAAGCAAGTATGTTTTCTATTCTTTAGGATGCATAAAATGTAAGGTACTTAAAACGTTTTGCCCTGCATGTTATTTTGTATAACAAAATACTTTCTTGTTTTTATGTATCAGGCTATATTTTAGGAGTGCTTCCCGAAGTGGAACTCATGACGCAGATTGCGACATTAAAATTTTAGGGGGGGGGGGGGGGTGTTTTAGTGGTTAATTTTTCTCGTTTTTGAGGGCGGTTCCGTTGGGGAAGAGGCACCCCTGTATATGTAAAATGATCATTAAAAAAAGAAAAAAAAAACTAGGTTTCGTATTAACAGCTCTGTTTAAATTCTGTTCAAAGATCAAAGTTCCTTTTTGAAATATACCAAGTTTTTCTCTCAATGCTTCGCATTCAAAAAAAAAATGATGCAATTGAATGCTTGATGAAACTAAGGGTAATGTATAAAATTCGATAAAATGAGAAATCTCACATCAAAAGTATCATCGTCAAGGTTGGCAGACATTCAAAGACAGTACTCATATTTTAGAAATATGTTTGTTCATTGATGTTTTGACATTTATGTTTCAAACGAGCTTTTACTGACGAAGAAAATAAATACATTAACCAGTTTATATTTCGACATACACAATATCAAATCCTAAATGACTTACATCTCTTTTAAAATAACGTAGGAATGCTTGGAAATTTCATTCAGATATTGAACTTTTGAGTCAAGAGATTTCAAAAGCACATAAATTGATGAATACTTTCTTTTTGCTTATTATTTTCAGTTAACATTTACTTTACTGCACATTTTTTTTTTTTGCTGTTTTCATTTACTAATATAGTTTTCCAGTTATCTGAGTTGATTTTCTTTCACTTTCTTGTTAAAGCTTTCTCATCTTTGCTCCTTTAAAACTTATCGTTGTCAAATCATTTTTAGTATATTAAGACGGTTTTTACCCGCATAAATCGTTCTTAATAAGCATTAAAAATCTTAACAAAAAGCATTTAGAAACTTTTGAAAAAAATAAAAAATGACGAAATATTTAATATTTCTTGATCGTTTCTTTCAATACCTTTCCATTCATCTTTTTTTGTAAATTTTTGATTAATCTAGCTATACATTTTTGGAATTCTGCAATTAATGGCTGGTTTTATGACTGAACTTTCAAACGTTGAAATCAGACGTTTAGCATCAAAACCAGCTCAATGCATGCATAAAACATTTTACAGTAGAGACGCAACGACCCCCCACTTCACGCTTTACCCACTTAATGTTTGAGATTTCTTCCTCGTTTCAATAACATTTGGTGCACGACTTCATTTTTGTTTTGTTCTAAAAATGAGAAGAATTGTTTCATTATTTACAGATAAAAATAATGTGGGTTCTGCTGATCTTGAAGTAAATCGGCTTTCTTTTCTATAATTTATTTATTTTCCCCCTTCAAATTCCAATTAAATTCATGCGCTAGTTCAGTTTCTTACCGTGTACTTCCCCGTACAATCAGAATATGAGTTGATTAAATATTTTTTTTTGTCATAGTGTTTGTAATATTACCCGTACGTTTTGACAGTGCCGATATGATAAAAGCATGGATTCAGATGGTTTTAGAAGTAAAGTCGAACTGGTTTTTGGCAGCGGTTTGCGACCTGATTGACACTGATTCGTTTCAAATTGGTACAGGCAAAGAAGGAACAGATCATTACTATTTTTTTTAAAGCACTTTCTAAAATTCATAAATTGAGCTGGTTTTGATACTAAACTCCTCATTTAATATTTTAAGTTACTTTTTAATTACGAATGAATGTTTTTAAGCTATGTTCTACTAAAATTAAATTAAGCATTTTTTGTTCAGTCAAATACTAGAGTTTTATCTTGGAACTAAACATCACATTGAAAAACAGGCGTACGATAATTATGTGTCAGTTGTTGATGGAGACTTAAAATAAAAAAAAAATCTTGATATGAAACAAATTGACTTTATCAAGAAAATGACATCTTCACATTTCTGTTTAAAACTTGATTTGAGGAGATAGTGTTATCGGTATGTAGAGTTCACACGCTACATACTTGATTAACTATGGCTCCGTTTTGCATGATGTAAAACAAAAAAATCCTAGCGGTTGCATTTTAAAATTAGCTCATAACTGATTTTTGAATTGCCAGTGTCGAGCTTTTATCTGATTTCTTCGTGCTGTAGTCTATGCTATTTTTCAGCAAACAGCTAAACGGCCTTACCTTGAGAGTTTCGGATCTGAAAAAAAATTCTGAATTTAGGTATATTCGCATTTGATTTGAGACCGGCATAAGCACTTTGAGTTCATAGACCGGAGTTCGGCCACAAGGGTCCACTAATGTTAGCTTGATTCCAAAAATGCGATGCATGAAAATTTATTTATTTTTTTCAACATTCTCTTGCAGTTACGTAGCAGTATGTGCTAATTAAAAGCATTCGCAATAGATTCCCCCACTTTGCGATATTTTGGCTGTAGACGCAAAACAAGCCTTTAAATTCCAATGAAACCTCCGTAGCATTTTTGGTGCCAAACAAGCAACTTAAGACACCCGTTGCAAACGGACTAGGACTTATGCACTCAAATCACTCTAAACAAACCTAGTGTGAAATACCCTAAATCCAGAATTTTGACCAGATCTGTGACCCTCAAAGTTGTGCCATCTGGTCATAAGGAAAAAAAAAAGAGATCTATTCTTTCAACATCATGCATGTTTGCAGATTATTATGGTGTCTCCTGTTGTGGATAAAAAGACTAGATAATATAAGTAAGGGGAGCACAGCACAGCCCTCATTTATTCTGAGCTGAATATCAAGAATTACAAAAAGTTAACAACAGTGAACGCCGGTTAATTGAATCAATGATTAATTGAATCAACCACTTTAATGAATCAAATTGCATAAAACAGAACGAAATCCAGCTTTATTGAATTAGCCGCTTTTTTGAATCAGCTGCTTTATGGAATCAAAACTGTTAAGAGCAAACGTGATTCATATAAGCGGCGGTCACTGTACCGTGTTCTTTCTTTCTTTTTTTAACCAAATAGTGGAGGAAGTGCACCAAAGTCGGACCCTCCAGTTCTATTTCTTCGTACAACTTCTTTAATATTTAAAATAAAATAGCTCCTTCAGTGATAAAAAATGCTTCATTTAGCTGCTCAAAGGTCCAAAAGTCGTAAGTTAAAAATACTATTAATAAAACTTTTTGTTAATAGTATTTTTTAATGTATTAAAAAATTGAAAAACATGATGTTTTTTAAAAAAACGTTTTCCAAATTCGGAATCACTATACTTTTTATCAACAATGTAAAAGAGGCATATATTAATTTATTCATGTTTATTCATTAAAGAGCGAGAAAATGAAAATATATTGAGGAATTTTATGTTAATTTGGTTGTGGTCAAAGGTTGTTCGTCTTTTCCGTAGTCTTTTCACAGGTTTTGAAATTTGTACAGATTGAAGATAGCGCTTTACTACTAAAATGATATACACTCACTTTTATTTCACAATTACATATTTTTTTTAGAAATATGTAGCAGAATACAGAATACATAAAGGGGGGGGGGTCCTACATTATAACTAATAGAGAATCCGGCTTTGGAAACACAAACGCTGAGCATAATATATGACTTCGTCAGTTATAAACTGTAACAAACAATTTTCAAAACTCATAATCAGCTAATTCTTTACGTCTACTGCATACTTGTAATTGTATAATGTTTCTTAACCGTTTGAAAGTAAAATGATAATGCTTCAAAATCACTCTTCGAAAATTTCGTAGAACACAAGAAAAATATGTTCAAACACTGTGACAAAGAGTAAATTATTTAAGATGCCTACTGAGAGGTGCCTACTCCATGTATTTGGCAAAATAATTTTGAGATCAAGTCCAACTTCGGTGAACTTCTTCTAATTTTCAAAAAGTTTATAGTTAATTTTGCGTTGGATTAATGAGCTGTGCAAATTGTCAGTAACGGAACAGATATTAATGTACAGTCAAGGAACCATACTTGGGACAGTACTCTAACTTAGGAAGTTTTAGGAAATTTTGTTTTATTGCTTGTACATCTATCAGTATTCCACCAGTAAGATATGAATGGTGCTACAAGTTAAATGAATAGCTAGAAGGGTGACTCAAAAATAAACAGAACTTCTTTATTTTAGCTTGAAAATTTAAACAAGAAAATTTTTTTTTCTACCTTATCCCTTGATTTAGAAACATATTTTAACCAGCGTATATGTAATTTTGCTATGCCTCCTCGAAGAAATCGGTCGTGTCTCCAACCAATCACGCACGTAATTCTCAACATCCTCATCGTTGTTGAATCTTTGTTCCCCTAGGGGCTTCCTGGCGCAAGCTCCTAGAAAATTTTTGAAAGTAAAAAAAGAAAAAAAAAATGTCACATTGAAATAATCGAAGACATCAGATTTTTATACAGAAAGTTCAGTTTAATGTTCCAGTCATGATATCCTAAAATCTGACAATTATTTAGAAGGGTATTATTAATCTAACCGCTGGAAAAAAAATCTCTCAAGTCACCCGCCACCTCTCCGTGGTCAAGCTTTAACAGGCTCATAGCTTTGTTATCAGCTCTAGAGATGGGCAGATTCGTATTGGTAAATTCTAATCTGAATTTGATTCACAGCACTTTAACGTGTCAATACGAATACATTCGTGTTCACAAGTGTGAATTCGAATAGATTCATATTTGCAAGTGTGAATCCAAATACGAAATTTGGATTCACACCTATGAATCCGAATCCATTCGGATTTACACCTAGGTATCCAAATCATTTCGGATTCACATCTATGAATACGAATCCATTTCGATTCACACTTGCATTCACTGAAAAATTCAATTTAAAAGATCAATATAAATAAATAAATGTCTGTCTGTACCTCGCTACAGGTCGAATTTTGGGTGTTAGCGAATTTTCGGATGCATATTTACTGGCGTCAAACTAAGTAATTGACCCGAAAATAAATTTCCTAAATTTTGGAGCTCCAAGTCGAATGCGACTGGTTTTCCCAGGTTTTCGGAGTCTATAAATAGTTTAAAAATCATGATTTTATGGTCATAAACGCTAAAACTATCTGCTAATTTTTCGTAACAAATTTGTACTTTGAACAAGTTTATCAACCTATCAACCAAGTTAGTGCTTTTATTATTTGGTTTTAGCGTTTTTATTAATTGACCAAAATGATCTTATTTAAAATTATATTAACGAATAAAAGTTTCAATTTATTCGTAAATATAATTTTATGTAAGATAATTTTTCTCAATTTCACAACTTCAAAATATAATAAATATGAAAGTTATTTGATATTACAAAGGACCAAATTTGAGTGTAAAAGTTTGTTGGAGTTACAGGTATTTGTACCATTGAAAACGGAGATTCTCTCTAAAACGTTTGGTTTATAAAAAAAAAAATATTATGATGGAAGAAAAAGGTTTTTTGTTTAATAATGCAAACAAAAATTGATAAATAATAACAAAGCTAAGATGGTTGAAAGGTTGGAAAACTTGTTCACAATGAAAATTTGGTAATGTTCATATCACGTGAATCCTATAGATAAAAAGCGTAGTAAAGTAATTTGCGTAGCAAGTGTACTCTAAAGGGTTTCGTTGGCTATAGTCCTGTGAATTTTGTCTACGGAACCCTTAATTTACGAGAAAATCTTAAAAAGAGTTTTATACCGTCACCCACTTCGTCGAGATCTATCGATTGATGCCCCACACTGGAGGATTCAGAATACTTTATTTTTCAATTAACACGTTAATTAATTAACTTGAGGAAATTAATCATTTTGAGTTGCCAAAATTTTTAGTGTGTCCGGGTGATTGATTTATACATGTGTGCCAAATTTCAAGTTTCTAGGTTGAATAGTTTCGCCACATTTTCTGTTGCACAGACACACGAGCTTCCCCATAAGGGTTTCTGGATTAGTAAACCAACAAAACATTAAAAAGGTCCAGTCATGCAGCATGATCTAATGAGCGAATTTTCGATGACTCTGAAAAATTTACCACTACCCGTAATTTTGTTGGTGATTTTTTAACGATTTGTAGCGTTTTTAAAGGAAAAAAAATATGGACATAGATAGATAGATCATTTATTGTAGAAACCATAGTCAATTTTATGTACAGGATAATTTATCTTTCATGATAAACAGTTACAGCGTATTATACAAATTAAGTAGAAGTCTTATACATGATATTAAAAAGTCAATTTTAGACAGGTACATGATAATTAATTTTTTATGCATTAATTGCCACAATGCTTAGTTATAAACTGCCACATTGTATAATTTAAATCCTATTACAATTGTTTATTGTTGTTAATTGTTATTATAATGTATAATATAATATAAATCGAGTATGATTAATTTAAAACTCATAGGACATTGAGGTCGTTTCTAAAAATTCATCAAAGCTATAGAATGTTTTTTGTTAGGAAATTACAAAGTTTGTTTGAAATGTTTAAATGGTAAGTTTTTACTTTCTTCTATATCTAATATATAGAAGAAAGTATTGGATTCGTGCAAATTTTCGAATTTTGACGAATTTGAACGTTTTGAGGTGTGCTGAGTCCATTTCGACCATTTTTGGAAAATGTCTGTCGGTCTGTGTCCGTGTGTGTGTCTGTGTGTCACGTATGTGTGTGACCAGTTTTTTGTGCCCGCTCTACAGCAAAAACTACCGCATGAAATCGAACGAAATTTGGTTCACATATGTGTCCCTATCTGAACTTGTGCCCATTGGGTTTTGGCGCGAATTCCTCCAACGGGGGTAGAGCAATGGGACATTTCTTGAGTTATGCGTGCCTGCTATTCCCCATTAAGTAACTGGCGAAATCAAACAAAATTTGGTCCATATATTGCCCTTAACAGGTACAGGTGTTGATTCAATTTGGTGTCAATAGCTCAAACGGGGGTTGAGCTATAGAACGTTTTTTGTCGTCAATTGTGACTGCTGTATCTCAAAAAATAATGAACGGTATCAAACAACAATTTATCGACAAGTAGCCCTTAGAAGGTATAAGTGCTGATTCTATTTTGGTATCATCAGCTGAAAAGGGGGTGGCGCAATCGAACGTTCTTTCTTTTTCATTGTGAGTGCCATATCTCAAGAAGTAATGCTACGTTCTGGATGAAATTTGGAATAAATGTGAATCCATATATAAACAGGTGTTGGTTCAATTCTGGCGCCAATCGCTCCATAGGGGGCTGATGTTTTTTTTTTTTTTTTTTTGTGAATAAAAATAGCTTTATAAATGCAACAATAAGAAAGATAAATCGTAATAGACTGTCGTCTGCGTTATTTCGCGTGATTTTAATTGTTGGAAGATGACCAGAAAATCGTGATGATTTAAACTTTTTAACTGCTGCCATCTTGTGTTTATTAACAAATAAGTGTTTGTAATTATTTTAAGCAAGGCTTTAAAAATAATTTTGAATTTTCATTCTTTGCTTTGCTTTTGTGATAAATCGGGAATCGGGATGGTCGTCAAATTTTGGCGTGTGTAATTTTGTTTTTGTTGGGAATATTTTTTTCTCGTCAAGCATGGGGAAGGATCAGAATTACAAGAAAGATATCGAAGAAAGTTTCGTGATGGCTACAACATACTAGTTTACACTGTCGGGAAGTTCTAATGTTGGTGAGTTCTAAAGCACAAAAACGTACTTGATTATATTAAAGGAATCAAATTATAGTATATTTCACCAAATTTAGCGCATTTAATGTTTTAAAAAAAGGTATGCGGCTTGATAAATTCGATGAAAAGTGTCTCGTGTCCCAGTTATGTTCCACTATGAGTCATTAAGTAAGGCCACAATGGGACAGCTGAATAATCACTGTATTTTTACTTAAAGTTTGCAAAATAAGTACCGTTAGCTAGTTTATTAAAGAAATTTAATTTGGTACAGAATTATTAAAAAGCATTTCGCAGCAGCAAATCAACATTTCAGTACGGCATTTAAACAATTCAGTAAAGTATTTAAACAAAAAGTAAGGAAAGGTTAAGTTTTAGTGTCTTTCAATAGTACTAATACATCCTGGAAATTACATTATAAGCACTTTCCCTTCTGAATGGATGTCTGGCTGAGGCAGTTTTCTCAGGATAACGTGGGTGCTGCTATTCGAAGTATCGTTATCTATATAAATGAATTTGTTTTTTAGAGGTGAGTTAAAACTCTTCAGGTACTGTATTTTTACCTCATTATTAGAACACTTTGTAATGACAAATACATATGTTATTTATAGAAAGTACGCCGGCTTGAGCTTTTTCCTACTTTCCGAGCTAAGACAAAATCCCCTTTTTCAAGGTCTCGGGTCTGACCTAGTTCAACTTCATCTAAGTTTTCACAATATTCATCTGATGAGCTGTTATCTAGTTCAAAAGGAAACTGCAACTCTCTTCTGTCTCAGAAAGTTTTGGGTTTTTATTCTTTTGGTTTTTGCTTTTCAACTGCAGTTTCCCAGCTTTTTGCTTATAACTCTGAAACTTTTTTCTTTTCCGCCACTCCTTCAAATTCCTTTTTTTTTCAGGCTTGTTGGTTGCAATGCAACTACAATGGACCCTCTCTATTCTGAACACTCAAAGGACTGAATAAAAGTGTCAGATTATGGAGATATTCATTATTGAGGGAGATTGGATAATGCATCGTCGGGACCATCAAAAAGTGTTCAGAATGCTGAGGTATTCACATTAGAGAGTGTTCAGGTTGAGGGAATCCACTGTATATGACTTTTTAATTCGTCTAGACTTTTTCCTTGGTGCGGCTTTCGGAAAACCTTTGAAAATTTTAGGGCTTAAGAAGGTGTCTTTTTTTTAAGTTTCTTGGAATAATTTTGGACCCAAATCAGAATTTAACTCGTCTTGGGCTATTTCAGAATCTAATTATGCTTGGTCATTGCATTCTTTAAAATTTTTTTCAACCATTTCTCTGTCCGTAACTTTTCTCAATTTGAAGTCATCCTCTGTGAAGACGTCTCTATCAAATGGATAGATACTACTAGTTTTGCGAAAACCACTCTTAATATTCGATGGTGTCATTGAACGATCATGTGCTATTCCAACACAGTTGGCAATTTGGTGAAAGTTCACTTGTAATAATTAGTTAAGATATAAAATTTTTTAAATCAAGCCTATTTTTATTGTTATTTTTTTCTGTAAACTAAAACAAGAAATAGATAAGTATTCTACACTTGCTTACTGTTGCTTGGGCCACAATGAGACGTCCCATTGTGTTCCCCTCCCCCCAAAAAATTTCTCATTGTGGCCCAAACAACAAAATAAAGATTTTTGCTTCATGTCATTAAAATAAACCATGAGTTTAAAATAATATAGCTGAATAATAGAAGATTAAAGTGTCAGTAGCAACATTAACTACAACATTTACCTTAGTTGTTGAAGTTTTTCTAGATTATGATGGATGCAAGAAATTATCCAAATAACTTTCAGTGTGTCCAAACAGTAACTAATTTTTTCTACAAAACAAAAGCATAGAACAGCATGGACCTAGGAGTTATGGGAAGCATTTTGGTTATGTTTACTCCTCCTAGGTGGTGGTAGTTGTGAGAATTGTATTTATTTTTGAATTTACAATGTCTCACTGTGGCCCACCCTCCCCTATTAAATACTTCATTCTATATTTTCGTTTTCCAGCTTATCATCAACATAAAAGTGTTTTAATTGACTCCAAAAGAAAAAAAAAACTCGTCTTAATTTAAACATTACATTTCACGAGCTCTACTTTCGGTAGCTCAGGTTTTCGATTAACTTGTGGCAAGATTACGCAACCGTTGTGCAACCAATTGTTTCAAATACTTACGCCAACCTTAATTTCCGCATTAGTTATTTTTGGTTTGTACTCTTTAATTACCAAATATTACAAACAAGAGCCTTTTTTGATATTTTTTGTGAATTTTGAAAGAAACAGCATAATATTTGTAATGCATTATTTTTTTATAGTTAAAATATGGGTTAAAGGTAATGAATCAACAATTGGTTTTTAAACAGTATTTTTTCCAGAGTTATAGTCATATTAACGTCACTGATGATCCTTAATAACTGACGAAAACTTTGTTTTAAATATACGAAAAAATGTGTAAAAATGAAATTAATATAATTTTTCTGGATTTTTGGAGCAAAATGTGATTGATAAACAGTAAATTCAATTATTTTTCTTCACATAGTATCTATTGCAACTTTTCATCCTTCATTATTAAAACAACATTGAAGCAAAAGCGTAAAAAAATACAAAGACACTAAAACTTTCCGGGTTTTTTTTTTTTTTTTTAATTTTCAAACTCGTGCAATTTGAAGATCTAATTCGGTTTCAATAATTCCTTTTTTTTTTCGTTTTTTAAAACCTTCAAGCGCAACTTTTCCTCGCTGTAGTGACACGAAAATCAATTTTTTTTCGCACTACCCTAATCTTTAACATTCAAAAGCATCATAAAATATGAACATTGATTTATGTACGCGTAGCTATTTACACAATACTATAATTTCTATTAGTTTTTCAAAAATGTAGTGAGTTTTACGGATTGAACCGAATTCTTAGCACTTGATTATAAAATCTGAAATATTTCTTATCGTTGCCTCGCAGCTAAACGTGAAAATGGAAAACTTGAAAAGACGGGAAATTAAAGCAAAGGCCTTGCAACATCGAATTGAAATCTTTCCAAAAGGATTTAATAAAAAAATTGTATCAATGTAAACGTTATCAGCAATGTTAAAAGAAAGTAACGGACAAATATAAAAACCTTGAACATTTTGTAGCACGCGAAACAGCAAATATGTACGATTTTCGAAGCTCAAATTGTTCTTTTGAGGAACACTTATCTTTTGATGATTAAATTGTTTTTCTTAGAGAATAAGCAATGTATAAGCTAAATTACAATTGAAATAATGGCTGAAAACAATGAATGAAGGGCTCATGAAGAATTTTTATTTTAATCACTAATGTTCAATTTTATATCTTTAAATTACTACGCAATCTATAGACCAACTAAGAATTTAAACAATGACAATTACAAGTAAACAATGACATTAAGTGCTTATGACGAATTTTTCTTTTAATCATTAGTGGTCAATTTAGCATTCTTAAACTGATGCCCTATATAAATTAACTTTAAATTGAAATAACTAATATACTCGAAACAATGACGTAATTGCTCATGAAGAATTTTTTTTTTAAAGCATTCCTGAGCTATTTGGTATAGTGGTAAGTGGCGTGGAAGATACAACAAAACAGGTCATGAAATTCGGGCCGTGTTGGGGAAATATGTAATGTTAACCGATCGTTGACAAAATGTCTCTTGAGAACAATGCTGCATATTATCGTCCAAATTTTATCATATTTAGTTGGTACATATTCCTTGATCTTTCAAATAGCGTTTTAAGTGTATAGGAAAGTTGCAACCTATTAAATGTTCATATTTTGGCTATTGGATATTGTTAATTGAAACTCAAAACTAAAAAATTCACCATCGCCGAATTTTAAAACACCGTGATTGATTTTTAATGAATTTTTAAAAATCCACGCGCAAAAGTGCGTTTTTCTGAAACGTCACGAGCTTACGTCACAGGGCACTAATGGGCAGCCTTCCGCCGAAGATCCCTTGTTTTCGCTAGGGACATTTTGAGCGCGCTGATATTTTTATTTTTTAGAAATTCAATAATCCTTTTGAACACACACAATGGAGGCCGGATTCGTTAAAGCACAATCTAAATAATCTTCCTCAAGTAACATCAATGATGATATTCGAATATTTCCGAGAGGTTTAATGTCCCAGAAACGCGAGGAGTTAAATGCGAGGAGATAAGCCTTTTACGTTTCGTCTTCGAAGTCGAATGCACGTCCTTCGGTTTCTCATCTATCGGAAGAGCCCATGACGTCACTTCCTATGCCATTTGACGTCACAAACGCTTGAACTTTAAAAATTAATTTTAAAGAACTACTTATCGTATCGCAAAATTTTTTTCACCTATGATGTTCATACATGTTACTCTATCAGCTAAAAATAAAATTGAAAAATCGAAAACTTCCCTATTGATATCAAAACAAATAAAGCTTATATATTTTGCACATTCTATTTAGCTTAAAAGTAAGCTGTGCCATGCTGTGTTGCAATGCAAATCCAAAATATCTTCCATTGAACATAATAAATCGCTTTTTCCTAGAAAGTGTTTCCTTCCAATGAAAAAATATATTCACTTTGACATCTAAAAGTGTGCCTATCGAATGAACGGTCAATGGGATTGTGATCAATGATCCACTCAGGAGGCTTCTAAAAGGGAATATTTCGACCACTAGGCTATCGGTAGTTAATCATTCAGAAAGTCCTCTTTTCTATCTCGCCAGTAGCCAATAATGTCCGAGGTGGTGGAAAAATCTTTACGCTCTTGCCCATCACTTAAGGATAAATAGTATTGATAAATGATATTCCGGTCAAAGATTTTTTTGTGTACCAAATGGCTAAAGGCTGTCAATACAGATAAATGATTATTTAACTATACATTTCTCAGTGAATTATGAAGAAAATTAAAAATGATGGCTCAAAATGAAGATATGCTAAACATTCTCATTTCTACTGTTATAAATTAAACATTTTAAATGGCGTTATAGTTAGGTGTCGACCTTTTGATCTTATTGTCGTGGCAAAGTTTAAGCCCGGCTGAAGTCTGTAAATTTTCAAGATGTAGAACATTATTTGTGTTCATGTTATATGTTTATGCTGCATTTTAATGAGCCCTTCATAATCCTTTGCGCTACGATACTTCAGAAAAAAGTAAACTCTTTTTCTAGTTTCGGCATCTTAAGAACTCAGTTGGATTCATGAGCTGGGAAACTGGTGATCCAAATTCTCAAGTGGTAATGGCTACTGGCTGGTAGTGGTGTCCTAAAAATGATGCCAGTCCATGGAGCCTGCATTAGGTATGCAAATGGCAAGGAGCCACATCACAGCACCATTAGGAAAAAGGCACTTCACATTTCTTCTCAGTTAAAAAAAAAAAAAAATCACTGCTGCTTGATTGGCAGAAATGCGGTATTGACTGTTTTTTTTTTTTTTTTTTGGTTAAATGTGCTGTGATGGCAAGGAGCCACATCACAGCACCATTAGGAAAAAAGGCACTTCACATTTCTTCTCAGTAAAAAAAAAAAAAAGTCACTGCTGCTTGATTGGCAGAAATGCGGTATTGACTTTTTTTGGTTAAATGTGCTGTGATGGCAAGGAGCCACATCACAGCACCATTAGGAAAAAAGGCACTTCACATTTCTTCTCAGTAAAAAAAAAAGTCACTGCTGCTTGATTGGCAGAAATGCGGTATTGACTGTTTTTTTGGTTAAATGTGCTGTGATGGCAAGGAGCCACATCACAGCACCATTAGGAAAAAAGGCACTTCACATTTCTTCTCAGTAAAAAAAAAAAAAAAAAAAGTCACTGCTGCTTGATTGGCAGAAATGCGGTATTGACTGTTTTTTTGGTTAAATGTGCTGTGATGGCAAGGAGCCACATCACAGCACCATTAGGAAAAAAAGCACTTCACATTTCTTCTCAGTAAAAAAAAAAAAAGGCACTGCTGCTTGATTGGCAGAAATGCGGTATTGACTGTTTTTTTTTTTTTTGGTTAAATGTGCTGTGATGGCAAGGAGCCACATCACAGCACCATTAGGAAAAAAGGCACTTCACATTTCTTCTCAGTAAAAAAAAAAAAAGTCACTGCTGCTTGATTGGCAGAAATGCGGTATTGACTGTTTTTTTGGTTAAATGTGCTGTGATGGCAAGGAGCCACATCACAGCACCATTAGGAAAAAAGGCACTTCACATTTCTTCTCAGTAAAAAAAAAAGTCACTGCTGCTTGATTGGCAGAAATGCGGTATTGACTGTTTTTTTGGTTAAATGTGCTGTGATGGCAAGGAGCCACATCACAGCACCATTAGGAAAAAAGGCACTTCACATTTCTTCTCAGTAAAAAAAAAAAAAAAAATCACTGCTGCTTGATTGGCAGAAATGCGGTATTGACTGTTTTTTTGGTTAAATGTGCTGTGATGGCAAGGAGCCACATCACAGCACCATTAGGAAAAAAGCCACTTCACATTTCTTCTCAGTTAAAAAAAAAAAATCACTGCTGCTTGATTGGCAGAAATGCGGTATTGACTGTTTTTTTGGTTAAATGTGCTGTGATGGCAAGGAGCCACGTCACAGCACCATTAGGAAAAAAGGCACTTCACATTTCTTCTCAGTAAAAAAAAAAAATCACTGCTGCTTGATTGGCAGAAATGCGGTATTGACTGTTTTTTTGGTTAAATGTGCTGTGATGGCAAGGAGCCACATCACAGCACCTTTAGGAAAAAAGGCACTTCACATTTCTTCTCAGTAAAAAAAAAAATCACTGCTGCTTGATTGGCAGAAATGCGGTATTGACTGTTTTTTTGGTTAAATGTGCTGTGATGGCAAGGAGCCACATCACAGCACCTTTAGGAAAAAAGGCACTTCACATTTCTTCTCAGTAAAAAAAAAAATCACTGCTGCTTGATTGGCAGAAATGCGGTATTGACTGTTTTTTTGGTTAAATGTGCTGTGATGGCAAGGAGCCACATCACAGCACCATTAGGAAAAAAGGCACTTCACATTTCTTCTCAGTAAAAAAAAAAAAAAAAAACACTGCTGCTTGATTGGCAGAAATGCGGTATTGACTGTTTTTTTGGTTAAATGTGCTGTGATGGCAAGGAGCCACATCACAGCACCATTAGGAAAAAAGGCACTTCACATTTCTTCTCAGTAAAAAAAAAAAAAAAAATCACTGCTGCTTGATTGGCAGAAATGCGGTATTGACTGTTTTTTTGGTTAAATGTGCTGTGATGGCAAGGAGCCACATCACAGCACCATTAGGAAAAAAGCCACTTCACATTTCTTCTCAGTTAAAAAAAAAAAATCACTGCTGCTTGATTGGCAGAAATGCGGTATTGACTGTTTTTTTGGTTAAATGTGCTGTGATGGCAAGGAGCCACGTCACAGCACCATTAGGAAAAAAGGCACTTCACATTTCTTCTCAGTAAAAAAAAAAAATCACTGCTGCTTGATTAGCAGAAATGCGGTATTGACTGTTTTTTTGGTTATGAATACGTTATCATAACCAAGGAAACACGCCGTGACTTACGATGGGGGGAAGGGGGGGGGGGGGTAATAAGTAGGAGGCAATTGAAAGAGCATAGTGAATCATTGTTTACGCATGAATTTTTTGCCTTCGTCTCCCCGTTACTGAGATAAAAGACATTAAGTTCTGCTAAAATTTAAAGAAATGACGCCAACATTAAAGACTTGGAGAGAAAGGGAAGATACTACGCAAAGCCATCGCCTGCATGTGCAGAGGACATCCATCTCTAAAGCATGTGAAAGGTGTCTTCCATTTCTCACTGAATCTGAATTAATTTAGTGACTTTTCTTAAAATTTCCCCTGATTTCAAGCTCCGATAACGGAGAGACGAGGGCAAGTAACTCATGCATTCAAAAGCATGTTTTACTATGTTCTTTCTGTTACTACTTATTCAGATTTTTCTTTTTTCCATTTTTCGCTTTCGCTTGGTCTGTTGGTAAGAACAAATAAACTGTATGTAGTTATTTCACTTTTAATGAAACGTCGGTTGAAAATCTGAATAAATTAAATTTCAACCTTTAATCACTCAAATTCATTGAATTTTGAAACTAATTTTTAAATTGCTGATTGACATGCATGAAAATAACTTAATTTACATAAAAATGTTTATTGCTTTTATTTTTCCAATTTGAAACTGAGACTTAATAGCCTCGGTGGAATAATTCTGAGAATTTATTTTCTACTGCGTGATTTTTTTTCGATAAGAGTTTGTAATCTCATTAAACTGTGAAGCTGTACTGTATGTGCTCTAAATTAATATTTGAAACTGATTGAATTGTGAAAAGCAAAGCGTGTTTATTCTTAACTTTCTAAATATATATATTTAACCGTTTATACTTAAATCAAATTCTTAATGCATAACTGTTTGCCATTTTAAATTACTAAGTTTAAAATGGCAATTATTACTAAAACACTCTCCATTAAGTTATATTTAATATAAAAAAGAAAACAAAATTCGATCGCTTGCCACAAATCGCTACCTAGCACGAGACCATGATGCAAAAAATAAAATGAAATAAAAATAAACATTTTGTGAAACTTTATTCCAAAGTAGAATGGAAAATATCAAATCAATTTTGAAAAAAGTTCTCTAACGCGCTTAAAAAAGTAAAAACGCGTTTCGGAGTTTCAAGGAATCATTTCTTTAACACAAGAAAACGGAGCAATTCGACTATTTCTTTATTAGTATTAAGCTATAACCTCCTCGGTCCCCTTGTATCACATGTGATACATAAGTTTCATAATTTTTTGTGAAGCCTGAACCGCAAAAACAAATTTGGGACCAGTTGTATCACATGCGATACAAATAGAAATACCGCATATAATTTTCTCGTTTAGTCAACAGATGGCAATTCCTGTCCATGATAGGGATTTCAAGTAGAGTCTCAGAATCAAAACAAGATGTCTACGCGTGCTCGAAGTAAGTATTTTTTTCTTATTTATATACAAATATTAAAGTTTTTTAAGCTATGTTTTTTCTTTCCATGTGTACTTTTTACTAGTTAACACCAAAAAAATAAAATTTTAATGAAATATTTTAGCATAATGACTTGTTAAATTTGTTTGTATCACATGTGATACATGGGGTCTCAATCACTAATGAACATACTTTTTTAGTCAATTATGTTTTAATTTTTTGTATTATTTTGGAAGGATTTGTAGAGTGATATAATTATTTCTCAAGTTAAAATCTTTAGTTGAGGTGTTTGCTTTTTATTTTCATCTGTTTTTCATGATAATTTTTTTTTTAAAAATAAGGTTTTTTTTTCAGTGACATATTTGACACCGGATGAAATTTTAGAGCTGATGAATCGTGATGATTCTGATTTGAGTTCACTGTCAGACGAAGATCATTATCAAAGTGATCATGGAAGTGAGATGGAAGAAGAAGAAAATGATGATCCGGATGTATCTTCTGACTTTTTTGCTCAAAGCATTTCACGAAAATAAAACATAATGTTACTGTACTACTATGATACTACGAATATGTACCTAAAAACGCCAATAAAGCTTGATTTTCATGTTGGATTTATGAAATGTATGTATTGTGTGATTAAAGACTAAGATTTAATTAATTACTTTAATCTTGCTTGATACTTGAAACAATTCTGATTGTAGTGTCTTGGTCCTGATGTATCACATGTGATACCTCCCCCCTAGCTCTTATAAATTAAAAATAATTTTTTTTATTGCACTTTTCTACATCATAGTGATCATAACAACTATTTAAGTACCTCTTACAAAATATCAAGCTTTTATTTTTCTCTCGGGTCTGAGGAGGATAAGCTACTGGTCCTTAGCCGGAGCTACAAGCAAATACCTAACTGCTCTTTACAAAGTCCAGAAACTGCATTTTCACCATTTTTAGGGATCATCAGTCATGTACAGTCATAACGGAGCTGACTGTAGTAAACTTCAATTGAGAGCTGAGATTACAATCACACTAGTAGTGACATGTACCACTAGATATGTTATGGCTTTTCCAGGCAGATGATTCGTATTAAATGTGACACAGTAGGTTCTGAATGCCAAAACGATCTTGGTACTTGCTTGTAGTTCTGCCCACGCTCCAGACAAAGGAGAAGTAACTTACAGCTATGCTGCACATAACAGTCCATAATATTCAACTTCACTTTACGAGTGAGACCCACACCATGTTTTTTGACCCTCTCACTAGTAATAAATGCTTAATTAATGAAAATGCTTAATTGATGAAATTAAATTGTTTCAGTGGAACAAGAAATTCACTCCGGTGAAGAGTTTATGACAATCAATTTATAAAATTGTCGTTCTACTGTGCCAAATATTAATGTTGTTTGCTATATATAGGCTATATTTGTAAGAGCAATTAATTATTTTGGTAAATTCGCCGTGGGGATCGTCTACAAATGATGTCATGCTTTGAGGGTTGAGGGGATTTATGGAATTGTGACCGTTTGTGACGAGAGAGAGGGAATTAGAACAAAAAATATGATATTACGTATTTAAGATGAAATAAAAATATTTTAAATTAAATTCATACATTTATGTAATCCAGCAGGAAATGTGACAAGAGGAAGAGAGGGGGCAATGTGAGGTGTTAAATTTTGCAGTGGTAACCATCCCCAACCCCCTCCAAGAGCAAGGGCGTACACCCTCTCAATACCGCAAAGACCCCCAGAGCTAGACGCTTCCCAAAAAAGAAAAATACCCCTCAAAATAGCCCCCAAAAAATCTCAATGGCACAGCCAGCGCAAGGATCCCCCCCAAGGTGGACACCCCTGAGTTTTGTGACAGAAGGGGAGGAGGGACAAATATTTTGCCATCTTTTATAAACAAATTGTGACGTCATTTATGAACAGTGCCGTGTAAGATAATTTTGAAATTTTAAGAAATATTACACAAAGTAAAATACACCAAGGAAAGCGTACATGAAAAATAAAACTATTTTTATTTATTCAATTTCCAATACAAAATACGTTAAAAATTCATTGCTTATACAAGGCTAAGTAATCATTAATGTGTGCAGTTTGGCATGCTAAATCAATATATGACTAAAAATATTCTTGCTTTATATCCTTGACGAGTAAGATGCTAGGGGTATTTTCTAGTCACTGGTTTACATATTTTAGGATGGAATTACGTTTACTCAATAGGAATATCTTTGCGACCACACTTGCTTTGTTTATTAACTAGTATAAGTAGTGCACTTTCTAGACTATTTACTAGTCTAAGTTAGAAGTTCATCTTATGTAAAATAATGTGAAAAAGGCCAAATACGATTTGAAAAGTTTTTATATCCCATAGCATCTGGAGCTCGAAAGTAAATGGGTGACATAAATTGCACAAATTGATGCTTTCATTTATGAAGAACAGACGCTCTTGCAATATAAAAATACACATAAATAGGAAGTACAATTGAAAAGGATTAAATAAATTATATTTCTGTGATCATGTTTTAGTACAAAATATGATGGAAAGTTTATATTTGCTTAAGATCAAAATAGTGCATTTCTACTTACAAGAACTACTTGACCAATAATAAAAATATCGTTCACTTTTTAACATTTCAAATCTTATAAAAATTTACACTTTCTATTTTGAATACCAAACGTATACAAAATAAGTTCCTGTCATTGTTAAAATCTATGAATCAGACTCAAGTCTTTCGACATCTTTGGTCACGTTTCACTTTAAATGGAAGTTAGAAATATTTCTCGACTATTCCATAAAAAATTCAAGGAATTTTAGTGGCTGTCATTTTGTGATGTGAATGAATCAAATAAAACTCTTTGTCTGTAAAGAAGCACGCAACTCGAAAACAAAAATAAGGAAAACATATAAAGAGAAATATACTGCCGTGCTAACCACACAAAAGTTTTATCTGCACTTTTCATTAAAATTGAGTTATTGTCACCAGGTGGTTTTTTTCAGCATATTATACAATGTTTTACGGTCATTTGTGAATGGAAAATTATTTTTTTAAATATCTGAATTGGTGGGATCTGAATCAAGGATATGTAAAACTTTTAACAGCAATTTCTCATTTTGAGATCAACTGCAGATACGACTTCTGCTCTTAGCACGGCAGTATAGTATGACACTGGTTAGTTGAGCTATAACCTTGACTGTGATTACTTGTTTTTGGGGTAATAGGAAAGGATAATTGGCTCTGAGTTGAGTTGGGTTACTTTCGTATCAGCTTTGCAAAAATATTCGAACTCAAATCCACGCCAATTTATACACATCCCTTTTTCACTGAACTCTCATAAAAGAAGTAAACATTGCCAAGATCATGGATCAACTCAACAGAGCCACACTATGAATAAAAAATAGTTTAAACAAAAATGAAACTGAAAAACCTTATTTTTTGGTGTATAAGTTGCTTACATATTCTTCCTTTGAAATACTAATTGACTTCTTGAAAATCTCGAAACTTCGTGGAATGAGTTTAAGAAACTGGGAAATTATTTGGGGCTATCCCATGGAAAACGGTAAATATGTTCCGCACGTGACACATCATATATTTCACTAAAAATAATTCTTTAAAATATTAATGAACAAATTTTTTTCTGCTTAACAAATTACAAACTTATGTGTGATTTCTTAAGCAAAACATTTCGTCATTACCCTTTGCAATAATTCCTTTTTAATGAAATATATGAACCGTTACGTGCGGGATATAGGGTTGACTTTTTTGAGGAATGGCCCTGTGGTAATTCTTGTCAGCTAACTATCCTTTCACATTCGCGTCACTGATATCTAAATCTCAGCTATTACCATTAAATTGTTTTTTTTTTTTTTTCGTATTCTTAACCAGCATGATCATCGTCAAATAAGAATTATTTCCCCTCTATCAAAGAAGGCCGGCTCAACTTCCCATTTATAAATAGCTTAGCGATTAGTTTATTATGTACTTTTGATAGAAGTGCTGAACCCACTGTAGTTTGGCTCTTGTAAGTTGAGAATGACCTTGAAAATGTTGCTTCTTTTATGGGAAATAGAAGGTAATAGGCCGTGAGTTGAGTTTGGTAGTTTTGCTAAAGTATTCCACTTGAAATCGGCGCCAATAAAACGTCCCTTTTTAACTGAATTCCCCCAAAAATGTAAACATTGTCAAAGTCATAGCTCAACTCATTAGAGCCATGCTATAGCTGAACAAAAAACAATTTTTGCTGTTAATTATATGAGATGTATCAAACTTTTAAGACCATTTTTTAAGATAAAAATTTGCTAACAAATTTTAATTTTTTGCAATCATTAATTACAAACGGGTGATTACTGCATATTGCTAAAGGTTATGCTTGCATAAACTTTAGTCTTGACATTTTTAGGTCACAGATACTTTATTCATACTCAGATTAAATACTGATATCAGTTCATAGATTGACATAAGCCTTTGTATGTTTTTCGCAGCTGTTAATTACGTTTCTTCGAAGTCAGCTGCGTTGTTCGCTTGAGCCATATTTTGTGAAAAGAGAAAGAGGTGAAAATAATTTAATGTTGAGTAAAATGGTGCTTTTGTTATCAATGTGTGATTTCATTCAAACGTACCTGCAAAATAAGTGATGCATTTACTTAAATCTTGAATGTGTCGATAGATAAAATTTTTGAACATTTTTTTAAAGTATGCATTCTTTGATGGTTTTATGGTAAAAAGATCATCGATCAAACTTTAGCTTTGCTATAATGGCATGGTAAAAATAACGGATCCACTTATGTTACAGTTTGAAAGGTAGTTAATTTTTTTAAATCCGTGAAGATTTCGACTGAACATCAACTATCCTATGCCAAAACAAGGCTATACTTTCGACGAATTTTAACGCAAAAAAAAACAAGGTAGCGTGATTATTTGTGCATTAGATATTCAACTAAAATAAAGAGTCATGTGACTGATCTGACCAATCACAAATATAATAGAAATATTTACGTCAGGCTGTAGTGGGAGTGAGATCAATAAGTAATCTTCTTAAATGCTTAGTTAAAAATATATCTTAGAGTAGGACAAATGCAACTTAAAAGTAAAAACACAGCATAAAGAGACTGATATACACTGGCCTCCAAAAGTTGAGATTCAGGTTTCTTGTAAAAACCGACGAATATATAAGCAAGAAGTTAAGTGGTGATTTTTTTAAACTGTTGAATGCATCATAGAAATGCGTGTAAGCTTTAAAAATATGATTAACAAATAAATAAATATGTAAAAGTTTAAAAAGTACTGATAGAAGCGTTTTTCTGTTTTACGTGAAACATGTCTCTGAAACTCTACAAAAAGATGTTCGTACAGTAAATGTTTCCAATACTACTTGAAATGCATTTGCGTCATTGAGTTTCCGTGCTGAAAATTATAAAACTGGACATATTCCATTTATTCCATGACGTGGCTGCCAAGATTGCCCTTTCAGCAAAACTCAGTGAGATCTCGCATCATTCACTAGAAGGACTTCACAACCAACAACAAGGACGTATAGGGAACATATGGATCAAGGATCTTGGAGTAATCACAGTTCCTCCATGAACATCTTTGTAATCACCGAGATATTTCTGCCTAGATCATGATTCTACAACACTCGAATATATTGTTTTTCGGTTAAATATGTTAGATTGGTTGTAGCTGTTGTATTTTTCCCAGAAGACTCCCGAGTTGCTTCATATTGTTAGCCTGGACTAGTTTGTGATTTTTTTTAAACAGGCGCAAGATCTAGAATCACGGCCTGTCTTCTGTCAGGAATCCCAAAATAGTTCTGGGAGTACATAAAACAATTAAAATAATTTGCAGTGCTTACAATTACTATGTCGTTAAGTTCATGACAGGAGTTTAATTGGTTGACACTCATGGTGATATTAGTTTAATCACAGTGTGCAAGCTGAAGAGTTTGCCAGTCCAGCATGTAGAGGTTTTATAAGATAGAGGAATTCATTTTCGATCCGAAAATTTGCAGCACTAACTAGAAATGGAATTATGCTTACTGCATAATTCCATTTCTAGTTCGTACAGTAAAATCTTTGCCTAATTATGCCTAATCTTTTCCTTCACTAAAGTAAAAATAAGTTCACGTTGACAGAACTTGAAAATCTAGATGAATCTTTTGATGACATGGTCAAACAGGTGGATCTTGTTGCAGAAGGTTATATCCAGATTTAGTAAGAGCATTGGCAAATTTGATACAAGGAACGCCACTCCTACATCCAGTTTGAAAAGTGTAGAATCCTGTATGGTTGTCTAAACCGAGAAACGTGTTGTTTTGTCCTCTAATTGAACGGGCAATTACATACTATTAGTTCAGAGAAACGCACACAGCTGATTGTCTTAAAAAGAGCCTTGAATCATTGAGGTGTCTTCGCATTTTAGTATCGGAGATTCATACACCGGATGCAAAAAAGCGATCTGAAACGAGATGAGGCAGCTTTGTGCTTCTTCTTCGGATTGAAAAAGCTATTAAATGGTCATCTGCAGGTATTGTAACCTTGGATCAGGCCTCTGGGTTTATGTACAACAGAGCTGTTTCCTTAGAGCAGGAATTAGTAACTGGAGGGAGCAAATCCATCCATTGGCTTAGGAATCAGAGGCAAAGATCCCAATTCACATAATTCAACTGCGACAAATAGGAGATACGTTTTACGTGAAACGAGTGAAAGAAACTGGATTTCTACCGATACTTCACTCTCCACCTTTTATTCCTTCTCAATGGTTGTTTCCAAGCCGCCAACATCAAACGGGTTTTCGCAAGACTATCACGTGACAACTGGCCGTGCAAGCATTCATATTTCAGCAATTCATATTTCAATGAAGTTGTAATACCATTCAGCGCTGCTTTGGCAAAGTTCTGTATTACTCGAGATAACATGAGTACGCCAATATTTAATAATGAGTACCAATAAACTAGAAAATTGCCCGTCAATGTATAACGGGTGAAAATTGTTTCTTCATTTGAACGAAGCAATTGCCTGTTTGTTGATACTTTGATAGCTGAAATTTTAACCCTATGCCAGTGGATTAAACCTAAGTTCCAGTAGATAACATTCATTGCTGTGACCACTTTTTCTTTACTTCGTTTTCCTTAAATGAGTCTTAACAGTAAGATTCCGGATTCACTTTAGCCTTGTCAAATAAAACATTTCCCTGCATGTCAAACATTACCAAAAAATACTATCAAGTGTGCAAGTTTGTTTCATTGTTGATGACGTCAGGAGCGTTACTCGATCATTCGCTATTATATATATGAGGATTATCATATAAAAGGGAATATGAAGCCTTATGATGTTATAATGAGGAAAGTGGCAGTACTTCGCGGAACTTTTCTCATAATGCCAGAAGGGAACTAACTCTTTTTCTGTTTTGGAATATATTCAATGAGGTTGTATACTATGGTTGCAACGGAACATGTCTTCTGCATCTAAAGAGTTAGGATTAAAACTAAGTCCTCAATCATTGGAATACACTGCTTGACGTATTGGGACATCTAGGAGCTCCTAGTCACGAGCTCGCGAAACCTCGTGTTTAATATATCTAACCAATTGGTATCTTAAATAATCAAATAAACCTTAGGTCCCAGACATTATTATACTGTGCTTTAGAAATACTTAAAAATATAAATAATTTTTAGACCAATGATCAAGCTCAAAAATCTGTGCAAGAAGTAACATGAGTTTCATTTTTGCACTTTTTCTCTAAGTCCAATACAAACGCCCAATAAAAAAAGTTTTAAAAGTAGGATTGTTTTTGCATAGGTTTTCTTAAAACTCGTTATTATTATTAAAAAAAATATATGAATTTTACTTCTACTGCCATTTACGTAACGTGCGGTTAGAAAAACATAATTATCTCTTAACTTTTGGAGGTCAGTGTGTATAAAATCAGAGCAAGTCTTATTGCACTGTGATTCATTTTAACTGGATTTCTTACTATAAGGAACTTTGTACAAATGCTACAGCGCCTGAGTTTATTTAAAATCAAGCGTTTACTTTTTTGCTATGGAAATTGCTTTCGTTTTTCGGGAACTATTTTTTGTGTACAGGATGTGTTCAGATACGCTTTTCAAAATTATTGAGCCAAATTTTGACTCATCGAAACATTGACACCAATTGATTAATAATGAACTATTTCAATCACAAAAAAGAAAAATTATCTGTACAGCTCGTGTCTATGTTATTTTGTTAGCTAGATTTGCAGTTAGCTTGTGGCCTTGCTTCAATGTGACCCTTGAAACTCCAAATAACTAACTTTTACAGAAGTAATATATCAATAATAATAGTAATAAGTACATTTTTTTGGAAAAATTGATACATGTAAACATTATATCTCTGTCTGTAATCCTTTTCTTGCTACACATAAATACAATATCGAGCATTCATCCCAGTTTTGTAGTTTTGCCAACGACAAATTTTAAGAAAAAGCCACAAAAAGGAAAAAAATCGAGGTACGACGTTTTACGGATTAAGGCAAAGGTTTTTTTTTCTAAAGTTGTAATCAATGTAATACCTTGCCTATTTAGTTTTTTCAACAACTAATGGCTGAACATATCTTAAAAAAATGACTTTAAATACGACAAGTTGAATGTACATTTTTTTTCAAGGAATATATGTGAAGGCACTGCTTACATACAGGATGGCATTAAAATAACTGATATTTTTCGCATGAATTGTGTAACTGATTAAAACTCTACATTACGTATCTACTTCTACCCGCAGTCGAATACGACGTTCATTAGTTCAAAAAAGTAGCAATTATCTTCTAAAAGTTTTTTACTTGCTTTAACGGTCGCCACTCGTCACGTGGGGCGTCAAAATTTTTAGTATCCTTCACCACCCGGTCGTCCTTTTCCCCAACTCCACTTACTATTGAATAGCTTTAACTACCGTTAATTAGTTATTTAAACCATTATTTAAACTAATATTTTTCTTGTTTAGAAGCAATTTAAAAGCGTTTTTCTTTCTTTCTTTTTTTTTTTTTTTTTGTCTCACGGAAGAAATTTGACTGATAAAATTTTTATACTCGTTACTGGTGGTCAGAAAAAATCCTAATCTTGATCATTAACTTGCCCTTACCTAACCTAAAACGTACTTCAGCAAGTTTTTGCTGGAAAATTCAATTTTGTCTTTATCTGAGTTTTTTTTTAATTAAACCAAACTGTGCGACATATTAAAGAGTAATTTACAGCATGCGTATGACACACAATCATAAACACGTAATCGAACGAACTTTTAACAAATATTCTTACAGACACTATCAACAAATTTCAATTAATAATTTAATACACTACTTTTGAAGTATATCAATCTTTGTCAGCGACATCTGTAATAATTTTACAACATCAAGGAAATTAACCCCGTTGATAGCTATTTCTCCTTTACGCTATGAGTATTAGAAAATAAAACAATACGTTAATTTTTGTAAAAATGGAATGTTTAAAATCAAATATTAATCTATAAGCATGTACTATAGTAGTTTTTCACTGATTATTTCTCCTACTTTAGTTCTAATCAAGCACTGGATTTTTTCTGTACTGAGAACGTGTTTAAGTTAATGGCACATTTCTACATAGAAACAGTTTATTCTTTAACAATGTAATGATTTATTAACTCAGGTTCCTTTCCTATTTCTAGATAAAAATAATATCTTAAATGATTTGAAAACTGTTTTAAGAAAATGAAATAGTAATTAGGATTATTTTTAAGCCCTTAGTTTTCAGCAATAAAACCCTTTTGTTAGATGTTACAAAAACAATGATCAAATAGTAATATTTTACACCGCATGAACCACTGAAGCACTTATTTCATCTTAAAGTGCCCTAAATTTAGCACAGAGGAAGCATATTTCAATGAAACTTACTTTAATTTAAAAAAATAGTTAAAATTTTGATTTCTGTCCAATTATTTTCACACACAAAATTTCATTTGAATGTATTTACAAGACTATTTCCTACAAAAATAGTTAAGTTTTCAACTTTTGCCTACGTTATATTTGAACAATATATTTTTTAATATACATTAACTGCTGGTCATTTAATTATTTTCAAAAGCATTTCAAAAACGACACTGTTTCAACCAGTATCAACCTGTGTCATTTCTCATAAAAATATTTCATACCAAATTTGCACTTGTGTTAAAGGACTTATATTTTTTCTTTGATAAATATAATTTTGGCATTGATACTTATTCTATCCTCAAAAAGTAAAGTTTCAGACCCAAATATGAATCATATAAATTGGTATGCGCAGGTTTAAAGCTTCAATGAGCTTCTCATGGTGACACGAAATATGCATAAAATTACAAAAATAGTACTTTAAATTACATATTTTTCATTACAATTAGTGTAATAATTTTATATTTTAATTTTGTACTTTCCAAAACAGTCTATCTCTCTCTCCCTCTTTTTTTTATGGTTCATCACTCTAAAGTGCAAGTCAAATTTCAAATTTAATAACACATTTTCACAAATAATGAACTCTTATGGAAGTGATTTGTACACACACGAGTGTCATCCGAGAATAAGTTTGAGAACCGCCTTTTCTGGTAAATTAAAACATAAGTTAAACGCTTCAGTAATGGCCACTTTGAGGTTTATACAGTCGAACCTCCATATATCGAACTTCTACATATAGAAATTTTCTATATATCGAAATCCCAGCAAGTTTCTATGTTCATTACATAGAAAAATTGTTTCTATATATCGAAAAAATTTCCATATATCGAATTTTTTTTCCGAGACATTCGTAGATATTTTTTCCTGTTTAGACTGTTTGTCTCATGAAAAATAAAGGTTAGGGGAGAAAATTATGTTCACTAAAGATTGCTACGAAACTCATAAGGAATCTGGGGTTGAAGGGTGTGTAGGTCGTTGTTTCGTTCTAGAATTCTTAAATTCCCTCAAGTTATTTCAAATATCTTAGTTGTAACCAGTAACATTGTAAAATCAGTTTCAAGTCATCCCCTTTTGTCTGTTGGTTATCGATCCTAGTCGTTTTAGCTGCAGTAAAAATCATTCAAGTTAAGTAGATTAATTGTTTACTTTTCTCTCGATTTGTCAAAACGAAAATCCCTCAATGTTGCGGATCAAGTTGAATTGACAAAGAATGAAGATGTATGAAGCGCAAAAATGTAATTTCTGTTATTTTTTTAATTAACTTTCAATTAATCCGATGCTTGTATAAATTAGAAATTAGGTTTCATACACGAAAATTTGCTTTAATTTTAATGTTTTAGGAGATTTTTAGGATAAAATAAGATCGTTTCTATGTATCGAAATTTCTATACATCGAATTTTTTTCCGTCAATTTGCTACTTCGATATATGAAGGTCCGACTGTATTTGAAAAAAAAAGATTCCAGGTTTCCTAATATGCAAGAGGTCTGCACGTTTGAAGCACTTTTGAATCCATTGGGAGATCTTTTTTCAAATATTACCCTTGAAGTGACCACTACTGAAGCACTGGCCAGTACTGGTGTGTTGACCTTACAATGAAATTATGTTTCAATATTTTAAAACAATTTGCGGTTCTGATTTATAGCAAAGTGTTGCTAAATAATAAATTTTAGTTAAGTGGTCTGTTGTCTTACTCAATAAGTTGTGTTCATTTTATTTTTTATGTTAGCTTCATTTTATCATGACATTTTCCTATGAATGTGCACCATTCCGCAGCACTAAACTTTGAAATGGTAATGCCGATTATTAGCGGGGAGAATGGCTTTGAAATTGAATAAAAACGTACATAAATAAATATATACAGAAGTGTTCTCACGTTCTTAAGAACTCCTGCATGTGTAGTCATAAAACTGGTGTCTAGGTCTTGGTCTTGTAAAGTTATCATGGACAAGGGTGGATTGGGTTCCCCGAGAGGGCGCAAACCTTCGACTCGCAAAAGGGCGCACAGGTTTGAGGGAGGAAAAATGAATAAAAAAAAAACGAAGACGCATTGGTTTTGAGGGCGTCAGGGTGCACTTCACAGACTGGAGGGTTTATCGGCCCTCGAACCATTCCACCGCTAGTCATGCGCTATTCCATGAGACAGTTTTCAGTGGCTACTAGTAGCACGGTTAGGAGTTAGAATGCTGATCTCGAAAATTTTGAGAAACGGGAAAATAGTCGGCTATTTAGTTTTAGAGCAGCATTGGTTTCCCACGAAAGGATTCCATTTGGACATCGTGATGCATGCAATAATTTGTTCTCAATGTTACGCCTGTAAACTTGAACAAAGAAAGAAAGGGTTATCGGACAAAAACTATTGCTGAGAACGGAAGTAAGTTTTAAATTCCGAAGCAAGGTATGTTGTGACTAGTTTTTTCCTTAGAAGGATGATTTCTTCCCATCACAGTGATAGAAATCACAAATATATAGATATATATTTGTTCTTAGAATCCCTTTCTATAGTGTGTCTTTTTGTTCAGCACTAAATCTTTCAGGTGACTCTGTAAGTGGTTTTATCTGGCAACGCATAAACACTTTAATAAACCTAGAGACCAATTTTATAATTATATCTGCAGGCGTTCAAAAGATTAGTGGTAATGCTGTGGTAAAAGTTAGTGTTATATACAACCTCTGACAATGAATTTCAGGGAATGAAGTGAGAAGTGCCGAACTGGCAACACTTGTGAAACAAAACGCTGCACCAGCGTAGTGGCAGATATTGATTATCTGCCTCCACCATTTTAAAGTTGAGCGTCGTATGTGTTCGTGTAAGACTTATTTTACCAAGTTCTTGTTTAGTACGCTGGTTCTTAACTGAGAACAGGAAAATGAATGAACAAAAGATCAATCTATTTCTCTGTCGAAACAGTTCCTGAAAAAAAGTAGGTGGTACGAATTAAACACACACCACACTCGCCTGATCTCAACCATCCAGACTTCTTCCTATTCCCACGACCCAAACTTGTTTTAAAAGCAGGTGAATGAGACGATATTCTCGACATCCAACGAAGCGTGACGAGGCTTTTGAACTCCATCACAAAAAAAAAAAAGACTTCTTGCAAAGTTCCCGGGACATGTATAGATGATCTCAGGGGGGCATATTTATGGAAGGTGACTATTTCGAAACACAGTAAGGTAACTTTAGTTAATATTTCATCTATGCTAATGTTACAGGACTATTCACCGATTTCTATTTACAGAGGTTGTATATCTGTATATAACACTACTTCTACTACAGTGTTACTGTATCGTCGCCTCAAAGCAACAGAAATACATCTAATCCATATAATAACAGTAAGAATCATAATATTGCTTTGATGCGACGATACTACAATTTACACAAACGGTGGTATGCATCGAAATAAATAAACAAATAGATGAATATTATCGTTGCTAGTTTGTTTCGGTGTCTGACTGCCCATCCTTATTCTGGTCATGAATTTCATTCTCCAGGACGACTCGGATACTGGAGCCTTTAGGAGTCCTGTGTTTAGGAAGAGAGTTTCTACGCTGCAAAGGCTTATTCCTTTGAGTCTCAGGAGTACGAAGTACCAATACAGGATGTGACACTTTCTCACTGCGTGGTCTCACAATGCGTAGCAATTGGGCTATTTGTTCATCTACACGACATATCTTTACATTGAGCCTTTGCATCTCAAGTTTCAAATCAACTCTCAAGTCCACTAAATTGGCGAGTATCTTTTGGTATTCAGCCGACTCTGTTTGTTCTTTGACAACATCATCGACTGTATTTCGAGGGGGGCTCTCTTCCTCAATAGTTGCCTCTTTGGAAAGAACTTGCGACCATTTTGAGAAGGATCTGTTGCCAGTCTTTTGGACGTTTCTTCGGATGGGCTGCGTGACGTTTTCGGATGGTGCATTCTCCTTGTTGTCGAGATCACGGGTCAGCGTCCATTTGAGTGGGCCAGTGTCGATTGCCTTCGTTGTTACCCGCGGCTCCCCTACTTCTGAGATTGGACCTTTTTCGATGTCATGAGATCCATTTCTTCGAAACTTTGAGAAAATCTTGCGAACTAGATGGTCTTGAGACAGTTCTTGAAGGGGTTCATTTTTACGCCTCTCGGCAAGCTCTCGTTCCCGCTTTACGTCGGATACTTTTCGGAAAATGAGCTGAAAGGAAGTAAAATCCTGATTAGAACAACTATGAGCACGCATAAACAGTGGAGTTTTCACTTTTTACTTGCTGATGTTTTTGTAACTTAAGTGGGTAGATGTACGCACGATCTTATGTTTCTAGTGCACTCAACAAAGTTCATTAGTTTAAATTAGGAAAAATGGCAGTGATATGTGTTATTTATTGAAGCGAAAACTTCTTTAGGCGCGTTGGACATCTTTAAGCAAGCACCCGGTTGGCCGAATGGCTAAGGCGTTGGACTGCGGACTCGGAGATTACGAATTCGGACCTCAGGATCGAATATTAAATAGATAATTTGATTTAACGATGTCCAATGATCGCAATCTTAGCACGACATAAAACTACAATTGATAGTCTTTACATGTTATTTAAATAGATTCGAGCCAAAATTGTTTGTTTCCTGTTTTAGTTATTATAAACCTATAGTATCAATTTTGGAAACTAATGATAATAATGATGATGATGAAAGAGTTGTTGAAATTTTGGATGAATATCCATAAGTTTCATTCTTATTAGTTTCAAAGAATACCAATAATTAAATATCATATTTTATGAATTTATAAATTTACGTTTTAAGCAATAGATTGCACTTTTTGTACGTAAAATAATATGCATTATTTTTCATGTACAATAGCACAAAACATGAAAATTGTAATTTTTATAATAGTAGTTTATAATAATGAACAAAAACACTTTAATTAAAAGTAATTCCTGCACAATAAAATATTTCCTGACGATTAAAAAAATACACACGCAATTGTCAAGTTTTCACTTCTGTCGACCTGAGTGCCTTTTTTGTTTGTTTATATAAAGGCGACTGAAACAGTGCTGTAAGTTTACATACCAATACATATAGTACTCAATCCACGATAAATAGCTTTATAACTAGGTAACGACATATTTGACAAAGTAGAATGTTTCACTTTTGTTCAAAGTTGTCGTTCGAAAGAAGACAAACTCCAATCAAGAGGAAGTATAGAAATGGTAGTTTAATTACATTTAAATTCAATCTTCACATTCTCCAAAAAATAGTGAAAAAACACTAATTTGTCGAGTCTTTCTCAAAGCAGAAAACTAAGTTATAGTTACTCAGTTGTAAATTTTTTTCCCCACAATATGTAAGCATTGCAAAGCATTTGAACGCACAAGTCCAATACTTCCAAGGATCCAGGAGTTTTGTGCCCAATATACTTAAATTTGATCATGTCAGTGGACCTTAAATATTGAATTGATAATGTATCTCTAAATTTTTTAATTGCTATTTTAAATCTTTTAAAGTAAGATTATTAATAGAGAACATAGATGATTGAACAATTAGATTCTTTCTCGTAAACAGAACTCATCGGCATCCAATTTCAGAAAAGAAATCTGTGCTAAAATTCATAACTGCAAGATGAGTTAAGTAAAGTGAACCAGTGAGTAAGTTGACCACTTGCGGTGGTCAACTTACACAGGTGGTCAACTTGCAAAGGTTGATTTATATGATAAGGTCTAATTCTGTGCCTGAAAAAAGTGGTCAACTTAGACAGGTGGTCAACTTACAAGGTGGTCAACTTCACAGGTTTTACTGCATAATTCTTCGTTTGTCTAGAAGCGATGATCTACTGAATATTTGTATTTTTTATAAAATAATTCAGTGTTGCTTCCTGCATTTTACCATTCCTACGTGCCAGAAACAGTACTTACGCATAATAATAAGTCCCGTTCCTCTTACAGGGATGGCTAAATTGGTGAATAGGATGCATGAGAAAACGTTTGAACTCCTGAAAACGACTTGGAAAATGTCTTTTGTAATGATGGAGAAAAAATATAAAGGTAAAAGATTTTATTTTCGTTCCATATACTCTAATGTTCCTTTAAGTGTCCTTAAAGTCCTTAAATGTACTACGTTCCTTTAAGTCTCATCTTGACGGTCGTAGTATCAATGAGAGTCAAATGATTTTTAAGCGCCTATGATTTATCTTTTTACTTACCGAGGCTAGACGACAGCAAGATCCTGTTTTGAATAGGTATGATCATGAGTGTTTATTCAAAAACACAGTGCATGAAACAACCAATAAATCAATCTAATATGCTAATGGTTAAAAAAGTAAAGTGTTTGAATTATATAAGTATTAAAACGAAGTAAATATCCTTCTAGTCACGTCAACAGTGCTACTGAAATTATCCTTTTTACTATTAGTGAGCTCATTCATTTTCTAAAAATACTCGATTTTAATACTAACTTTGTAATGAAAAAAGAAAAAAAAAACTATTTACTGATAATATTTTTTAAAAAGGTTAACACAAAACTTTTAAATTAGGTAAACAATTAAAATGTACTTTAAAATTCTGCATTTGAATATCATGCATTCATTCAAAGGTAACATCTAGAACAAGCATTGGCTGTATGATGAAACCTTGAACAGAATTAAGCTATGAGCTTAAAGGTTATGTACTAATATTATGCACACGAAATAAGTTTTGCCCAGTTTTTCACACAAAAAATTAACAGTATTCAACGTACAGGGTGCGTACAAAATCTTGCACTAATAAAGAAAAAATATTTAAAAAAAACCTATTTAAGATTTATACACACATATATATTTTAATTCTGAACCTTATTTCATAAAGATAATGTGCCTAAATACTTCAAAAAAAAGCACTTTTGATTTTCACTACGATTATCGTTTAACAACCGATTAGACCTTGAAAAAATAGCCCTCGTATTTCATATCTCGAAGAGCATTTTCCATTAATGTGCCACTTAAATCTTTAGACTTGTTTGTTCATAAAAAATTCAGACTAAAAAATAAGAGCAATTCATGCTGAACTATAATTCTTAAGTTAGACAGATGTAAAGAAGTGTATGCCAAAGATCGGAAACACTTTTGTCCAATTTTGATTACCTTATTTCAGATGCATATTGAACAGTTTAAAATTTAGTGAGACAATCTCTGTATAAATAAAAAATAAAACTCCAAATGTTTTCCAGGGTAACCTCGGAAACTTCCGGACCAGATTTTCACAGTTTGAGTTGGTTAGCTCAGGAAGGTTTACAGACTATTTGAAAAAAAATAAATTGATAATTAGTACTTTTTTATTCCAACTTAAGATAATTTTCATATAAATTCCCTCATGTGAGGATAAAAAATTACTCGCACATATTTATATTACATATCTTTTGAAAGAACGAAAATTTCTGCCTAAGATGGAATTTGTTCCGATTTTCTAACTAAGATGCGAATTATTAACGTTTTTAGGAAAACAGAATTTTTGGTGTATCTATGTATGTTCTTTGTAACCCAGAGTTTGTCGCATCTTGACCGAATTTGGAGCGTAGGTGCTTTTGCACCCAGGAAGGATCGTAGGGAAGGGACGAGAGTCGAACGCTAAAAAAAATACCGAATTTCTCCATTTTCGATTTTAGGACCGTAAAAAGCCATAACTGGCTATTTGTACTCGAAATAGTTAACGTATCGTCTCGGTTTTAGTTTCATTGGAAAGCCCGTAAACAACACCCCCTTAGAAGATTTTCGTCCCACCGCACATAGGAGTATTTGTATCAAAAAACCGGACCAAATAATTTGATGCGATCTTTTGTCATATAACGCTTTGAAACTAGCTACTCGATTATAATAAGGTGTTTATTTAAAGGAAAAAAGATATTTCTTAGAAAATTATCTTTTTTTCCTCTTCTATACACTTATTACGATTAAACGGTTGCTCATGTAGTATTTATTACAGCGTGCTTGCGTCTTGCGCGATCGTCATATTTACTCCTCCCATGGAAAACGACTTTGTTCTTTAGAGCTGCCTAGGTCTTCTACCACTTCTTTAGTAGGGGTTAGAATTTCCTAAGTGTCTGTTTAGTCTGCATCTGTTACAATCCACTCGTGAAAAGTACCGTGAAAAATGTACCCGGTGATGCGCTTATTTCGGGTTACAGCTGCCTTCTCTGAAAACTAAGCAATTGGTTGGATTGCTTGAGAGGTAAACTTCAGCACCTGGCATCAAAATTTATATATTATAGGCATAGAATGACAACCTAACTCGTATAAGTCGACACGAAAAAAAAAAAAAAACAGAAGAAGGAATAATATTTTGTAATTTTGTTTCCTTCACCATCAATAATTACAACTAGTAGTGTGAGCTCTGTTTAATATTTGCATCGTTTTCGGTAATGTTTTAAAATTTTTATTTATACTGTGTGCTGGTTTTCATCACAGCCGACAGCCCTATTTTTATATCAGCACCATATTTTGCTCTTTTCCCTCTGAAGACGTTTCTCCCCCCCCCTGTACTATTATATTTATACAGTTGTAACCCATCGTGATCAAGCAGTACGTGAGTTTGAATTTCAGAGACGGTATCTGTAACTCGTACTGGGTCCTCACCCGGGTAACATTCCTTCTAAACACTTTCTGCAATGGAACATCTAGGGGTAATTGCATTTGTTATCATTTTAATTTCTTCCCACTGACTGATCCCGTCTATCTGCAAAGATTGCGAGAGCCTCTTGAGGTGTCTGTTTCACAACAACAATTAGATTATTATAGAGGAACTAATAGATTTTTCGAAGTTTTGTTGATCCGGTTGGTAAAGAATTTAGTTATTTTATGATTTTGGATGTATCACTGTTTTTATAGTGCACTGGCTTATACTAACTACCTTTGTCATCTTCAACATGTTACTGATTTTGTAGTTCTTTAGTTTTACAATTTAGTTCTTGAAATGACTTTGAGGGTTTCTGCTAATTGCGCAGATTTTGTATACCAGTAATGAAATATCTTAGTCATTGTTCCTATTTTTTCAAGCAACGTTCATCAATATAGCATTCAGAAGCTTCTTTACAATTGAACTCGGTTTAAAAATACTTCAAAACACGACTCAATTTGATCTGCCTATGTCCCTAATTCCTCAAGTTTTCCTTCCAACATCATGTAATCCTATTCTGGTAAAAGATTTCACAGTTTCAGAAGAATTTATAAAGAAATAAGAAAAATTTCCAAACTTGAAATAGTTAAGCCTTTTTTACTCGCTAACTTTAAACTCGTAAAAAACAAAATGGCGGAAATGGGCGGAAGATGTTTTACAGAATATCATAACAGACAGTCTATATTTTATGCCCATAATAAAAGTACAGCGAGACTCGGCACGGAAAGTAAACAAAAACTTTAATTTCTAAAAATTCTAGTGAAAAATAAACATTCAATTTTGACTTAATTTTACAGAGGTAGAAAATGACAAATGTTGAAATACTTCAACGAAGCAAGATTTTAGATGGAGCTATATACCTCCCTTTTCCATACTCAAAAGTATGATTTACTAAATTCCATTGCATTCAAATACAGTAACAATAAAATGGAGAATTAGCACGAAAAGCGTCGAAAGCAAAGGCGAGAGGTTCCAACAATGTCCAATTTCCGACTAGCGTACACCAATGGAAATACAACAGGTGAGATTTTTACTGCTGTCCTTTGATAGAACAGTTATCTGACTTGAAGTGAAGCAGGTTTAAAACAACTTTCGTCAAACTTTTGGATTTTGGTTTTTGTCCGGTTTTACCGGCTAAATACTCCTATGTGCGCCGTTCAGAAACTTAAAATAAGTTTTAAATTGGATATTTTTCGCCTGCGGAAGCTAAGCTAAAATTAGCGCAGAAATTGCTGAACAGGCAGAAATATCTCTTGCCATTTTTGCATCATTTTACAAAACTCTTGCTTTTGCATTGAGGCTTTTTCTGTAATGGGGAGGGGGAGATCGAAAATTTCCCCCTTTGCTTATTTTTTGACGATGTGGAATTTTTGTTCTGCCCGCAGAAGATAATAAAGGATTTGTGTAGTACAAATTGGTGACTTTTGCAGTTGACTTTAATCTTATCGGGACTTTCAGATTTGTAGTTTAATGTTACAGTAAAAACTAAAGTTGATCACCTGTTTAAGTTGACCCTAAAGTAGTACACCGCAAGTGGTCAACTTTCACTGTATTCAAGAGTGGTTGATGCTGATGTGGGTTTTGAGGTACTGACATCGTTATTCAAATGGAGACTTTTAGAGAGCTTTTTTAAAGGAGATTTTATGAAGCTATTCCAAATCTGATGCTGGATAAAAGAGAAAATGTTGATGTTATTTTGATTTTTTTTTTCATTCTGAAAAGTGTAGTGAAGCTATTTTCCCAATCCAGACAAAAATGTTTAGAGGAATTCTTGACGTTATTTGAAAATTGTAACCCGTATTCCAATAGAAACTTTTAATGATTGATTCTTGTGAAATTTTTAGATTTATTTTTCAATAGAGATTTTCTCTAAACTATTATCCTCAATTGTAATGGGCATGTTTATGGACTGTTCTTACTCTGAGTTTGATTTCTAAAGACTGCTGTCTTCAGTTCAGTATGGACTTTTTGGAACTAATGGTCGAGATTGTATTGGGGATTCTTGGATACTGTTGTCCAAATTCTAATAATAACTTATTCTGTCTGTTGACACTATTCTGTGACTGTTGCCTGTTTTTCTAATGTACCATTCAGAAAAACTTCTTATTTATTCAGGAGAAAAAGATATGCCTCCGGGCCTTACGTTTCTCCAGTTCTTTTCCTCGACAGGACTCGATGTAACAATTAATATATCTTACACAACACCAAACACAATTCGAAGAGAATTGGTATTTTTATATTGGGACGGCAGGGTGACACAACTACTATAATCTATAAATACCAGAGAGTAAAAGAGAATTTTTTAGAATATTTTTCTCGTAGGGTCTTCCCAGTAGAAATATACAATTTAAAAATGTATGAAGTATTCACCATGGTTCTGATTTTAGACTTCAAATTTTACAATAGTTTGAAGTAGTGTAAACATCCATCATTTCACTTACTCGATGTCTTAAATTGTAAGTCAAAAGAAGATTTCTAGCAAAAGAGTTCGAAAATGCATGGTAAAAATTGAGTACTTCGAGCAGCTTATCTCTCTTGATGGAATGTAGATCGCAGTATGTAAGACCACGAACATTGGCACAAGATTGCCCGATGGTAGGTTCTTTCCAAAAAGCATCGCCAAACACATCGCCTTTGCCTAAAAGTAATAGAAAAGCAGATGGTTAAGAAAAAAAATCTGAACAAGTATTCAGAATAATGATATTTTAAGATTTATTTATTTTAAGTCATATTTTAAAAATTTGTATAACTTGTGATAGTTGGTGTCTACAATTTTCGTATAAATTTCTGGTTATATTAGTAGTATACTATGATTAAAAACCAGTGAAGTTTTTTATTCTCAAATGTAACTAACATGTCCTGAAGTAGATGCCAGATTTTCAGGTCGTGGAATATAAGCAGCATGTGCAGTTTCCGTTAGCTGAATCTTGTGATATTAGTAGCATACCTTTTACATCAAGTTCCAATCACTGATTTGTGTAGCCTAGCATATCTTTAAAATAGGAAATCAACTAAGCAAGTAAGTTGCCTAATACTATCTTGTACTCTTCGTATAGGGACTTGCTGAGGGGTTGAGCGAAAAGCACGAAATTAAAAATGCCAGAACATCTGGCTTTGGAAAAGTTGTACCCATACCACTAGAAAGCTCTAAACGTTTTGCAGGATCAGAAAACATCTTTTGTTTCCGATAACTAAAAAAAGAGAAAAGATTTCAGGAAAAGTGACATTTTACTTATTATTTTCGAAAAACATGAAACTCAATGAACCAAAATAGTTGGGTGCAAAAAGGTTATACAATTGCACTGCCAAGAAAAGTGCGCAGTACTAGACTGATTGAAGGATATCTTTTGCCTGAGAATATTAGATGAAAATTTAACTATTTTGGAAAAAGTTCCTTTTTGCTTATCATTCTTACTTTCCTTTAAAATATAGTCTAGATGTATTATCGATACACAAAATTTGTATGTATCCAAAGTAACATTAAAAACCACTCTTAAACTAATTTCATTACCATTGTTTCTCGGTCATTTTGTTACTGCGACCCCCTTAAGAGCCAAAAATTCGTGTAAATATCCTTTAATAATTGGTTCATTTGGGAAGGGTTGGTGTGAAACTGAAACCGTTGCCATCATTTATAGATGACCAAAGAGCAACATCAATTTGAAATTTTCTTATAATTTGTATAGTATGTGCGGTTGTATTAAAAGCAAAATCTGGCTTGTTATTCATGAAAATGTTTTAAGCAACTTACGAATTTTTCGAACACGTCTGGTTCTGTATTGTTATTACTCTTTCAGCGGTAATAATTTAATTTATAGATCAACTAATTGATGCTAGAGCTTTAGGAAGGTCCAGATAACGCTGATCAGAAAATGATATTTTCTCTTTAAATCTTAAATTTAATCTGATCGTCGGTGGCAAAATATATTATTAGTGTGCAATATTAGAGCTATCAGTCTAATATTGCACACTCAAATTTCCCTACCTCTTAGTATCCAGCTGATTTGGTCCGATGAGTTTTATTGTTTTGGTAGCGATTTTCTCTAAATCTTAGAATGATTAACAAGCTGTCTGGGCTAAAAGATATTTGGTCACTAACTGACCCGTGAGAACTATTCCCCGTTACAAATCAAGGAAAAACAGTAGTCAAACTCATCCAAGCGAGATAGTTTTCAATAAAATATCTTACTGCTTTTAACGATCGAGAAGCCGTCACTAATTATTTTTCGATTTTTAAAAATACAAGTAATATTTCATGATGAACACCCCCCTACACCGGATTTTCTGAGGCTCCTTCCCATTGCTCATTTCTCATCAAATGATTGAGACCGTTATTTGCTAGTATTTGACGTTCATAAGGACATTGATGCATTTGAAAAGGAGGTGTTGGGTCATTCTCCTGAATTTGTAACTTTTGAACAAAAATATTTTTCACTGTCAAAACTGTTTGTTTCCTTTTTTTCGTTCATACTTGAAACTGTTACTTACTAGAAGTAACCAAAAAATGACTCAGCTAAATTCCAATTATTTTACTCATAAATTAAAAAAAATAACTACCTTGTTCACGGAAGTAAAAAAATGTAAAAAGAATACTTTCAGTGGTCGGAAATAGAGGCCTATTTACTATCAAGGAACTAGTTATGTTAAGTGTGCAATTAATGAACTATTTAAATGATTAGTATGAATCTAATATCAAACTTCCTTGATTAAAGTACAGCTTAAATGTTATTATTTTTGTAAACTTTAAATTTATAAAAATAGTTATTAGAAATAGTATAGTATTATTATATTTCTAAATTAGCAGATTTGAGAGTAAACTGATAATTTATAATTGTAGTACAATGTCTAAAATTTATGTATTTCACACCCATTATTTATTCTTACCGTCGTCACAATGACATTGACAATGGCGGTGATGGGTCAAAGGGGTAGGAATTTTCGATTAAATATAGACCCAATGGATGCATTTTTCAGGGAAAGAAAATCTTTCTTCGTTGCTACAATCTGCATATGCTAAGCATATGAAAACATGTAAACTTCTTTTTTTTTCATTAATTTACATACTTGAAATTTATGTTCACGGAAGTGAGCATTCCAAATAACCAAACTTGATTTTTAAAACAATATCTGTTTTCCTGTTTCTCAATGAAAATCTCACAATTTCTTTATGGCTGAAAATAAACAAGGTTGCTCTCTTGTACCACGCAAAATGTGACGCCATTACTGCCATCTGTCAATGAGAAATGATATTTTGTGTCTGGGTAACGGAGGTGAGAATTTATTGTTTGATTTTATCCTTATCCTGTTATAACAAACTAAATTACAAATTAAAAAAAAAATAATATACTTAAACATTTAGTATTTTAGACACTTGTGGAAGAAATAAAAAAATAAATGTATACTTTTAACTAAACAAGTTATTAAGGTATCCGACTGCGTTAAAATCGACATTTTTGATGAAATATTCGTAATTGCTTTTATGATTTCATTTTGTAGTCTAATTCATTAGCTTTCCAAAACGGTCTTAGTTTTTACTCTACGTGAATTACAACTGAAGTTATAGCTGTATTATTACAAAGTCGTACACTGAACTCCAGACTGGAAGTTGCATTTAAACGCGTTTTCTGAAGAACGATATTTTTGAAGAAAGCTGTCTACTGTAACAATGATATCTCAAAAAGTTATTCGAGTATTGATGTGAAATCTGAGATGTTTCTGATATATATGATGTGTTTCTGAGATAGTTCTCTGTAATATGCTTGATGTTTTCCTCTAAAAGCTAAGCTGAATTTCATTATTAAGTAATACTTTCATGCGGATAAGTTTAAACAAAGGCGTTTGTTTACGAAAAATTACCAGTATAGGAACTTTGTTCGGGTATATTTCAGTACTTTTTTAAAAAATAATAAAACTTTTAGAGCAAAACACACATTAATGTCATACAAATGTATTACTACAAAGGTTTGTGTGTGAATAAAACCAAATTTTGTCCATAGCTGTTAGCGTAAGACACGTTTTTTCGCTATTTTTCTTCAAATTTGTCCATTAAAAAAAATATTTTAAAAGCTTGTTCTTACATTTTTTCCATAGTTTTGAAATATATGTAGTTAAAAAATAACATTTAAAAAAAATGTCTTCGAACGCAGTCGGATACCTTAAGCAACATTAATAGTCACACCAGGTGTGACATGCCACGGAGGTGAGAATTCATATGCTGTGAACCAAATATAAATTAAAATAAAAATTATTATAAAAAGCTGGGTGGCAAATTTAAATGGATATATTTTTGATGAAATTAAAAAATATTTTTAAATGAAATATTCCGTAAAGTTTCTACTGTAAAAGGCATGTGATAGCAATGTTACCCTTTTTCGTGAATGACCCTTCCAAATGATCTCGCGAAAATACCACAAAAAATGAATATATAATATTTAAGTAAACTAATGATAAGTATACTTTGCTTTTCCCCACTTTCTCCGTTTTAAAGTCATAATTATATCACTATGAATTATTAATTACTTTTTAGCGAGTGTTAAACATGAAGCTGTTACTTATTAGAAGTAACCAAAAACAATGGCCCAACTAAATTCCAATTATTTTACCTATAAAATAAAAAAATAACTTCCTTGTTTATGGGAAATAAATAATTACTAATGCATCGAAACTCTTTGATAAAAAATAAATTGAATATTTTTGCATTGTAAACGAATGCGAAAGAAAGCAACAATTTTTGAATTTGAAAAGCCCTCCCAGATAATTTATCTCGCTGTGTCACTGGCAACAACACAACTAGTTTAGAATCCTGCTTTCAAAGAGTTAAGATTAGATATTTATTAAAATTCAGATTAGAGTTCAGGAGAGAAAAATTAGTCGTTGAAAAACTACATTTGCTGGCCTAAAGGAGAATCGATCCCATGGTCTTTGCGTTATTCACAGGAATCTTACCAACTGAGGTAATGGGTCTCCATCTTGGAGCGCTATACACAAAAGCAATGCGTAATAAATCAATAAAATAAATGAAAATCCAAGCTTCTATTTTATTAAAATATTTTTAAAAATTTATATTGAGTTTACCGTGTTAAAATCAATACCTTAATACCTGATTTTAACAACAACAGAACATTAGTCAGAATTCAACAAAGAGTTTAAGTTATATAATCATAAAAAATTTGGATCATAATTCTGAAGAAGAAAATAAGTTATTGAAACGTAATTTATGGCTAATGGAGGTTAGAACTTATATCTTTGCTTTATTAGCACAGCCCTCTAACCACTGAAACCAATGGGTATTCTTTTCGGAATGCTATGCATAGATGCTGTGCGTAATAAAAACAAGAAAAATAAGGCTTTTTCGATAAAATAACCAAAATGTGAATTAAATTCACAAAAAGCAAATTCACCAAAAGCGGTGTAAAGATTTCAAAATGACGCGTTATATATGAAGTTTGACATAGTGTTTGAGGAAGTTATGGCGTTCCCACAAAAGAAGAAGAAGAAAAAAAAAAAACCTAAGAGAAATAGTATATATGATGCTAAATTTTTTGACATTCCTTAACGGTATGGGTACACAATTCTTCTGCACCTAGCTGTTCCATCCTTTTGCACGTCGTATTTTTCGCTCCACCCCACTAAACGTATTCTACCAAAAACAGACCACTGAATTAGTTGTTCCATGACTTTCAAGTCTTAAATAAAAGACGTCACACACACTCGTAAACGTTTAAAGATAACTAAATCGTAATTTTTCTGGTAGTCAGGAGCAAGTAGAAAGAAATTTATTGGTCACCACTCGTCACTCCTGTATTTCTAGTCTTCACTTTTTATTTTGTGCACCAAAAAAGCACAATAGCATATTAACTTTTAAATTGCTATTATTAACCATTTTCTGATTGAATGAAAGTTGTCATAGCTAGTTAATGACATTAACGATAATTGATAGCAGCAGTGGGGTTGGAGAAAATGGCAACTAGGTGGTGCAAACTGTACTATAATCGTCATGTGTGTTTTTTTTACTCGCCAAATGGGGAGTGGTGACCAGGGGCGTGCCCGCGGGGGGAGGAGGAGAAGGGATACATACCTGTTGGCCCGGGTCCGAGTTTGAAGGGGACCTGAAATTTTTAAAATATGGGGTGAAATATATATATAGAGACGTAGGGATAGGGGACCCGAAAAATTCATTTGTGACGAGCCCCAAAATTTGTGTGCACGCCCATGTTGGTGACCGCTAATTTTGATTTTTAGTAAATATGCTGATATGCGTGTATAAAAATTAGGTATATGAAAGAACTACTGAGAAATATATCGATATAACTAAAATATGTAAAATTCTATTACCTAAGATAGCGACAACTTCGTCATCTTGTATGACTTCCAGTGAGCCCGTTACAACAAAACAGAGTGTATCAATGCTTTCACCAGTATGGTAAAGTAGATCTCCTGGAGCACTGTGTTCCATGGTGAAATACATAGCCAACGCACGTAAACACCCGTCACTTGCTAATCTGAAGGCTGGATGCTCATTGAACACTTTACGATTCAGATGCACGCAGATATCGGCCGTCATATCTTTCGGGCAGTAACTCAGAACCTAGAAAAAATCAGATATTTGTTTCAGAAAATATTTTTTCCACTGAATACAGAAGTTCTAAATTATATTTGAGGGGTTGAATATAAAAACTAGCTTAATCAAGGAATTTTCAAAAGTCTTTTTTTTTTCCATAATTTGACACTTTGTGTCATTATCAAGCCACAAAACGGTTTGGAAGGAATCCCTCTCAATGAGATCCAAACCACTGTCAAAAACCCGATTCACTTCAAAATCAGTTCAATCCACGCTTTTACCATATTGGCATTCTAAAAACGTATTAGCAACATCAACATTATTATTATAAATGGCTTAATCAACTCAGATTTTTGATGTAAAGGCTAGTGCGTAGCATAAAGTGACAAACTAACAAATTTTTCATTGGAATTCGAATGGAAAATAAAACTAAACTTTAGTTTATTTACTTCAAAACCAGCTGAATTTAAATTATTATCTGTAAATAATTTGACAATTCTGATACTTTAAAAATAAATAAAAAATGAAGCCGTACACCAAATGAGTTTCAGGGAAAATAATAACATTTTGGAAAAATGAAATGGGCTGATCATGGCAATTTTTTGTGCAATCACGAACTCTTAATTGTCCTCATTTGGTTGAAGCTGGCGTTCCGGGTCACTTTTGAGGTGCACCGGCTGCCAAGCGCAGGTACTTCTCCTTGACGGTAGCGTTCATGTTCCCCGAAATCGCCTTTATTTACAAACGACCCTCTCGACTTTTCACAATTCTGTTTAGACAACAACGGCGTCCAGCACCCAGCAAAGAACATCCAGCTTCCAAAGCAGAACATCCAGCATCCAACATCTAGCATCCTGCCCCTGGCATTCGTTTGAAGTTTGAAGTCTTAAATTCAAATTATGTTTTTCGCGATCATGATTGCGATAGGATCCACTTGTAGAAACAAGAAGCTCAGCAAGTAGGGGCTTGTTACAAATTTACGATTGCGATAAACATAATTTAAATTCAAGATGTCAAGATTCAAATTAATACCAGAGGCTGAATTATATATATATTCTGTATCTTCGGTAAAATTAAAAAAAAAAAAATTCATTGGACTGCTTGATATAATACAAAACGAATAGTTTATAAATGAACGATTACCATTGCAGTTTACAAACGGCGTTTGCAGCGGAAATATCTAATATCAACAAAGAGTTCGATCAGAATACTCCATATTCGAAACGGGAGTGGTATTTCTCCGACAATTACCGTTATCAAATTAAAACGCGTCGGAGTTAATCATGACTAGACAGGCAGTGTAGATGTTTCACAGGATTATCATTTGGATCCCCGTAAGTGTAGGCTGCCTTCCTCGTACAATAAGAAATAGCCTACGAGCGTTGTCATGAAAGCTAGTTAAGATCTTTAGAATGCTCCTGTTCAACTACGAGACAATACATTGACAATTAAAGACACTTTGTAATGAACAGCAAGTTAGTAAAGGGCAAACTTAAAAGATACTCGCCAGTTATAGAGATATTTCTAGCAATAGAGAGTTTATTATAAAGAGAGTAAACAGGAAATTGTGAGGGTACTAATGGTCTTAGGTTATTGACGATGAGAATGGCGAGAGGCCTTAGATGCCTAATTAACTTAAAACTGTCACTAATGTTAAATTTATGATTTATCTCGAGCTCCACTAATAATACCGTGCAGAATTCTTACAAGCGTTAGAAAAAAGCTAACTGTTTCGTCAGCCCTCAAAAAACTGTTTAGATTTAAAATTTGTCAGGAAAAGATGAACTTAAGCAACCAATTCACGACTCTCTAGCAAAGGAGTATATTAGCTGACACGAAAATTTTAGACCTTTAGAAAAATGCTGCAAAGAACAACGCTAAGGAAAATAATGTCAGTGGTATAAAGATGGGGATATTAAATCTACTTTTCATTTTTTTTCCCAGTTAATCATTTTGCTTTGAACTTGCATCACAGCTCTGCAACAAAGTAGACATTATTTCCCTTTTTAAATCTCCGACTCGAAATTTTCAACCGATTTTCGCACACGTTGAAAATTCGCTAAACATTTGCGTCATAACAAAATTCTTCACTATTTACACTCTCTTAGCCTAAAAAACTCTCGCAATGGTCATGAAAAGGCTTCTTATGACCTCTGATAAGGATGTCATCGCAAAATGGGTCATCAATAGAATATCGTTGGTTATGATGTTTTTAAGTTGGAGGAATCTTTATATACCTCATCTCTGTAACATCTTGTTAATCTTGAAAATGTCTGACTCGATGTCGCTAAAATCAAAAATATCAGCTCAGAATGTTACATAAGTGTGTTAGGCGTAAGTACATCATCCGCTTTTTAAAGCATACCTGCATGAAAAGTCACTGAACAAGTCAAGTTACACAAACTATGACGGTTGCACATTGTTGTTAAGGAAAACGGCACAGCAACCTCCCGTATTTGAACAGGGGACGGAAGTAATATCGATCGATAGCCGTATACGAGCCATTTGCAGTAGGACCACGGTGAGCATCATCGTGTGTTATGGAGGTGGATATTCGTAATGATGGTTCAGTGATTACTACTCACAGAGTAATTCACATTCCAACTTGTGTTACATAAGTCTAACTTTTCCATCCCAGGTACTGCACTAAAAAATTGCATGCCCGACCGTAACAACGCTGAAAAAGTGGAGTGGCGAGAGCTTCTATATACAGGAACCTACTAAGAGTTTTCCTCTTAATCAAGCAGATGCTTTGCGATTTTCTGATAAGAATGTAAGAAGTATCCTGCACAGGTGATCTTCACAATGTGAATAGTTTTTCTATCCAAACAGGGTCATGTTGGTCAATTTGGAACTGAATGCGAAATGCTTTCTGAGAAGCAATCAAGACCACCATTACGAACGTACACCTTGACAACAAGCGACGGTGTTCACATTGCCACACCATTACGGCTACTGAAATTGGCACGTATAGCACTATTGATCAATACTGCATCCGGTTTAAATCCGGCAGGTTGATATGCCGCATCCCATATTTTTCATGCAATAAGAACTACTACTTACTCTTCAATCACACTGAGCTGAAGCCATTTAGAGACATCACATAAAACTTACTTTTATTAAATACAGTTTGACTTGGCCATCTACTGGTATCTTTTGAAGTCACATTTGTCAGCTTTCTAGAAGTAAGATCAAAATTGCCAAAATCGAACTGTTTAAATATTTTGAGGAAAGAAAAAGATATTCCAAATGTGGAACTCAGAACTGGCGAGGTTCATTGGTTGACATTCTTTTGTCTTGTATTTCTACTGGACTATTTTGCTGCTCTTTAATTTCTTTTGTTTTTCAACCACGTACCATTTCCCAAAATCCTCAAGTTTGCTCTTTTTTTCTTTTTTTGTTAAAGTTGTAGAGACCTCCAAGCAGTGGCCCTCAAGAAAAAAAATCTCACGTGAACGTCTAGTGATTTGGCACGCTGCCTTTTTTCATTGCACATTAAACTCGGTTTATGAAAATATTTTAAAAAATTCTCAATAGAGAAGAAGTGTCTTCTTTTTCTCTCAGGAACGAATTCAAAAATTTAAGTGAAGAAAAGTCAAAAGAAGCAATCCATAAATCATGACGAAAAGTTTGAAAATTAACTAGCAGAAACAGAGAAAGAAGCATGCCTGGCATTCAAATTAGAGTCTACTATCTACTCATATGAAAAGTAAGTCTCTTGTAAAAACGGCATATGATCAACCATCTTGGTTTTGATGCATGAACTAAGTACGGTTTATTTATACAGAAATCCACAGCCTTATTTAAAGGACAAAAAAATTTACAAACTTGTTGCACAGAGTTGTTTATTACTATCTCACTATTTATCTCATTCTCTCTCTTCAAACAAAAAATATTGAAACCTAACGACTTTTTAAGATTTTTTTTCACACGTTATCGCATTGCAATAACTACAATTTTCATTGAAACTTATTTTTTGGCACCATCAGAGTTAGTTCTCACTGACCTGATCAAAACCTTGTAAGGTAGGTTTAACACTTCTGGAACTCCCACAGGGGCGAGAAAGGAAACATATTCATTCTATTTCACTTTCTATGGCAAGTACTTATGTGATTGGTTCTATATGTAGAACGAGTTTGATCGGTTTTTAATGAGGCAACTGGACAAGTTCTCTAGCAACTGCGTGGAATCAATCGATGTACCGGTCAGGATCTGACAGCCATGAATCTGAAGGGCAGAGATTTTAGAAATTCATGTAGAAACGCTCTTTTTTTTTTCAAAAATCAATATTATCTGTATTTTAGTTATCATTGCAGAAAATTTCAGAGCACTCTCTGTAAAAAAGATCGTGCCACTGTCTATGTCCGTGAAGATAAAAATCTGTAGCACGATTTAAATAATGTATGTATGTTGCACGAACGATTGAAGGGTAAAAATATTATTAGATACTCTAGATTAAAAAGAAAAAGAAAAACTGAATCAATTTCTTTCTAATACTAATCCAGTTTTAATTAACTCGCATGAAACACATTTCATTAAATACTAAATTTTAAAACTATTTCTTTCTGATATGTTTCAACAACGCTTTCAAAATAAACAAATTTTAAATATCAAATTATGATGGCTAAACTTTGATCATTTTCGAGTAATATATATATATATATTTTTTTTAATGAAGAGTTGGGTACAATTTCAAAACGTTTTGCCCTTTGAAGCGATCAAGTTATGATAGTTTTGGAATCATTCTGCTATAGTTTCATAGGAATGAAACTAGTTCTTACTTTTGTAGTATCGATGCCTTTCGTCATTGCCCATGTGGAGACAACATAATCCATGACCCGTTCACTTAAGGCTTTTGGTACTTCGTGGAGCTTCATGAATTCACGGACGTTGTTCAACATCTCATGGTACCGAGCTGTGGCAGATGTCATCTGTTGAATGATGGTGGTCACGTGACCAAAGATGGTGGCATACAACAAAGCTATATGAAGTAGCAAAGAAATGAAACAAAAGAAACTTATATGAGACTACTTTTATGTTGAATTAGTAATGTTACATCAATTTGGAACAGAATATGAAATCAAATTTAGATCAGAGTGGAACATTGTAAAGTGCACTAGACATATAAAAACTTTCATAGAAGGATTTTTTTTGACTACGCTATGCGAATTTCTGAAGAGGAAAAAAATAAGAATCTTTCTTCTTTCTTTCTCTTTTTCTCACTTTTTTTTAAAACTTTTTTTCGTACCTCTTGCACTTGTCACACGAAACTGACAACAAAAAAGGTTATTACATAATAAGTAAATGTGAATCCGCTTTTATTGGAAACATATAGTTCAGGTGCTGTTTTAGGAAGCGAATTTCGCAAGCGCTATCGTAAAACGTGTTTTGCTACCGCAACGATAAAAAAGAACTAGAGAACTGGGGAAAACTTGGAAATCCAAGTATGCAATGAAAGAGCTTATTAAAGAATGTTTTTTTTTTTTTTTTTTCAAAATCAAATATTGTGTGGCTCTGAGAAGTTGAGCTCAGACTCTAACAGTGCCTCTGTTTCGGAAAAAAGGGAGGGGTAATTGGCGCTAAGTTGAGTTGAGCAACATTCTTCGTAATTTTTCAAAAATCTTCCAATTAAAATCCGAGCCAACAACACGTCTATTTTTCACTAAACTCCCCTAAAACAGGTAAACAGAGTTAAGGTCCCAGCTCAACTAACCAGAGCTGCACTATACCATGTTCACATAAAACTTAGAAAAAACACAAAAGTAAAAAAGTGATAGTTTTTTTTTTTGCAAAGAGCTAACGCGGTATGAAATGAAATGTAGAGTCAGACTTAGATAAAAGAAAGTGAAAACAAATAAGATATTAATGCATCTATGCCATGCATTTGTCTATTAGTTTTCTCAAAAGTCATTAAAACTTAACCAAGGTCAGAACAACAACAAGTTATCTAATAAAGTCTATTTATTGCACAGTAAACACATCGAAAACTCCGTATATTTTTGTTAATACTACAAAAAAAAGAAACTTAAAGTATTTTTCCTCACATTTACTGTCTAAAAATATAAGCAAAACACAACAATACGCTCTGGCTGCTTTTAACTATCCACAAAAATGAGAGTTTAAACTAATCAGGACACATTTTCCTTAATAGACTACATAAGAGATTTAAAAAATGGAAGCAATGTATGTTCATACTGTTTCTAAGCAGCGCAGCTTCCAGATTATAGTGAAAAGAAGCAGAAAAAATGCCCCGAAGCATTGAATGTGCAAATCCTAATCATAGATGTCAATCAGCGAATACTGGCCGCCATTGCACGCCGGAAGATTGGTGAATCTCGAAAATAAATGGGCAAAAGTTGTTTATATCACATAAAAAAATGTGATTGCAGATTGAAATTTTGCAATTAGTTGTTTAAAAATTTTTGCAGTAAGCATTTTCTTATTTAAATTAATGATTTCTTTTTTCTAATAGTTTTTTCAAAAGTTTTCCCGTTTACTGGACGGTTTCTTTGGCCCATGGGACCCGTTTCTCGTTGTTCATCAAGTTAAAACTATGTCTATGATAATAATTGGTATTAGCGACGAATTGTTTGCTATATCGAATTATGCGTGGATACCGTGGTAATGCATAGGTTGAATTATTCACTCCGAATGTTAGTGCAAATCTGAACCGGCTTTAAAAAATACTACTTTAAAGTGCCTATATGAGGCATTTTTTCACAAAAAGAAGTCATTTTTATTTAGTTAAAGATCATTGCTATTCTCTAACGTTAGTGAAATATGTCGGTTCGGAAGTGCTAGTTTGGTGTACAAGGTTAGTGCGTTTTAGATCCAAGGTTCGATGCCCGATCCTAAAATATCCACTGGAGAAAAGTTTTCGTCCCTTTCTCAGGTGCCTCCTTTCAGCTGGTGTCTCAATTGTGGAAGTGGAGATGACTGGTGGTACCATCTATTGGGGGGGGGGGGGGGACGCTATCTATGACCTAGAATCAGTTGTCGATGTCCTAGAACGAAAATTCGGTATCTCAAAAGCAAAACTTAAATTTCTTTTCGTTATTAGATGTTCGTATATATATGTTCGTATCTCATACGTCTTTGGTAACCACGTAACTCAAAACAAGCTTTACAGGAGGTGCAACTAACGTGTGAGATACTCACTTATCCATCCAATAGCGCATAAGAAAGGTTTAAAGTAATGTTCTGAGATACGAGGTTTTCATTCAATGTCATCGTTATCGTCATTCTGTGCAAAAGCGATGATGGTTACATCTACTAGGTGCTTCCTTAGAAGATGGTCACCACTCGTGCCGATAAGACTATTTCCATGAGCTGGAAGTTACCGCTCTCCCCCAAGCCGTTTCTAAGCTCTCAGCCTCAATGATAGGGCAGCTGCCTTCAGTTTTGTTATCTATTATTCCAGACTGATGAGTAGGGTGGTTCAAAAATACATGTAAAAAAAAAGTTTCTCCTAGATACAAGGACACCCCTCAATAGTTTTAGACTTGTGGATAGCAATATACTGGAAGAATTTTAGCGTCCTATTTCAACTGAAAGAGGGTGCTCAACCCCCTCTCCCAAACTTCATCAGTATGAGGAGGGGAGTTAATAAAATACGTTGAAATGAAGAAACAACGCTACATATTATAATATACATGAGTATTATGCATATACATTGCAATAAAATAATCTATGCTACGGCAAATGTTAAATTGAGGGGTCATTGAGCACCGTCTTAAAATTTGAGTAAGAAGCTAAACTTTTTACAGCATAATACCATTAGTAAGTCTAAAAAAAAGAAAGAAAATTAATTAATTTGAATTCTGAAATTTTGAATTCAAATTATATTTTTCGCAATCACGAACTGCGACAGGACCCTATTCATTGGAGTTATTGTTTCTAGAAACGGCTTCTGTCCCCCCAAACTTGCCTCTCCTCCTGTGCGGTTATGTGTGTAAGTGTGTAGGCTGTAGGCTTGTGTGTGTGCGTAGACTGTGTGTGTGCACGTAGGCATGTGTGAGTGTATGTGTGTGAAGTCGTGTGTGAGCGTGCGTGTGTGTAGTACATGGACGCCTCCGACCAGGAGAAGCGGATAGCTCAGGACCGGAGCAGCCGCGCCGCCTGCACAGGCCGGTGGGTTTTGGTGCTTCAGAGGCCCCTGGTCCAAGCTGAAAAAGGAACCAGACGCCAAAGACAGTCAAGTGGGGACAATAAGCAATCGTGATTGCTCAAAAATTAGGGGGTGTCCTGGACTCTAGTTGAATAAAAGTTTTTTGAACCACCCTAATGATGAGTCCATAACAAGGACGAAACTGTACTCTCTAGACGTCTTAACCGGGCTGTCTGTATATGCTTCTACAACCCAAATTCAAAAGAAAAAAATAGAATATCAGATACGTTTTAAACAAAACTTGTCGACGAGTCGAATATAATGAATGCATGCTAATTAAACAAAGTAAAACATGTTAATATAAAAAGGGTAAAAAAATTTAAACAACCTTAAAGTTATTGTTGTAACAATTTAAGGATCATTAACACATTTGAAAATTATGTGGAATTTTTTATATGGGTTAAAAAAATTAGAATAATCAATTCATTTAATGTGAATTTGAAAAGCAGCTAAAATATTTGCATGCCTGTTAACTGCATAGATTGCGACAAGTATAAAGCTTGATGCCAGGAAAATTTTACGTTATTCTTTTGCTGAAAATAAGTTGTCAACGAGATAAAATCAGAAACAGGGAAGTTGTTTATTGTATCATTGTTTAAAGTTTGAAAACAACAGTTAAATAAAAAAAACTATTTACTACCTACGTTATCGAAGATTTTAAAAGAATCTAGAAGGACCGACCAATTAAAAGATAACCGAAGTACATGAGGTAGAACGCTTGCAGCAACTGGTAGAGATGAATGCAAATTAAAGTAAATCGTTCAAAATAATCTTTTTAGAAATCTCTCTTACATCCATAAGTGTTGGAAATAATCTGTAGTTATCGCGTCCAAGTCAATTACACTTGGACTATTGCATAAACTGCAGTTGCAATTCCGGGTCCTCAAAGCAAAACCTAAGATGAACATGAAGCAGAGACGTGCACAACTCTCCAGGAGCAAAAAGAAGCAACAAGACTGAGAAAGTATTTTTTTCAGTGATGAATCTTTTTTTTTAAATATCTGTTGAAGAAAGAGGAGGTTCGGGTTTGGCATTAGAAAAACAAAACGCTTGAACAATTTTGTGCAAGGCTTTCTCTCAAATTGAGACATCTTTTATGGTATGGGAATGCATGAGAGTTGCTGGAACTGGGTAATTGTATGCATCTTAAAACAATGTGTAAATTCTGCTGTCTATAAAGATTTAGTGGATTACTGCATGATGCTCTTTTCTGAGGCCCAGCGGGGACACATTTATCTTTCAGGAAAATTCCGCTTCGTGTCACAGCTCTAAATCGACTCGGCGATTTTAAACAGAAAGCGAGATTTCAGTATTAAACGGGCCAAGCAACTCTACCGATCTGAATATCATCCAAAATTTGTAGCATTGTGAAATCTAAAGCACAAGGTTCAAGACCTAGGGTCCGCTAACAAAATGAAACTCATTGCGCATTGAAGAGGGTAAGGAAACAGTATCAATAGCTTTTAATGTAAACAGCTGGTTAAATTTATATCTAAAAGAATTAAATATGTGATACTTGCAAAAAAAAAAAAAATGACGCGACAAAATATTGATATTGTTTCGCTTGAAAATATTTCTTCCCATTTTAATTTTAATATTCTTTTTTTTTTTGGATTGTAAGATAATTTTTAATTAAGCTCATATGAGATTTTTGTACACTTTAAAGTTTAAGAAAGGCGACACGTTCATTTAAACATCTACTTTGCTCTTACATTTCGTTGGATTAAGCTTTTTCCCCCAAGAAATATATATATATATATATATATATTTTTTTTTTGAATTTGGGTTGTAATGTTTTTTTTTTAAGTTTGAAAAAAAAATGCAATATAGATTTTGAAAAATCCTCACCTCCAATGATCATCATGCAGATAGTGAACACTTTCTCATTGTCTGTTTCTGCCGCCACATTGCCGAAACCCACGGATGTCATGCAAGTCATGGTGAAATAGAGTGCAGTTATGTACATCGTCCCTCTCGGTGGCCCTCCGATTAGCTCGTACTTGAGAGGAATATGCTTCCCAGCGCTGGTGAGTCGACTGAAGTTGAATTGCTGCTGCGTCACGTTACCCAACTTCCAGAGCCAGCTGTAAGAGACGCCATTTTCGGCATCGCTTCGTCCGATGCTGTAGAAAATGCAAGCCAACCAATGAGCCACTAGCATGTAAAAGCAGAGTAAGAGGATGAGCATGGCTGCCCCATATTCTAGATAGCGGTCCAGCTTCCTGACCACACGCCCCAACCGGAGCAATCGCACCACCTTGAGGGCACTGAACAGGCTGCCGATGCCTTGCTAGCGGAGACATAAACACATTTTAGACATCCGAACAAACAAATACAATTGGCTCTCTGTTTAACGACTTTCAAGGGACCACAAAAAATCGTCCTTAAGTAAAAAGCGTCTTTAAATAGAATGCTTTTAACACTATAGTGGACCATCTGGGACCGTGAAAAGCCGTCGTTAATTAGAGAAAGTCGTTAAATAGAACGTCGTCAAACAGAGAGCCAACTGCATCTCTTATTTTCATGCATTGCACTTTATAAAATAGACTAGCCAGTTGATAAAACGTACCCCAGTGAAAGAACAGCTGATAATTGAGGGACTGACATGGGGAAGACAGTAAGTCACACATTCCGGGTTTTTTTTTTTTTTTCTTTCTTTTTTTTTTTTTTTTTTGCAAGGAAAACCCTATAAATGCTCAAACCAGTGGTATGGGATAAACAGTAAGCCTGTCGTAAAATGGTTTATTTTCTACGAACGAGCGAAGACGGCACTTATATGAAGTCCACGATACTTGGCTGGCGTTTTTTTTTCTCCTGTAAAATTTCCTTTTTGTGACTTACTGTCTTCCCCATGTCAGCCCCTTAATTCTCTTTAAGAATAAATTTATTAAGATTTTTCTTAGATGCTTTGGCAGCTGCAATTTCCTTCTATAGCGCCGCTCTGATAATTTGAGGTATGAACTTGACAATGTTTACTTCTTTTTAGGGTAATAAAGGAGGATAGCTGAACTAAACTAAAATGGGTTTATTTTGCACTTTGAGGTGATAAAGTGTACTAACTCAAATTCATGCTACTAACTCGTTCCTTTTTCACTTAACTCCCCAAAAGTAAAGTATTGTTTAGATCACTTCTCAACTTATCAGAGCTACTCCATTTACGATTCAGAGAGAGAGAAAAAAAAAAGAGTAAATTTGAAAATATAGTTTATTTCCTAGCTGTGCGCGTTTATGTACTGAGGTTTACATTTTTCAGTCACCGCCCCCTTCCCTTCCATAAAAACTGATAAAAACTGATTCAGAAGAGTGAATGCTCTCCCAATTAAAAAAAATAATAATAATTACGTAAATCAGTTAAAATGTTTTCACTGTCATGTACGATTTTTTTTATGAATTTGCTAATGATGTTGCAAATTTTTGAAAGTTAAATTGTGCTTAAGTGTTCATTTAGTGATCAGTCTACCCTGCAACATAGCTGTATTAGGAAACATTTCGAAAAATAATTAGTATATTTGTCATTTTAGAAAAAGTTAACTGAGTGCAAGTTGGAAGTAATATGAAGTAAAATGATTTTTTAAAGTCAACTACTTTAGTGCAAATGGGCGTTTTACAGAAAGTACAAGATACCTAGCAAACAAGAATGAGTATTAAGAACTGATGAAATTGAAACAGATCAGAAAATTTTGATTTAAATATAAATCTTTTATTGTACAAGCCACTTGCTTTTTTCATTTTTTCTTCGTGTTTTAATTTTTGATGATGGATTCTTATGAATTTTCTAGCAAAGATTCCGAAAGTGATATATGCCCTCCTTCCTCTCCACATCGTGTCGGAATTTTTTCGTAATCGGATATTTTAAAATCTTCGAAAACAAAACTGAGTTATATATCGACTTAAAATGCTTTTTTTTCTGCTTATGGGTGATTTTCAAATGAATTGACACATTGAATTCGACAAAATGTAAAAAAAAAAAAAATGTTATGAAAATTAAAACTTTCGTAGGTATAAATTCCTTCAAATTTACAGCTTCTTAGCCAGGTGATTAGTTGTGAGTTCATTGCTTAGATTTTAGAAATTTCAAAAAACGTCTTGGCAAGTCACCGTTTTTCTACGAGATTTACCTTTATAAACCATTCTGTAATTTGTTTTCTAAAAATAAATAATCTAAAAAATCTCGGTTAAATTTCTTGCATACTCAATTTTAAGTCAAAATAGTATAACTTTATTTATTTATTTAAGAAATTTTAAGTATTTGAAAAAATATTTTTTTTCATAAGTGTTTAGAAAACGTTGACCCAGCTGCATCTATTTCTTAGAAATTTTGTTAATTTTTTTGGAACGTTTACCGAAGATTGTTATTGCAGAATGGAATGAGTTCAGGCGTCCAGGGATAGCTATTCATGCGAGAGAAGAAGAAGCTAATGTTGAGTACATACAACGCACCAAAAAGTATTACGAGTAACTGAAAATTTAGGGGATCCTTTGTTTTACAAATGGTGTTACCTGAATAAAATTATTCGACCTCCAAAACTGATAAAAAGCTGACTGTTCTCCGTTGGTAATTTCTAAGACAATTACTGGGTCCGCACACACAATTTTAAACAATTTTAATTTTCCTTAAAACAAATCCGGGTGACTCAAACTTCTTGTAAAAAGTATTCTTCTTTCAAATACATATCTTTTCCTATGAACACACGTATTTCTTTGACTTTAATTAGGTTTACAATGATTTTAAATAGGAAAAACCACTTTGAACCAAATTAACGCGAACGTAAGGGTAACATTGACTCAAATAAAAAAACAATTAAAAGGATAATAATACTTTGAAACAAAGTCATCGGTATTCAAACATTAAATTAAGAGAACGCTAGATCTGTAAAAAAGGTTTTCACAGCTTGGAAATATGAATAGTTACAAAATTGAGAAAAGTTCCAAAATGTGTGCCAGAGTAGCCCGCGTTTACGGTTCGAAAACTGTTTGAAATTATCACGCTCTTCTGGTTTTTCCTTTAATGTTTTTTTTTCTATGATGCCTTATATTTGCAAAACACCCGTTAATACTGAGCAGTCACCGTAGTACTGGATCATTCGGTGCAAAAATAGTACAAATCATGTCCAAGAGAATTTTAAAAAAAAGTTTTGTAATTTTCACCAGTTAAACATGTTTTTCATATTAATTCTTCATTTAATTGCGTGTAATTAAGCATCAATTGTTTGCAACGTAAGTAATTTATGAAGGGCTCAAAGATATTTGTCTTTAGAGCAGAAAGGATAATATTGCGTATTCCAGCTTCAAATCATTAGTAGTTAAAATGTAATTTAAGATTCTGCTAAAATACAGCAACAATTGTATTTTCTCCAATATTTGTGCTTTATTTACGTTGTTTTTTCACCTTAATCATATTGTAGCACAAAGCTTATATGATAATTTTTCATTTAATATAAACTATTAGTTATATTGCATCTTTGACATAAAAATAAACCTACATCACAACTTGAGCAAAAAAAAAAAAAAAAAAAAAAAAAAAATCCCTGAAAAAAAAGAACCATTTTATTAATGTTTCAACATTTTCTATGTTTCACATTGACCACTCTGTTACAGCCATTTCAAAAGCGAATGTAATTGCATTGAACCTTGTACTATTTTTAAGAAAACTAAGTAGTATAGCTTCAATTACTTAATGAGCAACTTTGACTTCTACAGTCAACAAGTTCATTTTTCTTATAGTTAGTTTAAACTGTTGAATATTTTGTTTGCTGCATTCGTAATAATAGTTTTGGAGGAAAAAAAATCTTGAAATTGCATACAGTGTAACAGTTTTAGAATTATTTCATTTTAGGCTTTTTCTATAATTGTAACTTTCTTTTTGATTAGAAGGATTTATTCAAAGGCTTATTTGTCCACTCTGTTACACAAAGCGATCTAACTGTTTAGAAACATTTCATAAAACACTTTTCCACACATTATTTACACAATATTATACACAAATAAGCGAAAAATCAATAAATATATTAAGATTAGTTAGCAGAACTGATTTGAATTGATTAAAAAAAAAATCAACAGTATCGGGCATGATTTGTACTATTTTTGTGAGAATGACCCTAAATCCATTTTCATTCTGTTGCTGTCTTGATGAAATCTCTCACTTCGGATGATCTAGCCATCTCCTCCCATTTAAATACTTACTATAATTTCACTATATGATCTAAGCTTTTACCGCATAATGATATCATGGTACGAGAGAAGAAAAAATTCATGTTGAGTAAAGAAGTGATTCTCAACATGTGGTTCGCGAGTAATATTCAGGTGGTCCTGGAACAGATGGTGAAAATTAATCTACAGTCGACTTTCGCTACAACGCGATTTGACTTACGGGAAAGGAGTATAACGCGATTTTTCACTAGTAAAGTATTTTAGACATAACGCGAATTCCTTGCCCGCAAGACGAAATGTTTCGAAAGGAAATCGCGGTGTGTAAGTATCGGCTTTATTATTGGATACTAAAATATTTTTTTCGTGAATGGACTTTCATCCCTTCTGCATCACTGACAGTGGAAGTTCTTACACCGCGCGCGTTCTAGTTTAATATTGCTTTGTTAGTGTACTCATTTTTCATTTTTTTTCTTACTAAATGTGAAAGTTGATGAAATATAATGACACCTAAGTGCGCTGTTCTTCTTAAGTTTGTGAAGAAAAGAAAGAAAAAGAGAATGATTCCGACAATTAAAGAAAAGCTAAAGATTTTCGATGTGGTTGAACAACAAAAAATGCGTCGAAAGTAACACGACAATTAGGTATGAGTGAATCTTCTATATGTAGAATTAAAAGTCAAGAAAAAGGAAATCCATAAAAGTTCGCAAAGTAGTGTCGAAGAAAAATTTAAAAAAATATGAAAATGGAAGCTGCTCTCCTTTTTCAAAATTGAGTTATTATTACCGGATGGTCATTAGTTATTTAGTTTACCTAAATCTCAAGTTTTTTGGCGATTTGTAAACGCGAAATATTAAAAAAAGCTATAGTAAAAAAGTGATATCTGCTTATTTTGCGTAGTTTGCTAAAGCAATTTGAGCGTAAGTGACAAATATTAAGCCTTGAAAGGGCCATTCCAGCGTCACGTGCGTGACTTTTTGACACCATTTCTTTGAAAATAACACTAAAAACCAACATGATATTTTTTAAATATTTCTTCATAGTTTCTATTGGAGTAACAGAAGATATGTAAGAGTTTTTAGGTGGCAGTTTTTTTCTTTTCATAGGATAATTCTAATTTATTTTATACAATTTTAAATGCAGCGTTATGAGTGTGACTCAGAAAATCTGAAAATAAGCTATACCTCATATTATTTTGTAATTTAATGTGAAGTTTTAAAAGATAAATGAACATTTTTTTTCAGCATATGTCTAAGTATACTAAGTAAGTATTCCACAAATTTTTTTTCTACTAAAGCTCGTGCAACAACAAAATAATAATAATAATAATAATATTTATTAGCGTTACGTGTGTGACCACGTGCAGCAGTTGGGTGGGATTTCCAAATGAATATCCACAGTTTACGTCGTATCTTCGCCAAATTGCGCACATAGGTTTTTTGCTGCTCAGGAACTATAAGTTTTTTTGTCCTCTTAGGGGAGGGAGGTTTGGCTCCCCACGGGGAGTTTCCCTTATTCAAATACAGTTTACATCAGATCTTTGCCAAATTTGGCCCAAAGGTACTTTGATGCTCAAGAATTCACATAGGGGTATTTTCACCCCCCCTCCTATGGGGATTGACCCCTCTTAGTGGGTTTTTTCCACAAAATTAGCGAAACGGAATTATTACGCTTATTAGTAACAAAGATAACAAATTTTGAATTTTAAAAAAAGCCAAAGATATTTAAATTTTGAGGCATAAAATTTCTTTTTTCTACATATTGAAGGGACATTTTACACTATTTTCTCATATTTAAGCTTGATTGTTGAAAATGCGTCTCTTGACACAACTTTTTTTTTCGAGGTAGACCGTGACACGCCGGCTAGAAAATACTTAAATGGAAAGGACTAATTCCCAAAATAAAGAATAAAGATTAAATTATTTTTTATTTGTGTATTAAACAGTAAATCTCAAGCTTATAAACTATCACGAACTTCTAACACTTGCTTACGTGGTTTAAAACTATTTGGAATGTTTTAAATCATATGTAGAATTTATTCACTTCACTTCTTCTCAAAAAATAAAATTTATCAAAAAATATTAATAAAATTTAAGGCAAATAGAACATTGTACTTTTGATCTTAAAGTATTAAGAATATTTAGCTTAAATTGCTCTTTGGGTATGAAATAAACAATTCTTACTTCGTTCTATTTATTTATCTATTATTATTATTATTTTTGTTATTATTAATTTTTTAACACTCATTGAGTTTTGGTTTCAATGTCAGCACACAATATTTTTAGTTGAATTATGTAAAATACGTTTTCCCTCTTACATTCAAATGTAAAGACTCAACTCGTAATGGAAACCATTCAGGAGAGTTACGTGTGTGACATCTTACAAAAAGCCTCGTTAAAAAAAATTCTGTCGAATGTTTGAAGATGAAAGTCAGGTCATCACAATTTCTCATTTTGAGCTCTGCTGCAGATACCACATCTGTGCTTAGCACGGCAGTGCTCTTGAATTATAGACTCAAGAGATCAGGAAGAGGACTATAACCACAGATGGAAACGTTATAAAAGAACTAACAAAACAACTGTATTTAGAAATATATTAGAATAAAGGTTTGATCACGCAGCATAAATCATCATCATCTGCATTTTTTTAAGTTACAAATATTATGACTAGAACTGCTGCACAGTACTATTATAGTGCATTATTTTAGTATTATTACAAGCTGTACGAACCATACTGTATTATTTTATGTCTCTCTTACCCACTTCCCATTGATTTTGTGCATCGTAACAGTATTTCATGTTGATAAAAAAGAGCCTTAAAAAAACAAAAGTAAAATGCAGTGCTTTATGTTAGAAACGGTAATGTATAACTAAGGTTTGGCTTAAAACAATTTGAGGTGGTGTTTTACAAGTGTCGAAAACAATTGTTTGTAAAAATTTGAACACGTACCCTTTACCACATCGAAATTTCGACCTACGCGAGGGATATTGAAACGCATCCCTCGAGGAAGATCGAAACTCGACTGTATATCATTTTTATAGTTGTAATTAAATTTATTAAAGAAAATTTTTGGATTTATCTTATTTCAACTATTATAAATGTTGACAAAATATTATTTCTGTAGTTTCTGGTTCGCTTTGAATTCGGAAAGGTATCAAGTGGTTCTCAGTGGGGAAAAGGTTGAGAACCACTGGTGGAATGGGGTTACGAATAGCACACTATTTGCCATATTTGGTCTTTTTTTTTCATGAAGTTTGGGAAACTTTTTACATCTTTCACACTAAAACCTCAATGTTATATGTTTAGCACTTCTTTGTAGGGGAATTAAATGTGAATATAAGAATCACACTTTGCAATTAGTGGAACTTGCGTTTTCCAAAATCACTCGATATGAGGTCACTCTCTGATTCAACACAAAAAAAAAAAAAAAAAGAGAATCAGTTCTAAAATCATTAACGGCACAAATTATTACCTTATCAATTATTACACACAACCATATAGACAAATGTTGCATATCTTCCCCTAAGAAACTTTACTGGCTGAAATATATCAGTTCCCGCACTTTCCACAGAAAATTCGTGGGCATCTTTCTTAGGTTAATAGCAAACTCAATCATAAAATTTTCAAGAACGTTGATAATAGGTGAACACATGTTTATCCACATGTGTTCACCTATTCATACCTAACTCAAATTTTCAAGAAAATACACCGCTTGGTTTAAATCATTCAGGGTAACTTAGAGCCTCGCTGTGTAACTTTACGCAACTTCAATTTTTTAGTATTTTTGACTAGAGGGCAGTAGTATTAGAGAGTTGACATCCATACAGCATCCCAGGCTTTTGTAATGTTAAACTCGACGAAAAAGTTGTTGACATCTATACACCTGTTGACTTATGTACACCATATCATGTTCATGATAGGTGGCGTGGCACGATCGGGATACTCGAACCTCACTTCAGCGAAAAACATTTCGTTGCTCGCCTATCTGTCCCGAGTGGCTTTAGTTTTGAGTATCCCTACTGTGCCATGCCATGCCACGTATTATTTAAAATGTGTTTTACCATGCTTTATTTGCTCACCTACCTGTCTTTAGATGCGTTTGATTTGAGTATCATCACTTCATTGACTTACCTATCTACCCCGAGTGGTTTAGGTTTGAGTATGCCGATCGTGCCACGACATGACACGTCACGTGTCATGAAAATGCTAAGGCGTACAGAAGTCAACACGTGTATGGATTTCAACAACTTTTTCGTCTAGTTTAACATTGCAAAAGCCTGCAATGGTGTATGGATGCCAACAGGTGTATGGGTATCATTATTGTAATATTACTGAGGGCTCAGTGCTGCACTCTCTCGGAAAGGTTACGATGAAGGTTTTCAATTTTTTTATTTTACAAAAAAAAAAAAAAAAAGTCAGCTTATTGTACTCAACTCATTGCATCATTCAATTATTCTGAAGGGACCGTTTGGAAGCTATTTTTGAATTTGTTGAAAATGCCCTTTCAAAATTATAATATTATGAGCAAAACTATGTGTGATCGAAATCCTTGCTGGCTAAGAAGTACAAAGGGAAAGTTTTTGAATATTAGTATATTTTTTCTCCTGTATTAAAGTACAATCTTTTTACTAAAATTCATTTCGTATCATCTTTCTGATGGTACTCAGGGTCACCCTGAGCGGCAGAATAGCTTTGAACTAAACTAATAATATATTTAAAAGCATTTTAATAATTACTTTTCTTAGTTTTCTATATTGGCACACTAAATTAGGTTTGCGTCTTTCATTTTACTCCAAAAAAATAAATAAATAAAATTAAAAATAAAATAAAATGAGTGGAGTAGTTTAAAATCAAGAAGCTATCTTGAATGACTACCCAATTTAAAGCGATAAAGGAAATTTATTTTATCAACTCAACATATTTCCGGTATATAGTTGCATTTGTATTAAAAAAAAATTGTTCATTTCACGAAAAAGTCAACATGTTATCCAGCATGTGGCAGCTCATGACAATTCATATACTTGATTTAAAAGAATAATTGTAAAGGATAATGAACAAAATGTTTGCTGAAAAAATCTCAAACGCATGTGTGATTTCTTAAGAAAAAAGTCTTGTTCATTTGGCTTTTGAATTATGTCTTTTAATGAAATACATGAATTGTCACATGCGGGACAAAATTTCCGTGTTTTCGTAGAATTGCCCAAATGGATTTTTTTTAAAACTAAACTTTATGTCCCATAAATATTCAAACGCGACACGTTATTAAAATATTTTCCTCGACACCTAAAGAGAGCAAGAAAAGATGTACTAAAGATCTAAGGGTAAATGACTACAATCAAATTTAATCAACTTTTAAACGAATTTTTTATACAAACATCGTTGTACCAGCAAGAATTTCAAAACATTGAGACGCTGTCAAAGTCTGCCCACAGCAGTTCCATTACATTTATTAAATGGGACAATGTCAAAGCTAAACCCAATGTTTCTCCATTGTCTCGTTCCGTCATCATGCGATCGATTACTGACCTAGATCACAAGATATCAATACTTTCGATATTCTCTTTAATGATTCCCCGCAGAATCAGAGGCGCCCCGATGGGAGGAGACAGTAGGTCACTGTGACCTCCTAAACAGTTTTGCTTTTCGTCAAATTTGTTCTCAACACATTGCAAAGCTGGGGACATCAAGTATTCTTACATTATCTAATGAATAATGACTTATTAAGAGTTTTTCTTTTTTTCAATTATTTTAAAGATAAATGTACTCAAATTTTTCTTGAAGTCAGCTACCTGACTTTTTGTGTATTTTACATAGGGTTTTTAATTTCTTTTCTGGGTTAAAAAATTCTTTACCTCATCTTCGCCTAACTTTAGTACTTCATATACACAATTTTGATTTGTTTTTAAAACCAACTAAAGGAAAAAAAAATTTTTTTTTTCTACATTTTATGTAGCATGGTTTCAAGCAAAGAATTGGATGCAAGTCTTGTTCAAAAGTCCACCACTATTGTAATTAAAAAACTAAATACTCTGATTTTGTGAGAAATTAAAGCTCCAACTTCAGTTCCTTTTCCCTTCCTTTTACAAAAAAAAAGGAAGTATTGTATTCGCGAAAAAATTTTCACTCAAAAATCGGCCTTAATTTCTATTTTGCTCACCCCCGAATGCGTGTTGGGTGTTTTTTCCGACTCGACCACACGTGGATATATGCATAGGAACCTACAATTACCCGAAATACCATTTTGACGATCCCCGAGTAAATTACAACGAGTTTTCTCGTGACGTCTGTATGTACGTATGTATGTGCGTGTGTGTGTATGTATCTCGCATAACTCAAAAACAGTATGTCCTAGAAAGTTTAAATTTGATACGTGGACTCCTAGTGGGGTCTAGTTGTGCACCTTCCCTTTTGGTTGCATTCGGATGTTCCTAAGGGGTCTTTTGCCCCTTTTTGGGTGAAAATCATTGTTAATTTCGATGTAAACTCAAGTGGTGTTATAATTTGTCGAACACTTGGCGATGTATCGCCAATCGTTTGGTCGCCAAGTTTTGTCACCAACTTGGCGACAAATCTGGCATTTTTTTTTTAAATTGGTTTCAATTTGGCCTTTGTTGGTGATATTTAGAGAATAAACAATTGAATCACATTAAAATTGCCAATAATGGGGAAATGACATTGAATTGGAGTAAAAGGAAGTCATGTGATGCCCACATCCACTCGTTTTAATTTCTTAGAATCTCATACTATCATCGAAATAAGCATTCCACTTTTTCGCTCAGTGTTAATAACATTATCAATTTTACTATTGAAAACAATAATTTTCCCTTATTTATCCATACTTTCAATAAAGAATTCTGTAAATAGATCTTAAGTTAGAGTGAATGCCAAAAGTACCCTACATAGATTGTTTACTAGGCTCAAAGTGAATGGTCTCGAGCAAAGGAGAGTCAGTAGGGGATATGATTCAGTTGCTTAAATTTATCAAAAAGAAAGAAGGATGTTGATAGGATTATTTCAGCATGAAGCGCAGAACTAGAGGTCATTGTTTTAAGCTTATCATATTTCTGATTAGTATGGAAATAAGGAAGAATTACTATTTCAGTAATGTTGCAAGCACTTTGAACAGCTTACCGGAAGAAGCTGTAACGAGCAAAAGGGTTGACAGCTTTAAGAGTGCTATTGATCTTCACTAGAGATTGACAAATTAACTATTACCAATAGTCAAACTGTGTTCAGAGCCTGTTTCTGGTTGTCACTTTTGTATTTGTATCCTTTAATTCTTGAAAAAAAATTATTTAACGTTGGAATTTAAAAATGAGACCACGAAGAAAAGGGGTATAAGTATCAAGATTGGAAATTTGGAGATACTGCTGAAACAGCTAGGAAAAACAGAACCAATTTTTTGGTAAGGAAATGAGATATAGTTGTAAAAGATGCTGCTATATACATCAGTATTAAGAGAAACCAATATATTAATTCACATGCGAATACTATTTGGACTTTGAACTACCTAGAACTTATAAAAAATTGGTAATTTTCTGATTTAACTCCATCCTTTTGTAAGTTGATATTAATACTATAATGTAATTATTTAAGGTTTTCTTCAGACTATGTCATTTCTAAACAGTCTTGTGTGATCTTATAAACAACCTGTTGCTCAGGTAAAAATGAACAAAAACTGAAATTTCCCTGATAAAGAAGCCTTTTCCTTGCTTCTTATTTTGCATTAAAACATAATTCAAATTATTAATGTCGAAAAGATTATATTGGTGATGTTGAAAAGATTATATGAGCAATGCTTACTCATATAAATGGATATTATTGTGAATGTTAACGAAAGAATGCTATGGGAGAGTTCATTTTTTTTTCTATTCGAGTTATGTACGTGGCACAACATTTGATTTCCTTAAAAAAAAGGGTGCATGCTAAACTATATTTTTGCTCACAAATAAGATCGAATCTCCGAGTTATATGGAATCTCTTTTCGTTGACATTATGGTTTTAGAAGCAGACACAGTGATAATATCTCAAGAAAAATATTTGTAACTAGAAAAACATTCCGAACATTAATAACACTTCAGTATCGTTTGAAAGCTAAAAAAATTAAAAACACTTCGCTGAAATGCAAAAAATGCCATTTTAGTCGATTTTTCGTGGTTTAAGAAAAGTTATTCATATATTAAAACTAACATTCATTGCAAATTAAAAGTTTAGATAGTTTGGTCAATAATGTTAAGGAACACTTACAATAAGAGTTGAATAACTAAAACTGAAAAATAACTAAACTGTTGAGAACAAAAGTGGTGATTTTTTTTTTTTTGAACATTTTTCTTTGCGCTGTCAGAAATTAGTTTTGACCTTATTCTATTTCATGTGAAAGTGGTGTAAGTCTAGGTTCAACCATTTGCCGATAGAGAATAATCGTTAAACGGAACAGCAATAATCTTTTCTAAAAAGTGACTAAATTACTTAAAATACTGCTGTATTGATCCATACCACTTTTTGCTCTCAACGACTCAATGGTTAGAAGTAAAAATAATTTACCAACATGAGAAAGTTACTTACATCCTCTTCGTGATCAAAGGCATTGAAGACATCGTAAGGTAAACAAGATAATAAGTCTATAATAAACCAGCTTTTTAAGTAGTTCATACGAATGATCTTTGGGTCTGACACAACTTCACCACCCGGGCCTACAAAAGTGGTGTGAAAATTGAGCACTATGTCTATGAAAAAGATGACGTCCACGATGCTGTCCAACACAAGTAATGACACATCCTCTGAAGTTTTGTTTTTGAAGGCTACGTTATACGGTACCATGATGGCCGTATAGAAGGTTAAGCAGAGTATCACCCAATCCCAGATTGCTTTAAATGCGCAGTAATGGAGGAGAATGTGTGGAGGCGTTTTCGGAGCTTCTTGGCGATATTGTGGAAGGACTTCTGAGTTCAGGCTTATCATCTAGAAAACAAAAACAGAAAATGTAATTTAACGAAGACCTAACTCATAAATCAGAATTTTGTTTTCAACTAATACATTCCTTTCGCCAATTTAAAAAATATTTTAACAGTGATTAAGGTGAAAAAACAACGTAAATAAAGCACAAATATTGGAGAAAATAGAGCATATAGCTATTTCAAGGCTACAATGGAGCCTCTTCATCAGTGCAAAAAGTTCACCAACACAACCAGAAGTTGCGAGAGAACTGACAACAACCAGGTGGACACCGGTATTTATACCAAAGAGACCAAACCAATAAGAATACAGGAACAAGACAAGGGTGTTGTTCCTGTATTCTTATTGGTTGGCCATTAGACAATGGATGGTCTTGTGCCTGTATTCTTATTGGTTGGCCCTCTTTGGTATAAATACCGGTGTCCACCTGGTTGTTGTCAGTTCTCTCGCAACTTCTGGTTGTGAAATAGCTATATGCTCTATTTTCTCCAATATTTGTGCTTTATTTACGTTGTTTTTTCACCTTAATCATATTGTAGCACAAAGCTTATATGATAATTTTTCATTTATTTTAACAGTGCTGAACGTAATGTTCATTTGAAAAAAAAAAAAAACTTGATAAATGCGTTGCCACAAGCATGGCCAGAAAACCATATTGGAAAATTATTTTCGTGGAACGGGATTTTACGTCACTTCCTCCCTTCCCCCAGGTCAGACCGTTAATATTATTTCTTCATGCTTTCAATGATTAAGCATCTTATCACATGCGATGTGAATTTATTTGATGATCCTTCTGACGTTTCATGTAGGAGTTTGGCCAAAGTGTTGGGCTTATTGTACAAAACATGAAATAATGAAGGTATTTCTACAATAATTCGTTTTATTGCTAAAAATCACTCGCAGTTATGTTTGTTTCAAACGTTTCAAAATATTAATACTCGGTAGGGTCATCATTCGTCTTTATGTCTGCCCAAACTCTTCTTGGTATCGAGCTTATGTATTTCTCAATGAGGGTATGTATTTTAAGGTCATTGATGCCATACTTCTTTACAGATCAGGCGTTCTATTAGCTGTTAAGCATGAGTTTTCAATTTAAAATATTAAAAGTAAAATACGTGTTTAAATCAAAAATTTAAATTGGTAATCACGCACTATGAATAATCAAACGGTTAAAAAGTGAAATTAAAAAGGTGCTGCCATATTTCTCTGGAAAAAAAAAGCGGTAGAATTTTTGACAATATTGATAATTTCGAAGAATATATTTAAATATTATTCAGTAAATTACCAGCCCATTAGCCAGGGCTAAAGCAGAAATACATGAAATACACCGCCAGCTCAGTCATTTCCAGTCGAGGACTGCAGTTTCGTGCTTATTAGCACTCATCAGCCCGGCATAGGAAAGTGACTGAGCTGGAGATGGAAAACCTCTTATGGAAGCCAAGAGGGCCAAACAAACTGGTAGCTAATGTAGAATTAGCACAGACCAGCCGAGTGACCGAAGCAATGGTTCGGTTCAACTCGAAAATTGATGGCAAGGCAGGTATATTCAGTAAATTACCAGCCCATTAGCCAGAGCTAAATCAGAAATACATAATGTATATTTAAATATTATTCGACAAAAGAAATCTATAGCATCCCTAACGCAAATAAATTTAGATAACATACTGCTAAAACAAAGGAACCTGATTTTTGTAGGGAAGTCCATTAATGAGGACGACACTGCGTTTTCGTTGCAAAAGAAAACTGAATTTTCCTCCATATTATGAAGTAAACATTAAAAGCCATTGGCAATTCTCAGTACGAGAGAGAGAAAAGTTAAAAGCAGCAACTTACATGCGCGATCTGTGACTGTTTGGTGTTCTCAGACTTGATAGTAGGGAGATGCATCGAAAATTGCTGAACAAGAACAGATCGACTTCTCGTCACGGACCTCGCTAATCGGGCGAACTTGCTCAGCCCTGTGAAAGTAAAACAGCGGTTTTTAGTAAAACGAGAACGAAAAGACAATATAAAGTTTGTGAAAAGCAGGCCCGCGCCAGGCCTGATCGTCGCCGTCGTGCAAAAGTCTTTTGAGCACCCTTAGGCACGGGAGTTCGAGAAAAATATATTAAACACCTGGATTGAGATTTTGTAGACAAATGTAAAATGGAAAAGAATGTGGTTGGCATTTAATTTATTCAAAAAATTACTTTGTGAATGTTTAAATTCGGAATATGGTGTATGTTTTTATATATATACTTCGTACCTCGAAACTATTTCGAGTTCAGCAGTTCCTCTGATGTGCTAATAATGCGTTTCGGAAAAAGAAAATATTTTAAATACCAAGTTTAAAAAAGCCACTTGGAATATCTATTAATCTTTAAGTGATGAATAATTGATAAAACTTTTATGTCTGTCAAAACATGACGACAGGAGCAGTGGCGCAACTAGAAAATAGTTTTATAGGGGCAAAGTGAAATAAATTCTCTTTTAAAAGGAGAGGGGTCCATGGTTTCTCCCCGGAAAAATTTTGAAATTTGTAGTTTTAAAAACGCATTTTCAGACGGTCTGTTGCGGTGCTATAGGAGGTAAAGGTACGAGCGGCTCCGCAGAAATTTGTTGAAGTTGAAGCCTTAAAACGCGATTATAGCCATATTTAACGACGTTAGAATAAGCGACAGAACTCTGGGACTCTCAACGATCTTTTTTTTTTTTTTGAAAAATAAATAGAAAACAATTTATCCTCTCTTCTCCAATTTTTCGAAATTTAACATCAAAAACGCAATTGTAGATAACTTTGAAGATTTTTACGAAAAGGGGATTGTGGAGCTCTTCTCTGGGATTTTTTCAAAATTTAAGTCCTAAAAACTTAAGCAATATTCTGTGACATTGGGAAGAGAGGTTCAGAGGTTATTCCACTTAAATTTTTCTTAAGTCATGTTTAAAAAACCTAATTTTTGTAATATTAAAGGGAAGCAGTTCGGAGGAATTTTCCCGAATATTTTCTGAAATTGAAGTCTACAAAACGTGGTTGTAACACCATATTTAGTAACATTAGGGCGGGCGATCTTTCAAAATTGAAGCTCCCCAAACGCAATTTCAAATAATTTTCGAACGCAGTTTCAAGCGATGTTGTTAGGTATTCGGGAGCTTTCCTTTTTAATTTTGCAAAATTGAAGACTTGGAAACGAAATTTGAGATGCTCTGTAATGCTTTTGGCGGGAGAGGGGAGGAGGGACAAATTCAGAGGAATAGCATTTTGAAGACTCTCTTAATTTCAGACGAACTAGAAAAAAGAAAAATAATATGGGAAAAAGAAAAGAAATTGGTCGGAGAGGGGGGGGGGGGGAGTAGGGGATCAATTAGCTGGTAACTATTGAAAATTTTCCATTCAAAGATTTTTTTAAAAAAGAAATTACAGTTTTACCCCTAAATCATACGTTTTACCCCATACCCCAACAGAGCTCGGCGCCTTTTTCACTCTGACGACCTTGCACATAGGGACGGCGCGGCCCTGGTGAAAAGATAGGAAACAGCTATTTCGAAGAGTGAAACTTCTTCACCAGTACGAAAACGTCCAACAACAAATGTCGTTTTAAATTGAGAACAACAGAAGATGTGTTCACGGTATGTACTGTGGATTGTTTGAAATCTAAATTTAATATGGAAAAGTATACACATGCAGTTTTGTGCCAGAATTGTCTAAAAATGGATTAGTCGTAGTAAAACGGTAAGAAAGGTGTAGTACATAAAATAAAAGTTGGAAACGCCTAGCAAAAGCCTGCAAAAACGCTATGGTAAATGTATTTAAAGTACACCAAAACCCTGTTCCTTTCCGCTACCAGATGCTGTTTCATATATATGGGGGGAAGTTAACCCCTAATTCGCTTTCTTCCTACAACTTTGTTTTAATTTGCCTTAAAACAACTTGTCCAGTCATAAAATTGCAAAAAAGTCAATAATGCTTTATTTAGCTTTTCAATAATCCCATAGTCTTAAGCTTATAAAAAAAACCGTAAACAGTATTTTTGAATTTAGTAAACAAAGGTTGAAATAATTTTAAAAAGATTCTCCTGATTCGGACCACTCCACTTTTTGAAACAAATTTCGTCAAAAAAAAAAAAAAAAAAGACATGGCACACATTTGTTTATTTCTGCTTATACATTAAAGTAGGAAAACACCCAAAATAATTTTTCTTCAATATGAATTTTCCCCTTCATAAAACTTCAAACGATTACTAAATTTCACCTAAATAACATTTTGAGCATTGTTTGTTGAAAAAAAAAATTCTAAAGTTTTTTTTAGTAAAAAAAAGCCTTTTTTGTTTAAGCGAAAAACGACCATTTCCTTAACACTTTCAGTGCATTCACTTTTTCATAATATTAGAATTTTTTGTGTCTATCTCTTCGTTAGATTCGAGAGTGATACGATCCTCCACTTCGGAAATAAATAATTAAAACCAGGTTTTATGGGTAAATGTTTTAAAAAATTTTCTTGAAAAACGTACCTTTTCCCATTAACTGTATTTGATCACTATTTCAAAACCACATATTGCATGTATATTAGCTTCTAGAGGTTTATATCCCAATAACATGTTCAATTACCATTTTTGAGAAGTTTCAAATGTATAGAGTTGCATATAAGCTAGCACTTGCAATTAATACCCGCTGTTGTATTTAGCAAGATAGAATGTTAACAAATAATACAAGAGCAAACATGTAAACCCAATTCACGTGCTATAAAAATAATTTTCCGAGTGTATCTCGGTACCTTTTCATGCCGTTGATATATGCTATCTTCAATATAGATGATCAAATGATTATGCATGATAAATGTAAAGGTATTTAAGAACTTTTATTGACTTAGGTTAAAATACTCCTAGTTATATAAATATTTTGAACTGTAATCAAAAAATGTATTCTTCACAAAATATAATACAAAAAATAGTGGAGCCAGAGTTTTTGAAAGTATGGTCTACCATTTCAAAGTTGCTTTATTTACCTTTGGCTGCATCATCTTCTAAGGGTTGTTTTAAGGCAGTGATGTCCCGAAAAGTGAGTAGAAACAGCACAACTACATCTTTCTCGTTTTTAATGGGAGCCACGTGCAGTAAGAGCCAGAGTGGGGATTCTATCAAGAAAAATTTACAATTAAAAGAAAACTATTAATAATGAATTTTGAAAGGATGTTTATAATTAAGGAAAAATAAAATACAATTGAGTCTTGACTTGCCCTAGGAATGTTTTCCAAGATCCCTTTGGTAAGTAAGAATTTTGCTTTGTGAAATAGGGTATGACTTTTTGAAATTTATATTTGACAGTTATGAACACACCTCAAACTTTTTGAAGCTAGTCTTAGGCTATTTATTATTATTTCTCTCATAAAGTAATGAATGAACAGTGTACTTAAATAAAGGCATTAATGGTCTACATAAAATTGTAAAGGGTTGAAAATGCATTAAAGTAATGATTAGTAAAAGAGTGAGACAATAGACTGCACTGTACGTACAGTATGTAGTACAGTAAAATCTGTAAAGCTAACTACCCTTCTAAGTTGACCACTTATCTATGTCGACAACTTTTTTCAGGTACAGAATTAGTCCTATATCATATAAATCAACCCCTCCGTAAGTTGACCACTAAAGCAGGTAGTGCATCGCAAGTGATCAACTTACGCAGGTTTTATTGTAATACAGGGGTGATTGTGTTCCGGTATTTTACCGAATTTCCGGTATTTACGGACGTATTTCCGGTATTTTTATGTCCGAAAATACCGGAATTATGTTTTTTTTTGTTATGTTTTTATCTCCCTACCTCCGCAATTTTTTAAAAATTATATATTACTCATCAAATATACCTGCAAGAGCCTTAAGATGGACACCTATCCCTTAAGATGGACAAATGTCAAGATAATTTTGTATAACACCAGCTCAAAAGTAACTTTGTAACCCATTAAAATTTTAATCAAATGTACACACACTATTTTGACACCGACTAATGAACTATTAAATACTATGGCATAGGTGCACTTAAGTTATAGGAGCCAAAGATTACCCCCCCCCCCCCCCCCGTTCTAGCTTTGAAACTTTCAGGTATTTTTTGATGAACCCACAATCACCCCTGGTTATAATAACAAAGCGCAGCAATGTTTTAACATTATTGCACTGCATAGCAGTAATAATAATTATGACTATGAAGGATTGGGGCAATTGATGCGCAGTTGATGTTGATCAGACAGTGGTTAGTGTTCTGACAGCGTATGCACATCAGGCAACTAGTCAAGATGAGAAAGAAGAAAGACTGGACCCTCACCACTTTGAATTCTCCTTTTCGTGGACATTTTCTTGGTGCATTTGACTTATTTATCTTAAAGCAGCGGTAAGCAACCCGTCGATCGCGATCGACTGGTCGGTCGATCTCGACAGCGGGACATGTTTTTGTCAGAGAAAAAAAAAACGTATATTATATTCTGAGAAAGAATATTAGGCTCAACTTCTTTGTCAAAAGTTGCTCAATTTTTTTTTTAACAATTCGCTGAAAATTCGTAATCGCTGAAAGTGCCACAATTTTTAAGTTTTTTTTTTTTTTTTTTTTTTTTTTTTTTTTTTTTGCCTTTTGTTATTAAAAAGGTTCATAAAACTTACGATGGATTTATAGATAAAGCTTGGTGTTGATATTTTACAATTTTTTTAAAGTACGAAAACATTGTTTTGTTCGGGAGTTTTTCAATGACACAGAGATCAAGAGGGTCAACCCCCCCTCCCCCTCTTCCCCAAAATCGATCTTAGTGCACGCCTAACTTGGAAAGTAGATCGGCAGTTTAGGTTGCCTATCGCTGTCTTTTGGTTGCCTTAGTTTTTTAGGATGAAAGCAGCTAATTTGCAGCAGATAATCCCGAAGTTCCATTGTGGTTTTTTGAAAAATATCTCGTTGCGGGCGAGGAGTTCGCGTTAAGTCTGAGATACGTTGGTTGTGAAAAACTTGCGCAATAGTCATTTTACGTAAGATTGATCACGTTGTAGTACGAGTCACCTCTAAATGTGTAATACTCTACAATACCATGCCTCGTATGCTTTCTCGGGGAAAATAAAATCATCTAAGTTTAAAGGTTTTAGGAACTATCCACGAATCCAAATTTTCAAATGGCCTATCTTTTGAAGAGTATGCTTAAAGTTATATTTTAACTATTATATGTGCAGATTAATTTTCATTTTAAAATTACGTAATCACATCTGTTACTTTAAATAGAAAACAGAAATTTATTTAAATTGCAACAATAGAATGATGCTTAGTTACATTTTTATGCCTTAGTTCAATGATACTTGATGAAAATGGGCTGTTTTTGTAATCCGCAGTATTGTGAAATTTCGAGCTGAAACTAGTACAGTACATAGAAACATACGTAGAAAGACTTCCCTTCACACTAACCTGTTGTGTTTAAGGTACATGATGACACCAATTGAAAGATTACAGAAATTACTACTCATCAACATTGTTAGCATATCAAGTTTTCTGCTCGGTTAGCCAAGACCGTCTCAAAATAAGTTCAAGCCTTGAAACTTTAAAAAAGCAGACAGAAATAAAAGGGACAAACTCCTCACCACCCAAGCAAATGCATGCAAGTGCTTCTCGTGGGACAGGGTGGTGATCTCTACTCTCTAGGTACCCCAGCGGGTTCACTGGAACAGATCCTAGACCACCCCCGAGGGGGATTACTGGGGCTGAAACCAAACAATTTTCCCCGCCTGGCGGCCGGGTGATGGGTATAGACCTACCACCGTTGCGGACGGGGGATAGAAATAAAAGGGTTGGAAATCTTTTTCTAAATAAAAGTTTATGAATTAACGTAAAACAAACTAGAAAGTGCACGTTAAAAAGAAAAACTGTTGCTACCGCCGCATTGCATACTGGGCTCTATTAACGTTTATTGCGAATGTTATCCATATAAACATTTTTTTTTTCTGCATCATGCCCACACTTTTATTGAAGTCTTATTCTTACAGAAACATGTCTTGTTTAAAAACAACTTATCATTTGAAAATACATGGCTATAAAGCTGAAATTTATTTCAATAACATGCACTTTTCCCAATCTTACTCATCTGATGTGGTGTATATATACAAATATCTACCAGACGAGAACTAACTATGTTTTAGTCAAATTTTACTTCATGATCATTATGAAACCTCTCATTAGCGTAGGCATTAATTTCATCTCGCCTTAACGGCTCGGCGAGCAAAGTACGCCTCAGAATTTATTCAAACCCTGAATCTTCAGCCAAAGCAGAGCTCGTTTGCATGACACGTTGGCTACATTAAATTCAACGGAAAGAATTGCCATGTAATTCGTTCTTTTACTTTATCTGTCATCTTTATATTTTATCATCCTTGAAAAGAACTTGTTGCTTGAAAATATATACTTACCATTTTGATATGACATATTAGGATATTGATTTCTTAATCTAAAGCTGTTCTAATAAACCAAATACTATTGGAGAAAAAACTATAATAACGCTAACTTATGAAAAGCTCACTTTGTATTTTTTTTTTTTTTTTTTTGCCATTGCAGCATTTTTCTTTTATAGTCCAGTTTTGCATTTTCATTATAAGTGTGCACTTTGCAGCTCTTTGCTGGTAATGTAATTACATTTTATTGCATTAACTACGCATAATCCGAAACGAAAAGGAAGCATTTTAAATGAGCTTGCATTATTAAATTCTTTACAAACTACAGTATTTTTAAGACTTAAGCCTTTCTAAAGGACTAAAGCCCGACTATGTGCATTTTTTAACATTTTCTAAACAACTGTCCAAATTTTAAGTAAAGTATAAATGTCAACCAGCAGGAATTAGGAACCCACAAATAGTGGAGGCCCTGGGAAAGTGCGCATTTGCTCTTGCATAAATCAGGGTTGTAGTCGTATTAGAGTGCTTTGCGCTCGATTAAATGCTTTTGTGCCACGCGACGGACCAATCCAAGTTCTTGGTTTTCATGCTGTAAATACAAAACTGTTTTTACACTTTAAAAATATTCCTGATAGCCCCCCGAATCACGTAAAACTTTTGTCAAATTCTTCTTTACTAAAATGAATTTTATTACTATTAACACTCTCACATATCTCAAGAGAGAACAAGAAAAACTTTGCTAACTGTAAGACACATTTCTTTATTCATTCTTTTCAAGTTTATAAAAGGAGACCATTAGGAAGTTTTGGCTGTCTCGTAGCCTTCCACACATCTTGAAATTTCAGAGTCAATTGAGTTATTCCGTCATTGAATTTGGTTTGCATCTTTCTTTACTGAAATATATTTTCAATGTAATAAATTTCAAATAAAAAGCATCAACGGAATTTCCATCATTCCCATAAAATGTTATATTTTTTACTATTATTCCAGCATATTTCTTCCAACAACAATCCATTAACAAAATTGCATTTTCATAACTAATCCAATTACTGAACGGCATTCCGAAGCGATGAAAATAATCAGTCCGCTGAAAGAGAAATTAGAATGTATGTTCGGTGAAAAGCTTGGCTCCGCAAATGCGCAAGAAAAGAAAAATCTTCACACATACATCACTACCACTCTTACCTTCATTCATCGGAAGAGCACCAATTTGTCTTTAAAGATTCATAGGATATGCATCTTCAAGGTAATGTATTCTGATCGTCGAATCTCGGAGTCGATGGGAATTTTTTTGCTTCATTCGCTTTTAACACCAAAGCACATCGGAGGAAGATTTTTCATCATTTACTTTTAGGACGTGATTTCCTCCCGAATTATCTTTTATTTCTTCTTGTTTAAACAGAGTGGTAATTCGCACCGGAATGGAGCAGAATATGTCCGATACATTTGTTTCAATGAATCAGGAGCAATGAATCATAAACGTGGATAAACTCATGTAAGCTCGGGGGAAAAAATTATGAAGGTAACATAAACAAGAAAAATAAAATTATTTAACGGTCTAAGACATTGATACTAGTAAAGTTTTTGAAAACATCGATTATTGAACAATGAAGGAAAGTAAGGGAATAACGCTCACATAAGATAAAACATTAATAGGTAGTCACATTCACACGAAATTTCAATATTTTTTTTGATTAAGTAACTCCACAGAATAAGAAACAGGTTGTAGTCAACTAATTTTCAAAAAGCTTTCAGGAAATTTTTTAACCTTTTTTTTACTACACCATTGAAAGAAGGTAATAAGAAGGTAATGTTGCACGTGGTAGGGTAATTGGGCTCAAAATTTGAATAGAACATTTAAGTACGATAAAAGTTACATACGTTGCTGTGTGAGCTATTTACAGTACATACGTGTGTGACCACTATCTGAGGCATTATGTGACCACTTGACAGATTGTGTGGTAGCAATACCACGCTTAATTGTCCATGTGTAAATTTCCTCAAAAGAAGCAGATTTTGGTTTTATATCCTGACTGATATGGAGCAATTTATCCGACTGAACATCATTAGTACAGGAGTTGACTTTCAAAGCGGATTATATCCAGCTTTATAATTTTTTGGCAAAACGAAAAAAAAGTTTTACTCACAAACTCTAACTGTTGGAATTTTAAATTTTTCACAAAGTTTTGCTAGAATAACAAGTGACTATTGGCATAAGTCTAGGAATTTTTCCACAATTTTATCAGACCTAAATTGCCAATTTTATTTTGGATAGATTTTTTTTGGTGTAAAACAGTGGATATCATCACTTTTTCAAAAAAAAAAAAAAAAAAACACGCATTTTCTTCAGAAATAAACTTTAAAATTGAAACAAAATATTCAACATTTTTTAATGTAATTTTGTTTTACTCTACTGTATTCCTTCCTACATACTTTATTCTTTTCATTGAACAAAAGCATAAGGGGGTGGGGAACCTTCAATCCAATTAAGTATAAACAATGAAACCACTCAAGCCGATTCAATTAACAACGTTGTAGGTATGAATGGATCACAATTTTTATCACAATTAATCACAATTTTTCAATTCATCACAATTTAATCATTAACTATTAAAATTTAATAGTAATATCAATTGTTTAGTATTAATTTAGTAATCACAATTTGAGGGTCACGCTTGCCTAACTGATAACAGACTTGCACAGGGCGCAAGGTGCTGCGATCTCTTGATTAGGACAGGTATCATGCTTGATTGGAAAATTGCCCAGCCAGTACCTCGTTCCGCTATTTTATTTGTGAACTACTTTTGAATTAGAAGCGGCAAATTCACATTTTGGATATGTGTCCTTTTGATACGAAAGTGAATGAGTGGATACCGGCAAATAAGAGATAAGTTCCACTTTGCTGTAAAACACCTAGCGAGAAATAAAGGGACGGATATACACCGTTTAGGTGGTAGAACCAATGATTACGTATTTTTTAACAGTAAATATAAACCACTTCGAGAAGAAAGAAATTCACGAGTCGATAGGGCTTACACTAGAGATTTTGAAAACGAAAAAAAAAAAAGTTTTTTTTTCAAAAGTGGATATAATCCGTTTTGAAAGTAAACTGCTCAATTGGTTGCGTTTCATTATTGTCTTCCACTGAGCTGGTCATGGTGAGCTCACGTGAGCGCAGTACTCACGCTCATCTACGAGGCGTGTTTTTAAAGTAAGTTCCGTTTTTATATAAAAAAGGAACGAGTACAGATAGAGCTAAGTAATTTAGTGCACAAAAATCTACCACCCTTACGCTATTTTTCGACATTGCTCCCGTGATTTTCCAAGCATTTGTCATAGCGTGGTACAGGTTTTTGTATACCTATTCGTACAAAGTTACCGCCCGTTTAGTCAACCATGAGGACTCTTTCAGGGCTTTGGCTGGGGCGTTTTTGAACATCCTCTGGTGTGCCCTCACCTCGCTCGCAGCATCTTTCATTTGTTTCGGCATCTAAAGTCTTTCCAAGGTGGTCTGTGGCACAACAGCAATAATGAGCTCAGAGAACATGTTATCCCATGGCTGACTACACAGGCGGCAATTTTCTATGAATAGGTATACAAAAACCTGTACCACGCTATGACAAATGTTTGGAAAATCACTGGAGCAATGTCAAAAAATAGCGTAAGGATGGTAGATTTTTGTGCAATAAATTTCTTTGCTCTATCTGTACTCGTTCTTTTTTTATATCAAAACGGAACTTACTTTAAAAAATACGCCTCGTATCAGAGCCACACGATACTTATATATTCTTAGGTATGCATTAGTAAGGGACTGTGGAGCAAACTGAAACAATTAAGAAAACCTACTATTTTCAAAATGAACAAATTGGAATTTTTTTTGGAAAATTATGGTACATAAAGAAAGAAAAATGCATGTTGTGAAAAAACTGACATTGAAACATTATTTTTAAATTTTAGCAGTAAATTTGTACCTTCAAAAAATAATTTTTTTTCTCATGGGGCAAAGTGAAAAGTAGAATATGTATTTAAGGAAATCGTTTATATTTGATAATTAAAAATATTTTTGATTTAATGAATGAGTAAACAAAATGAATGAAGAAATAAATATACAATGAAGCAAAAAATGAATAAATAACTAATCAATATATGAGAAAAAAATAAATGAGTCTATAAAATTGTGAATGAATAAGAAAATGATTGAAATGAATGAACAAATAAGTTAATTATCAAATGAAGGAATGTAAGTTATACATTAATTAATACATGAATGCTTAAGTGATTTAACGAATGGCTGAATTAGTAAATGAAATGATCGATTTCACTTTTCCCCATCCACTTTGCCCCATCCATATTTTTTAATAACAAAAATAAATTTTAACTTTTAGTACAATCTGAGAATCAATTTTTAAAAATTGTTTGTATTATCGTATGTTTTGATTTTGGTTAAAATATTACCCTTCATTGCCACCTAAATATAAGATGTGTTGATTTTCTGCGACTTTTGTCATTTACAGAATATCATTGAGGGCTTTCTACGGTAGTTAAAACATTGTAAGAATTACAATTTCCCCTTTTGAACAAGATCATGGAAACCTTACTCATTAAATCTGAAATATCTTACAGTAGGATATCTTAGTGTAATTCCTGAGATTATATGTCTTACTGTTGCTCTGAGGTGGCGATATATTTGCAAAATGCTTGTGCATTGTAAAGGTTTCATTTCTCTTATCATGTATGCATCCATATATACAGTAAGCTCTCGATTATCGTCGGTCGGATTTAGGTTTCGCGGACCTCGGTTCGGATTAGTCGCGGGTCTTTTCACAATTTTTTTTTCTTAACGGTCATTAAATGTTTTTTAAACTATTGATTGTTTTATTGTTCGCTTTTAGCTTTTATATACATTTTGCACATTCAATGATAGTAGATGCAATGTAGCAATATTTTTAGCTTTTATTTGAATGTATGTGTGATTGTAATTAATATTTTTTAGCTACACTAATATCTTTTTGTACCTATTAATTGGAATAACCGAGGTTTCCGTGCCACCCTATTCCACGAATAATTGAGAGTTTACTGCATATATAATAAAATAAGATATTTTTGTATTTTTGGCGCGCTTCCCGGTAAAATGGTAAGGCCTGGAAAGATGAAATTTGGTGTGCAGGGGCAATGTTTTATAATGGTTAACTGTGCGACAGCCTATAACTAATTTTATTCGACATTTTCTCTGTTAATTTTGAAGATGGCGTTGTTTATTGCTTGAAAGTTACTACTTGATTTTGAAGAAAAGTGGCAAAAATTCGAGCATTTCGGACTGGTCTCTTCATTCAGTAAGTTATCATTTAGTTGTTTGAGCTTTTCGATTGCAATCTTAGCTAGTTTAACCTTATAACAAATCTTCATCAAAGGCATCTCATGGTTGCCTACCAGTCACCAACATGAAATAGACCTCCCAAACGTGTCACTAGTCGTTCAATCATACCGCTAAATTTCTTAAAAGTTGAACGTTATTCATCGCATTTTTAGCGCGAAATGTTTTCCATATATTTATTTGACGTAATTGAATCAATTTTAGCCAATGACTTCCAACGAATAATCTAACCAAAGGTAATGAAAAGACCTGTAACGTGACAATGAGGATTGAGGAAAGAAAGAAATCTTCGTAAGCATTCCTCGATTCCAAAAGGGAACACTATATATTTCGGAGTACTTCCGCGGGGGTTCACGTTCTTCTTATTTTTAGTTTTTTCTTACTCATACTAATACAGTATTCAATGGCATCTTCATATTTATCAGCATAGAAAAGTAAGATAAATTCCATTTAGTCTGAAGATAAACATATCAAGTTATAATCTTCAGTGCATAGATATTGGTTGTTACAAAGAAAGTTGATTTCAGTTTGACGAAATAAAGTTAAATGCAAAAAAATTTTAAGCATGCGCAGTATTTTTTTTTTGGTGAAAGTATAAACAAAGCGTTTACGACCGCATATCGAACGTCAAAGCCTAATGCTCAGTCAATAACAGCCTGATTGCGACACAGAGGATTTTTTGCGACAGAAGACAAGCTGAGAACAGATGATCCAATCGAAAATTGCCAAATGAAAATATGCCAAAAATAAAAAGATCTAGCCTTATGTTAAAAATGTCCCATATTTGAAAAAGATGTGATTCACGCAAGTCGGTTGAGGCCCCCATCGTACTGATTGACTGTTTAAAGGCCTAAATGACTACTTTCAAGAGTCCATGACCGCTATGAGGTGCCTACAGACTCTGAGTTGGTAATTTGCTTGGACGTCTTACAGTGGTTTCCAAAATTATAAGGACAAAAGAAAAAACCCCAAATCTTAGGTGTATATGGTCGGAAAGTTATACAAATTTTATGACTGGAAACTAATGGTAAAAGAAATTGTGTGGATTACTTTTATTGGAAATACATGGGAATATCATATTCATAGAATGGAGATCTACAAAAAGAGAAAAGGTGTCATGGAGTGAAACTGATGTCACGACCGACTCTTAAGAAGTTCATAAGAGACCAATCGTTGAGCGTGCCCAAAAAGCGTTCTTATACGTGAAAAGTGGAATAGTGTAATCTTTTCTGATGAGCAAAAGTTTATTTAGGATGAACTAAATGGTTTTTGCTACTTCTGGTGTGATCTCTGTGAAGGAAAAAAATCTCAAACCATACATTTGAAGTCAGATTCGTAATAGTCTGAGGAAGTTTTGCAAAAGATGAAAACCATACCAATATTTTTTGCACGGGGCAGAAAGTAATGTTGATGTATATTTTTGAGTAATATTTTTGAAGACCAAAAACACCGTTAATTACGAGTTAACACAACGTTCCAGCAGGATAACACCTAATTACATACATCTCAAACCTCTAAGTCATTGCTTGATGCTTATTTCGGGAAATTACTGTACTGGTCATACAAAAGGCTCGATCTAAAATTAATGGAAACTTTGTGAGGCATTCTGACCCTTGAAGTGTGAAAAAACGGTATTCAATATCGAAATAAGCAAGAAATCATTTTATCCATCGAAAAAGCCAGGACAAAAATTTCCAAGAACGTTCTTCAACTTCCATGACATCAAGACTGATAAAATTGATTGAAAAAGAGTGGGATATTATTGATTACTGGGTTTTTTCACGGCAAAACGCTCGTTGTCCCTGTAGTTTTGTTCAATTTTTACAATAACATTCTTTTATTAATCACGGAAAAACATTTATAATTTGTATTTTCAAATGTTCCGCATTCCACGATGATTTCTAGCATCAAAAGGCATTTTGAGTATAAATTTTACTGAATTATTCAAGAAATAATTGTTTTTCTGTGCAATTAATTCTGAACACCACTGTGTTCTCCTGAACTCAACTATGTAGCTCTTTTTTGTGAGGCGTATTAAATGAAAAGTTACGAAAATTATCTCAAAATCATTGCCTCGATCGAAACTGCCATTCAGGAGATCATTGCAATCTCATGTCTAGGCCCTTCAGTGAGTACTGCAGAATGTTACCAATCGTCGGCACCACAACATTGCTATTGACGGCAAGCCTCTCGAAACCGTTATACACTACGTTGGAATATCTGTAGCTACTTTTAACACTTATTAAAATTTGTATTCTTATTAAATTTTTAACTCATCAATTTTGAAAATTTTAGTTTTTATTTTAATAGTTCAATAATTCCTACCCTGTATCCATACATAGTACAAAAACTGTGAACTCATTGTGTTCAATTTCAACTTTTATTCCGTGTATCTCAATATCGGTCGCCCTATATCATCGCATAAATATAATAAGTGGAAGAAATGAACTAGAGGCAAATGCTGAATCTTTGGAATTCGCTTCCTGCGCATTCCACGGGGAGAGATCTTTAGAGAGAGTGATCTAATTGGACTTACGTATTCAAACGTTTTATGATGTTTATACATGAGCCGTTGAGAGAAAAAATGATGTAAGTCAATAAAACAAGATTTTGAGTCATTGAACGGTTTTAGTAGTCACTTTTGCATAATATACTATTGCTGTCTTTAGCAAATGGTTCAATCAAAACTTACACCTCTTTCGCGTAAAGTGAAATAAGGTTAAAACTAATTTCTGACAATATAAAACGACTCATATTTGGCTTCATATGTATAATTTACATTTATGTCACCTTCGTTAGTTTCAGTTGAATTGATATAAAAAAGCATTGGACATTACCTAGTTTGGCCGCTAAAGGGAGATATGAACTACCTATGAACTACTATGAGTACGCACAGATAGTTATTGAACTTTGAATCATTTCAAGTAAAATAACTTGAAATAGTTCAAAGTCAATCAGATATAATTTTCAAGCCTTGTTTCCTAAAGTCAGAATCTGTTTCAAAACGAATGACAAAAAGAGAACTTCCGTGACTAAGAAACTAACTCATTATTCCTAATATTCCAGAACAATCACTCGACTTTTATGCAAGGATAAGAATTTTGAATCCATTTTCACCATGCTGTAGTCTTAAGAAATAATTCACAAAAATTATTAATTCGTGAAATATTTTACTCATACCAAAGAATAATCTCATAATTGCTGAATATTCTAAATTAGAGACACCGAGTAAAACATATTTGGCAGATTGTAGTAATAGTATTTTGATTGATATTCATTTTGGCTGCAGATGATATCACACATAGAAAGCATTTTTTTTTTTAATTTTCCCAAATACATATTTAAAACGAGCTGACGTGTGCCTCACATGCCTTCCTTTTACTCCAATTTAATGTCATTTTTCCATTATTGGTAATTTTAATGTGATTCAATAGTTTACTCTCTAAATATCACCAACAGTGGCCAAATTAAAACCAGATTTAAAAAAAATCGCCAAATTTGTCGCCAAGTTGGCGACAAAACTTGGCGACCAAAAGACTGGCGATATATCGCCAAGTGTCCGCCTAATTGTAACACCACTTGAGTTTACATCGAAATTAACAATGATTTCCCACCAAAAAGGGGCAAAAGACCTCCTTAGAAACACCCGAATGCAACCAAAAGGGGAGGTGCACAATTAGACCCCACTAGGAGTCTAGGTACCAAATTTCAATTTTCTAAGACATACCGTTCTTGAGTTATGCGACATACATCCACACATCCGCACATACGCACATACAGACGTCACGAGAAAACTCGTTGTAACTAACTCGGGAATCGTCAAAATGGATATTTCGCGTATCTCTACGTTCTTAGGTACTTATCCACGTGTGGTCGAGTCGAAAAAAAAAAACATTCATTCGGGGGTGAGCAAAATGAAAATCTAAGGTCGATTTTTGAGTGAAATTTTTTGAGAAATTTTTTGATTGTATTATTTCGCTAATACAATACTTCCTATTTTGTAAAAGGAGGTAAAAAACTGGAAACTTAAGTTATTTTCCTCTTACGACATGTTCTGTTTAAATTTGTTCAAATGGACTGTGTTATACTTGTTTAGTAATATATCTGTAGGAGAAAAAGTCAAAAAAAGTTTGCCAAAACAAAAACAGAGGATAAAACAACATATTAAAAATTAATAAAGCTTTTCATTTAAGTACGTCGAATTAAAAAACATTTTTGAAATCATGACCGCTGTTCTTTCTAAGCGTGAAATAATTTTTAAAAATTTATAAATATTTTTGATTTCACCTGCTCCGGTAATTAAGAACTTTAATTGTCATTATATTTTTATTACTATTACTCAGTTATCTCTGCGCAATGACTTTTTAAAGCTTCATAAGTTAGCTGTCCTAGATCAGATTTAAATAGAACAAAAATGATTGATGTAGCTTGCTTACTAAGTGAAACTTTGAAACGAAGGAAAATGCTTCTTATGGGCGAGGAGTAATTTGGTTTCTATGCAACCCGGATTTTGGCAATGAACAAGTGGTTGCCGGATATATCCGCAAGTCTCTTGTGTTCCGTAATGGTTCTTAATGATTCTCTCTGCTCCGACTAGATGGTTTGAGCAGTGTTCTTTGTTTGATTATGGTGACTCTTCAATGCGAATCTCTTTTCAGTTCTATGACTCGTAGTTGTTATGCTAGTTAGAAAATGTTACGCATTAACAAAAAGTTGCAACAAGTAACTAGGTGTACTTGCTACATTTTTATTGTTCCTTTGCTGCTTACTACGATGTAAATATTCTCTTTCGTGTTTCACTTTCAACTTTAAAATGTGTCAAAAATGTAAAGATCAAAGCAGCTATCAATACTTCTCAAAAAAAATTTAAAAAAATTATTGGCAACAATTTTCGTTTCTAGGTACGAAATTGTTTCCTTCTGTAGCTTTATAATCGCAAAATGCATGAATACTTCTGGAAAAGACAAAACATTCTTTTGCGCATGCAGCATAGTAATCGTCGCTTCCTAAATTTCTTTAACTGCAAAATTAACACTTTCATTGTAAGATTTTCTGAAATCGTTCTTAGTGTGAAAATTTTGCACCTTCCACCTGCATAGCTCCTGCTTCAAATACAACAAAAATACTCTTTCGCGTGACTCAATTTTGCTTTCAAGATTGTCGAAAACTCTCGGCGAAATGCTATTATCGAAATAAATTCTAGAACACTCCAAAATCTGATTCTCTGGAATATGACGCAATGTTATTGGGTTATGAAGTTACAATACGAGGTTGGTTCTGAAATGAGCGTCTTGAGATTTTGAATTTCAGCTACAATTAGGTCACAAGATGTATCTTAGCCAATAAATTGGAACCTGGATTATAATTACAATTTTCTGAAACAGCTAATGCAGGACATTTTTCAGTGTTCACGAAACACAGAAATAAAAGCAGTGTTTGTATTTTTTCGAAACAAAAAATATAAAAAAAAGAAAAAGAAATTAACGTTTATGATAAAATATGCTCAACAATTCCACTTGTGTTCTTGATGGCAAACATCAGTTATATGTTACAGAATGAGCATACATTATTACACTGAAATACAAACACGTTCTCTCTCAAATCATTAATAGAAAAGATTACCATAATTTTCATAGGCCAAATACGGAAAAATTCATCAAATTCAAAAAAGAGAAGGTGGGGGTGGAATGTGGAACTTGCATAATGTTTCCCCTATTGACATTTTAGATCATATTTCGCTTGAAAACCTTTTGGCAATTTCAATGTTCCATAACGCTTCATATAATTTTTTAAATGGCACATTTATGTATTACTCAAAATGATGTTAATGATCCAAACGTTCTAAAAATTCAAATTAAAGTTCTATAAACAAATAAACGTTGAAATGAAAATCTGTAGACAATTTCTTGCGCTTAAATATGACAATTTAAAAAGCGAAGCGATCTTTGTACAGAAACCAATTGGGAGATCACATTTTTCACTTTGAAAAACGGTTTTTCATAACGTCGAAGCAAATGTGCTTTTTAATGCTGTTCTCTCTTAATTTGTAACAATTTAGTCACTAAATGACAGATGATCGTTAGCGCAACCGCATCCTGATTAGCATACAGTATCGTAAAACTTTTGTAAAAAAAAGTCAAAATGTCGAAAAAAATTCATGCCATTTTCGCAAGATTGACCTTTTACTAGAATCCTCAAGAACAAAATGGCTTTAAAGCAGTTTACATTTCATATATTGATTGTTTCTCTTACAATAACAATACATTTTGTAAGTTTCATACTATTTTCACTTATCCTGTAAATAATGCTAAAAGTAATGTCTTTTAGAAGTAATACATTAAAATTTCCAGAAAAAGTACAGCTTCTTATGTATACTTATCACTTTGCCGGAAACTTAGAACATAGTAACGTCAAACATTTGGAAGAAAAATAAATACAAGTACTAATACAAAAGCGACGACCAGCAACAGGCAGGCTATGGGCCCAGCTAGGCTGGTTCTAGTCAAATTACAATCCCCAGTAAAGATCAATGGCCCTCTTAAAACTATCTACTCCCTTGCTCATTACCACCTTTTCCGGTAAGCTGTTCCAAGGTTCCACTACCCTGCTAAAATAATAATTTTTCTTAATATCCATGTTAGCCTGAGATTTAAATAGATTAAAACAATGACCCCTTGTCCTGTTTTCAGTGCTAAACTTTAGCCCCGTAACACCTTTCATTTTAATAAATTTAAACAACTGAATCATGTCCATTCGGTCTCTTCTTTACTCAAAAAATCAAAAGTATCGGACAAGATGTGACGCTAACTACTCTTTACTAAGATTCTCAAGCAATAAAATAGCTTAAATATAGTTTGCATTTCATGGGGGAGCATTGATTAATTATTTCTCTTTACAATAACGATTTCATGTTGTAAGTTTCATAGTCTTCACATTCCCTGAAAACAATGCTAAAAATGTCTTTTGTGTGAGAAATACATTTTTTATTTCCAAAAAACGTGCAGCTTCTTAAATACTCATCATTTTTCCGGCCTCACCGTCATATTTTGTTATGAATGAACCGGACGATTAAAGTATTAAACCATTTATATCATCGACTGTGTAACGTATGCATAAGCTTCAATGAAGAGTATCCGATCGGTTTCTATATCCGTCAGGGTCAAAATAAGCTATTAATGTATTATTGCCGTTTTTCCGCCAGTCTAGCGCGAAGCTATTATAGAAATTAAGTACTTTCCTCTCCTTTTGTCCTATTATTACCTGACGATGGTTTACTGTTCCATAAAGCTAAACATTGTGAAAAAATACCTTCTGAAAGTTATTTTTAATGGATTAAATGTCCTCGCCAAAAATTTTTTTTTAATTCAAGTAAATCGTCGTGCTTGTAAACTACGCATTCTGGTTGCTGTATATTGCATTCAGAACAAATGGTGTTCGTTTAAGATTGTAGTTTTATTTTGCTAACAATTCTGATTCTTTTAAAATCTATCTATCTATCTATCTATCTATATATATATATCTATATATATATATATATATATATATCTATATATATATCTATATATATATCTATATATATAAAAATCTCGTGTCACAATGTTTGTTCGGGGTAAACTCCGAAACTACTCAACCGATTTTTCTCAAATTTCATATCAATGTGTCATTTGGTCCAACTTAAAAGATAGGATAGTTTTTATAATTTTTTACTGCAAATTTCATATTAATTATGCAATAATAGTGTGAATTAATTGTTTAGTTCTAAAAATTCTTAATAGATGGCGGTGTAAGTTAATTAATCGATATAACTCTAACATCGTATGACTTACTGCTAAAAACACCATGATAAAAAAAAGCTCAGAGATGTTGCTTAGAATTTCCATATAACGTTTCGGGATATTACAGGTTATTATTTACTTCCTGAGAAAATCAACTATATTTTTCAAAACGTTTCCTTGAATTGCTACAAATTGCAGATTTCACACCGTTGTGAAAAGTATTTTTCTCCACCAGTATCAAGATTAACTAAACGTATTTAATAGATGTATCGGTTTCGGAGTGATTGCGGTTTGTCCAGATTGACTCAACACCCAATGAGTGCGAAAAGTTATCTGGATCACGAAGCTTTGCAAGAGTTGCAGAGGAACTACATTCGAGCTACTTGCTTGAGAGTCTGTCTTCGCGTTGGCAATGCGTGTATTAATGCTTTGAGAGCTTTCTTAGAAAAGCAGGAAGGTTCCAGGCTATTATATTAATCCTGCGTTAGGCTTCTCTGCAGGTGCCAGAATCATAACTGCCTTTTTAACCAAGAAGACTACTGAATTCTTCAAAAATATTCCAGGTTTATTTCAGGAAAGTTAATAAATTTAAGCGGAAAACAATTATTTTCTTTATTTTGTTCCCCAGGAAATTTTTAATATCATTAATTCTTGCAAAGATACATTCGCAACAGAAAATTGCAGTGACAATTGCATCGTCAGGCATTGCTGCTACTTTTTTTTAGATGGTACACGAACAGCACATTCAGCTTTAAAGTTGCCTATTAGATATTCATAACAAACAAAACACAATGTGTACAATAAAGAAAAAAAGACGTGGTATGGCTGTAGTGTTGCAAGAGAGTGAAATTATAATTTGGGATGAGTGTACTATGTCTCTTGAGTAAAAGCATTCATTCGAAGCATATCATAGGATTATGCAAGATTTGAATGGCAACGATAAACTTTTAGGCGAAATTGTCTGAATACTGTCTGGGGACTTCCGGCAGACATTACCAGTTATTCCGATGAAATCAACGCATGTTTAAAAAAAACGTTTTTTATAGTGTAATGACGAGATAATGCGATTGGCCATGAACATGCGAGTATAAACGCAAAATAATCTAATCGCATAAGTATTTTCTAAGCAATTGCTGAGTATTGGAAACGGTGAAATTGAACTGTATCAAAATATACAGTACAACAAATAGCCAGACAATTTCTGCACTGCCGTTGAGACGAAAAGTGAACTAATTGAGAGTCTATTTCCAGATAAATTTAATTTTTTAAAAATCATAATTGCCTCTGTAATCGCGCTGGTTTTGTAGCAGTTTTGTTTTCGGTAAACATTCCCGAACAGACAGGAATATTTGTGGATCGTCAATTGTCGACTGTCAAATACATATCCTGATGCATGTCGCAAGTTGTATTTATTGGTAGCACAAAGTCATTGGGAGTTGACACTTTCTAATGCAGGTTTGACATAAGGAGAAACAGTATTCGTCAACTGTTTAAAATAATTTTGACGACATACTATCCAACACAATCATTATTTTTTAAGGAGAAACTATATTACTTTCACGTTTGAAGACGTATTTCATAAAGTTTAACAAACACACAAATGTCCAAATCCAGATTTTACACCAGAGATGAATATGAAGCTTTAGTTTTAACTGAAGGTTTTTGCGTTTCAATTTCAAATTTGCCACTTAGTCATTATGATATGCCGTCACTTGATAGTTGGGCCACCGACTTAGTTAACACTGATTTGCAACGTATAACAACAGAGCAATGACTCTGTCTTAGCTACAATTATTGCGAATAATGAGCCATTACTGACGGCTTTAAAAAAAAGCTCTCCATTGATGCTGAACAAGTTGTCGATGAAAACAAAGCAGTAAACACTCCAAATGAATTTTTAAATTCCCTGGATACACCAGGAATGCGTCTACACGATTTCCGGTTGAAAATTGGCTCAACAATTTATTCTTTTTCGCGATTTAAACCCACCTAAATTACGCAACGGTACACGTTTCTACATAAAGTCAACAATATTTGTCGGAAAAGTTTAAAGGAGAAATGTTTGTGTTGCCACGTAATCCATTATTAGCGTCATAATTTTCAAACACATTTGAAAGGCTTCAATTTTTGATTCGTTTAGCTTTTGCAAAGACCATAAATAGATTTTAAGAACAAAAAATGTCTTCTTTCGGTTTGTTCTTGAAACATAAACATTTCTCTTATGGGCAAAGAAATATTACCTACTCACACGTGGTAAGTTATCATACTTTTCGTATTAGCAAAAGACTGGTTGATCAAGAACATTGTGCACAACTTAGTGCTTAGACAGTTTTCAGTTTTCAAATAATAGAGACAATAGTTCGAAGTCAATGTTATCTACTTCATTGAAAAAATTTAATTTTTATACATTTTTAATTTAGTTAGTGTATTTTGTAAAGAAGTTATTGATTACAAACTATAGAGAAAGCTAATGTGAATAATTTTCGATAATTGCTTGCAGTTCTGGCTAAGCTTTGGCTATATTTGCATTACTGCTTATAGAAGTTCCTTAATAAATCAGAAAGGTGCTAAGCTTTTTTTTTTTTTTTTTGTATCCCTTCCTAAGTTTACATTAAAGTTCCAGAAACACGACTAACTTCAAACGGGAAGATCTTCGAATTTTTCAAGAGGCTTCCGAGATGATTTCAGGAAGGTTATTAACTTTTATCGGAAAACTTTCCGGGTTTTGGCTTGACATGATACTGGCAGAAATTGGCCACATCAGCTGCCCATAATTTTCCAGGAACATTTAGGAATCGTTTTTAAATTGAATAACGCCCATTATCAATCTCATATGTTATAAAATCGGCTATACTATTTTAAGCTCTGTTAAAAATATTTATTTGATTCTATCAAAATAATGAGTTCAAGTTTATTTTAATCCAACTTCTTTGCCACAGCAACGCGTGGCAGGGTCAGCTAGTCTATATATATATCTATAAAGTTTTTTTTTTCGTTCAAAAAGTATGTCTGAGATGAAAATGTTGAAATTACGTATTATCAGGCAGCGTAAAGGCAGAAGTGTTAAAAAATACAGCAACACACGACAGTCTATTTGTCCCTACACTTACCATTTACTAAGAACGCATTAGAGATGTGATACGTTTGTTACTACTTTCAATTCCTTTGACCACATGATACATTTGACAATTGAATGCATAAAATTTAAAAAAAAAAATGAGCATATGAAAATACATAAACCAAGAATCAGTTAACCGATGAAAGATACTATAGAGAGCTTAGTTTTCTATTTTTTTTCTCCACGTATTTTACCCATCACCCACATACAAACACATATTCACACTAATGTCTAACGTATGTTTTACTTATTACATACATTTTAAAACACTCGGAGAATTTTAAAACTTTATTTCTAATATTTTAAGAGCAAAACTTCTTTTTAATATTATATAAATATGTTAGTTCAGAGAGATGAATGATATGAATTTGAATGATGTATAGAAATCCTTGTTTAGTTGGTTTTTATTGTAGCTGCAGAGTTTTGAGAAAGCTGTTCAGAGGTTCAGGAAAGTGTTATGAGGCATTATTAGGTTTTTTTTTCCTTTTTTGATGATGGAAAAGATGTGCTTTAATCCTTCAGGGAGGGCATTAAATGCTTATTTGTAAAAGTATCAAAATTATTGATAAAGCTTAACGCAAAAAGTTTAAATAATACAGTGTATATAAATCGTTGGACCTCTAATCTTTTATTTGAGTGTCAAAGTTTCTCAATTTTTTCGTTACCTTGGACATATTTTTTTTTTCGGAATTTTTCTTGCATCTATGAATGTATTGTCACCAAGGACCCCACTTGTAAATATACCCATGTTTAGACAGGTTTGACCATTTAAAACCATCAATTTTTATAATTTATTTCAGCCACCTGAGGTATTGGCTGCAACAATCGGCTGAAAAAAAGATTCTGGCCTCTAACAAAGCAGCTGGCGTTGATTTTTAAATACGACATTGTTAAACAATTGGTGTGTTTCATAAATAACGTATTTAACTTTGGAAATTTTCTTCGAAAACACCAGAATTTACCTTTTATCTAAATGTCCTAAGTTAGATTAACTTGATCGAAGACAATTATCACGTTTAGGCTCCGTTTATAGTTTATCATTCATTTCATCAAAAAAGAAGAACTAAACAATTACAAAAAATACACTTAGATTAAGATATTTTTAGTATCTGTTATGTTTTTGCATTTCGATTCGCATATTAAAATATGTTGTTCTGAAAACGATTGACTAAATTTGGTTCAATCAATTTATTTTTTGAAGTTTGTAAAATCAAACAAATTGCATACAAATTACATTTCAGTAATTTAACTGATTTTATTGATATATACTAGCTGCGTGCCCGGCGTTGCACGGGCTACTTAAAAAATGAAAGAGATGTCCAATTGATGTTTTTGTATTACTCTGACATCAGTTTCTAAAGAGCTAAGGAGTGAATAAATACGCGTAATGCAAGGTTTGCAAAACACCAGTAGAGCATATTTTTGTCAAAAATCTCTCTAACGTTAATCATAGTTATCAATAATACAAGTTATGAGTATTTTTAATTAGCACAAAAGATGAAAATATATGCATTATCAACTATAATCTGTGCTCACGTTAAAATGAATTACATCTGATAGACTATATCTGAACTATTTATGTACAATAACAATCAGCTTTTTACATAGAATGACACATATTTTTTGGTTGATTAAGTGAAACTAAAGCACCAAGACTAAATAACTACCAATAAGCATTAATTTAATACCAAGTCATCAGATTCCAATTTAGCTTTAGTTAAGATCCTTCAAAACAATCTTTAATCTTTTTTGTTCAACTCTGTTTCACAAAGAAATCCAAACAATCTTAATTTAACATGTTCTTTCAACGATATAAACTGTATTTTAAAAATAGAAACAGGAAGGAAAAAGAGAGTTATTACAATTCGAAAACTCACCCATGTGACGGGAAAAAGTCCAACAAAATAAACATAATTAGTCGCACATCCTAAGTGTACCAAAATATGAGGCCGGTGAATGATAAACTTACACTACAATCAATAAACATAGCTAAAGAAACAACTTTCATATGCTGAAAAGAGTTAAGAACGTTGAATGTAAAAAATAAAAAAAGAACAGACGATAAAATAAAGGCTATGTCCGAATAGGGCAACTAATTTTAAACTAATTTAAAATGAAATTCTAGATGGAAACGTGGTTTTAAGATTTGGACAGCAGCCAAAAAAAATCTCTTTTAAAGCAATTATTAGAATTCTACTTGCTCACGCATATGCAAAATGGCAACAGGAAAGAAATGAAAATTCCTGAATAACGTTATGTTAATTAACGTTTTTGATTAATATCTCCGCTAATTAAAGTCGCACAATTACGAGATTGGTCCTATTGTTTTCTTTGGAAAATTTCGAATTGATCGGTATCTCGTTTGACTCTCGATTCGCAGCGGTTCTCGAGAAGATCGATCTTCAGACAGACAGACAGACAGACGGACGCAAACAGATTTTAATATTATAGTGGATTACTACATTACATGCATGTAAATGCTAAACTGAAAAATTCTTTTCAAAACTATAATATTACCCATTAATTAGTGAAAGTCCTAAATTTTAGTCGAGTTCTTTGACACACTGTCCTCAAAAAATTAAGGTACAACATGTTTTTCGAAGCTCACCATAAAAAAATGCAGTAACCATAAAATGCACCGTTTGCATGAATGATAATTACGAACTTTAAAACCATTTATAAAAAAAAAGGTTGCTACCACTTTTATTTTATAGAAAAGAACATATTTTTACGAGTGAGAAAAAATATGCAAATATCAAGCTTTCGTACTTTTGTGTGTAAGTTGTGCTGATCCTCAACTGTTGTTGGCAGTTTCGGTGATAATAGTCAATAGAGTTTAGGAAATGTCTCCGAGACGTCGTTTACCCGATTCCTTAAGGTCGAGGGCTGTTAGATGAATGGAAATGGGATTGTCACAGGCTGATGCAGCAAGACGTCTCAATGTCCCTCGTAGTGTTGTTCAGCGACTTTAGGATCGATACCAATCTGAGGATTCCGTATCCAGAAGACCTGTTAAGGGCCGACCACGAGCTAGAAAACCTGCAGAAGTCTGTTTTCTAGTTCTTTTGGCCCGAAGGAGAAGAACCACTACTGCGCTACAGCTCGTTGCAAACCCCTTTGTAGCATCAGGAAGAAGAATACCTGCTACTACGGTGCGAAATCGTCTTCACAATGCAGGTCTCTATGCAAGACGATCAATTGTGTTTGTTCCCCTCAACGGACCACAGCGAGGGATCCACTTATGCTGGTCAACATGTTTCCTGGACCCAGCAGCAATGGGCTTCTGAGCTGTTCACAGACGATTCCAGATTTACATTGGAGAGTGCTTCATGGCATCTATTGATCTGGAGGGAACAGCGCAATAAATACCATCAATTCATTACTGTTGAAAGACCACAGTTATAGAGGTAGTGGAATCATGGTTTGGGCTGTTATCTCGCTCGGTGGTCACACTGACCTGCATGTGTGCCATGGAGGAACTCTGACTGGTCTGAGATATCGGGATGAGATCCTTGATCCATATGTCCGCCCATACGTTGATGCTATTGGTAATGACTTCATTCTGATGGATTTTAATGCACGACCCCACCGAGCTCGAATTGTTGAGGAGTATCTTGAGGATTACGGTTTGGGACGAATGGAATGTCCAGTTCGATCTCCGGACCTGAATCCGATCTTTGGGACTATCTTGGCAGACGGGTTGATGCTTTAAATCCTCCTCCAAGGTCGTTACATGAGCTGGAACAAGGCTTACTTTGTGTCTGGTCTTCGCTTCCTATTTCGCTGTCCGACAACTTAATAAACAGCATGGAAAATCGATGCCGTCAATGAATTCAAGTTTGGGCAGACACATTCCTTACTAGAACCCATTTTTGTATTGTTTCTATGACATTTTACTACATAATACTGTGATGATTTGTTTTCTTCAAAAACGGACATTTCCCACAACTTTTTTGTTTCTACATTCATTCATTTGCAAATTAGATGCAAAAAACCAGTTGTACCTTAACTTTTTGAGGCCAGTCTGAAATAAGCACTAGGAAATGCCAATAGTGACGAAAAATTTGTGTCACCTTGCACAGTGGTTAGAACTCTTGATTCCATTATTATTCATTTTTTCTCTTGGATAGAACGAATGGTTTTAAGTCGTATTGAAGACAAAATATTTTTCTAGGAGATCGTTTCGTCCCCATAACTCTTTTCAAAGTTTAATACAGTTGGCTCTCTCTTTAACGACTTTCAAGGGATCACAAAAAATCGTCCTTAAATAGATAGCGTCCTTAAATAGAATGCTTTTAACACTCTAGTGGACCATCTGGTACCGTGAAAAGCCGTCTTTAAATAGAGCGTCGTTAAACAGAGAGCCAACTATATTTTAATAATATGTATCACTAGCGTTACCACTAATCCTTAATATAAACTTGAAAAATACATTTGTTCTGCTTTAGTACGAAATTTGTTATTAACTTTTCTTTCAAATGATAGTTAATTGCACTACGATGTTAACGTTTTCTTGTTATTTACTACTTAAACAAATAGTATTTCCGTGAAGCATAACTAATCATTCCAGAAGCTATCGCATTGCAAGCTTGAGCCACAAATGTCAAAATGTTGATGTTTTTCGGGTACTAAATGAATAAATATTTCGCTTTCAAAATGAACCACTATGAAAGGTCTCGGGATCTCGGATTCATGACCCAGATATTATGATTGCATTTTTTATCATGCTTAGAAATAAAAAAAATTTAGATTTATGGGGCCCCATGTGAGCGCCAAGACTCAAGTTTGGGTCGCAATTGTGAAGGTATAGTGCAGGTATGGTAAGTTGAGACTTGATCCTGACAATGTTCACTTTTTTTTCTTTTTTGAGTTTATAAAGAAAATTGTTATTGTCACAGATTTGAGTTGGAGTACTTTCGCAAAACTGCTGCGACAGTAACTCAACACAGTTTATTTATTACCCTTCATTACCCCGAAAGAAGTGAATGTTGTCAAAGTCATGACTCAACCTATCTAAACCACCTATATAGCTCCTATTTAGGAAGAAAGCAAATAACTTACTGTTTTTCTTGTAGAGGAGAATCTCAACTTGCATCTGCTCATGATTCTCCAAACTCTGCTCGATCTTTATAATGCTCTGCCTGTCGGTGAGCTCCCCGTACATGAAGACGCAACGACACGACTTCTGCATCACTTCCGCTCGATTATATCCCGATATTTTACAGAAAGATTCCGAGCAATACACTATCGGGAAGTCGACGATCTGGGCATTGGCCAGTAGAAAACTGCAGTCAGCTGTAAAGAAAAAATATATCTATACACTTTTATGAATTTATTTTTAAGTATTGAGATGTTAACAGTGGGAAGACAAAACAATGTTGAAAGTGCACGAATGCAGACATGTGTTTCGGGCTTTCAAAGAACCACTTTTTGAATACAAAAAGCATTCTATGCTCGGATATCTTATCATCCGAAAAGCTTACACTTTTTGTGCATTGAAAAAAGGGTTTATTTAAACACGTGTCTACGATATTTTTCAAACTTGTGCATTTTCAACATTGTGTTTTCATACTGTTAGTTTGCTTCATAAAGAGGTTGATTAATTTTGTATTAAAATGCTATTTTCAGTTTTTTCTTTCCTTTTTTTCGCTTTTGTTTCTTTTTATATATCTATTAGTAGTAACAGCCGATAGCTGTTAATTCCCTTAAATATCACGTTAAAAATATTTAATATTTTCCATTTTACTCATTTGTTTCTGTCTAAAATACTTTTGTAACATTTTTAATAGTTACGAAGGTAATGGTTTCATTTGAGTTAAAGTGAAAAAAAGGGACGCATAAACACAGCAAAGAACATGTAAATTATAATTTCATGAACTATTTCCAAAATTTTAGAAATGTGCTCAACCAAAACATAACAGAATGTTGTAAAAAAATAGTTACGCTACTAAATGCAAAACTCAAATGAAGAAAATTTGAAATACTGTATAATTATTTCAGCACCATATGATTACATTCTATCCATGATTCTTTTCTAAAATCATTTAGAAAATGTTGGGTTGATTTTAGATGTTTGTTTTTCACTAATATATACTTAAAAATTGATTTTACTTTACTTTCATGCCAAGAATATGATCTTTAAAATAACCTTTTTATAGGAAAAATCAAGTAAAATTAGCGTCAAAAATGTGATACCAGCTAATCGCATGGGAAATTTTGCACATCGTAAGGGAAATAACAACAATTGAGTTTTGCATTATCAAATGACTATAAAACAAAAATGTACCTTAAAACATCAAAAGCACTTCCATAAACCGAACTGAGTACTTAAAAGTACCAATAAGTTTTTTTAAAGACAAGAGCCCTGATCAATATATTTTCCCCATGTATCTCAATTTAATCACTTTTTTTAAAGCGAAGCAGCACATAAGAGTTGCCTGCTTTGCTTTTATAGTATATAAACTGAAACAAGTATTTTTAAAGTTAGACTGACATTTGACATTTTTTTCAGCACTTTAGCTGAGAGAATGAGCCGTCATTTCGAGGTTCAAAAGGAGATTATTGCTATCCTCCAGCTTTAAGATAGTGATGTATTTGCATATAATGTGGATGTGATGTTTTTTGTTAAAATATGCCCCTAACTCTCGGGGGGGGGGGGGCGGTGAATTGAAATGATGGGTTTACTGATAGGTATTTCGCACTTTCACTGCTCCTTATGGATGCATTAAAATTACGGTCAAGAGAGTTGAAAGCTTTTTTGGTAATATTTCCTGAGCTTTGAACATATTAAAATGCGAAAAAGAAGCATTCATCAGCATCACATAGTTTGTCGGCATATAACAAAAATTTTAGTTATGGTTATTTGAAGGTCTGTACTCGAGAGTGATGATTTTAAAACGCACTACAAGCTATTATGGTTACAGTGAACAAATTTCGGAATTTTCAAATGGCAACGCTTGTTTTTTTTTTTTTTTCTTGCGCTAATTCATAAGAAGCTGTCCATAAATGTCCCACTTTTTTCAACATCTTTACCCCCTTCCACTTCCTTTGTCACATGTCAAGCTGTTTTTCACAAGCATATTCTCGTAAAAAGTGCGTGATGTCACACTTTTAGATACGTTCTCTAAACTACGGTTAAGAGAGTTGAAAGCTTTTTGGTAATATTTGCTGATCATTGAAAACTTTGAAACGTGAAAAAAAAATCATTCATCAGCAACACAAAGTTTGATGGCATATATTAAAAAATTTTAGATATGGTAATTTGAAGGTATGCACTCGAGATTGCGATGATTTTAACACGTACTATACGCTATTAAGGTTACAGTAAACAAATTTCGGAATTTCAAATGGCACCACCTGCTTTTTTTCTTGTGCAAATTGACAAGGGCCTGTCCATAAATGTGACACTTTTTCAACATTTTGTACTCCCCTCCACTTCCTTTGTCACATGACACGCTGTTTTCCATAAGCATATTCCCCCCTCCCCCCCCCCCCAAAAAAAGAATGCGTGACGTCGCACTTTTGATACGCTCTCCCTCCTCCTTGTCACAAACTCACAGTGTGCTGGAACGACTGGCATGTGACGATAACTGCTAGATGAAAGCATTTGCAAATAGTAGACATTTTTAGACCTAATGACAAGACAAAAGATGAGGATTTTCTATGCACATGGCGTAACTCACAAGAGAAGAGAAGTGTAGCAACACCAATCACAAAGCACCTAGTACAAAGCACTGCTTGAGAACAGAATCCTTGAAAAATTATAGGGGGGGGGAGGATGTTTCGTCAATGCGGTGCTCGACATTGCTAACGAGCAATTTTCGCCATACTCCAATCGCTCCAACGCGGTGGTTTTGGAATAGGCTGATCAATTTGCGCAAGAAAAAGCAAATGCTATTCGAAAACTTAAAGATTATTTCAATGTAACCGTACCCAAGAGCTCTGAGTTGTGTAAAATCTTCACAATCTCAAGCGTATACCTTTAAATAACCATACCTAAAAATTTGGCACTGCTGGTTCAGTAGTTAGGCCGCTAGGGCTTCGTAAAAAGAGAAAGTTACTTTTGGACAAACCTGTACTTTCATGCAAGATTTGGCCACATTCGACACATTCGACCTGATTGCGGCAATACGTTAGTATCAAAATATTTTATCACTTTACAATATAGTATAAGTGAAGGTGTGCACCGAATAAAACTCGAGACGAGTGCCCTCAGAGGTCAGCGTCAGGCCCTGGTTAAAACATAACTGGTTATTGCTTACGAAATGATATTCAGACAACAACTTAACATTAACAAAACAATTTGTTCTACCAATTATCTAATATAATATTATTTAATATTTTTTCTATAAAAGAAAGCGATTCTTTTATATTTCATGATTTAAGTAACAGCTTCATTCAAGATACCTTTTCTTGAAACAAATAATTACCCAAATGCTTTCTATAATTTCAGCGCCTAGCCCGAGCTTACAAAACTACTGAGTTATATGACACGTTGTTAAAAGAGACATTATCATTTACTTTAAAGACATTTTTTCATTCAAAAATTTCCCTCAAAGTAACTGCTTTTTTTCCTCTGAAATGGCTCTAATCTCGCTAACTTAGAAATGTTCATTTACTTTTAGTAAACGGAATCAAACTTATAACTAAAAACTTAAAAATTAAACTAAATTTTCATTTCCACTTTTAACCATAATTTAGATCTTTCTTCATTCCTTCGCATGTTGTTTTGAATAGTTTCAATCGATTTCTCCGCCGTATGATGTTTAAGCATTTGGCATTCACACTAAATAATAAAAGCAAGAAATGTTCTTTCCCACTTGTCGATAGGACAATTGGCTTCTTCTCTAGTTAATGACTTTTCCCTGCATTGCTAATATTTTTCGGAGAAGTTTTCTCGTTAAATGTTGTAAAACACAAAAACATAAAGAACTGTAAACTGTTTAATTTTGGCCTTCGTTCAAAACAGGCAATATGAACTTTTTTCTGGGGGAAAAACTTGTGGTGAGGGAGAAAATGAATTCGCTCTTGGGTTTGTTTGTGTGTGTGTGTGTTTGTTTTGTGTTTTTAATTCTTTTAATCTTTTTCTACATTCTCGGAATCTGCCAGTAATTTTCTGGCCTTTCATTAACGAGCCAAAACCCTCTCTGCACACCAAGTGGGTGTACTACTCTTCAGGACGAATATATATTAGTAGGGTTTAAGTTTATGCATCAAGTTTATATTATGCACAGTTAATTAATTTTTAAAAATATAAAATTAAAAAAACATAATTCATTAAAAAGAAAATAAAATATCGCAAAGATTGAATCCTTAGTGCATACATATAATCTTGGAGTGAATGCTACAAATGATTGAGTACAATTCAGTTTTTTCAAACTGCTTCGAGTAAAACTCAATTAATTACTGTACTTTCACAATTTTTGAGAATCTGAAGACGTGATTCAAATGTTTTTAAACTACCATTTGTAATTTTATTCAATGATTTTTTTTTCCTATTTTCAGCAAAGTTATCTACTGAAGTGAAGCATTCTACTTTTTTGAAATGTACAGTCACCTTGTTGTATGTAGTTCTTAACAGACGATAGCCAATTTATTTATATATATATATATATATATATATATATATATATATATATATATATATATATATATATATATATATATAGTGGAATCCGCTTAATAGGACCACCGGTTAATCGGACCAGCCTTTTATTCGGGCCAAATCTTAAGGAACCAAAACAAATCCTGCTACAAAAGCCTAATATTATTCGCTTATAGGGACCAAAAATTCGCTTAATCGAACCAAGGAACATGAGAAAAAGTTGGAAAAAATTCTAGAAATTGCTCGCTTGAAGCGAGTTTCAAGTGGGTCAACAAATTTAATTATTTAATGCAATAAAAGTTAATATTCGTTCCTTGTAACTTTCAATTAAACTCAGCAATTTCAACTAGAAAAAAATGCTTCATAAAACTCGCATTGTATTGTGGCATTGTTCCAGCAGACTAAAAAAACTAGTGAACTTTCAAATTACTTCAGTTCATTTAGCACGTTCAATAACATGGTTTGTTTTCCAAAAAAAGTTTTTAGTAGTAATTTTCATTTCAATGGAAATTTTAACGGCTGCTTATTACTTTTTAGCATTTATTTTTTCACTCTCAGATTATAGTTACTTCCAGTTGTTTAATTGAATCGTTCTGTCTCAAAGGCATGTAACTTAAACCGCATTGGCTTGAACACGTTGTTGAAACGCATGTAAAAAGATTCTTCCCTGTATTTCAATTTATTTTTAACTAAAAATTTTTCGCAAGCAGCGATTTTTCTTTTTTGTATGTTCACCATACATGTGGGGTTCACAGTAATCATCATTTAAATGTTTTGTGTATAGCATGTTCGGTGAAGCTGCACCTGTCTTGTTCGCTTAATCGGATCAGCCGGTTATTAGGATCAAAATGATACCGCCCCAATATAGTACTATTTACTGGAATTGACTGTATTAAAAGCATTTAAACATAATAGTGTGTAATACTTATACACCGTCTCTTTTCATGCGTCTTTTCATTTGATTGAATATTTTACTTACTAGAAATCGCCCGTCAAGATATGACGGGTAAAAATCGCTTCTACATTTGTACGAAGCAATTGCCTGCTTGGTTATATTTTGACAGTTGAAATTTTAACCCAACTTCCGGTGGATTAACCCTAAACTCCAGTAAATAGCGTTCTTTGTTGACCTCTTTTTCGTTTCTCTCATTCTCCTAAAATGACAGTCTTACCAGTAAAACAGTTAAGTTATTGGATCCAATTCAGCCTTGTCAAAACACAGCATGTCAAGCATTGCCAAAAAATATTATCAAATAATCATGCTGTGACGCGAGCTTCATTGATGGTGACGTCAGCAGCTTTACTCGATCCGTGGATTGGCAATCATATATATGAGGATGAACCGTTTGTTTTTACCATAACAAAATTGTTTTTCTTTTAAAATATTTTGTTGGATTTTTTTTTTAGAGAAGAATAACAATTTTACCAAATAAACAATCTTTTTTGCACACATGGAACGAGTTCCTTCAGGTTGTAGGCGAAACCCTGCAGCTTTTTGCCTGTGATTCTGCTTGACTTTCCTTTCTTAGAGGTTTATACTATTTAACTGTTCAGTTAGCAACATTTTACTTGTGTGTTATTTAAGATTTGTCTTTCAAGTGAGAAAATGGGCGAAATTGTGCTTAAGTGATTCTTATTATAAAGAAAGTTGAAGAAAACCCTTCAAAGACTAAAAAATCATCTCCAATCATATAAAAGCTTTAGGAATGTTTAAATATTATTGAGGACCATTTACATTTTAATTCAATTAATATTGCCAGCTTGGTCAAAAAACACGACATTTACCTTTAGCATTAATCTTGTTTTTTACTTGAATCAATAAGTTCGAAAATCGGTCATCTCCAACTTCACAGGAGAGACAAAAACTAAATTATTCAATATTCAATTGACATTTAGGGCTTTTTTTACCGTAGAATATAGCTGTTTATTTATGATTCCATCACTTTTATAGTATTCAATCATTTCTTACTGCATTAGAAAATGGAGATGACTTATTTTCGGAAAATTCCAGTAAAACATTTTTATTTACATTTTCAAGAGAGAACATTAATAACTATTTATTGAAAATTTGAAATACAATTTATTATGTGTAGTACTACAATATAAATGTATTGGTACTCTAACCAGTATTAGCAGTTAAGGAAGTAAATTTCAAAGCTAAATTTAATCTATAAATTCAGAATCTTCTGCTAGATCAAAAAGCTAAAGTTAATCTATAAATTCAGAGCTAAATTTGATCTATAAATTCAGAATCTTCTACTAGATCATTACAACCTGTACTTCACCACAAACAAATTTTTGCATAAAAAGCCAAAAAATCACTTGGTCACACAAAAATCCCATTTAAACAGTTTTTCAATGTTTATAATTGTATTGTAATTTATGGAAACTTTTCCAGAGTCTGTCCACTTGCAGGGCACTTTTTTTTCACAAAGCAAACATTAACTTGCTTAAACCAGTAATGATCCAACATCTTCAATACCGGGTTTCAAGCGTCTATAATTATAACTGTAGTCACATATGTTGTTATCTCTTTTATAGTGAACTTCTGTTATGTGATGGAAGATTCAATCAGTCTGGTATATTTCTGAGAAGTGGATATACGGGGCGGGTCCAAGTTTAGTTATAGAACACGTCATCTCTTAGATCTGACATTTCTCGAACTAAATAGAAATTTTGATACTTAACTAGTAGCAAAAGATCGCTTATTTTCATACTAAAAAGTATGTCTACATCAGTTGACATGGAAAGTAAAATTATCTAATTTGTTAAAAAAATGAAGATGACAGATTTTCGGACTCAACAATTCACTTGCTTTTCAGATAAGTTAAAATCAAATACTTTTTTTTTTTTAAGCAAGTTGATGATACTTCACTGAAATGTGTTAGTTATTAGCTAGTTAACAAAGTTTTGCAATACTTTTGTTGTCAATGGAGAATTATGCTTAAACTTTTGTGACAATTATATTCGAATGCTATCAATATAAATTTGTTGTATAATATTACCAATAAAATGCTGACAGTTAACAGCTTACCCTTACAGATTTTCATGTACCTAAAGGCGGTGGTACGTCTACCCTTTAGGTACGTAAAAATCTGTAAGGGTACGCTGTTAACTACATCGGTTCAGAACCACCGATTCAGGTTCCGTTGCCATGTGCCGTGATGCCCAACTCCTAGCCCCTGCAGAAAAGTTTCTATAATTATTTCTCTTGAACGGGCTAAAGATCTTTCTTTTATCTCTAGAAGTTTATTTAGTTACTTCCACGATGTAACTAATATTGTGTATGGCAATCCATTTCTTTTTACTTCCCTGCTTTAAATAGAGAATGGTTTTTGAAGAAGTTTAATGGTAAGAAAACGCACTTCAACTCCATCTGTAGACAAAACTCATGGTTCATGCATTATTCAGTTTAAATAATGCAAGGAAGCAGCAGAGAAGATTCAGACATGAACGAGACTGCGTTAATCATTTCAAATGGCAAGAAGACGTGTCTGAAGGCTTGCCAACAAAATGCGGTTTTGTACCATGTAGGGATATTTACAATTTATGTAAGTAGAAAGATTTCGAAAGATACTCGAGTGAAAATGTAAACAAAAAATAGGGAAGAAAATGAAAATGTGATGTTTTGTGTAAAAAGTAAAAGTAGAAAATACAATGTTTTGGCAGGTTTCTGGCTGGAATCGAATAGAATCATGAGCATTGAACAGAAGATAAAATGTAGTTTGGACACACAGTATGAATTTTAAATTTGACCTATGGGTTAAATAAAGAACAGAAAAAAAAATAATGAAACAATAAAAAATGTGAAGAACTGAATTTAAGCATAAAAACTGTCATATATTTAACTGACAGTGAGATAAGCTGCTTAAGAAAAAATATTGAATGTAATAAACAGATAAACCTACACTGTATAACCAAATGTATCCGGAAACTGTCAAAAACTCATTTTTTAATATTTCTCGAGAAGTATTAGACTTTTGCTCCGTATTTTTTGTCATATGAAAAATGTGCATCAACTCAAACTCCGATGAAAATTCAATCACGTATGCATTTTTAGGATCAACAAAACTGAAAAAACATAAACACATATTTCATCATTCTGCATCGCAAAAAGCTGGGAATATGCTGTAAATTTCAGAAAATTACAGTGAAATTTCAGTAAGTCAAATTTCGATGAACCGGTGTGAAACTTTATTCCCGTTTAACTGAATGGGGAATTCATGCTATTTATTTCCGATAAGCCGAAGTTCATTGAGTCGAAATATTCGATAAGAAGAATTTCATTTCGTGACCGTCGTTACATTTTCCTTGCGAACGTAAATCCTTAAGTTCATCTAAAAGCATGTTCAGAGGCATGATGTACTACATTGTGAGAAAACTACACTGGTTATCATAAACTAAGGAAAAATCACAAAAATGAGATTACTCAAAAAGTTACATGTAGAATTTTATCAAACTTACCCACCAGGCTTGGAGTAATCGCCGATTACGTAATCGTAATCTGAGTAATCGATTACGTTTTTGTGTAATCATAATCATAATCGTAATCTGTCGATGGGATACTGCCGTAATCGTAATCGAAATCATAATCAGGATTTTCATGCGTAATCGTAACTGTAATCTAAGTAAAATAATCCGTAATTTCCCCTTGTAATCGTGTAATCTTGACTTTCTAAAAGAGAAAACATTTAAGCCTCCCTTTTATTAATGTATGGAAAGATAACATATAGTGCAATAGTAACATTGAAAACAACTTCTTTCTTTAAACGACTATTCAGTGCTCATCCCCACTCGTCCCTGTTTGCAAACAAGTCATAAATCGAGCCCCATCTTAAAGTGTTTAGTACAATTAGTACCCTGTAGGCGCTTTTGCACTTCTTGGCTTCTTGGGAACGTCTTCCCAAATCCCTACAATTGGTCATTCATCAGTTTCCCTTTCATCTGTCAATGTTAGGCAATAAGCGAAGCACATTGCCGCCTCAAAATCGTATTTTAGCAGAAAAGTACAATGATATCAAAAGTACAACTAAATTTTGCGCAACAAAATGCTTTTGTTTTTTTTATACTTTCATGAGAAAGTAGTGAATGACTGAAAAAAGATTTTGTCAAACGAAAACGGAATTCGCATTTGTGTTTCAGTGATTCTTTAAGTATTCTTGCCTCTACACGTATTGCATTTATTTTTTGCTACATGACATCTAATTTAAACCCTGGTGAATAAGATCCTCGCATAGTTTCATCTTAAATGTATGTTCATATGTTTACAACTGATATTATCTCTAATTAATGAGTATGTATGAAAGTAAAAAGTTTGCATTGACAGATTTTATAAAATTTGTTTTCGTTTTATTGTATCAAGGAATTAACACAAATTTTGAACTTTAATTATCTTTTAAGCTAAATTTTTAAAGTGAGAAAAATTGCACTTCACTGTTGCATTAAAACTGTGATGTATAAATATCATTATAAAATACTCATTTATGCAAAAAAAAAGCTGTATGACAAAAAAGTGGAAATCATAGCAAAAATATGTTATGTCCAATCTTTTTTTTTTTTTATGAGTGTTAAGTTGAAGCCTTTTAGCGCTTGTAAAAGTGCAATTTATATGGTACGTGAGTGATTCAAAAATGAAATCAAGTTGTAGGGGTCTAACACTCATAAGTATCTTTTTGTTAAAAATAATACTACCCAAGTATTTTTTCACCTCTGCGTCATGTGCTCCAGTTCAACGATTGTTTAGCATTGCTGGAATTTTTTCACTTCTCAAAGAATGAGAGAGAGGAAAAAAAAAAAAACAGACATCTTTGAAGTATTAATTACACTTAAATGCATTTAATTCCTTTTTTTTTAAATTTCAATTGTTTAGTTCCGTATTTTTTAGTTACACTTTCCGCGTATTTTATTACATTGCAGATTTTCTGCATAAAGATCCATAGGAGGTTCTTTTTTTTTTGAATAGCTGCGCATTAAATTAATTGGTAATATATTAAATAATTGAGAGTACAATGATGAAATATACCACACAATTTTCAGAAATAATAAGCTATAAAATATTGAGCAGTTTAGCAATAAGCCATTGCCCTTAGCCAGGGCTAAGGCAGAACTACTGCAATGGCAAAATAATAATGAACAGCCAAGTCAAAAACAATATGCACTGTGTATCCATTTGAATAAGAGTGTGCCTATACCTGTACAGTCATTGTGGCATTGTGTAATGTACGCATTTTGAATTTTCTAGATTTTTTTTTATCTTTCATATATTGCTCTTTCCCTGCAACAGCGCAATAATACAAAATAAATAACTTTTAAGTTAATACTACACGGTAGTTGCAATTATCTCTTTAATATTAAATCAAAAATCATAATTTTCAACTATCACGTTGTTGATGCAAATGGGTGATATATATACAATATAATATAAGTCGGTAATCGTAATCAAAATCATAATCGGCATATTATAATCGTAATCGATTACATTTTCTACATAATCGGATAGTTGCTGTAATCGTAATTATGTTTTTCCAGAGGATTATAATCGTAATCGTAATCCCCCTTTTATTGTGCCCGTAATCATAATCGTAATCGATTACATTCCCTCGTAATTGACTCCAAGCCTGTTACCCACTATATGCAAAACATAGTAAGATATAAAATAACGTAAAAAGAAATTATCAGACAATCATGGCAGTATAGAAATTAACACATCTCTTAAATAAACAAATCGAAAGTGTCAGTTTGCTATAGAAAAAGTATCTCAAATATGGAATATGTTCCCCTCTAGAAGCAATGCAGCATGTACAGCGATTTGTGATGCTGTCAATTATGCGGTCTATCAGTTCCACAAGAAGCGGGAGTCATAGATCTTGAAAAGCAGTATCAAGTGCGGCAAGGATCTGAGGGAGCGGGTTGACAGCAGCTAGACGTCTCCCTAAAGCATCCCAAACGTGCTCGATGGGATTCAAGTCTGGGGGTCGAGCTGGCCACTCTATGTGGAGAATTGTAGCCTGTTGTAGATAACCATCTACGATGCGAGCTCTGTGGGGTCTTACGATATCGTCCTGTAACAAGAAAGCATCATCTACTTCTCCTGCATACGGGCGCACATAAGCATCAAGGATGCCATCTCTATAAACCTGAGCATTCACGGTTCCCCTTGGAAAGACATGGAGGTCTGTGCGTCCACCTAAAGAGATGCCACCCCAAACACAGACACTGCCTCTTTCGTATCCATCTCTTTCACAGATGTTTGACGGATGATAACGGGTTCCAGGTTATCTCCATATCAAATAATGCCAACTATCGTTTCCTAGACTAAATCTAGACTCATCCGTAAAGAGAAAAGCCCTCCATTGATCAGGCGTCCAGTGGACAAGTTGTCGTGCCCACTGTAAACGGTCCCTTCTATGGCGAGGTGTGAGTAGCACGTAAATGGCTGGTCGCCTCGCATACAGACCACCTTTGTGAAGCCTACGCACACTTGACGTTGACACCAATCTTTCGGTGGCTGCAGCAAGGGAGGATCTGAGATGAGTCGTAGTAGCGGCTCTATTTCTGCGAGCACATAACCTCCAAAATCGGTCATCGGCGCTCGTCGTAGCCGTTGACCGTCCTTGGCTGAGTCTCCTGGATGCCGAATTTGTCTTGTGAAATTGGCTCCGAAGTCTATGAACCACAAAAGGACTCACATTTAGCCACCTGGCTACTTCTGTTCGACTTTGTCCTGCCTCTAGTCTCCCAATGGCTCTCCATCGTAGTTCTACAGGCAAATGATGCTAGGAAGTCATTGTTACAGAATGGCTATCTCGGATTTCTTATGACAGTATCACAGCGAATTTTATAGGCTTGCTCTCAAACAGGGACTTTTTATGCTCCTCACAGATGATGCCCTCCGATTTCAGCACCACTAAATTGCATATTGCACTTTTATTGAGCAATACTTATTCAGCAACATGTTCAAATTTTACACGGTTTGTCTTATTTTTGAGAGAGTTATCGCTATTTCTGTGATTTTTCCTTAATTTATGATTATATATATATATATATATATATATATATATATATATATATATATATATTATTTTTTATTTATTTATTTTATTATTATTATTATTATTTTGCTTGTGGGTATGCATGTGACCGTGAAGGATTGAAGGGTAACGCGGTTAGGATAGTTACTGGAAAGTCGAGGGTTCTGTGCCTACCGGTCGGTGATTAGTGCACGTTAAATTTGTATTGGGTTCAAACTCCTCCAAATTCTGATCACAAACCACGGATGTAAAGTTAAAAATTAAATATGGCTGTCAACGAGAATACTAGCATTCTCGTTGACATTACTAGCTAGAAGAAACATTTTTATATTGTACTACAAAGAAAATTATTGGAAAAAAATAAGGCAAATAACCCATCTTTAAGTTCATATTCTGTTTGCTTAATTAATACTTGTTAATATTGTTAAATATTAGATAATGATAAAACTTCATTAAGTTCGTTAAATGGGCGTTACTTGCTGCTCGAAGCATTGATATTTCTAATTGTTTAAAAGCATCGCCCTGTTTTCTATAAACTTGAATGTAGAACTAAAGTGATTAAATCTCACTTAGTTCTATTATATAGAATAGTTATAGAATTAGTTATAGTTAAGTATTAGTAGTATTAGTTTTTCAAGTGGGGGAATGTGGGGCAAGGTGAAACAGTTAATTGGAAATTTACTTTGAAAATTACAGTACATAAAAACTGATCATTGTATTTTTTAAATGTAACTTGGATTGGACTATTTTTTTTTTTTGGTATTAATTAACGCCTTAAAAAAAAAGTGGAAAATTTTCGTTTTTTATGGGGCAAAGAAAAAATAAAATTTTTATAATGGAAATATTTGCTATTGATTAAAAATACTTTTGATCAAATGAATCAGTAAATCGAAGGTTGAATGAATAAATTAAAAGATACTGAACCAATAAATGAATTAATTAAAAAGAAATAAATTCATTTATAGATGAGGAAAATAAAAGTGAGTAAAATTGTAAATGAATTAAAAAATTAGTGAATGAATGAATAAGTAAGAGAATTACTGAATGAAGAAATGTAAATGTATTAATAAATAAATGAATGTGATTTAGTAAATGAGTGAATAAACAAAACAAACTGTTTCATATTGCCGCATTCACTTTGCCCCGCATGTACTTGACTATTTGCACAAAATATTTAAAATACGAATAAGCTTAATATTAACTAAATAAATTCTGCACCACATATTATATGGTCTCAATAAATTTTATAATAACAAAAACAATTTTTGGCTTACAACAAAATATTACAATACGAGTATCAATTTTCAAAAATTGCATGTATTATCATATGTTTTAACCTTCGACGGTGTTTTATTCCAGACTGGAATAGACTATGTGTGCTACTACTACATATTAAAAATATTACCAAATAGATGACGCTAAAAGCAGAGTAAATATTTCACTATATCACTTTGCCCCACATTCCCCTAATTATTTTTTAACTACGTACTATGGTTAAAGTTAAATAACAAAAAATACAGCCTACTGTATTATCAACAGCACAGTAAGTTTGCTATATTATGTGTAAATAAATTTACATCACATTTTATGATTTGTATGGCATTAGTAAACATATTTCAAGGTTTCCACTAAGGGAAAAAAAGGTAGTATTTCGCCAGTTTTTGTTTCTATCTTGAACATTTTAGATAAATATTTATTTGTACAAATTGTATGTAACGTTAAGTTTATTTAAATAAACAAAATGCTGGCAACAGAAGTAAATTTTCAGATTAACCAAGTTTCTGCTCTGATTTACAGTAAAATATCTTTCAATCTCTGTTACATGGGTAATATTCTTCCTTAAATCAGTTAGTTACTAAATAATGATATACTCTCAATTGGCCATTTAAAATTAATCACAACGCTTCAAAAAAAAAAAAAAAAATCTGAAAATGGTGATCTTGACAGAGAGTGCACTTTGATACAGCTTCGGACTTAAATGGATTTGAAAATACGTGTTACGCTTCAAGAAAAAAAATATCTGAAAATGGTGACCTTGACAAAGAGTGCACTTTGATACAGCTTCTAACTTAAATGGATTTGAAAATACGTGTTCGGTGCAACTAGGAGCAAAAAATAAGCTCTAGGTTTAAAGGAGCGTTCAGAAAAGCAAAAGAAAAACGCTCTTCTCGATCTTTTCTTCCTGTCTCTTTGCGGCTAAATTCCTAGATTCTTCTGTTCATCAATAATAATAAGATGGTAGCTGAAAATTATTGACAGCCGTTCCATTTTCACTGGTTGTCTTCTTAAGATAAGTATGAAAAAATAGAAAAATTTGAGATGAGAAATTTCGCAAACTTTTAAACGAATGTCCGCTTAATATAAGAGAACAGAACACAGAAAGATTTTTATCGAGTGAGGTTTCAGAAAAAAAATGTGGGAATCGTCTATCCTAGCGCGAAACCTGAATCATATGTTTATGATTATAGTAATGTAAATAAAAACATCATACAAAGTAGTCTTTTGGTAAACGTGAGCATTTTTAAAGCCACAGTTAAGTTTCTGCTGTCTCTTTACAGCCAGTTTTCAGTGCCTCTTTTTTCCGGAATTTTCAATTTACCAAAGGATGTCCGGTACTAATCTTGTCGGGAAATGGAAGTTTTGCTCTGGAAGTCTTACATTTAGATAATATTTAATGCATTTCGTTTCCAAACGAAAAGTTTTACAGAAGATGTAATCGTCCAAATTTGTAGCATTATAATTTATTCTAATACAAGTGAAATAAACAATATTCTACAAAGTTACAAAATTTCTTTTATTTTTGAACTTTTTTACGATATTTTTAACAAATAGAAAAGACTAGCTGACCAGTGGAAAGCATTCACGTTTTAAATTTATATCCCTGCTGTAAAAGTACCGCGTAAAAGCATCGTATGTAAAAATGAACATATTCGCCGGATAGAAAATTACCGGACTCAATATCTCCCGCACTAATTAAGATAATGACTTAAAAAGACTATTTTTCATAGTTCTGTGTGCTTAATGAGTGTATGAAGTTTCAAGTTTATATACTAGACGCTTATTTTTCTTAACTGAAGAGTATTTCCGCTGCATTAATTTCAACGCTATAGGTGTTATACGTAAAACGTGTTTTAAGAATGAAAAAGGCCACAAGACCGCTCAAACATACACTCGATCTCGGAAACCCGTTCAGTTGAAAGCCGACTGCCCACTGAGCTCATCATCACTCTCTTTTAGTGAAGCAAACGAAAAATCGCAATTTAGCCAAACGAATCAATCCGGATTTTTAAAGTGTTATTTATTTTTTTAATAGGAAAAATATGAGCTGTTCGTTTATTTTTCGACGAAAACGGCGAAAATTACCTAAAATATTTATGAAGTTTGATGACGTTTTAAGAAACTCATGGCGTTCATCATAAAAAAAGACATCAGAGAAATAATATAGGGGAGGGTGGCCCAAAGCGGATAGGTTTTCGAAGAGCGCCCGAAAATTGTAGTTTTTGGATTTTAATCGCAACAATTTTGGTTTGATTTTCTAGTAGGGTTCTTGAACTTCAAAATAAAAAGTGATTTTTGTATTATTTCAAACCCAATATTTATTTATTATCAAACATATGAAATACCCGCTTTGCCCCACTATTGAGCCCAAATCGGGTAAGCTTAACTAATTATGGTTTGGTACATTTTCCAATCAAATATGAAGTTATAAATGGTTAAAATAGTTGACTAGTTACCTGCCATTATATAAAAAAATATAAAACAGTTGTACTTGTCCAATTTAAAGTCAGTAGGTACATTTGTTTATAAAACATGAAGAAATAACTGAGTTAATTAATAGACTAATTAATTGCCATCCTAAAAAATATCTTTTTAAAGTTATCCTTATCCTACTGAAAGACAAAATCTAAGTCAGCACACGAGGCAAGAAATTTTAAATTAATATATGATTATATCTTATACCCGCTTTGCCCAAAGGCGTGTTTTTTATTTCGATAATTATAACCTTAAATTAATAATTTAAAAAACGGAATAACCATCGTAGTTTATAGGTGGTATTGTCAGAATAAGTTATTATTATTGACAATAAAAAGTAAGCTGGTCTTCGACTAATCACAAGTTACAAAACTTACTATTATTATTTTTTTAATGTATCATTTTTTTTAAATTTAAGCCTGGTTGCGCCCTGCCAATTCACTGCTGCTTCACTGGAACTGATAAAACCTCGGAGGTGTTCGAGTAAACTGGGCATACGTATTCATCGATGCTAACACACCATGGAGGGCATACGAAGGCCTACCCGCTTTGGGCCACCCTCCCCTATATAATAATTTTAAATAGTATTTTATAAAGACTTAAACCATATCCAAAGAATATAAGTTAAAAGTGATACAACATTTGTTGCAATATTTTGCCGCACCCTGTCAGAATGAAATTCTCGATGTGAGTTGTTCGTATATTTTTTGATGAAAGAGTGGGAAAAAACACATTTAATATTATACCTTACTTGTGAAATTTGATGACGTATTAAAAAAGTCATGGCGTTCATCACAAAAAATACATTAGAGAAATGATATACATGGTAGTTTTAAACATTATTTTATAAGACTTAAGCCATATCCAAAGAATGGAAATTAAAAGAGATAAAAAATTTGTTGCAATATTTTGCCGCATCCTATCAGAATTAAATTATCAGTGTGAGTTGTTCGTTTATTTTTTGATGAAAGCGGGAGAAAAATATTAAACATGATACTTTACTTATGAAATTTGATGACGTATTAAAAAAAATCATGGCGTTCATCACAAAAAAGACATTAAAGAAATGATAATTTTTTAGCCGTTTGATGGCAAATATTACTTTATAATGACTTAAGCCATTTCCAAAGAATAGAAGTTTAAAGAAATAAAACATTTATTGTAGTTTTTTCCTGCACCCTAACAAAATGAAATTCTCAATAAATGGAAAACATATAAGTATATTTTTCTGAGCCTATATTCAAAATGATTCAGGGAAACGTGGGAACTTAAAATTTACCTTCTACAACAGTTAGTAGGTTTTACGTCTTACTTTTTACATCTGCCCAGTACTCTGCTTCTGTCCTCCGTTTGAGGGTGTGGCTGATTGGATTTGGAATCCCTTGGGGTCAGTGAATTCCATTTGATCCTTGGAACGTTTAAGAATAATCCAGAGTAAATGTCACTCGCTTGCATGCTAAACTTCATTTCGTAAAATGAATTGTACTCTAGGTTATTATGTCGAGAGCTTTAGAAATAAGGAATAAATGAAAAAAAAAAGGAAGTCCTGCTTATTAAGAGCAGAGGAGCAATCCCATTACGACTTTCTCCGAATTGAGGCTATCATAAATATTTGAACTAATGAAGGATAAGCTGTGTCTTGCGCAACAAATTTGCAGTTAAAACTAGTGTAAGAGAAATATTAGTGATATTTAATTTATCTTTCTACAAACAGAATGTAGAAACAAAATACCATGTAAATGTATGGCGATCTTTACGCGTATTATTTTTAAAATCTTTGTGATAGTTCTATCAAATTACTTTTATCGGTGATAGTCATGAAACTATAAGCATTTCTTTCAAAACTACAAATTTTATTTGAATATTTTTGGCTCATAACACGCAACGTTTTTCATTAAAGCTTACGAAACTTTTTAAAAACTTACCAGCATACAACAGAAGTAGAGAAGTAAAATACTAAAATTTGAAATGGAAATGTAGAAAATTTGATAAAATATGAACATTTAAAGCAATTAATTTTTCACTGCGCATGTGCGAAAGATAGCTATTCCAAACTTTCATAATCTAAAACATAACTAACTTCTTCAATTCATAAAAAATTCAACTTTAATATCTTAAAAATTCAGAAAGTTATCAGCAATCTAATGAGCCGAGTTTCAATAATTCTTAGGTAGCCGATGTACCCTGAGGGGGTCGTTCGCAAGTTTGTAACATTTGCTTGCAATCGCTCAGTGTAATTCATGATAAAAACAAGTTATTTGCGAACGATCCCTCGCGATTCGATGCCTATCCAAGAGTTATTTAAATTCGGCTCATTAGTTTCCTGATAACTTTCCAAATTTTTTGAGATATTGAATTGAAATTTTTTTTATGAGTTAAAGAATTTTGTTGGGTATTATATGATGAAAGTTATAAATTGATATCTTTCGCGCATGCACAATGAAAAATTAATTACTTTAAATGTCCATATTTTATCAAATATATTATCCATATATTATGCTCTGATCATATCAAGCTGTGTAAAAAATAACTCACAAAAAATATTTTAAAATATCTAACCACCGTTAAACATTACAAAAGGCAATTTCAAATGTATGTATTAATATAAAAAAAGAATGTAAAACAAAATTAGATGTCCATTAAATTCATACATATATATTCCTAATTTGCACAGGAGAGTACCATGGCTCCACTATGAGTGGTAATATTTCACTTCGTCACTTAAAATGCAATGGTGAAAACCTCCCTTAATCTTTAATGTGGCTAGAAGGTTGCATTTTGCTCTTAATCAAATGAAGTTCTATTCAGTTATTCACAACTCATTTCACATTGCGTCAAGAGTGGTTAAAACAATAATTTTTTCCCCTGTGGGCGTAGTTTGTATTGCTAACGTTGTTTTCACCGAAATGCAGTCAAGGGGACATACGACTATTCATCTCGAAAATTTTCGATTTTGGAAAAAAAAAAATATATATATATATATATAAATTGTTCTTTTTAGTTTTTTCTGAACAATTTGAAACAAACAACTCTGAAAAGTTCCTGTGATTAAGAGAAGTAGGAGAGAAAACGTATCAGTTCATTTAAGCAGTTTGCCGTAAAAAATAACTTAAGAGCCGTCTTTCACAAAATGTGTGTATGTGTTTTGATATTACGTGCATTATAACTCAAGAACTAAAACATATGTTTACATGAAATTTTTTACTGAACCTGTATAATTCCATGTTTTACAAAATAAACCACAATTTGTGTACAATTTCTTACCTGAAAATTAAGGTAGGGTATAAAAAAGATGAAATTTCGACGATTTGTTAGCACTTAAAAATAATTTAAAAGCCGTTTTTCTGAAAATCTGTTATATATATATTAGTGTGTCTCAAAAAAATGAAAGTCGTTTTTTTAAAACGCATACGCTCTTATTTTTTTCCTTTTATATCAAAACGGTTGTAAAAAATGTTTCATGCAATTTGAAGCACGGAAACTCGTGCCGACTTTCGCCTAAAGGCCTAAACTTGTAAATAGCACGTGTTTAGTGACGTGATACTTTGCGAAGCTCAAAGCAGCTGTAAATAGTGCACAGAAAACAAATGAAAACAGAAAAACCATTATTATAGGGGGGGGGGGCATATCCGTGGCAACATGCAAACTGTCAAACGTGTCAGTACGAATACATTCCGGTCAACGAGCACTGTATAGTCCATCCATAGGGAACTAAACATGGCAGTGGAAATGCAAAGTTCGAAAAAAGAGATATTTTTAATAGGAGTCGCGTAAAACACCAAATTACGGGCCTGAAACTTCCTTCTAACGGACAAGTTCTGTCTGATTTGTTTTATGACATTCGAGAAGTAAATTTAACCATCAGTGAAAGTGCTAATCTCGCTATTCGGTAATGCATCATCTTTTGGGAAAAGGCACGCATTCCCACTAAATCGTTGCCAAATTGTGTGAATAAACTTAAAAACTTGTATCAAATTTGGAGATACTTACAAAAAAATGCAAAGAAACTGCAAGAAGTATTCAGGCAGGGACAACAAGAATTTGAGGGGAATTTAAGCAATTTATTCAATATTGCACATGCTGATGCACTTTGGTTAATCAAAATAGAGGAAGATGGGATTTTCTTGCAACTCCAAAGAGTGCCCGGCCGACGTAGTCACTTTAGGTGGAGCGGATAGAAAACTGGCCGACAAAGAGGAAGGGGCTCGACTTTGAGCTGTCAAAGAAGAAAACAGGCGCATTAATTACACGATTCCGCTTCAACATCCTCTGCATCTTATGAACCTGTACAAGAAGATTTCTCTTCGAGCTTTAGTGAAAATATTAATTCGGAAGATTTCCCTGAAACATATAAATCAGTACCTGGAACAAGTATATCAGAACCTGGAACAAGTATATTAGAACCTGGAACAAGTATATCAGAACATGGAACAAGTATTCCAGAACCCGGAACAAGTATTATCAGAACCTGGAACAAGTAAATATGTAATGAGGAGCGATTTTATTACTCCAAAGTCAGTTGCTTCATTGGGCAGATGTTCAAGTATACGAGATTATGTGTTTATTCTCGAAGCTACTATTGACGCACTTGGGTATAACATTGATGAATTTCCCATAGGTAAATCTTCAATTCAAAGAATTCGAACCAAAAAGCGGAAGGAGCACGGAGAAAGAATAAAAATTGGTTTTCAGTACGAGGTACCATATGTAGTGAATTTACCTTGGGATATGAAACGGTTGCCTGTTTGGGTGCTCAAAAATCAAAAGAAGATCACTTATCTATAGTTATTTCATATGGATGTGACGGAACAACTCATTGCTGAGTCTAAACTGGATAATTCTACAGGAAAAGTACAAACACAGGCTGTTTGAAAGGCAGTTTTAGATTGGAATCTCGAAGACAAAGTTAAAACTCTGTTGTGATACTTCAGCTTCCAAAATAGGTCCTTTAAGTGGTTCTTGCGCTTTTCTTGAGCAAAAAAATTGATAGAGAAATGCTTTCCCCTTTGCTTGCCGCCATCATATATGAACTGATCCACCCCACTAAAATACAGTGCTATGGAGGAGCTTGCGAGTTGCTCCGAACTGTATCCAAATTTGGAAAATTTACTTGGCTTTTACCGTGCTGAACTTACTAATATTACAGTCAGGGAAGACTATCAAGAGTTGATAGAACTGCCTATCATATTTTTAGGTGGAAATACAGAAAATGAATTTAAAAGAAGACCACCGGGAGCCATGCACCAAGCTCGATGGATGGCTCGAGCGGTTTACTCCCTAAAACTATTACTGTTTAGTTCACAACTAAAATTAGATACGAAGGAAAGTGAAGCATTGTTTGATGTCTGCTTGTTTTTAGTGACAATATACATGAAACCATGGCTTTAATGCATTTTTGCAGTCAAAGCACCCAAAAAAGATTTGCGCTTTTTGAAACAAGTGTACGAAAATGTGGACTCAATTATCTCAAAAGCTGCTCTACAAAAATTCACCCACCTTTTATGGTATGGTCAATAATATTTCATTCCTTGATGTGAAAAAGACTGTCTCAATGCTTAAAGCAGTAAATGATGCAGCTGAAAGAGCGGGAGAAATGATGCAGGACTTTCAAGGTTTGCTAACAGCTGATGAGGAACAAAAACAATTTGTGTTACGTTGCGTCCAAGAGCATCGGAAGCTCTATCCTGACTGCAAAAAGCAAACATTGAAATAAAAATATGTACACTAATGTTTCTTGTAGTCTAATATTGTTGTAAATATCCGCTTTATAATAAATTGATGTTGCGTGTAGTAAGGAATTATACGGTTAGAAATCTTTCCACTGTAGTCGCCGTACAGGATTTCAGGTCCAAATTTGACCTCAAGTCGGCACGGGTTCCTGTTATTTTATTGCCATAAAACTTTTTTCTCATATTTCTGAGGTGGAATGGAAAAAATTTGGAGGGTATGCGTATTCGATTTCACAAATTTTTTTTTCGCCATTATATCTTGGGACACCCTAATATATATATATAACGCGTATGATAACTCAGATATAGGAAATACGAATATTTGCACACGAATTTTTAAGGAACAAGTTAACGAGTAATTGGTCTTTTATCTCGAGATATTATTTAAAATTTTAATTTTTCAAAGTGTCCCAATACTTTTCTTTATGCAGTTCATTCCTTTAATCTATTTTTAATTGGTACATGCATCAGAAACTCTGTTTAAAAGTCCCACTATTCATAGCAAAACCGAAAATTGCATTCTACGGAAAGATACAGACATGAAAAAAAGTTTTACGTTACCAAACATTTTCCATCTTCGAACATCGAGTATACGAAAAAAGACAAAGTTTAATTGGTGCTTGGACTATGGCCAAAAGTACTAAAAGGCATTAAACGTTAAGAAAATGTCTTTCTCTAATTGGGACACTTGTTTCGAGCTTTTGCCAAAAATAAAACTATCAGAATGTTCTTTTAGTTGTAGATGGTAACATAAGTCAGACAGGTTAATTATTAAAATCACATGATAGAAACTCATACATTTAGTAAAATTATATTTTTTTATTTTACACTACTAGACATTGAAAATGCAACAGTGAGAAGATTTAGTAAAATATATGAAAATTTAAGGAATGAAGTTGCTGAAATAAGTTTGCAGAAATTAATCATGGGAATATAGTGCGGGATAAAATGATAGGAAACTGCAAAAGAAGCAACAGTTTAAAGAACCAAACTTTCTGCCTCTATCCAGAATGTCGAAAACTTCAGCGTTTCAGAAGACACGTGTTGTAAAGAGATTTCCTTCAATTCATTATTCGCGTGACAGACCTTCGCATTCTCCTAGGTTCGATGATTCGTTATATATCATTTAGTTATTAATGAATAACGTATGTTAACTTGAATTTTACAAAATATTTACTTGTAGAAAAGTGAAAAATAGCATTTTAACTCTGTTGAAATTTGGCATTGTAACGAATTTTCGAACAATTAAACAAAAATCCTTCTCATGTTGGAGCCTCGGAAGCAACCTTATGCTTTATTTGTCAGGGGAGTGTGAATTTAAGGAGTGAACTAGTGAAAAGTTTCTGAGGAATCAAAAACAACCCTTTGCGATGACGTCTACTGATGTCAAAGATTGCTACATCGACGAGAACGAGCCAGTTGGAGAGCTAACTGCTAACTTCACTTCGATTTCCAACAATTATCCTCGACTTAATTTGCCCAAGTTGGAAAACAGTCTGGTTGGAAAGCATTATGGCCTTCCACCTTTCAGAAACTTGTCATTGCTAATTGAATTTTTCACCTCGAATAGTTTCTGCGTACATATTCACAAAAATAGTAATACTACTTCATTCTATAACTATCTTCATTCCAAAAATTTAATTTTTAAAAATAACTCTTGGATTCTCAGTGTGTGAATCAGTATCCAGATATTCCAATAACTCACATATTCTAGAAAATGTTTTTGTAATGCATAAAGTGCTTTTTTATCTGTTGAAACATATCCTTTTTCTTGCTATTTTTTTTTAAATTGTGCTGAATTGTAAAGTATGCTTTGAAAATAAAGATAATTTTGAAGTGGAATGGGCACCAATGTAGTATTGAGCATCTAATCTCCAATTGTTTCACTCCAACATCCATCAGAGGATGATAAACTGTGAAGGGTAGTTGAATTGGAAGGCATATGAACTTCTATTTTTCATGACACTATCAGCTCGCTAATTGAAACTGAGTTGCTTCACACATGATCTCAATAAAAAAAAAGGTCATACTTCTTGCCGTTCTTACTTTGCTCATTTCTTCAATCTTTATTAAAAAAAAAAATCTTTATCATTTAAAAAGCATCACATATGCATTTGCTGTCTGTGTACCAAACTTTTTCTATGTCTGTTTGTTTAAAAATGCTTATTATTGGTGTTAATATTTTTCCTTTGTGTCCTGTTTTTTTCTTCCTCTTCCAAATTATTCTGTACTCACTTTATAAATTGAAAGTACCTAGTAGTAAACGTATGAAGTTATTTTTTGGTAATTAAGTCTACATTGATTATAACATTTTATTCCTTTTTTCTAATTTCGATGTTTTGGATTAGTTTTTCCCTAACGGTCGATCCCTCGAAGTTTCCGACATTTGAGCATTTTTAATCCATATTTATTTGTCAAATCATATATGTTATTTCTCAATGGGTTTTTTCTGTGAGAACGCCATAGTTCTCTTAATACTTTATCAAACTTCATAATCATTTTAAAGACTTTTCCCACCATTTTCGGCGAAAAATAAAGAAATAATTCATATGTCAGTTGTTTTATCGAAAAAACAATTTATTCTGTTTTTATTACGCATTGATTCAATGCATAGCATCCCGAAATAGAGGCTGATTGGCTCAGTTGATTATAGCGTCATGCTAATAATGCTAAGGTCGTCAGTTCTAATGCTCATGGCCATATGTTTTAATGACTTATTCTCTTCAGTAGAATTAAAACCAAAATTTTTCGTTGTAGGACCTTAAGCCAGCGGTTCTCATACTTTTACAGCCATGGAACCCTTAGTGGTTTGCTTTTACTTCAAGGAACCTCATTCTTGTTTTTGACTAAAAGACATTGTTTAAACTCTAGGAGTCAAGTGATAATGATGAAAAATGAACATCATTCGATTACTTTTTTCTACATAGAAAAACAGCTGGTTACGTGAAAAACTTTCGTATTTTAACAGCTTAACACGTTTTAAGGTGCGCCAAACCTATCTTAACTACAGTAAACACTCGATAACTCGAAGTCTAAACGGACCGGCTAAAACATTTAAGTAATCGGTATTTAAATATATGAAGTTCACTTCCGAGCCATCTCAAAAATAATATTTATATTCTCTTTCAGGAAAAGTGCATGGTAGATAGATTATAGCACAACAGTTTAGATAAAACTAATTATTTGTTCTATGTAAAATATCTTTACAGAGAAATTGCATTAATATGCTTCAAAAAAGGAAGCCATTTTGAGTGCTTACATTATTTTCATCGCATCTAAAAACGTTATTAAACTTGTAAATACAATTCGACTTATCCACGTTTTTGGAATTTTTCATGTACTGAAATAAAATATGATGTTTGCTGATTATTTGGGGATGGCAAATATTCTTCATCATTATCTTCATCAGAATCTTCACAAGCAATTCTCCTTGAACAGCTTGCACAATCGCTTCATAGAAGTAGTTCCATTTTCTATAATTTTCAAGTAATTTTCATTTACGCCAGTCCACGTCAGTAAAGATTTCAAATTGATACCATTCGTCGGTCACTTTAGCTTCTTTAGCATTGTTGTTTATGAAACTCAGTTCTTAAAGCGATTTTAACTACTGTTTCTTTCACAGCCCAATTTATTTTCTCTTGACAACAGTTCGCATTGCTTTTAAACGTCTTTCTGTCACGATTAATTGAGTCATTTCCAAAATACACTTTTTTTTTTTTTTTTTTAAATTTTTGCCAAAATTTTAAGACTTTCAAAGATTAGCCAGCAATGAAATTTTAGGTCGTTAGCCACGGCAAAATTTAACCCAATCGGTTACTTTTCACGCAATCTTTCAATACTGTGCGCATTAAGGAGCACTATTGTAAACAAATTATCCCCTTCATACAAGCTGATAAGCAACGCAGTGTGCTAAAAGAAGGGCGGTGGAGTGTAAAACCAACTTTTTCCCAGTTTGGCTGCTTTTTAATGCAAAAAAGTAAACGAAACTTAAGTAAAAACTTCCACTTAGAAGGAGGACAGTTGAGATATCGAGATAAAATTTAGATTGAAATCACTTAATTATTTTGGGACCGAATAAAAACTTCGAAATAGAGGAATATTCGAGTTATAAGGCTTTGAACTATCGAGAGTCGACTGTATTTTTGGAAACTATCTGTCCGTCTGTTTGTTTGTGCTTAACATGTATTTTTCCGGTTTCTTATATGTGACCTAATTTAAACCGTAAGCATAGAATTAAAGGAAACTTCATGTGTATGTGCACCCCCATGTGAACTGATGTTGATTAGTTTTGGCACCAATCGCTTCAGAAGGTGAACCAATCGAAGGATTTCCACTTTAAGTGTGACTGTTGTATTTCAAACAATGACACAAGGTTTCGCATACAAATTGGTACTACTACTTCAATGGGAGAAATGCTGATAAATTTTTTCCACCAATCATTACAAAGGGGTGTCAGAACAGTATGAATTTCTCGTCAAACGGTACTATTTATATCTCAAAAAATAAAATAAGCAAATCATAGATAAAAAGGGAAGAATTAAACCAGAAAATAAAGTTAAACGAAAGGCAATTTAAAAGTTAAACCAAAATGGAACATGAGTAGGAATCCTAAACAATACAACATCAACCCTAAGCTACCACACAAGCTGCGATAAAAGTGCAAGAACTTAATATGGTTTCTCTTAATGTGTTTGTTTAAAGGGTTATTTACTCTAAAACTTCAAAACCATCAAAGAGCGAAGTAAAATCTCTTCCTCTTGAAAATGGATCTTACAAACCCAGTCCCATTTTCGTAATGAGATTAGAAGATTTCTAGTGGTCGTTTTAAGAATCTTTTCCAAATTGAGTTAATGTGAGTCAGCCTTGAAGTAAAGTAATAAGAAATCATCAAAGGATAGGCTCATTTGCACTTAAAACTTAGCAAGTACTACAATGAGTCAAATGCTGAATGCCATAAGTGTACTTTAAGTTTACTTCAAATGTACTAGAAACATTCGCACGAAAATAGTACAAATTATGTCCGACGCTTTTGGATTTTTATTATGAATTTTAATGTATTCCTATTACTAATCATAATTTTTATTTTCCTCTATTATTTGTGCATAATAAAGTATTTTTAAATAAGCAGTTAAGAAAGTTAAAGTAATTTTAAAGTAAATTTTTTGATCACTTCGTGTAACAGTGTGGAAAAATAACAAGAGTAGAAAAATAAGTCTTTAAAATACCATTTCAATCACAAAGAAGAAATACGGTTACAGAAGAAGCATGAAATGAACTGATTCTAAAACATATCCTGTATGCAATTTCTAGAAAAAAAACTTTTTTAATCATTAATACATTTAACTGTTCAAACTAACTATCAGAAAAAAGAATTGGATTCATCTTGTTTGTTGACTAGAATTCAAAGTAGCACTAAAGTTATATAGTACAACATTTTTTTAAAAATATTACCAGATTTAATGTAATTGTTTATTTTATTTTCGAAATAGCTCTAACAGAGCGGACAGTGCGAAACAAGGAGCATATTGGGACGTCAATGTTTTTGTTCCGGGGAGTTTTTTTTTTCTCAAGTTGTGTTGCAACTTAAACTTTTATATAAAAGGTATAATAAATGATACTTAATATATTGTTGTTTTGTTTCAGAACAATTTAATATCTTATTTAAACTGCTAATGATCCTATACGGGTATTCGGGGTAGTCTCCTTTTTTGTTCCAAAGCGAAAGATTTTTGAACCCATCATAAATTGCTAATGTACAAGCAATTGATACTTAATTACGCAAAATTAACAGGGAAGTAAAGAAAAATATGATTAATTCGTGGTAATTATTCGAACTGAGAAAAAAAACATTCAAAGCCTCGGTCATGAGTAATTTGTTACTAAAACATATTGAGAAAGTCCTCTGAAATAAGAGCTACACCTAGGGTAACACACCTAACAATTCATTTATAATAAAATAAATTTCAACTGAAAATTGTAGAACAATATACATTCGCTGAAGCTTCTGTATTTTGTAGATATAGACACATTTAAATTGTGACATAGTAAAAGTCAAAATGAAGCTTTTAATGAAATATGTTAATTTTAATGCATTTCATTTCACAGCTCATAATTTCTTAAATGACGACATATTCTAGTCCAAAATACATAAACGAACAATATGCACCAGTATCATTCATTTATTTATCAGCATTTCTCGTATTTTCTACTTCAACTTGACAAGTTGTTAGAAAGATGACTGAACTAAATTGTGACAATACGTAAAGATGCGGTCAAGAGTTGTTGAGGAGAATTTTAAGACCATTTTTTTTTTTCTTAATCAAACAAACAGTAAAATTTTGCCGTTAGAGTATTTTTTAACATTAATGCAGTTCTTGGATTATGAATAGTAGTTGATATTATATAAAGACATAGGTAAAAAAAGAGCTTTTAGTGATCATATGAAGCAGTGAGGAGCAAAGAGATGTAAGTGGCAAAGTTTAAAAATTTGAGATAACCAGTACAAATAGTAGGGGTGCCTTTCCTCTGTCTTGGAGCAAGAGATAGTACTAGTAGTCGTGGAAGGTGCTGCTGTACAGCATGATTTGGAAAAAAAATTCAATGCAAACCTACCTAGGATGTTATTTTCAAACGCGTTTTAATCAAAACTTGAAAATGTCCACTTACATCCCTTTGCTTCTCACTGTCTCATATGTTTTTTGCTGCGTCTCATTTCACAACTCATGCTTTTTTAAATGACTACCCGTTTCTTTCATAGACTCTTTCAGTTTTCGATGTTAGCGCAACGTACGTCACTTTTGCCAATATTGTACTAATGGGACTAAACTTGATGAGATAAGAACATTTTTTTTTTTTAATTTATAAATATTAATAGTAAAAGCAGCCTCAGAAACTTTAGAGAAAAAAATTATAAAATACAAATCAAGCATAAAAGTCCTAATTTGACAATATTTATGCTGAGGAAAAATGAATCAAAGAGTTAACATCAAGGAACATAAAATAAATCAAAGTTGGGAAGCCAAACAACGGCGCTTAAACATACAACCTACACGTGATACGTGCCAAGAGGTAAATAAGTCTAAATTTAGAATGCAAAGAATACGTCGATCTTCAGTTACTACTTATTCAGAAGCAAGATGAGCGAATAAATAGGAAAACAAAATAGCTCTCATGTGTCGAAAGAAAATTCATATCTAGTTTTCACAATGAAGTATTGCAATATCTGAATTCCGAAAACCAGTATCTCGTACTATTTTGAAATTTCCTACAACCGGAATTTTATATATGCCAATATTTTAGGTATTCGGTACAGATAAATATTTTTCGATTAAAAAAAATAATTTATTAGATGCCTACCGTTAGTTTAAACGCGAAATTTTATCAAGCATTATTTTAACAATAAACCTATCAAAAGCAACATTTCAATGCCAAAATTTGCGTCCAAAAACAAAAACGTAGAGAATCAATGAATAAATGTATATGATGTTTTCATCATTATAGGGTGTGATGAATCATATTTTCTAGGTAATGGAAAAAAACGCAAAAATGTTTCTTACTATAAAGTTTTTGTAATAATGCTACAACTTGTATTCCTTGATTGTAATGAAATACCATAATAGACCGTTTTTATCTTTATTTTTTCCTTCTAATGTTATCAATTATTATTTTACTACTTTTATTATTATTTACTTGAGTATAATATTTGTTTCTTCATTTTATGTATTTTCATAATACAAATCGTAAGTTTTATATTTTATACCTATTTGTAGAAATTGTGCAGGGTTAGCATAAAAGAATATGAAATATAATTTTTTTAAACAGAGATAAACTATTACACTTACCACTATAAATAATACATAAAAATAAACTGTCCACGTTTTTTTTGAATGTGCGTAACTACTTAAACGTGCACATTCCGCACTAGCGCAACCAGAAATTCTTTCTAAAGTGATTTCTTTGGTCACAACAGTCCTTACAAGTGCATTAACTACTGTATTATGATTGGCAATAATGTTAAAACCAAGACCACTGGGGGGTGTCTCCCCCCTCCGCCCCCCACCCTCGCTGCGCCACTGACGTACTCCAACGCTGGATTGGCCGTGCAGGTGATGATGATTTACCCTTTATGCGTTGGCCAGCCTAATCCCCAAACCTAACCTCAAGTGATTTTTTAATGGGGTGTCATCAAAGACTGTTTATGCACCACCATTGCCTACAACATTGCAAGAATTGAAAGATCTTATAGGTGTAGCATTTCGAAAAATTGATAGTGAAACACTCCTATATTAGATGTGTGTCGCGTTACGAAAGGCGCACACATCGAACATTTGTGAGTGAAATGAAACTCGGACAGCTTATCTTTATTTTTATGCATCATTTATAGTGCTAAGTGTAATAGTTTATGAAATATAAATTTTTAAAACAAGGATGTTCTTTTATGCTAACCCTGTTTTTTTTTTCTTTCTTTTTCTTTTTTTTTCCGAATTTTAATTTTTTGACTCTAAAACAGACATTTCTACTGGAAATAATTATCGCATCAACTGAAATTTGGTTTCATTGAGAAAAAAAGAAGTTTAGAAAGAAGTTTTTAGAACACATTCTCCTCCTACGGTAAAAACAGAAATGGAGGAGATTAGTTTACGAGGGAAATGTTATAAGCATTATATGTAAGAAAAAACCATTTTCCCCCGACATTTGCATAGTTGCCATTTCAGCTCTTGTGTCTAATTTAACATGTTAAGTTTATTTCACATTTATTTTAGACAAATGTTGCGACGTGTAACGTGTTTTCGAAAAGACACAGGCAGCAATATTTTCCTTTTATAATCTTATAAAACGAGGTTTATCTTGAGTGTCAAAGAGTTTTCATGCGACGTGTTTTCGCAAAGACACACGTGTCAGCAAAATGATTATATTCTGCAGAAAACAAATCCATGGGTATTATTTTGGAGTTAAATTGTTGAGTACACTGTTATAACCAGGGGTTCCAGAGGAGTGAATATATTCCCTCTAAGGTGAAAACATGGTGCCCAAGGGCGCCATACTGGCCAGGAAATAGAGTAGGGGTGCGAAAACAGCAGATAATCGCAGATAGATGTGCCAAAACAGCAAGCAATCGCTAAATGACTCGTTGGCGCATGCGCTTCCGGCATACATTCACCATTCAACCATTTCAATATGGGGGTCGAATGATAGGTTGCATCTATGCGTGGCCTTCTATGTCTTTCACATTGAATGAAGTACACTATTGGATTAAATCTCAACTTTTCTAGGATAATTCTTTAAAATAACAAGTAAGTACAGTTTTTGATCACTTTGTAGTTTTTAGGGCTTTCAAACATAGTTAAAAGTACGTTTACTCCTTTTCAGTTACCGTTAGTCCGTTACGGTAGCGTAGTACCGTTAGTTGTTTAGTTTCAGTTTACCGTTACTGTCGTGAAATTTCCATCATTCAAAACGTTACTAAATATATCTATCATTATTTTCTTGAGTACTCGATAAGCAACATTTAATCACCAAAATAATAACCGCAATAAGATTATCAATAATCAACAAGTGAGAACCTAAATAAAATTGACATTGTGTATACATTTTTAAAAGTATAGCTTTTTAAAAGTATTCTAGATAACAAATATCTCGATTCCAATATTTTTTTCATTCCTTATTGTTTTAGTGAATAGCATCCCGAGAAAGGGGCCCATTAGCTCAAGTGGTAAGAGCGTTCTGCCAATCCCTCGAAAGTCATGGGATCGATCTCTTTTTAAGATCAAAAGCAAGACCTCATTTTAAATATTTTTGCATTGTTTTCCAGCGTAAAATAAAGAGTCAGTTGCTATTATTTAAAAAAAGAAAAAACTTAAAAACAGCGTTTTCGATTTCCTTCTGCCAAGCGCGATTGCTTCGCACGGGTCAGCTAGTTTGTCTTTATTATTGTTATTGCATTGTAGCTTTTAGTCAAATTTAAGCTATGGATAAAATATAGGGTTTTAATATGTTTTGTAATTGTACAGAAAAAAAAGGCATTTAAAGCATTATTTTTTCCACAAACGCTCTTAGCATTTTTTTTTTTTTAATTTTAGCCACAAAAAAATTGACCAAGTAACTGGTTTGCATAAAATTTACGCTGGAATTTACTAAGCTTCAGTGAATGTTAAAAATACTGTGTACCGCTTTTCAATTTATAAGAAAATTTAGTTAAGATCGCTATGCATCACACAGTTGATATGCTTAATTTCAGTGAACCTTCCCATAAAAACTCATGTGTTTATTATTGCAGAGTTTTGATAAAATTTGTTTTACAATTAATATTACTGTAAAATTTTCAGTAATACGCACCATGGATTCTGCAGTAGAAATCAATAATAGTGTAAACTACTTAAAAAATGATGTTGTTATTACGATAGAATTAGATGTAAAACTTACTGTAATGCAGTAAATGCCACCACAAAATTTAGGGTAAACTTTTTTTTCTACCCTAAAACCTTACAGAAAAATTAAGATTTTGTGCTGTAAAATACTGGCAGCATATACTGCCAGTAATCTTTTCATAACACTTGGGATCTACTGTAGTTCACACTGAGAACGCATGGGAAACACTTTTTAAATGTCGCTTAAGTATAAGCTTACAGGAGGATTCAAATACCGACTTGAGAGTTTAAACTCAAGTTATTTATCGTAAACGGTTGGATTAATATGATCCATTTAAACATAAAGTGACTAAGGATACTGAAATTTCATTAAATATTAACTTCTCTCTTCAAATGATTTTAAAATTCGGTGGCGTAAGAAGGTTTTGAGCAAGTAAGGTTAGCCACTTTCGATGTAGACCGTGCAACGGCGGGAGAAGCAGCGAGTAAGACAAAAATAGTAAACAATTATAATCTTCATTGTATTATGAAAAATAAACTAACTGTATTTCTTGTTCTTCAATTTTAAACTTATACACTGAGTTAAAAAATAATTAGTTTAAAAAACGGCACTTTACTTTCACTCGTCTTTAAATAGGGTAAGCGCAGAAGTAATAGGCCAGTCTCCAGAAGTTAGCCACTGCGACATGAAACTGCTAAGCAAATAGCATATACAGTAAAACCTGTAAAGTTGACCACCCTTCTCTCTAACTTGACCGCTATTTTCAGACACAGAATTAGATCTTATCATTTAATTCAACCTCTATAAGTTGACCACAAAAGTAGTGCCCCGCAAGTGGTCAACTTACACAGGTTTCATTGTATTTAGCTAAAAATTGGATATAACGCATTCCCATGATCGTTTACCGATCTTCATACTACTGTAAATTTGCATAACTTTTGTTTCAAAGGAGTTAATAGCATAATGTTTCAATGAAAAAAACCCAACTCCTTTGACTCGATTGTTTTTAAAAGGGCTGATGACCACCGGGTATAGAATTCCTTTGCACTTCCAATAGTCGACCAAGATAAGCCTATTTGGTTGATATACCCAGTAGTCGGTGAAGTTCTTAACACGGTTTTTCTAATGTTTCTTCAAATAGTTAAATTGTCTTGTATTTTAATGCTTTTATAATGCATGACGAATAAAAATTCCTTTTCTAACGTTATTTCATCTAAAGAAAATGTTTAAATTTTGTGCCTTAACTTTTTTTTTAACAAAAAGAATTATTTCGACATTTTATTTCTTCTAATGTTGATTTTAATTTAGAATTTTCGAAAACAGGTGTTGTAAATTTAGTTAGCTAATGTGTTTAGAATATAAACTCTAATGCTCAACTTATTACCAAATGATGATTTATCCTTTATCTAATCAAATCATCTTACATTGATGAAATTGATGAAATAAAAGATTTGATTTCTAATATTATTTATTCGGCATTTAATTAACATTCCAATTATAGGTGCTGGTACACCTGTCAGTATTCTACCAGGAAGAAATAAATGGTGTTGTAGGATAAACGAATAGTTATTTTTGAGGTTATGTGTGTTAAACTTTGATGATAAAGCTTAATGGGTAAGTTCAACTATTTTTAAAATTTCGAAAAAATATGTGATCTTCAAGTATGGAAATAAATTTGGCTACCAACGTTAACTGAACAGTATATATATATATATATATATATATATATATAGTTCGAATTTCCGTCATACTTCTCGGCTATGTACATGTGCACATTCACACTTCCACTTAACCATTTCAGTTTATTTCAGTTTAACTTATTTATTCTTAAATTTGAGATATTGCAAATACACTCTAAATTTTGGACACTGCTTCCAATTTGGGTACAAAGACATATAATAAGTGCTTGTCTGAGAAGAACATTGAAAAAATAATTCGTATAGTTGTATTGAGAAAAAATAAAACTTAAAAATTTAAAGAATAATGACTATTCTGATGACAATAAATGTGCCATACCGTTTCAGGACAGAGAATTTGTCATTTGTAGAAAAATCGGAGTCTACTGATAAACAATTAGAGTTTTTTTTTTTTTTTTGCAAAATATTACAAATGATAGTTCCGCTAATTAACATGAGTCTCAAAATGTAGATGAGTCCAATTGATTTCTTTTGAATTTCACATAATGAGAAAGAATGAAAATTAACGTGAAAAGATGTGAAATAAAAAATATAGAGAGCTAAAAGTCAGCTGCATGCGGAATTATTTGGATACACCAAATAGGGGAATGTGGGGCAAAGTGAAATATTTAAGATGACTGAACTTTTTCAAAAAATGTACATAAGGGAAGTTTGTTTTGAAAATTACAGCATATAAAGAAAAAACAGTATATTTTATAACAATATTTGCATTGAAAAATATTTTTTATTTTTGGCAGTAAATTTTCGCTTTCAAAAAAAAAAAAAAGAGTGGAAAATTTTTACTTTTTTTTTTTTTCATGGGGCAAAGTGAAAAATGAAATATTTTCGTAATGAAATATTTTCTGTATGATTACGAAAAAATAGTTTTGATCAAAAGAATCAGTAAATAAAAGGTTGAATGAATAAATGAAAAGATACTGAAAAAAATAAACTAATGATTAAATAAATAAATTATTGCATGAGGACAAACAAATGAGTGAGTAAAAGAGTGAAGGAATAAGAAAATAAGTGAATGAATGAATAAATAAGTGAATGAATGAATAAATAAGTGAATTACTAAATTAAGTTACATTTATAAAGTAGTTAATAAGGAATACGTACGAAATTTAAGAAATGATTGAATAATTAAACGAAATTAACTATTTAACTTTGCCCCATCCACTTTGCCCCACATGTACTTGTCTAATTGAACATAATATTAAAAATACAAATAAGCTCAATAAAAACTAAATAAATACATATTAGAAGGTCTGAATTAATATTTCAAATGCTAATTTCAAGAATTTTATCATTCAATGATACCAAAAATAATTTTCGACTTACAACAAAATATATGGGTATCAGTTTCTGAAAATTGCTTGTATTATCATGTTCTATGATTTTCAGAGGTAATTTTTTATTGACAGGAATAGACTACATGTGTCACTACATAGTTAAATTATTTCTAGAAAGGTGGCACTAAAAGCTAAGTAAATATTTCACATTTCACTTTGCCCCGCTATTCCACTTGGCCCCACATTCCCTTAGTTTTATGCTTCCAAATACAGAGGGGAACTCGAAAACATTACATTCAAAAGTATTGAGAACGCTGGAGAGGCAATCAATATTTTCAGCTGGCAAGTATACATTCTGAAATCTGAAATCTTCCTAAGCTTACAAGACTATTTCTATTTAGTGTCATTTTTTCTTTAATATAGTTGCAAAATACACTTCTTTAAATTAATAATTCGTGTACCACGCTATTATCTATTGCAGAATACATAAAAACAAAAATTAAAAAAAATAAGTGCCCTAAGTTAGGGAGGAGTGTCCCTAACTTGGGACAATGAACATTGTTTGTTTTATTCTTTAAAGTACATATCGATACATGTATACGTTGTTAATCTTCTGAGATGAAGTACTAATGCTCTTCCTAAAAAATAGAATACTTCGTTCAAATGAAAAACATATGACTAATATGCAACGAAAGGCAAAAGTTCAACACTGTCTTAAGTATGGGCACTTGACTGTAACTCAAATTATTTCAATCAATGTTAAACCTGTGATTATTCAATCTACTGCTAATTATGATAAACTTGTTGCTTTACCAAAGATTCATGATGCCTGTATACTACTTTTAAAAATTGCTTCAAATGTTGGTACTGCTTCATAATACTGCTCATAGCTAAATATTTAATTCATTGTGTTTTCATCACTAAGAAATCCAAACTTATTTCTCGTTTAAAATTACGCTGAATTTTTTTAAAATACAATTCCATTAAACAACTTCGGATAAACGAAGTTCCGATGAAAAGAATCTCGGATAATTGAGGTACTTCTGAACAATTCCACTGAATGCTACATGAGATAATGAATGACACCGAACGCTGTGTAAAAGTTATGAAGTTTAAAAAGCTTAAATTAAAATAAAAACAGTGAAGACAAAATCAATATCCAAATAAATGATTACCACGAAATTAATCGATATCCCAAAAATTGCTTATTTATCGGCAACTCAATTCGCAATGCATTCCTTTTCAGTTGTTCGTTCAGCTATAAACGCTTGATGTGTAGATATTTCTAGATCCCAAATGCATGTAGAGATATAAGTGAATTCCTCAGCGTATAAAATTAATTCCACTTTTGTCTGTTATTCCCCCCCCCCTCAAAATAGAAGTTTACGCGTACGTGCTTATATTACTTTGAAAATGTGTTTTTGGTATTTAAGTCATAACACAGTTATCAATTTCTCCTGTAGAAAAGTATTCTTTTAGTTTTCAATAAAAGTTTCTATTAATATTTGCATTTTTTCATAAAAAAATAATTTCTTTCCTTATTGCAGATACTTTACTTTAAATAAGTAAATGTTTTTATTTTTACATTCCGCTCTATTCCAATGGTTTAGCTTAAGGTTTCACATTAAATAGAGAAAATGTCCAACACGGCCTAGCAAAGAATAGAGAACTACAAAAAAGATACCTGTTGAATTCCTATTCAAAATCCCAATTCGTTTGACTTCTATCGTGTACTTTAAAAAAAAAATGATAGCCTAGTCGTATTGCCTTAAAAATGTGTGATTTCCCACATTTTCTTTGTTGCTATTTGGAGCAAAAAACATACTAACAAATTAATATCATAACCTATCAGAAACATATTTCCTTTTTTTTAGAACATGTGACTAGGCAAAGGAAAAATTGTTGCAGGTTGAGCGGAGGGAAAAAAATGATTTCGGAAATCCAAGTTGTATTAAATGCAGTTTTGATTAAATTTTCTTTGTTGTCGTTTGGAGAAAAAACCACTGTGAATGCCAAAAACATTTGATATTCAATTGATTTTTATTCTGAACATGGTGGCAGTTTTCATTTACTAACAAGTTAACAAATTAATATCATAAAAATATATTACATTTTCTTTTATTTGTGACTAGGAGAGAAGAAATTGAGAAAAGTTCAGCGGAGGTTAAAAAAAATGCTTTTGTCGTCTCATTTCGTTGAAATTTAATTTGTACCAAGTGCGTGCAATTGCGCTAAGTTATGCACTTGATTACACATTGTTTAGAGTTCGAGTCGAAATGTTACCTTGCTTGCATCACCCATTTCATTGAAATTGAATTTGAAAGCAAGTAAGTGCAATGTTGTGCAATTTATACATTGTTTAAAGTTCGAGTCGAGGTGTTGTTACTTTGTGTCATTCATTTCGTTGAAATTGAATACTAAAGCAAGTGAGTGTAATTGTGCGAAGTTGTGCAGTTCGCACATTGTTTAAAGCTCGAGTCGAAATGTTCGCATCGTGTTTGGGGGAACAACACGAAGCAACCCCATGTGATATGGATGTTTTTCCGGAATCTGCGTTTGCGCAAACCATGCATCATTGCAGTGGGTGGAAGTGAAAGTGATAGTTTTGGTGTTTTTTTTTTTCTTAAGATACTTTGCGAGAATTTCACGGGTGAAAGAAGCCTAGCAACAGGCAGATGAGATCAGCTACAAATCTGGCGCCATGGGATGCGTTTTGAAAGCGCTAATGATCGATCGTTCAAAATCGATTGAAATCGGTTGGGAGGAGAGACGGTCAACTAACTACAGGTGGTCGAAGAAGGTCGAAATGAGAAATCGGCAGGCAAAGACTTACAGAGAGAATTATATCTTCGTATGATGTTCTCCAAGAAGGTGTTTTGCGGTGCGACGAGTCCTCTCCGTCCACCGGGCATCTTGACATCCCGGTTTCTCTATAGCTGCTAGGGGAGCGTCTCTCCCCTGCTACCTGTTAAATGCACACTCGCTGCTTTGAGCCCGCGGACACACTGCTCTCAAAAAGCGCTCTACGGAACACTTCCTCTGCCGCACGTCCACATATATCGATCCGAAATTGGCGAAACAGGGTGTTCGCCAAATCTGGCGATTCCACCGGCGAACAATCTTAAACTTTTTCCGCCAAAAAGCTTTTGAATTCTGTTCTGCTCCCGGCACTAAAAGGAGTGAATTCCTAAAATAAATTCCAAGAGTTTCTGAAAAGAGTGCTTTTAAACTGTGACATTTAAAAGATTCATTTCCATTTTCAAAAGGTCTCCGGAGATCGAATGAGCATCAGATCTTTTTTCTTCTGGGGGAATTCAGTTTCAAAAATAAATGTTTTCAATTGAAAATAAAACAAAAACGAAAAAGAAACTTCTAAAAGTGTTCCCAAACTTTGAGTGCATTTTTGTTTCAGCACGTAGCAATATTTTCAGCTGTATCATGTTAAATATCCCTAAATGCCAAGTGTATTCAAATCGTTTAATATTAATATGTTTTGTGGCACTCAAAGCAAAAGAAATAAAAATTCTAGGAATATGAAACAAACTAATTGCGTAAAAGATCTGAATAGCTCAATTTAATCTACTCTTCAATATATCTCAATTTAAAAGCAGGGGTGACCCCACCCCCCAACGAACTTCTCCAAATACCATGAAACACGGCAAGAACGAAAACTTCTTGAAACAGAAAAACACCCCTTAAAAACTTGAATGGCAAAACCTGAGCCACAACACCCCCCCCCCCCCCACACACACACACACCTGTTGGTATGCACCTCAAGCATAAGGCATCAAGAAAAATAAACTCAAAGCACACACATTTTAAACTAAATTGCTATCAACAAATTTAATACATCAAATAGTTTTTCCCTCTAAAAACCAAAAGGAAGTTTAGTAAAAAGCAGCTTCAGCATCTATTAGTATTATACTAATACTATTCATAATTTTAAGAAGTTAACTGCAGCAAAAATGTAAAATCTCCATCAGCACTAAAAATTGCAAACATTGGAATTATGTTTAACAAGAAACAAATTGCAATTCTCGATTATCCGAAACTCGATTGATCGAAACTCTCTATTAATCGAAGTTGGTTTCTTTTTTTTCCTTACTTTCCACTACTATCGAAATATTTCTCTTAACAAACATGCATTTTAACCTTTGAACTCATGCTTTAAAAAAAAAAAAAAAAAAAAAAAAACTGCGGGAGAGAACTGCACAGCACAGGATAGCCAATTTACACCAGATGAAGCTTCCATTTAAACCGTTGTAAGTATTTGTTTCAGAAATATATTTACATTTCTAATTTTAATTTATTTGATATTTAACATAGTCACAATAACTGTTCAATGTCTATACTACGCATTAAACTAGATTATCATTGATGAATTCTCGATTATCCGAAAATTTCGATTATCTGAAGTAGGTTCGGTCCCAATTACTTCGGATAATCGAGACTCTACTATAATTAAAAGCTTCTATGTGTCGAAAATTAAGGAAACTCTGTCTATGACTGAACAAAAATTTTTCAGGTCGACGAATATTTTTTTTAAATATAAACGGTAACCTATTTGCCTCGTAATATTTCCTGAATTTAAAAGACATCCAAATTATAGACTATTAAACGAACTCTCTTGACTGACTTACTGGAGATTTTGGGGCAGGTGCTGCCTCTGGTATGGTAATGAACACGGGAGTCGATACGAAATGGGTTTTACGAGCTTTACGAAGGATATTGATTGAGTATGATATGCGATCCTGTCAGGAATGACTAAAAAGCTGGTAGCCAGAATTACTTCTTGCAGAATTATATTTGTGCAGTGATTTTAAAAATAAAGCAAATACTTATTCTTCTAGTTAATTAATACTTAAGGCCCCATTTACGTTCTGTTATACCAATATTTTATGAAGTTACTAAAATATAGTAGTTTTGGAGCAATCATAAGATGTCTTCCTCCTTCACCGGAATACTTCAGAAATCTTCCAATTGTACTCTTTTCTCTTACTTTTATTTTCCAGTTGTATGCTTTTGTTTAAAATTTCTTGTGTTTTTCATTGAATTTTTGTCTTTAACTGCAGTGTGCAAATGATTACAAAGCGTCAAACATGTGGATTTATGTCGAGGAATGAAACAAAAAATGAATAAATGTCGTTGATCTTGAGATGTGTATTTTTCTTGCTTTAAGCCTAAAATGCTTTAAAAACGTTAACTAGCTGTTACCAGCACCAAACTGCCAAAAAATGAAAACACATCAACTATATGGCAATTGAAAATGAAAATTTTCATGGTCAAATGATTTTAATTGCTTCCTGATCTACATAAGGAAGTAAAGAGAGAAATTAGAAGGAAAAATAAATAACTTTCAAACTCCCACTTTAAAATGCACTGACAAATAGCAATAATTTTTGTAAATGAATTGGGCCAGTATTGATCTGTTTTTTTAAGAAAAAAAAAAGCAATAATGTACTAACATGTAACATGACTACAATAATTTGAAAATGACGAAAAACAGATATAATACTCCAAAACATTCAAACTTCTAAAGCAGCAATTTCATCGCGGGCCTGTTTCCAGCCTAAAGCACTTACAAAGAAGAGCATTATAAAACCTAACGACTACTCGAGAGAAGAGAAACTTTGACCAACTTTGTATAACTTACGGCATTAGACAGTAGCAGAAGTTCCAAGCACAAGAACACCACGTACAAAAGTCTACTTGTGAAAATCTTTTCATAAGTAGTGCGGAAAGCGAGTTTCGATAGACTGTGCCAAATTTCCGATTTCAGTCACACGCCAATCATTTCAACACCATTAGTAGTTTTTTAGTACGCTGATCAACTTGCGCAAGAAAAAAGTGGATCAGGACATTGAAAAACTTCGAAATTCGTTTACTGTAACCATTCATGATGATTGAGTGTTTAAAGTCATCACAATCTCGAGCACCTACCTATCAAGAAGTAATCATATCTAAAATTTTGGTTCGATTGATTCAGCGAATAGGCCACTAAGGCTTTGAAACTTCGTACATAGGGGAAATGACTTTTGTACCACCCTGTACTATGTAGCGTTGACACATTTGCAAATATTGTGGTTATGTACGTATGCTAAAAAATAAGTTACTAATGTACAAATATGCAAAAGTAAGTACGAAAAATTTATTTTTCGAAAACTATACAAATAAAATTAATTTTTTCTTTTGTTGGTATCTTTAAAATGTTGCTCCGCTTTAAGAATTCTTTTTTTCTTCAGTCATTCTCCAATCTCATGTGTTGATCAAAACCAATAAAAGCAGAAATTATTGCTTCAAGAGCTCTTAATTTTTGCTTAATATTAGAGTAAGATGGGGGAGTTATTGGGTCGAAAAACAACTACATTTTTATTTTTTTAAGTATGAAAGATAAAAGGATTTAATTTGGCCTGAAGTCAGCTCAAATAATTTATAATATTTTCAAATAAGCGGTTTTCCTAAAATTGAATTACAATTTATTTTATGTAAATTGTTGAGTGACAAGAATTACCCCGGCTTCAGGCAAGTATGAGTCACATATGGGGTAAATGTATTTCACCCTTCTTTAAACAATAATAAATGTCAAAATTATATGTAAATTATCATTATTTAACACACAAAGATTTTTTTAAATTATCTAATGTGTTGTATTTCAGAAAAAAGGCATTAATTAAATAACATGATTTACTTTTGCTATCCTTTTACAATTCATTTAGGCTCTAAGCCCAGAATTCCGGGCAGAATTTCTTGTAACAATTTGTATGCCATGTTTATGTTGTTGCTGTCAATATCAAAGATATTATTTCCAGTTAATCTAACTGGCTCACAAACTATATACTTGTTTTGAATCACTTTCAAAATATCCCAATTGGGCTAACGAAAATTTCCAACACCTTGTTCATTTCTACTCTTTCCCTATCCAATATTTTTGTTATTTCTTCAATGTACATTGGTTGAATCGTAATGCACAGCAAAATATTTTTGCTCTTCAAGAATTGAATGTGTTCCTTCTCGCAATATCTTAGAATCTTCCAAGGAGGATTTTTTTCCAACTGTTTTGTTTCAGCTTCTTCCATCCCTTTTTTATTATAATCACATAGTTCTTCATCGCCAAACAGTTCCAAATTTGCACGATTCGCATTTGGGGGACTGTCTGTACCAACTTGATTTGCTTTTCCTTTTTTGAGCGTAACGCTTTTTCTGATTTGTAGTTTTCTGTTCTGTAGCTTCCCCTTTTTCTTTGCATTTGATTTCTCCTCAATTTTACTTTCGCAATTATAAGATGCAAACAAGTTTTATTCATTATCACTGCCGAACTGGTGTTAATATGCCGTCTAACTTTAGAGTTAGGTGCTCGAAAAGTGCATCTTAATTGCAGGCTAAAAACTTCTTCAAAGCTGGAATCTGTTTGTGAGCCGGAAGGGTACGATACTTCAGCAATTGCAGATAATGTATCCAATGCTGCACTTGGGGTTCTAACTCCTTGGGGTACTTAACCATCCATTTTCGCTAATGGCTAGTGAAATATTCTGTTCGACTTTCCATCACTTCCAGGTACTTTGAAGAGTCTCGCCCGTGAATTTAATCAATGGTGGATGTCTTTCCCCACTGGTATTGACACATGCCATTACTGTGACGAATTCTCTTACTGAAGTTGGAGCCAATCGAGCAAGAGATTCTCCTTTCTCTCCCACAGCTTTTCCTCTTGAGGGATCCAGAAACATTGCCGTTTCATCAAAGTTGCAAATATGAGATGGCGAAAAGTTCAGATCTAGATCATCAAGCTCAATTTCAAGTAAGTCATAAATCTCGTATATAATGAAAGGACATTAAGTCGCAATCACACGTGACATTTCCAAGATCCTTGGCGTCTTGCTACTAAGCTATGTCTTACGAGAAATGCTGACATCCACTTATCCCTACGAACATTGTTTTGGAACTAACAATATCTTTTAAAATTAATGGAGAAATCTGATGATATGAATCTGAAATCACCATCTGTGATTTTAGAAATGAAATCTGCTACTACCATTTTAATCTCATCTCTGGAATCTCCATTTTGCTAAAGAATTTAAACAAGCTCTAAGCTTATTTTCTTCCATTTGGGAATGCTCTTATTCCTACTGATTTCCTTTCAACTTTGTTCTTTAAGTTTTGCAAATGAGTTTGAAGAGTAGAAAATGTAGCACCAACTTCCTTGGCTGCAGCTCTGATGCTCAAATTACTATCTTCAATTTTCAAAACTGCTTCATCAAACTTTTTCTTAAACAATTCTGTATCCTTTTCATTTTCATTTATAGTTTTTTGGCATGGTGGGATAATATGTTCTGTAAAATATTAAGTGGAAATCTAGATTGGAAAAAAACTAATAACAGCAAGCCAGTACTATCACATGGAATAAAAGTAATGAAGAATCAACAGGTAATCTATCAATATTAACAATAATAGAACATGAGAAACAGTTTAAGTAGAAACATTGGTTACAGTTAAAGTATAATATAAGGTAAAAGTAAATTAAATAGGGTCAGGTGAGGTGGAATGGGTATAAAAACATGTATTTTTAAAATGATTCTTAAACTATTCAAATTTGATAACCAACAACTAAAAAATTTTAACTGAGTTTTTACATTTCAAAAATACACTTCACATATCCATACTTATTATTACTGAAATAATTATATTATTTAGTGAAAAAGCTATTATTTCAAAGTCTGTTTTTATACTCATTCCACCACATGGAGTGGGGTGAAATGGGTAGTACTGTTTTAAATTAAATTTCAGAGTGAAAACATGAAATTATTTATTATTTTTTAACAAAAATATATTAATATAAGGGGTAAAAATCTATTCGTCTGTAATTTCATTGCAATTAAACGTATAATGTCCACGATTATTGAGGATTGGTTGACTTAAATTTTGATGATCTGTTCTTCTTCCATCTCCATTTTAACTTTACGGGGAAGGTGAAAAAATTTCCCTTCAAAGACTTCTTAAGAATTTTTACAACATAAGTACAAGTATATAAAGGTTCTAGAACCTGAGCAGTAAAGTACTTTTTAAAATTCTTCACACTGTATTCAACTAGCACCCAATCTCCTGTAGATATTGTACTTCAACATAAGCTTAGTGGAATGGGAGTTTGATCAGTCTGGTTTTTAAATTTATTTAGTTGAGCTCTGGCGTTGTCTAATGGTTGCATGGCGGTAGGCAAAGGATAATTCCATTATCGATAGCATGCTTTACAGTTTCATAGGTCTGCTGGCTTACATGTCTTTTCAGAAGCCTTACGAAAAGTTTGAACCATTCTTTAAAGATTGTATCTTCCATCCAACCAGATTTAGTGCAACCATATGCAACTCCATTATATAAAGATTTCAGAATATAAAACTTTTGATAAAACGAACAACTTACTTCAGAGAATAACTTTTAATGAGATAAAATGTTAATAACAGCCTATGTCAAAAAGCCTAATATTGTACCCATTGCACCCCACTTAAAAAAAAAAATTAACATATTTCTTAAAATGTATGGAATTTTTCCTTTCTGATTTTTTCAGTTGACAAAGGAGACTTCCATTAATGAAAATAACAGCAATAGAATGCTATCTAATTACGAACAAAATCCTGAAAACAAAGTTTCAACGATATCAGTTAGTTTTGATTTTTACAATATAACTTCCAAGAAGGCTGCCACGAAACTGACTGTTTCCACATTCAGTTTTTTTCTTGAACCAAA